>NC_087360.1:51756757-52381757 GCF_030014295.1 Loxodonta africana | reverse complement strand
TTTGTAAACTTTCACTTAAAGCACAAAAAAAATGTGTGTATATATGTACACATATTTGTATATCTATCACTGTACATTGCCCTTTGAGTGCTGTTTTATCCAGGTCCCACAGATTTTGACATGTGTTCTCAGTATCATTCAGTATCGTGTATTTTAAGAATTCTCTTTAACTTTAGGATAATGAAGTTGTTTTTTGTTTGCTTATTTTCAGTCATGTGGGATTATTTTTAGAGCTAGTGTTTTGTTACTGGTTTCTAATTTAGTGTAATTTCATCAGAGAACATGATCTGAGTGATACTCATTCTTTGGAGTTTATTGTAACTTTCTTTGTGATGTAATACATGACAGATTCTTATGACTGTCCCATACGTGCTTGAAAAGAACGTGCATTCTCGATTTGTTCAATTGTTCAAATTCTTCGTATCTTTGATTATCTTTGTCTGTTTGAACTATCAGTTACTTTCACGTTTGTGTCAAAATCTCCAACTATTGATTTGTTTCTCACTTGTTGCTTATGCTGTGGGTCTATATGTTAGACATGTGTGTATCATGATTAGTGCATATCTGCCTGATCTATTGTACCTTCTGCCAGCATTGCATCCTCTATGATAGCTTTGTCTTTTAGTTTCATTTGATATATAAATTGTCACCTTGTTTTTCTTTTAGTGCATGTACATGGTTTGAACATCTCTGTACCTTTTTGTGGTATGTGTGCCTCTGGTAGATAGTATTTTATTGGATCTTGATTTGTCGTTGTTTTGATTTCTTTAAGAGCCTCTGCTGTTTCATCATTAACTCATTTATACTTATTAAAACTACTGTTATGTTTATAACAGTTTCAGCCACCTTATTTTGTATTTTCTTTTGCCATGCTTTTTTTCTCTTTACCATACATTGGATAAATTGCCTTTCCTTCTGCTACTTTGACAGTTGTACATTTTATTTGTACTATCTGATGATTCCTAACTAATTAAAACCAATATTTATGTTTCTTTGTTAATTTTTTTATGTTTATCAAGAGACATATCTTTCCCTAAAAAAAATAATTTTTATCACTTGGTCTCACTGATGTCTCCTTTGCATTGTTAATATCAACTAAAATTAATTTGGGGTTGATTGGAATACACCTATTTTATTTGTTTTATTTTGGTACTTAACATTGATCAATGGTCAACGCCCATGGAGGCAGCAGTCAAGAAATCAAAAGACGCATTGCATTGGGCAAATCTGCTGCAAAAGACCTCTTTAAAGTGTTAAAAAGCAAAGATGTCACCTTGAAGACTAAGGTGCACCCGACCCAAGCCATGGTATTTTCGATCGCCTCATATGCATGCAAAAGCTGGACATTGAGTAAGGAAGACTGAAGAAGAATTGATGCCTTTGAATTATGGTGTTGGCAAAGAATATTGAATATACCATGGACTGCCAAAAGAATGAACAAATCTGCCTTGGAAGAAGGACAGCCAGAATGTTCCTTAGAAGCAAGGATGGCGAGACTTTGTCTCACATACTTTGGATATGTTGTCAGGAAGGATCAGTCCCTGGAGAAGGTCATCATACTTCATTAAATAGAGAGTCAGCAAAAAAGAGGAAAACCCTCAATGGGATGGATTGGCACAGTGGCTGCAGCAGTGGGCTGAAGCATAACAATGATTGTGAGGATGGTGCAGGACCAGGCAGTGTTTCATTCTGTTGTACATAGGGTCGCCATAAGTCGGAACTAATTTGATGGCACCTAACAACAACAACAATGTACTGAAAACAGGAAGTTTTTGCAGGTTATTTATTTACTAGCTTGGAGCTTTCTTCTAGATTTTTGGGGTACTTCATCCAAGCGTGTGTTCAAAAAGATCCTATGCGGAGTATACCTCGTTTGCCTGAGAGTATGTTTGTTTTGTCCTCACATTTATTTTGATGTTCTTTTTATGTTTATTTACTTATTTTTAGCTTAATTTAAATTATACTTTTAAATAGATAATGTTGTAGATGATGCACAATTGAAATTATACAAGAGTACATAGTGAAAAGGCTCCTTCTTACCTTGCCCTCCAGCCACCCAGTTCCCCTCTTCAGTGACAACCAGTATTACTAATTTCTGGTGTATTTTTCTAAATATAGTCTCTGTATATATAAATAATTATATATTTATTCTTTTTCCATATATGTGTATATAATTTTATATAATTATAAACATTTTTACGCAAATTATGTTATACTATACACCCTGTTTTGCACCTCACTTTTTTTTTCTCTTGACAGTATGTCTTGGAGATATTCCATTTCAATTCCTAAAGAACTTTCCCTTTTTTTTTTTTTGACCTTGCAATGGCTGTAGGATGGTCAATGAGCTACCCAGGGTACATAATAGGGAAGAGGAAATGTCATAGCTAAAAAACTCTTCCCCATTCCATCTCTTGTAGGTGGTACTCTGGCTGTCCTCTGCTCTGGGCTGCCATTCTGTCTTACACATGAAAGGGACAAATCACCTTCTGTTTTGCCATGAAGTTCTCTTGGTTTTTATAGTTTGAGAGATCCAACGAATGCCTTCGAGCTTCTGTAGCTTGCCTAGAATGTATTAGTTTGCCATGATGTCTCCAGGTGTAATTTGAAGGTAGGGTCCTCTGGACTTTAGTCATTGGATTGGCTGTGGTATGTGAAGAAAAGGAAGAATGACATTTGCACTAATGGTGGTGGTTAAAGAGAATTCAATTGCTAAAGAAGACTCACAGGCCCAAAATGACAGTGTTTACAAACATACAGTGTAGTACATGAAAAGGATACAGTATAGCAACACCATTAAAGTAAAGATGTACATCACAGCCAAAGACTGCCTCATTGCAAGGGGTGCAGAAAGGCAAGGTGCATGCCCCTGTTGTCCTCTCTCTAGGTGCCCATGGCACAAGAGACACATTTTCTGTCTTGGACTGGGAACCACTGATGTGGACATTGAACAATTGGAACCAGGAAGACCAAAACAGAGTGTAGTCTGGGTTATTATTATTATTTTTTAACATGTATATATTTTATTAGTCGCATAGATATATCCCTGCTTCACAGCCTGCCTCAACAGCAGGGTTCTCTGAGGTCTTACTGAAAGTAGATGGAAATCCACAGTCTCACTGTTTTCAGTAAACAATGTGGACAGGTAGTTATCAACTGCCCAGAAACTCATTAAACCCATGGTTGCAAAGCAACACTTTTTTGTTGTTGAGATTATACACAGCAGAATATACGCCAGTTCAACAATTTCTACATGTACAATTCAGTGACACTGATGACATTTTGCCAGATGGGCGACCATTCTCACCCTCCTTCTCTGAGTTGTTCCTCCTCCATTAACAGAAACTCACTGCCCCCAGGTAAGAGTCCTATCTAATCTTTCCAGTTGCTCTTGTCAATTTGATCACATACAGATAGATCTTAAAAGAGCACAGTGCTCAAGGCAGACATTCTTTACTAGGTAAGATAAACTCTTATTTGGTTTTAAGAAGACCTCAGGGGATATTTTTGGTTTAAGGTTTAAAGATTATCTCAGGGCAGTAGTCTCAGTGGCTCCAGATAGGCTGGAATCCATTTTACCCCTTTTGATCGGGATTCTTCTATAGAATCTTTGATCAAAATGTTCAGTAATGGTAGCCGGGCACCATCCAGTTCTTCCGGTCGTGACGAGGGAGGAAGTTGTTCATGGAGGCAATGAGCCATGCATTCCTTTTCCTCCTCCTGTTCCTGACTCTCCTTCTTCCTCTGTTGCTCCAGGCAGATTGAGACCAATTTTGTACCTCGAATGGCCCAAAGCAACACTTTTAACCAAAACGTTTTGTGCCTTGAGCAGGAATTAGTGCTGTGTAGGTACCGTTCTTATTTTAGGCAAATTTCAGACCTGCTGGATTTAACATCATGGTACAGTATCCAAAGCCAGGAGGCAGAAGTACTGATAAATGCAGCAAATAATAAATATTTTAATGAATTGTCTATAATTTATGTTGGTATGGCTCTTAATAATTTGCAAATCTCTCTCAGTAATACCGTATTTTTTTTTTTTGTGGTAAAATATATATAACCAAAAGTTTGCCATTTTATGAACATTGTGTTATATATATGTTTTTACCACGAAAAAACTTTGCCATTTTAACCATTTTTAAATGTACGATTCATTGACATTAATTATATTCACCATGTTGTAGCACCATCACCACTATCCATTTCCAAAGTTTTACATCACCGCAAACGGAAATTCAGTACCCCTTCAGCAATAACTCACATTCCCTCCTCCCAGCTGTCCCCGGCAACCACCAACAAACTTTTGCCTCTGTGCATTTGTCCATTCTAGACACGTCACACAAGCACATTTCTTGCTATATTTACCATAATTTTACACAAATAATGCGTGCCTTCTGTGTGTTTGCCAGCCTCCCCCTCCCCCTCACAAGGTATTAAGCAATGCTCTGCCAATTTTTTTTTTACATGTTGGTGTGAATAAAAATTAGCATAGCATGCTTAGAAAAATACCTCCCAGGAGGAGGGCATGGTTGGCAAACATGGAAGGCGAGCATTATTTGCATAAAAATACGGCATTCCTTTGTATTTAATCTTCTTTCTTGCTATTATTGATAAGGTTTTCTCTACCATCATGTCCTATTTATTGTTGTTGATATTATACACAGCAGAACATACACCAGTTCAACAATGGGTATTGATTTTGTACATCAATTTTATATCCTTCTACTGTATCAAATCGGTTTATTATTTGAGCTAGTTTTATCGATTATTCTGGAGTTTTCCAGTTGCACTGTCATAGCGTATCCTCTGCAAACAGAAGTAATTTAATTTGTTCTTTACCCATTCTTAAGCCTCTAATTGATTTCTCTTGTCTAATTACCTTGGCTATTACTTCTAGTACAGTGTTTAATAGCAGAGGTGCTGAATATTTTTGCCTTGTTCCCGATCTTAATGGAAATGCTTTTAGTCTTTCCCCACTGAGTAAAATATAGGCTTTAGGAATAAAGTATATATGTGTGTGTGTTTGGTGGCCTTGTCAGAGAGTTCTGGATATTTGGATAGAATGTAAACCCTGAAATGAAGAAGGGCTTTCTATGAAGTCTGCTTTATATGTTCTGTCAAATTCTAGGGCAACACGCATATCACATTCTAGATCTCATACTTGAGAATAATAATGAGATTTGCCATTGTAATAAGTCACTTGAATTTATATAAATTGTCTTTATGCATTATCATAGTCACAAAGAAATTTTTTTTTAATTTTTATTGTGCTTTAAATGAAGGTTAACAAATCAAGTCAGACTCTCATACAAAAATTTCTAAACACCTTGCTATGTACTCCTAATTGCTCTCCCCCAATGAGACAGCACACTCCTTCCCTCCACTCTCTCTGTTCATGTCCATCCCACCTCACCCCTAACCCCAAGTCCTTCTTTCCAAAGTAACTACTATTAACAGCTCTTGTAGGGGGAAAAATTATGTCCATATTCATATTTATATAATTATGTATGCTTTTAAAATATGTTCATAATAAAGTTCATACTCTGTACCATGCTTTTTTTACTTTTAAAACCTTTTAGAATTCTTTCTGTACCAGCAAAATCAGACTTTTTTTTTATTGTGCTTTAGGTTAAAGTTTATATCCAAATTAGTTTCTCATTCAGAAATTTATACACAAATAGTTTTGTGACATTGGTTTCCTTTTCCACCCCAGGTTCCCCATTTCCATTCATCCAGGTTTCCTGTCCCTTACTACGATCTCATTGTTGCTATTGGGCAGGTGTTGCCCATTTGTTCTCTTGTACTTGATTGAACTAAGAAGAAGCACATTCCTCACACGTGTTATTTGTTTCACAGGCTTGTTTACTCTTTGGCTGAAAGGTGGACTTTGGGAGTGGCTTCATTTCTGAGTTAGCACGGTGTCTGAGGGCCACAGTCTCAGGGGTGCCTCCGCTCTCTGTCAGACCAGTGAGTCTGGTTCTTTTTTTTTTGGAATTTGAATTTTGTTCTACATTCTTCTCCAGCTTTGTCTGGAACCCTCTATTGTGATCCCTGTCAGAGCCACTGGTGGTGATGGCGGGGCACCATCTAGTTCTTTTGGGCTCAGGCTGATGGATGCTCTGGTTCATGTGGTTTATTAGCCCTTTAGACTAATATTCTCCTTGTGTCTTTGGTTTTCTTCATCCTCCTTTGCTTCGAATGGAATGGAACCAATAGATGTATCTTAGATGGCTGCTGGAAAGCTTTTAAGACCTCAGGTGCCACTCACCAAAGTAGGATGTAAAACATTTTCTTTATGAACTGTGTTATGCCAGTTGACCTAGACGTCCCCCAATACCATGGACCCCAGCCTCAGCTCCAGTAACTCCGTCCCTCAAGGTGTTTGAATGTATCTAGGAAGCTTCTATGACTTTGGCTTGGTTAAATTGTGCTGACTTCCCTATATTATTTGTGGTGTTTCCCTTCACCACAGTTAACACTTGTCAGCTATCTAGTTAGTGATTTTCCCTTTTCATCCCTCCCCTCCCTCGTAACCATCATAGATTGTTTTTTTCTGTGTGTAAACCTTTTCTCGGAGCCCTGGTGGTGTAGTAGTTAATAGTTCAGCTGCTAACCAAAAGGTCAGCAGTTCAAATCCACAAGCCGCTCCTTGGAAACAGGCAGTTCTACTCTGTCCTATAGGGTCACTCTGAGTCAGAACTGACTCGACGGCAACTGACAAAACAACAACAAATTTTTTTCTTGCGTTTTTATAATTGTGGTCTCATACAATATTTGTTATTTTGTTATTGACTTATTTCACTCAGCATAGTGCTCTCCAGATTCACCCATGTTGTAAGATGTCTCGTGGATTCATCATTGTTCTTCATCGTTGCATAGTATTCCATTTTGTGTATGTACCATAATTCGTTTATCCATTCATTTGTTGATGGGCACTTAGGTTGTTTCAATCTTTCTGCTATTGTGAATGCATTGAACATATGTCTATTTGTGTGATGGCTCTTGTTTCTCTAGGATAAATTCCTAGGAGTGACATTGCTAGATTGTATGGTACAGTAGTCCCCCCTTATCTGTGGGGGAATACGTTCCAGGACCCCCTGGGGATGCCTGAAACCGAGGATCGTGCCAAACCCTATATATATTATGTTTTGACCTGTACATACATAGTTGTGATTAAGTTCAATTTCTACATTATTAGGCACAGCAAGAGATTAACAACAATAACTAATAATAAAATAGAACAGTTATAACAATATACTGTAATAAAAGCTGTGTGAATGTGGTCCTCAGGAAGGATGGAGCAGGAAGGCATGAGATTTCATCATGCTATTCATTTAACATTTTTGGACCTCGGTTGACTGTGGGTAACTGAAACCCTGGAAAGCAAAACTATGGGTAAAGAGGGGGGCTACTGTATTTCTATTTCTAGCTTTTTGAGGAATTGTCATATTGTTTTCCATACTGGTTGTAGCATTTTACATAACCACTGGCAATGCATGAGTTCCAATCTCCCCTCAACCTCTCAACGTTTGTTATTTTCTGTTTCCTTTTTTTTTAATTAGTGCCAGTAGTATGGGGTGAGATGGAATCTCATTGTAGTTTTCATTTGCATTTCTCTAATGACTAATGATCAAGAGCATTTCCTCATGTATCTGTTAGCTGCCTGAATGTCTTCTTTGGTGAAGTGTCTGTTCATATCCTTTGCCCATTTTTTAATTGGATTATTTGTCTTTTTGTTATTGAGGTGTTGAAGTATTCTATACATTTTAGAGATTAGACCCTTGTTGGATATGCCATATCCAAAAATGTTTTCCCAGCCTGTAGGTTCTTTTTTTACGCTTTTGGTGAAGTCTTTTGTTAAGCATAAGTGTTTAATTTTTAGGAGCTCCCAGTTATCTAGTTTATCTTTTGGTGTTTGTGTATTGTTATAGTTTATATTGTATTTATGCCCCTGGCATTGACCCTGTTTTTTTCTTCCATGATCTTTATTGTTCTAGGTTTTATATTTAAGTCTTTGATCCATTTTGAGTTAGTTTTTGTGTATGGTTTGAGGTATGGGTCCTGTTTCATTTTTTCATAGATGGACATTCAGTTTTGCCAGCACCATTTGTTGAAAAGAATGTCTTTTCCCCTATTTAATGGACTTTGGTTGTTTATCAAAGATCAGCTGACCATAACTGGATGGATTTATGTCTGGGTTCTCAATTCTGTTCCATTGGTCTATGTGTCTGTCATTGTACCAGTACCAGGCTGTTCTGACTACTGTAGCTGTATAGTCAGTTCTGAGATCAGGTAGTGTGAGTCTTCCTACTTTGTTCTTTTTCTTCAATAATGCTTTGCTTATCTGGGGCCTCTTTCCTTTCCATATAAAGTTGATGATTAGTTTTTCCATCTCATTAAAGAATGCTGTTGATATTTGGTTTGAGACTGCATTATATCTATAGCTCACTTTGAGTAGGATTGACACTTTTACAATGTTAAGTCTTCCTATCCATGAGCATATATGTTTTTCTATTTATGTAGGTCTCTTTTGGTTTATTGCAATACTGTTTTGTAGTTTTCTTTGTATAGATCTTTTACATCCCTGGTTAGATTTATTCCTAAGTATTTTATCTTTTAATAGAGTATTATAAATGGTATTGTTTTCCTGATTTCCTTTTCAGTGTTCTCTTTGTTGGAGTATAGGAATCCAACTGATTTTTGTATGTTGATTTTGTATCTTGCTACTCTGCTGAATCTGTTAGTTCTAGTAGTTTTCTTGTGGAGTCTTTGGGGTTTTCTATGTATAGTATCATATCAAATAGGGGTAGTTTTACTTCTTCCTTTCAATTTGGATGCCCTTTATTTCTTTTTCTTGCCTTATTACTGTAGCTAGGACTTCCAGCACAGTGTTAAATAGGAGTGGTGATAAAGGGCATCCTTGTCTTGTTCTCGTTCTCAGGGGGAATGCTTTCAGCCTCTCTCCAATAAGAACGATGTTAGCGTACAGATGCCCTTTATTATGTTGAGTAACTTCCCTTGTATTCCTATTCCTGATTGGTTTTCTAATGTTGAACCGTCCTTGCTTACCTAGTATGAATCCCACTTGGTCATGGTGTATTATTTTCTTGATATGATGCTGAAATCTATCAGCTAGAATTTTTTTTGAAAATTTTTGCATCTATATTCATCACAGATATTTGTCAGTAATTTTCTTTTTGTGTGGTGTCTTTGCTTGGTTTGGGTATCAGGGTTATGCAGGCTTTATAGAATGAATTTGGGGGTATTCCTTCCTTTTCTATGTTCTGAAATAGGTTGAATGGTAGTGGTGTGAGCTCCTCTTGGAACGTTTGGTAGAATTCTCCAGTGAAGCTGTCTCGGCCAGGGCCTTTTTTTTTGTTTTGTTTTTAATTACTTCTTCAATCTGTTCTATTGTTATGGGTCTATTCAGATTTTCTCAGTTTATGTATTTCTAGAAATTTGTCCATTTCTTCTAGGTTCTCATTTGTTAGAGTATAATTTTTGATAGTATTCTGTTATGATCCTTTTTATTTCAGTTGGATCTGTTGTAATGTCCCCATCTCATTTCTTACTTGGGTTATTTGCTTCATCTCCTGTTTTTCTCTTGTCATTTTGGCCAGGGATTTGTTGATTTTGTAGACCTTTTCAAAGAACAAACTTTTGGTCTTGTTGATTTCTTTCTGTTGTTTTTCTCTTCTCTATTTCATTTATTTCTGCTCTAATCTTTATTATTTCCTTTATTCTGTTGCCTGTGGCCTTCTTTTGCAGTTCTCTTTCTGTTTGTTCAAGTTGTAGGGCTGACGTTTTGATTTTGGCCCATTCTTTTTTGATGTGTGTGTTTATTGCTATAAATTGACCTCTGAGCACTGTCTTTGTAGTGTCCCAAAGATTTTAATATGATGTGTTTTCATTCTCATTTGATTCTAGAAATTTTTTGATTCCCTCTTTGTTTTTAAGCAAGGTGTTATTCAGTTTCTGTGTATTTGATTTTTTTTTTCCCTTACACTTCCTGTTGTTGATTTCTACTTTTATCACATTGAGATCAGAGAGAATGCTTTGTATTGTTTTGATGATTTGGATTTTATTGAGGGTTGCTTTGTTGCCTAAAATGTGGTCTGTTCTGTAGAATGTTCCATGTGTGTTGGGAAAAAATGTGTGCTTTGTTACTGTTGGTTGGAATTTTCTATATATATCTTTGAGGCCAAGTTAGTTGATCGTGGCCTTTAGATCTTCTGTATCTTTGTTGAGTTTCTTTCTAAATGTTCTGTCCTTTACCAAGAGTGGTATGTTGAAGTTTCCTACAATTATTGTGGTACTGTCTATTTTTCTTTTCAGTGCTATTAGTTTGTTTTATATATTTTGGAACCATGTTGTTGGGTGGATAGATATTAATTAAGGTTATATCTTCTTGGTGGATTGTTCCTTTAATCATTATATAATGTCCTTCCTTGACTTGTATGGTTGATTTTGACTTAAAGTCTATTTTAAGTGAGAAAGCGTGTTTCTCTGGTTACTGGGTGCCCTGTCTCCTGTTGGGAGCTCCATGAAGTTGCCTTCCCCTACTCCCTGTCTGGGGTTGTTGCTGGCTGTGTTCCAGGATGGCGACGCTGTGCCATGTTAGTTGGCAGGGAACCTACACTTTGTATCTCTCCTTATTCTCTGTTTTCCATCAATTTCTTCTTCCATTCAGCATTTGATCTAGTTCTTTATCCTTCATTTGATGCTTAGGATTCCAGGATTGATGTTTATATCTGTTTTACTTAGTTTTTTAGGTCTTTGCTGCAGAGGGATGGCATGGTGTGTCTCTTTAGGGTGCCACGTTGGCTCCACCTCCTATTTTTTTCTTTTTAGTAGTTGAACTGCTCTGTTAATTGAATGTTAGATAAGGCAAACTGATCAAGGCTGTCTTTGTAGAATGTGTATGACCTTTCAGAAATTGATAGTCATTAAGCCTATAATGGGACTTCTTTGAAAAAAATCATAATTAATCTTATTTTCCAAGTTTTTAATTTTATTTTTTTGTAAATAAAATTGTCCTATTTCTTTCATCTGAAACTATCAGACCCCTTTAAACTAGTTGATAGGTTAGACCTTTGGGATCACCAGAAATACATTGGGAAACACTAAAACAGCTTTTTAGATTTAGTTAACCAGTATATTAGTTCTGGTTTGTAAATTGAGTATATTTACTAAACTATTTCCTAAATCTATTGTAAAATTTATTGTTAATAATTTCTGGTATACTCTGCTTATAAACAACATTTGCCAAACTTTAATTGCTTATAATTTTGTCCTTGAATTTGTCTTGCAGTGTGTGCTCTATTTATGGAGTTTAAAGATTAATTATCCCAAAACATTGTTTCTACTTCGAGGCAATCATGAATGCAGGCATCTTACAGAATACTTCACCTTCAAACAGGAATGTAAGTATAGTCATTTCTTCACAACTCTTTCAGTTACTCTTTAGACTTGTCCGAAGTGAATCAAATATAAAGAAAAAGAAACTAATGGAATGCAAATGTTTCCTCTCTCTTTTTTTTTTTTTTTTTGGTAAGAATCAAGATTCTACTTTTTGGGACATTTATTTTGAAAATAATTTTGATTTTTTCCCCTCTTATTTATAAAGTAGTAAATTGGGAATATTTGAAGAACATAAAGAAGTCCAAAGAAGATAAAAATTGTCCATAATCATACCACCTAGAGATAATCACTGTTATCTCACTATTTGGGATATAGTCTTCCATTCATTGTTTTTTCTGTATATATAAAAATCTACTAGTTCAAGCATATGTATCTGTATATTTTTTAAATAATATTGGGCTTATATATATGGTTTAATAAGTAGCTCTTTTCACTTAACGTAATAACATTTTTCTGTATTAAATATTTTCGAAAACGTGATTTTGAAAATGTTACTTTAATGTTTTTGAAGTGTTTCATCTTATGGAAGCACTATCACTTATGTAGTCAATTTAGTAACAACTGTAGGACATTTGTAGGACATTTAGGTTTTTTCTAGCTATAAATAATATACTGTAATAGTAGAAAAATGGAAGATAAAGGATTTTTTAAGTCAAAAGGTTACTAGATGATTAAAAAAGAAAGCACACCCACAGATTTCTTTGACCAGAAGCCAGGTACTCCTAATTTGCTCTCTTAGCAAACAGTATGATTGGGGATATTTGGGGGATTCTGCCCCAGAGTATTTGCATTTATTGTTTTTTCTTTTCCCATGTATCTCTCTGCTTATAAGGCTTGTGCACCCTTACTTCATTCACATTATGAGATTTTCTTTCCTGGCTGCTTTTTCTAAATTAAAATCTGTCATTTTACCTTCCTACTCTTCTTTTTTTCCCCGTGGTATTTATCAACACCTAAAATTTTAATTTCCCAAGTATCTGTCAGTTTCTCACACTGGGGGGGCTCGCATGTTGCTGTGATGCTGAAAGCTATGCCACCGGTATTCAGATACCAATAGGGTGGTCACCCATGGCAGACAGGTTTCAGCTGAACTTCCAGACTAAGACAGGCTAGGAAGAAGTCTACTTCTGAAAAGAATTAGCCAGTGAAAACCTTAGGAATAGCAGCAGAACATTGTCTGATATAGTGCTGGGAGATGAGCCCCCCAGGTTGGAAGGCACTCAAAACATTACTGGGGAAGAGCTGCCTCCTCAAAGTAGAGTTGACCTTAATGACGTGGATGGAGTCAAGCTTTCAGGACCTTCATTTCCTAAAGTGGCACGACTCAGAATGAGAAGAAACAGCTGCAAACATCCATTAATAATTGGAATAATGAAAAGCAAAGATGTCACTTTTTTAAAGACTGAAAAAAAAATCCAAGCCATGGTATTTTCAGTCGTATCATATGCATGCGAAAGCTGGACAATGAATAAAGAAGACCAAAGAAGAGTTGATGCCTTTGAATTGTGGTGTTGGCGAAGAATATCAAATATACCATGTACTGCCAAAAGAACAAACAAATCTGTCTTGGAAGAAGTACAATCAGAATGCTCCTTAGAAGCAAGGATGGCGAGACTACGTCTTACGTACTTTGGACATGTTAATAGGAGGGATTAGTCCTTGCAGAAGGACATCATGCTTGGTAAAGTACAGGATCAGTGGAAAGGAAGAAGACCCTCAACGAGATGGACTGACACAATGGCTGCAGCAGTGGGCTCAGGCATAATGATTGTGAGCAGGGCGCAAGACCAGGCAGTGTTTCATTCGTGGTACATAGGGTCGCAACGATTTGGAACTGACTCAGTGGCACCTACTAACAACAACAACAAAATTTTAATATATTTACTTGCTTGTTGTCTTTCTCTCTTCACCACAATGTAAGCTCCATGATGGCAGGGACATGTTTGTTCACTGTTGTTTTCTCAGCAGACAGAATAGTATCTAGATAGTGGCTCATTAAAAAAAAAAAATCCAAACCTGTTGCTATCGAGTCGATCCTGACTCATAGCGATGATAGTAGCTCATAGGAGATGCTTAAAAAGTATTTGTTGAATGAATGAGCATCTGTGATTTGTATCTTCAGGACAAACTCTCTGAAGACAATTTAATAGGCCAGAGGGAATGAGCATTTTAAAGACTATTGATACATATTCTAAATATCCCTCCAAAAAAAAAAAAGTATCAATTTATATTCCAAGTAATTTTTGTATTTTTATAGTGCAAGGAAGATACTGAAATAAACAAAAGAAAAATTATACCTCTTATGATTTATAAAATGTTTGCATATTCTCTGTTAAATAAGGAAACAAAACTAAATTTCTCTGGTCCCTTCTGGTTCTGAAATTATATAATCTACCTCTTTTCCCAAATAACCGTGAATATATAAAATTACTTTAGTATTCATATAGTTGATATTTTGATCATGGATTTCACTTCGTGTCCCATTCAGATTTTTCTTCAAATTATTACCTTGGAGGAATATATTATAAAATATTTAAGATTTTATTCCCAAAAGAATATTCAAAATGAAAATAAAAACATTTAAATTTGTTTTCAGAGACTCAGAGTTTATTCACTCCCTCCCATGAAATCCCTTTAGTGATATTTAGAATACAATTTGATACAGCGCTCCATATGTTTGTATTTATAAGTTGATATGAACATTTCATTTTACCAGTAGCTTTCTACTTAGGAGATGGTAGTTGAAATGACAGCCTCCCTCTTAGTAGAGCCTGAAAGGAAAGGTGATTTTTATTAAATTATAGGGTATGAACACTTCGAAAAATTCCTCTGACAGAAAAATTAGCTACAAGTGGGCAAGCTACAGATCATCCCAGCCCTTGGGGACTTACTTGAATAAACACTGTGATTATGGAGATGGCACAGGCTCAGGAAGAGTTTTGTTTCATTATGTATGGGGTCACTGTGAGTCAGAGGCCAACTCCAAGGCAGCTAACAGCAACATCAACAGATAATAACCAGGAAGTTTTAAAAAATGAGATGTTTGTAAATTGGTGTAAAGCGTTTGAAGAGCAGTTTTGCAATAGCTATAGAAATTTTAAGTGTACAGTCCCTTGACCCAGCAGTGTGACTTCTAGGAATGTTTTATGCAGCCTGTGTTCGTTTTCTATTGCTACTTAACAACTTACCAGAAATTTAGCAGCTTAAAACAAGACGTGTTTTTTGTTTTTTTTTTTAATCTCACATTTTTTTTCTGTAGGTTAGAAGTCCGGGCACAATGTGGGTAGATTCTCTGCTCAGGGTCTCACTCAGCTGAAATTAGGGTGTCTGTCAGTCAGGACTGTAGTTCTCATATGGCTTGGAGTCCTTTTCCAAACTCACTAGTTGTTGACAGAATTATATGTTCTTGTGACTGTGGGACTAAGGGCCTCATTTTCCTGCTAGCTGGGAGACTGTTCTTGACTTCCAGAGACTGCTTACTGTCTTGTGACATGACCTCCATCACTAGTTCACAAAATGGGTGTTTGCTTTTCAGGACGCATCTCTCTGACTTCTTCAGCAATCAACTGGCTGGAGAAAATGCTCTACTTTTAAACAGAGCTTTTAATAAATGCTCTGATTAGGTTAGGCTCACTTAGGATAATGTCCTTTGCCATATAATGTAACATAGTCACAGGTGTGATATTTCATATATTTACAGGTTCCACCCACTCAAAGAAGGGGGGCCTAGTCACAGGTTTAGGTCCTTTCAGGTCACCTTAGAAGTCTGCCTACCATGGAGATGAGCTCACAGAAAGACACAAATATATGTATGTATAAGGATGTAATGATGTTCCTTGCAGTATTAATTGTAATAGCAAAAAAAAAAAACAAAGATAATCTCAGTGTCAATAAGGGACTGATTAAGTAATAGTACATTAGAAAATGGAATAGTAGGCAGCTGTGGAAAGACCAAGGAAGATCTATATACTGATAAAGAGATATGTTTGGATATGCCGTTAGGTGAGAAAGGCTGTTTGGAGAACGTGTAGAGTATTCCTAACTCCTTCTTTCTCTGTTGCTTCTGGCGAATAGAGAACAATTGTTGTACTTTGAACGGCTGTTTGCAAGCTTTTAAGACCCCCAGGCACTACACAGTGAACTAGGAGGTAGAAAAGAAGCGCTGAACACGTTATTAGGCCAATTAGCTGAGATGTCGCATGAAACCATGACCCTAAACCTGCATACCAAGGAATCAAACCCATCAGGTATTTGGTTGTAGATAAGCAAGCTCAGCAGCTACTCTTCTTTTTTTTTTTTGTCGTTTTTGTAGATATATCTGTTACACAACTTTTGCCAGTTAACTTTTTACAAGTCTACGACTTATTGACTGCAATCACGTTAATCAGTTATACATCCATTCCCTTAATCAATTAGATTTTTCCATCACTGTAAACCAAAACTCAGTACTTCATAAGAGTAACCCCCCCTTTCACACTCCCTCACACTAATAAACTATTCATTTGACTGTTCTTGCCTTTTTTATATAAATAAGGTCATACAATATTTGTCCTTTTGTGATTCACTTATTTCACTCAACATAATGTCTTCAAGCTCCATTCCTTATTGTAGCATGTGTCAAGACTTCATTTCTCCTACTGGGTGAGTAGTATTCCATATAGGTATGTACCACATTTTGTTTATCCATTAAACAGTTGATGGACATTTACGTTGTTTCCGCTTTTGGCTGTTGGGAATAGTGCTGCAGTGAACACTGGTGTACAAGTATCTGTTTGAGTCTCTGCTTTCAAGTCTTTTGGGCACATATCTAGGAGTGGAATTGCTGAGTCATATGGTAGTTCTGTCTTTAGTTTTTTAAGAAACTGCCACACTGTTTTCCACAACAACTGAAGCATTTTGCATTCCCAGCAGTAATAGATAAGGGTTCCAATTTCCCCACATCTTCACCAACATTTGTTTTTGTTTCTTGCTTTTTTTTTTTTTGACCTTAGCCATCCTAGTGGGAGTGAAATGGTATCTCATTGTGGTTTTGATTTGCATCTCTCTGATGGCTAATGACGTTGAGCATGTTTTCATGTGTTTGATGGCCATTTGAATGTCCTCTTTGGTGAAATGTCTGTTTAAGTCCTTTTCCCATTTTATGATTGTGTTGTCTTTTTGCTGTTAAGTTGTGGTACAGGGTTTTTTTAGGTGACATTTTATCTAATTCTCTGTTCTGTCAGAGATCTTATTTAACTGGTAAAACTGATTGAAGCTATTTTTAGAAGAGGGAACAATAGGCTCAGGAGACATTTTGAGTCTCTCATTTTGCACAGAATTTCTTACCTCGGGTTTTTATTTGCTTTTCACATGCTTTAACTGTAAATTTGGTTGTTTTCTTTTTCTCATATCTACCAAGATACTGCTTCTGCTCCACTTGAACTCTGCATCTGAGTTGTAAATAAATCTTGGAACAAGTGCACAAATTTTAGTACAATTTTTAAATTTTATTTCCATATAAGGAAAGAACATGTGTGCTTCTTTGCATGCCTGTTTTCACTGATAAGCTGATCTCTCTTAAAGGACCACTTTGACTTTAGAATCAGCACCGTATAATTACTGCCAAGTGAAGCCTAGTTCCAGATTGTGCAGCTGAAATCTTGTAATTTTTGTTTTTAAAACATCCCAATATTCTGTTTTTATGTTTTTGTTCTTTTGTGCTTCAAGCGAAAGTTTACAGTTCAAATTAATTTCACATATGAAAATTTATACACATATTGTTTGTTATGTGACACTAGTTGCAATCCCTATAATGCGACAGCACACTCCCCCTTTCCACCCTGAGTTTCCCACGTCCATTCAGCCAGCTCCTGTCCCTTTCTGCTTTCTCATCTGCATCTGGACAGGAGCTGCCCATTTAGTCTCATGTGTCTACTTGAACCAAGAAGCACACTCTTCACAAGTATTATCTTTTATAGTCCAGTCTAATCTTTGTCTAAAGAGTTGGCTTTGGGAATGGTTTTAGTTCTGGGCTAACAGTCCGGGGTCCATGTATTCCAGGGTTCCCCCAGTCTCAGTCAGATCATTAAGTCTAGCCTTTTTACCTGAATTTGAGTTCTACACCACACTTCTCTCCTGCTCCATCAGGATCTCTCTGTTTCGTTCCCTGTCAGCGTGGCCATCAGTGGTAGCTGGACACTATCTACTTCTTCTGGTCTCCGGCTGATGGAGTCTCTGGTTTATGTGGCCCTTTCTGTCTCTTGGGCTCATATTTTCCTTGTGTCTTTGGTGTTCTTCATTCTCCATTGCTTCAGATGTGTTGGGACCAGTTGATGCATCTTAGGTGGCCACTTGTTAGCTTTTAAGACTCCAGATGCCACTCACCAAAGTGGGATGCAGAACATTTTCTTAATAAACTTTGTTATGCCAGCTGACCTAGATGTCCCCTGAAACCATGGTCCCCAGACCCCAGCCCCCGCTAGTCTGACCCTTGAAGTGTTTGGTTATGTTCAGGAACCTTCTTAGCTTTTGGTTTAGTACAGTTGTGCTGACTTGCCCTATATTGTGTATTGTCCTTCCCTTCACCTAAGATAATTCTTGTCTACTATCTAGTTAGTGAATACACCTCTCCCTCCCACCCTACCCTTGTAACCATCAAAGAATGCTCTTCTATGTTTAAACTTTTTCTTGAGTTCTTATAATAGAGGTCTCATACAATAATTGTCCTTTTGCAACTGACTGATCTCACTAAGCATAATACCTTCCAGATTCATCCATGTTGTGAGATGTTTCGAGCATTCCTCATTGTTCTTTATCGTTGCGTAGCATTCCATTGTGTGTATATATCATAATTTGTTTATCCATTTGTCTTTTGATGGGCTCATAGGTTATTTTTTTGGCTATTGTGAAGAGTGCTGCAATGAACATGGACGTGCATGTATCTGTTCGTGTGACGGCTCTTATTTCTGTAGCATATATTCCAAGAAGAAGGATTGCTGAGTCGTATGATACTTCTACTTCTAGCTTTTTAAGGAAGTGCCAAATGGATTTCCAAAGTGGTTGTACCATTTTACATTTGTGCTCCAGTCTCTCCACAACCTTTCCAACATCTATTATTTTGGATTGTTTGGATTAGTGCCAGCCTTGTTGGGGTGATATGGTATCTTATTGTTGTTTTCATTTGCATTTCTCTAATGGCTAGTGATCATGAGCATTTCCTTATGTATGTTTTAGCTGCCTTAACGTCTTCTTTGGTGAAGTGCCTGTTCATATCCTTTCCCCATTTTTTAATTGGGTTATTTGTCTTTTCGTTGTTGGGGTTTTGCAGTATCTTGTAAATTTAGAGATTAGACCCTGATCGGATATGTCATAGCCAAAATTCTTTTCTCAGTCTGCAAGTTGTCTTTTTACTCTTTTCGTGAAGTCTTTTGATAAGCATGTGTTTGACTTTTAGGAGCTCCCAGTTATCTAGTTTCTTTTCTGGTGTTTGTGCATTGTTACGTTTTGTGTTCTGTTTATGCCATGTATTAGCATTGTTACTCTTTTTTCTTCCATGATTTTTATCATTTTAGATTTTACATTTAGGGCTTTGATCCATTTTGAGCTAGTTCTTGTGTATGGTATGAAGTATGGGTCTTGCTTCATTTTTTTGCAGATGGATGTCTAGTTATGCCAGCACCATTTGTTAAAGAAACAGTCTTTTCCGCATTTAATGGACTTTGGGCCTTTATCAAGTATCAGCTGCTCACAGGTAGATGAATTTACGTTTGGATTCTCAATTCTGTCCCATTGGCCTAAGTATCTGTTGTTGTACCAGTACCAGGCTGTTTTGACTACCAGTGCCATAAACCCAACAAAAACTATGTTCTAAAATCAGGTAGTGTGAGGCCTCCCACTTTGTTCTTCTTCAGCAATGCTTTACTCATCCGGGGCCTCATCCCTTTCCATACGAAGCTGGTGATTTGTTTCTCCATCTCATTAAAAATGTCATTAGAATTTGGATCAGGATTGCCATTGTATCTGTAGATGGTTTTGAGTAGAAATGATATTTTCACAATGTTGAGCCTTCCTATCCATGAGCAAGGTATTTTTTTCCACTTATAGAAGTCTCTTTTGGTTTCTTGCAGTAGCGTCTTATAGTTTTCTTTGTATAGGTCTTTTATATTTCTGGTTAGATTTATTCCTAAGTATTTTATCTTCTTGGGGGCTGTTATAAATGGTATTGATTTGATGATTTCCTTTTTGAAGTTCTCTTTATTGGTATAGAGGAATCCAACATATTTTTGTATGTTTATCTTGTACCCTGATACTTTGATGAAATCTTCTGTTAGTTCTAGTAGTTTTCTTGTGGATTCTTACAGGTTCTCTGTGTATAAGATCATATCATCTGCAAATAGATTGACAGGGCTGCAACAGTGGGCTCAAGCATAACAATGATTCTGAGGTTGGCGCAGGACCAGACAATGTTTTGTTCTGTGGTACATAGGGTAGCTATGAGTCAGAACCAACTCTATAGCACCTAACAACAACAACAACAACAATTCTTTTTCAGTCTTCTTTACTCGTTGTCCGGCTTTCGCATGCATATGAGGCAACTGAAATACCGTGGCTTGGGTCAGGTGCACCTTAGTCCTCAAAGTGACATCTTTGCTTTTCAATACTTTAAAGAAGTCTTTTGCAGCCAATTTGCCCAATGCAATGCATCTTTTGATTTCTTGACTGCTGCTTCCGTGGGTGTCCATTGTGGATCCAAGTAAAATGCTGATGTGGCATGACTCAAAATGAGAAATAACAGCTGCAAACATCCATTAATAATTGGAACCTGGAATGTGCAAAGCATGAATCTAGGAAAATTGGAAATCCACAAAAATGAAATGAAGCACATAAAGGTCAATATCCTAGGCATTAGTGAGCAGAAATGGACTGGTATTGGTCATTTTGAATTGGACAATCATATGGTCTACCATGCCAGGAATGACAATTTGAAGAGAAATGGCATTGCATTCATCATCAAAAAGAACATTTCAAGATCTATGCTGAAGTACAATGCTGTCAGTGATAGGATAATATCCATATGCCTGCAAGGAAGCCTAGTTAATAAAACTATTACTCAAATGTACGCACCAACCACTAAGGCCAAAGATGAAGAAACTGAAGATTTTTACCAGCTTCTGCAGTCTGAAATTGATCAAACATGCAGTCAGGATGCATTGATAATTATTGGAGGTTGCAATGTGAAAGTTAGAAACAAGAAGGATTGGTAGTTGGAAAATATCACCTTGCTGATAGAAACAGTGCCAGAGATTGCATGATTAAATTGTTCAAGACCAGTGACTTCTTCATTGCAACTACGTGTTTTCACCAACATAAATGGTGACTATACACATGGACCTCACCAGATAGAATACACAGGTATCACATCAGCTACATCTGTGGGAAGAGATGATGGGAAAGCACAATATCATCAATCAGAACAAGGCCAGGGGCCTACTGCAAAACAGACCATCAGTTGCTCAATATTCAAGCTCAGGTTGAAATTGCAAGAAATTAGAACAGGTCAACGAGAGCCAAAATACAACCTTGAGCATATCCCACCTGAATTTAGAGACCATCTCAGGAATAGATTTGATGTGTTGAACACTAATGACTGAAGACCAGATGAGTTGTGGAATGACATCAAGGACATCATACATGAAGAAAACAAGAGGTCGGTAAAAAGACAGGAAAGAAAGAAAAGACTAAAATGCTCTTGAACGTCAAGTAGCTAAAGTGAAAGGAAGAAATGAAGATGTAAAAGAATTGAACAGAAGATTTCAAAGGACGGCTCAAGAAGACAAAGTATTATAATGACACATGCAAAGACCTGGAGATGGAAAACTGAAAGGAAAGAACATGCTCTGCATTTCTCAAGCTGGAGGAAAATGAAGAAAAAATTCAAGCCTTGAGTTGAAATATTGAAGGAGTCTATGAAGAAAATATTAAATGACTCAGGAAGCATCAGAAGAAGATGGAAGGAATACACAGAGGATGCGGAGCCAGAGTCACTGTACCAAAAAGAATTGGTCAACATTCAGCCATTTCAGGAGGTACCATATGAGCAGGAACCAATGGTACTTAAGGAAGAAGTCCAAGGTGCACTGAAGGCATTCATGAAAAACAAGTCTCCAAGAATTGACGGAATACCAGTTGAGATATTTCAACAAATGGATGCAGCCCTGGAAGTACTTACTTGTCTATGCCAAGAAATTTGGAAGACAGCTACCTGGCCAATTGACTGGAAGAGTTCTATATTTATGCCTATTCCCAAGAAAGGTGATCTCACCAAATGCGGAAATTATCGAACACTAAAAAAAAAAAAAGAATTTTTTTTTTTTTATTGTTAATATCACACAGAAGTAAAATTTTGCTGAAGATCATTCAAAAGTGGCTGCAGCAGTATATGGACAGGGAACTGCCAGAAATTCAAGCCAAATTCAAGCGAGGATGAGGAACCAGGGATATCATTGATAAGATAGACCCTGGCTGAAAGCAGAGGATACCAGAAAGATGTTTACCTATGTTTTATTGACTACGCAAAGGCATTTGACTATGTGGACCATAACAAATTGTGGATAACATTGCAAAGAATGGGAATTCTAGAAAACTTAATAGTGTTCCTGAGGAACCTGTGCATAGATCAAGAGGCAGTTGTTCGGACAGAACAAGGGGATACTGAATGGTTTAAGGTCAGGAAAGGTGTGCGTCAGGGTTGTATCCTTTCACCATACCTATTCAATCTATATATGCTGAGCAAATAATTCGAGAAGCTGGACTATATAAAGAAAAACATGGCATCAAGATCGGAGGAAGACTCATTAACAAGTGTTATGCAGATGACACAACTTTCCTTGCTGAAAACAAAAAGGACTTGAAGCAGTTACTGATGAAGATCAAAGACTACAACCTTCAGTATGGATTACACCTCAACATAAAACAAAAATCTTCACAACTGGACTACTAAGCAACATCATGATAAACGGAGAAAAGATTGAAGTTGTCAAGGATTTCGTTTTACTTGGATCCATAATCAACACCCACGGAAGGAGCAGTCAAGAAATCAAAAGACACATTGCATTGGACAAGTCTGCTGCAAAAGACCTCTTTTAAAAGTGTCAAAAAGCAAAGATGTCACCTTGAAGGCTAAGGTGTACCTGACCCAAGCCATGGTGTTTTTAATCATTTCCTATGCATGTGAAGGCTGGATGATGAATAAGGAAGACTGAAGAATGGACGCCTTTGAATTGTGGTGCTGGAGAAGAATATTGAATTACTATGGACTGCCAAAAGAACCAACAAATCTGTCTTGGGAGAAATACAACCAGAATGCTCCTTAGAAGCAAGGATGGTGAGACTATGTCTCACATACTTTGAATATGTTGTCAGGAGGGATCGGTCCCTGGAGAAGGACATCATGCTTGGTAAAGTAGAGGGTCAGTGAGAAAGAGGAAGACCCTGAGTGAGATGGACTGACACAGTAGTTGCAACAGTGGGCTCAAACAACGATTGTGAGGATGGCGCAGGACCAGGCAGTGTTTCGTTCTCTTGTACATAGGCTCAGAACTGACTCAATGGCACCTAACAACAACAATGACAATTTTTCATAGTATTCTATTATGATTCTTTTAATTTCAGTTGGGTCTGTTGTGATATTGCCCATCTAATTTATTTGGGTTATTTGCTTCCTCTTCTGTTTTTCTTTTGTCAGTTTGGCCATGGTTTATTGATTTTGTTGATCTTTTCAAACAACTACCTTTTGGTCTTGTTAACTCTTTCAATTGTTTTTCTATTATCTATTTCACTATTTCTGCTCCTATTTTTATTATTTCCTTTCATCCAGTGCCCAAGGGCTTCTTTTGCTGCTCTCTTTCTATTTGTTCAAGTTGTAGGGTTAATGTTTTTATCTTGGCCCTTTTTTCTTTTTGGGTGTGTACATTTATTGCTATCAGTTGACCTGTGAGCACTACTTTTGCTGTGTTCCAAAAGTTCTGGTAGGATGTGTTTTCTTCTCATTTGATTCTGTGAATTTCTTTATTCTGTCCTTGATTTCTTCCGTAGCCCAGTAGTTTTTGAGCAAGGTTTTGTACAGTTTCCATGCCCAAAATTTTTCCTTGCTTTTTCTGTTATTGATTTCTACTGTTATGGCTTTATGGCCTAAAACATGGCTTTGTAATATTTCAATGCTTTGGATTCTATTAAGGCTTGCTTTATGGCCTAATATGTGTTCTATTCTGGAGAATGTTTCATGCACGTTGGAAAAGAAAGTCTACTTGGCTGCCTTTGAGTGGAGTGTTCTATTTATGTCTATGAGATCAAGTTGGTTGATTGTGGCATTTAGTTCTTCTGTTTCTTTGTTGAGCTTTTTTTTGGATGTTTTGTCCTTCACCGAAAGTGGTGTGTTGTAGTCTCCTACTGTTACTCTAGAGCTGTCTGTTTCTCTTTTCATTGCTGTTAGGGTTTGTTTTATGTTTTTTGGAATCTTGTCCTTGGATGTGTAAATATTTATTATGGTTATGTCCTCCTGGTATGCTGACCCTTTAGTCATTATATAGTGTCCTTCATTATGCTTTGTGGTGGGTTTTGCTTTAAAGTCTGTTTTGTCAGATTAATATTGCCACTCTTGCTCTTTTTTGATGGTTGTTTGCTTGATAAAATTTTTTCTATCCTTTCAGTTTTGAGTTTTAGTTTGTTTGTGTCTTTGAGTCTAAGGTGTCTCTTGCTGGCAGCATATAGATGGATTGTGTTTTTTTAATCCATTCTGTCATTCTCTGTCTCTTTATTGGTGCATTTAGTCCATTTACATTCAGTGTAATTATTGATAGGTAAGAGTTTTTTGTTTTGTTTTGTTTTTAGTTTTTTTAAGAGTTTAGTCCTGTCATTTTGATGTATTTTTGTGTGTGTATTGTTGACAGTTTCTTTGTTCCAGTTAATTTTCTGTGCTGAGTCATTTTTCTTTATTTATTTTCATTGTTGTTGATTTTGTATTTGCTGAGTCTTTGTGTTTTTCTTCTTTTTCATTTTGATATGTAGGATTGTTAGTTTCCTTTGTGGTTACCTTAAAATTTATCTCTGTTTTTCAAAGTTTAAGCCAATTTTTTATTTCTTGATATCACCTTAACTTCCTTTTGATATGAAAGTTCTAAGACTACATTATTTAGTCCCTCTTTTTGTTTTAGTGTTGTCATCTGTTACATATTGATGTCTCTGTTTCTCTATTTTCAGTGTTTTAGCTTTCATTTATTTTTGTGACTTTCCTTTCTGGGTTGATATCTGGTTGCTCTATCCTGTGTTCTGGTCTTGGGTTTGTTATATTATTGATTCTTTAACCAGAGGACTCCCTTTAGTATTTCTTGTAATTTTAAATTGGTTTTTACAAATTCCCTTAACTTCTTTTTATCTGGAAATGCCCTAACTTCGCCATCGTATTTGAGAGACAGTTTTGCTGAATATATAATTCTCGGTTGTCAGTTTTTTTCCGTCAAGGCTTTATGTATGTCATCCCATTGCCTTCTTGACTGTGTGATTTCTGCTGAGTAGTCAGAGCTTAGTCTTACTGACTCTCCTTTGTCGATGACTTTAAGTTTATCCCTAGCCGCTCTTAAAATTCTCTCTTTATCTTTGGTTTGGCAAGTTTGATTATAATATGTCTTGGTGACTTTCTTTTGGGATCTGCCCTGTGCGGGGTTCGATGAGCTTCTTGGATAGGTATCTTCTCATCTTTCATGGCATCAAGGAAGTTTTCTGCCAACAAATCTTAAACAGTTCTCTCTGTATTTTCTGTTATTCCTTTCACCTCCCCGCCCCCCCCCCTTCTGGTACTCCAATCATTTGTAGGTTATTCCTCTTGATAGAGTCCCACATAATTCTTAGGGTTTCTTCATTTTTTTAAAAGCTTTTATCTGATTTTTTTCTCAAATAAATTGGTCTCAATTACTTTATCTTCAGTCTTACTATTTCTGACTTCTGTTGCCTCAGTTCTGCTCCTGTGACTTTCTATTAAGTTGTCTAATTCTGAAATTTTATTGTTAATTTTTGGATTGCTTTTTGCCATCTCTCTATGGATTCTTGCAGCCTGTTAAATTTGTCATTTTGCTCTTGTATAACCTTCTTAAGTTCTTCTATTGCTTTGTCTGTGTGTTTTTTGGCTTAGTCTGCGTTTTGCCTAATCATCCTGATCTCTTGAAGAGCTTTTTTATGTTACTATTTGGAATTCTGCTTCCAGTAATTCCAAGGCCTTACCTTCCTCCAGGAGGTTTCCTAGTTCTTTGTTTTGGTTGGTTGCTGAAGCCATCATGGCCTGCCTGTTTATGTGATTTGATATCGATTGTTGTCTCCAAGCCATCACTAAGTTATTATATTTATTTATTTTATGTTTTCTTACTGTGTTCTAGCTTCTTCTTTTGTTTTGATAAGCCCAAGTAGGCTTGGCATGTGAGCTACTCTGACTATTGGTGTCTTTGAAGCTCTCACATTCTGTTACTAGGTGGTTAGAGCTGCTACTAGGTATGTGAGCCCAGGAGCCTGTTAACTTTTCTTGTGTGGATTCAGCTCAGGTATCCAGGTCATCAGTCACTGAGTGTGTGGTGCAGGCTCTCACCTACAGTCCTAGATGGACAGGGCTATGTAGGGGTGATTGGAGCAGACACAGGTATCTGGCTGCAGTAGGGGATTATGTGCTGAGCAAGGTAGGGGGCTGATGGCTGCCTCTGAGTGCCTGGGTGAAAGGTGTGTCCCTGTTCCCTAGAGCCCATAGATGGGTGGGTTTTGCAGCTGGACTTTGGACACCCAATGCTGTTGGCTATAAGGACTGGGAGGCATCATTTATTCTTAGACCCTTCTCTTGGGTGGTTAGGTGGAGTGGGTGGAGCCACCAGTCCACAGGCTCCTGATGTGGGTAGGTGATGACCCTGTTAATGGGCAGGGCCTTGTTAAATGTCATGAATCTGCTGCTCCCCCTTAGCTGTTGCAGTTGAAAATAGGTTTCAGGTATGTACCTTGTATTTTGCTAATGAGGGCCTATGCTGTTGAAAGGGGCCCGCACAGGTCTAGGCAGGGGTGAAAGTCATTCAAAGTCTGAGGATCCCTTATGCCTGTGCCTAGGTAAAGAGGCTGTGCCTGCCCTGAGATCCCAGCCTAGGGGAGCTGGCAGATTATTTTTTCCTGTTTGTTATTTGTATGTTAATTTGTTCCATCTCCAAAGCCAGGAGAATGCTTGGGGCGTGCAGCGAGTCCCATATCTGGTCCAGGGGGTGTGGCAATCCCTGAAACTGGACCGGGACAGGAGCAGAGTGGGGAGGGGGATGGGTGAATGGGAAAGAGTTACCTCCCAGAGCGGGGAACAGTTTTGTTGATCCCACATGGTAGATTAGAGGCTTGCACTTAACTTTCACAGTTCCAGCACAGCTTCTCCCTGGTTCCGGAGGCTTGTGCAGATTCTCCACTGCTCAGTTTCTCCCAGCGTGGAAAACGCTTCCAGAGTGCCACTGCTTGCCTCAGCCTGCGCACACCAGCCGATTCAGCCTGCAAGGTGCTAGCAGCTGGGTTAGGTTTGGCAAATCCTCGCTGCTTCTAAACTGTCCCTCTGCTTGCCACTCAGTCTGACTCTTCAACTTTGTCTTTGAAGTTCAGGGCTTCTAGATTGTCATATATAATGGATTCACTTGTTTTTTCGGGTGTTTGTTGTAAGAGGGACCACAGGAAGCGTCTGACTACTCTGCCATCTTGGCCCTGTCTTGTAAAGTTTTTTAAAGGAGGGAGGGGGCTTTTCTCTTTTCATATCAGTTCTTAAATTGCTTTATACTGGATTTTTTTTTTTTAATTTTCTTTCAAATGCAGAAGTAATTTGAGTAGCAAAGAATAGTATAACGTTCAATTTTTAACACATTATTTATCTTTGCAAAAACATTTCTTTACTGTTACGTACTTGGAAAGCAAGAAACCGAGTGCTTTTATGATTCTATCTCATAGCTCTAAGTCCAGGTTTCTAAAGTAAACTGACTCCAGAAACTTATAATTTTTGCTAATGAAAACAGTATTGTTAGGACAGATTTTTTTTAATAAGCAAATATTGCTTGTCATTGTTCATTGCAGCGTTATTTTTTAGCAGCAGACTTTTGGCCTGGTTAGAGTGTAATAGATTCAAAACGTGGAATACTATGTAGATGTTTAAGAAAAAAAGAAAATTATTCTTATAACAATGTGACATGATCTCTAAAATACATTAACTACAAAAAGCAAATGCAAAATAATGTGTATGTACTACCATTTATGTAAAAATCAAAAGGGAGTTGTGAAAAGAGAATAAATGCACAAATCTGCATGGGTATACATAGAATATCTTTGTGAAGATACCCAAGAAACAGGTAATATTGGTTGCCTATGGAGAGGGGTAGGAGATTAAACTTCACTGTATAGCCTTTTGTAGCTTTTGAATTTTAAACCATGTAAATGTATTACCTTTTTTTTTTTTTTAATGAAAGTAAATAAAAATTAAAACAAATATACATAGATCAGGTGGTGTTTTCTTGTCAATAGTACTCATTCCTAAAATTGCTTTCAGAGAAGTTTGTGGAAAATTATTTGGTAATGTTGTATTATTGATGCTAGTTAGAACTTGTATCAGTGTAAGCCTATTGCTAGGGTGCATTTTTCCTTCATTACAGAAATAATTGTTTTATGTGATATATCTTATAATTTGTAATGAAAGTAGAGCACGTGGGTTAGCTAACTTTACCTTTGTGAATTACATATTTGACTATTTAGATAATCCTGGGTAATTTTTAGGGGAGCCTTGGTGGTACAGTGGTTAAGGCTCAACTGCTAACCAGAAGGCCAGCAGTTTGAATCTACCAGCCGCTCTTTGGAAACCCTATGGGGCAGTTCTACTCTGTTCTATAGGAGTACTGAGTCAGAATCGACTCAATGGCAATGGATTTGTTTGAGTTTTTTTTAGATAATTTTAAAAAATACCATAAAAATAATAATTAGGAGGAATATTGCATGGTGATTAAGAGCATGGACTTTGAGACGGACAAAACTGAGTTCAAGTCGCAGTTCTGTCAGTAACTAGATTGCAACTTTGGGCAAGTAGGCCCTATTTCCTCAACCTTTAAATGAAAACAATAATAGTTCCTATTTCACAGGGTTCTGTGAGGATTAAATAATGTAATTTTATTGGTTAATGGTTATACAGTTCCTATTCGGAGCCAATTCGACATCCAGTAACGACAACAACTATACCCCAAGCACTGTTAAAAGAATTTTACATATGTGAATTCATTTAATCCTCAAATCAATCTTATAATGTAGGTAAATGTTATTGTTCCCATTTTATAGATGAGGAAGCCAAGGCACAGAGAATTAATGAATCTGTACAAGGTCACGTAACTAGTAAGTAGTGGGGCTAGAATTTAAATCCAGGAGTCAGTCTGGTTCCAGATTCCATCTCTCAGCCACTATGCCGTGTGAGACACTTAGCACACTGATGGCCACATTGTGACCCTTCAATAAATTTTGATAATAAGGGTAATATAATAGTACATATTATTATACAAAGATTATATAGTCATCATAAAAATTTTAGGAAATACAGCCAAACCAAATCAAGGAGAAATATAAATATCATCTTCAATCTAGCCTCTCAGAAAAAAATACAGATTTTGGTATTTATGTGTTTGTTCATATACTTCAAAAAAGAAAAAAAAAGGTAACATTTTATGACCTATTTTAGTAACTTATTAATATAATGTGAACTTTCTTTTGCTTAAGTTGATTTTTGACCTGCTATTTTAATTTACAAAATGGGTTAATAATACACCATATTACTTGCCATCTTCCTCTTCACTTGGCGTCCTTTTGGAAGTAGACTATGGAATTCTTTTGTGTCATTCTTAGAGTTGAAAGGCATTTTATCAATGTAAGGTGGTGTTATGGATCATGCCTATATGTAAAGTTAGGACCTTACAAAGAAATTCATCGGCATTTTGACAGCATTGGTTCCCAGGATTTTCAGGGAAAAAAAGTTAATCAGTGGCCACAAATGGAAAGGTTTTTTTTTTTTTGGCGGGGGGGGCCTCCAACAGCTTTATGGCCAATGTTGGATCCACTTTTTAAATAGCCAAAATCTGTAGTGTTTAAGTACAAGGCAAGATATGCGCTTGTAACTATAAAGTGGAGTTCCTAGGTAGTACAAACGGTTAACATGTTCAGCTGCTAACTGAAAGGCTGGCAGTTCAAGTCCACATAGAGGTGCCTTGGAAGAAAGGCCTGGTGTTCTGCTTCTCAAAATGAGCCATTGAAAACCCTGTAGAGCATAGTTCTACTCTGACACACACGAGGTCATCATGAGTTGGAATCAACTCAACAGCAATTGGTTTTTAGTGTAATAGGTGATCTTAACTGCTATCACGGTCATACAAAACGCTTTGAAAATTTCTGAAGAATCCACAGACTCCTTTAATGAATTCAAACGCTCTTCCCTCAGTGTTGGCAAAGAAGAGAGAATCTTTACATGTTCAGGGATGAAAGGACCATATAACCTCAAGTGTGGTCCACTGATTTACATGTTCCCTTTAGGAGATGTCTCCATAATAATCATTCATGCCACTCCTATACTGTACTCTGACCCAAGTCTGGACCCATTATCCTTCACTTTATTCCCTATATCCTTGCCAAGGCCAAGCTCTGATATCTAAATATGTTTTTATCTAAAGGCTGGGAGTACAAAAAAGGAAAACACAGACATAATTCCCAACGTGATGCAGTACTCTGACTCACTAGCTATGGTTTATTCCCTTGATTCTGTAGGCCTAATTTGAATCTTCCTGGAATCTTGGAAAAGAACAAGCTCACAGTTCTGAAGGGCTACCTGCCTATATGACTTCTGGCCTGTTCTACCAACACATGCTCCCAAGCTTGACTTGACTTTTTGAAATCCAAGGCCAAGGGAGAAGAAGACCTTCCTTTTCTCTTTAAACTAAAGCCCCTCTCCCAGATTCCCCCATTACTCCATGACCTATTCTTCCTGGATGATTTATGCTAGAAACAGTTCAGAGGCAAAGAAACGATATTCACATTGGGCATATTAGGGCGCCAGCCTAGCTTAGGAAACCTCACGCATCACAACCACCAGTGCTCGTTGGGCGTACCTTCCAGAGTCCCAGCCAGGGACATGTCCAATCATGAGCCACTTCACTCAGAGAAGCCCAAAGCTATAGCTTCCATCAGGTATTTATAGTTATGATGCAGTTTGCTAATTGAATCATTTTTAGCATAAGCCTTGTTGACATTCACCTTTATAAGGTTTCCAGGGGAACAGAGCAAGAAGTTAATCCAAGGTCAAAGTTGTCTTTAAAGATGGAGAAAGGTTTTGCTAACTCTTGAAATCCACAGCTTTTCAAAAAATGTCTTTACAAAGATAATAGTGTTTTCAAATTTTCCCAAAATAAGTGGCCTTTGAAATAGCTTCAGATTTTTCTGGCCTGTATCCTTTTGCGTATGTGATATATTTTAGCTTTTTTTTCATTGACCGTGTTTCTTTTTTGATAGGTCGAATCAAATATTCTGAAGAGGTGTATGATGCATGTATGGATACATTTGACTGTCTTCCTCTTGCTGCGCTCTTAAATCAGCAGTTTCTGTGTGTACATGGAGGGATGTCACCGGAAATTACTTGTTTAGATGACATTAAGAAAGTAAGTAATCTCTCATTATTCTCATGTAATGTATTTTTTAAGTTTGCTTTTTATTACAGTCAACCAATATATTTCTACTGCTGAGAATTTTTAAACACAGAAAATCAGAAATAAGACAATAGAAATAACCTGCGATCCCATCACTGAGCAATAACTACTGTTAACATTTTAATACCTTCCAAAAATTTTGTATAACTTTTTATGAAATCTTTGATCTTATTAAGTTGAAACATAAGATTCTTTGTGTATAGCCCTGAAACTTTAAATTGCATAGCAATGGAGAAGCAAAGGAACCAAGGTTCTAATCCCAGTCCTGCTATTAATTAACTGTGTAATTTTGATCAAATCATTTAACCTCTTGGTCACATTTTCTTCTTTGTGAAATGACAAAGTTGGAATAAATAGTCTGAATCCTCTCTCAGCTCTGAAATTCCATGAATTTGACATTTTAGATGATATAGTTTAGTTGCTATACTTGCCTTACTTAGAGATTATTATTCCCAAGATTCTCTATCTTCATGATTTGGTATTCAATTCTCAGTATTTTTTCACTTATTGTTCTACATTACCCTCTCTCATTCTGGTACCAGAACTAATATTTTTCCATTTATAAAACTGTTTTCTGTGAAATAAAGTCACTCTTCTCAGGGTGAGAAGGTTTGCCTATTTGCACTGCCTTTTCTGCTGCCTTATTGTCTTTTAAATAACCAGCATTTCCTTTCAACGTAGTAAGTCTTGAATTTTAGAATTCTGAATCAACTGTATCAATAAAAAGCTCCCCTTTCCCTTAGTAGAAGTCCTCTTCTTGGCACTCAGCTATTGTTACTTGTTTTCTCCTGGCTTTTATGCTTTTAACTAAAGCAGCAGCGACTAAAGGCTTAAGCTGTTTTAAGTTATATCGAAGGCTTAAGTTATATTGAAATGCCTCCACTACATAGAGTAGAAAGGATGAAAGTTCTTTACTAAATAAAGCTAGCATTCCTCAAAATGAAGAAGTCCCCATTGAAATGAGGTAAAACAAAGAACAGAACCATTGTAAAACCTTCCTGCCCTCATGGTAGTATTGGCTCACCTAGGCAATTGAAACTAACTTCAGATAATCTTTCTAAATAATAGCTTATCTCTATAGTGGTTGATTTTACATTTATATTAAATGAATACTGATTTTTAAGATATAAAGGGGTCCTTTTCCACAATATGGTTAGATGACAGGGATATTTATGAGAATTTATTATAGAAAAATAGTAGGAAATTATGTATCTATGATTTGTTGCTTTTTTAAAATTTATTTATTTTTCATTGTTGTTGTTGAGACTATACAGAGCAGAACATACACCCATTCAACAGTTTCTACATGTATAGTTCAATGACACTGACGACATTCTTTGAGCTGTGCAACCATTCTCACCTTCCTTTTCTGAGTTGTTCCTCCTCCATTAACATAAACTCACCGTCCCCTAAGTTTCCTATCTAATCTTTTGAGTTGCTGTTGTCAGGTAGATCCCAAATAAACCCAAACTCATTGCCGTCAAGTCAATTCCTAGTCATAGTGAACCTACAGGACAGAGTAGAACTGCTCCATAGGGTTTGCAAGGCTATAACTTTGTACTGAAGCAGAAGGCCACATCTTTCTCCCACTGATCCCATACAAACCAAAAAAAACAGTTTTAAAATTTTAAAACAGATAGCTATATTTTGTTAATGTTCTTTTCCTTGCAGGAAAATCCTTTAGGGGCTTACTGCCTTCTCTCTTGATACAATCTTGTGGGTAGAAGGGAGGTATTTGACCCATACCAATTTCTAAGAGCTCTTTTGCTTTCATTATTTTTCTCGTTTTGGCTTTTGTGTGCCTTCTAGTTAGACAGGTTTAAAGAACCTCCAGCCTTTGGGCCAGTGTGTGACCTGCTTTGGTCTGATCCCTCAGAGGATTATGGCAGTGAAAAGACCTTGGAGCACTATACCCACAACACTGTCCGAGGATGCTCTTATTTCTACAGGTAAGCTGATTCTCAATCTTATAAAATTAGGAAAAGAAATGGTAATAGATTTTATCACATTATTTTTAAGTATTTTGTATCTTGAACACATGTAGTATAGGGAATTCTGTTTAAATTTTTTATTAATAGAAGACAGAAAGCCCTCTCTGTTTGTTGTTTTTTATATTGTATTAGACGTTATGCCCTGGTGAGTGTAGCACACTGAATGTGATAGGACATCTTGCATGGCTTCAGGATTGTCATCTGACTCTAAATGATCTAGATTATTTGTTCCCAAACATCATCTACAGACTTTTTTAAAATAAAAATTTCTTGTTATTTTTTTTAAAAGCTCTCCAGGTTTTGGAACCACTGCTATATGCAAAAATATAAAGAGAACAAGACTTTGAGCTTAAAATGTACTAAGCTCAGTGCATTCCATGGACGTTGGCTGTTACCTTAAATCTCATCTGTGAGCGTTTCCTGTGTTTTGCCACTCAAAAATAGGGAGGCCTAGAGAGGTTCGAAGTCTAATTTTTTAAATCTCAGTATTTTATTCTGACAAATGATACAAGCATTTAGTCCTCCCCAAATACCTGTTTATTAGCTAAGATAATGCAACCATTAAGTGAAATCTACAAAAATAATAATAATAAGCCTCATTTTTGCCATCAGTTTTAACATTCTCCTAAGCAACCTTTTTTCCTTCCTCACTGCCAACTTTGCCAGTTACTAATGTGATGAAATCATTTAAATTTTACTTCTCTCTACATTGCTTAAGAAGAATATAATACTTACTTATCATTGGCAGGGAGCCCTGATAGCACAGTGGTAAGAACTCGGCTGCTAACCAAAAGGTCGGCAGTTCAAATCTACCAGCCATTCCTTGGAAACCCTGTGGTACAGTTCTACTCTGTCCTGTAGGGTTACTATGAGTCGGAATTGACTCGATGGCAACGGGTTTTGGTTTTTTTTTATTATTGGCGGAATATAAATTGGAATTTCATGGAGGTCAACTTGGCAATATCTCTCATTTATAAAGGCACATGATTTTTGATCCAGAAGAATTTCTTGTAATTATTAGACTTAATTCTATGAATATACTTGCAAATGTGTAAAAAATAGGTGCAAGATTATTCATCACATTGTTACTCATGCTAAAAATTGTGATCAGCTTAATGTTCAGCAGTAGGAGACAAATTAAATAAATTGAAGTACATCCAAGCAATGAAATACTAGGAAACTGTTTTTTAATGTAGAAGAAGAAAATAAACTGATATAGAATTATCATGAATATAAAATTAAAAAAATAGTACAGAACTATGTGTTTTTTTTTTTTATGTGTACCATCTGCTAACAATTCTAAAAAAGGAGGGGAAAGTGCGTATGTATAATTGCTTAAAAGTGAACAGAGTATCTCTGAAAAAGTACTCAGGAAATTAGAAACACTGGTTGTTTCTAGGGTGGCTGGAAAATAGGGGTAGAAAGGAGACATTTCACTGTATACTCTTCTGTATCCTTCTGTTTTATATCATATGAATATATTATCCATTTTAAAGTTAATTTTTTTCTGATTAGCATTAATGAGAAACAAAGATTTAAATGACATAAACTAGTTAATAACACCTGGATAATCCCAGGTTAATTATCTATTCTCTAGTCCTTCCTATAAGGTATTTGTTATTCATAAAGGTACTAGCACTAAAAGAATATTTCAGGAGTTGACACAAATATCACATCTTTCATTAGAATATGGTTGGGTATAATATTTGCATCTGCTTTTGAAATATTCCTGCTTAATATAATGTCTTGTTAATATTGCATATGAAGCTATAAGTAAATTCTTTCATTTTTCTAACATTTGATAATTTGATGGTTGAAGAAAATTGTGTGTTCAATTTTGCTATGCACACAGACATATACACATACTACTGTGGTATTTTTAATATCAAAATACCAAGAAAATTTTGATATTGGATTATTATTGTTATGTGTTAAGATAAAAAAATAAAAAGGTTGGGGAGCCCTGTTTCTGCTATAGGGTTGGCTCTTACCTGCATGTTTGATCTGGAAAACAGTATATTCGTGAAATGGAAAACAGAATGATGACTACTAAGCTATGTGTAAAAGTTCAGCGCCGTGTAAACCTTTGATCTGGAAACAAAATCAACTCATGCCATTTTGACATTTCACCCCCTTTCTATTAACAAATACTTGTTTTAATCCTGGATTTGTGTTTTTTAATACATTTTCAGCTACCCTGCAGTTTGTGAATTTTTGCAGAACAATAATTTGTTGTCAATAATCAGAGCCCATGAAGCCCAAGATGCTGGGTAAGCTATATTAAAACTATACCAAACTTCACTGTAGAATTTTCACTTTAATATCAAAATAGACAAGCTGTTGTCTCTCTTCCAGGTATCGAATGTACAGGAAGAGCCAAACAACAGGCTTTCCATCACTCATTACAATTTTCTCTGCCCCGAATTACCTAGATGTCTATAACAATAAAGGTAAAAGAATCCAGCGATATTTCAGTTTGAATTTGTGAGTAAATGTGAGCTCTAGTTTAATCGTGTGTGTGTGTGTGCGTGTGTGTATGTGTGTATTATTTCTGTATGTGAACTTAAAATAAGAATGGAAGAGATTTTAATTGAAATGAAGGCCAAGAAATTTAGAATTTAGGCTGCATCTCTTAAGGATTACTGAGCTCTTTCTGAGTATAATAATTATAATCAGTTTGATTTGTACTACTGAATCAAAGTATAAGAAGAATAAACTACTTCAGGTTTAAGTAGACCAGACAGCTTAAATTATTGGCTTTGGTTAATTTTATTTGGTTGTAACAATATCTTACTAAAATGTCATCATTTGGTGTTTTAATGTTTGTAGATTATTAAGCTAGCTCTGCTTTTTTTGTTGTTGTTGAGGAATGGTATAGGTAGAGTGAGTACTATACCACAAGTCAGAAAAAGTCTTCATTTCAGTTCAAGCCCTATCAGAAGCAGAGAGTTTGACTTTGAGTATGTCACATAATTTTTCTAAACTTTAGTTTTTTCTATGTAAAAACAATAATAAAAGGGGGGAGGATTGGGTGTGCACTTGCCTTTTGATCTAGAAATTCTATTTTTAAGACTTCTTCCTGTTAAAGCCTTTAAGCTTAAAATTTTTTATGATTCATAGTTTTGTACAAGGGCAGTGGTCCTACTAAACACTTGCTGCATCTATAAATATTTTGTTATTTTGTAAGATATGACTACAAAATAATATGACTTTCTAACAAACATGCCAGAACATATATATCCACGTGAGTATTATCCCTTTGAAAGTAGCTACCCGGGGAGGCTATTCGCTTATTCCAACAATGCTGCCATTGCTCAAAACATTTTGGAACTTCCTTTTTGGCATTGCCTTCAGAGTCCGCGACACATTCTTTTGATTATCCTCAATGATGGCAAATCTTCGTCCTTTGAGGGTGGATTTGATTTTTGGAACAGCCAAAAGTCATTCGGAGCCAAGACTGATGAATAAGGTGAGTGATCAAGCTAGATGATACCATTTGGGGTCAGAAACAAGGTATGATTATAAGGTAATGAGACTGGTCTTTCTTGTGTTGCTTATAAACTGGCTCTGGAGGTAATTCCAAAAGAGGAGTTCCAAAAACGTTTTGGCTAACGGCAGCATCATTGGATTAAATAGACAGCAAGGCAGCGAGGTGTGTTGAAAAGAGCGCTAAGCTAGGAGTCAGAATTTCCAGTGTAGTCCTGCTTACTTTTAAATGTGTGACTTTTAACAAGTTACTTAACTTCTCTGAGCCTCAGTTTATCTTTAAAATACCTGTCACATAGGGTTGTTGAAGATAAGTTGGAGTAATGCAAATGAATGTTAAAGGATGTGTCAAACCGTAAAGCGTAATAATACGGTAACGTTTTGCTGTTATTGTGCCTGATGGGATTACATCAGAGGCCCACACTCATGATATATAAGGTCTGGTGTGTTTGTTGGTGGTTTTTTAAGTCTCATTACTTTATAGTCACGTCTTGAATATGCAGTTGGGGAGAGAAGTTTAAAAGAAGTCCACAGTGTACCTAATATTTAAAAGTGAACTATGATTCACAATAATCAAAAGGTAGAAACAACCCAAGTAAGCATCTAACAACGAATGAATGGATAAAGAAAGTGTGGTATATCTATACAATGGAATATTATTCAGCCATAAAGAAATGAAGCTCTGATACATGCTACTACTTGGATGAACCTTGAAAACACTATGATAAGTGAAATAAGCCAGACACAAAAAGATAAATATTATATAATCCCACTTGTATGAACTATCTAGAATAGGCAAATGCATGGAGACAAAAGTAGATTAGTGGTTACCAGAGACTAGAGAGAGGGAATGATGGGGAGTTGTTGTTTAAACAAACAAAGAAACACAATTCCAGGCTGCGCTCCATTCCAATTAAATCAGAACCTCCAGGGTTAGGGGAAGGGAAGAGACTGCACCAGGAAAAAGCTTGTCTTCCTTTGAAGTTTGTATGCTTCCATTTATAAGACAAGGAAAATTATAAAACCCATAGTTTCCCTTTTTTTAGCCTTGATTATACTTAATAGCATTTAAAAAAGAAAAAAGTGATCTATGGAATCTCATTTAAATCCAATTTAAATCATCCCTTCATTGCATCCTTCAGTGACTCATGGTCCGTTTTTAAAAAGCATTTATTTTACTAAGTTCTCTCCCAGTCTGTTTTCTTTTTATTTCTTCTGTAAGCCTCAACTATGCTCCAGTGCTTTGCTTCTTCATAACTCTGTTCCTTCTTGTTTCCTTTTTCTAACATTTTCAATATATTAGTAACTTGCTGCTATCGTTGCTCCTCCCTTATCAAAGGTATACACTGCTTGTGTTGTTAAACTTCTCCTCAAGGGCACTTAGTGGCCTAGTCCTCATATTTGTGATGAAGCCTTTCCCTTCTTACTTTATTTATGACGAGTATCTATTGACTGCTCAATGGATTTATCAGTGTGCTGAGCTGACGCATGCCACCTAAATCAGCAATCACTATACTAACTGCCAGCTCTTCTTTTTTTTTTGTCCCATTCTAACCTGGTTTTGTTCTTGATTATTCCTTCAGTAAGCTTTTGAAGTCACAGTCCCTTATACCTGAGTTTTCTGTAAGCTATGACATAATTGGCAACTTTATCCTCTTGAAAAAAAAATCTTATTTTCCTTTGTTATTTCTTCAGTATTTTCTAGGAAAAAGGCAGAAAATGTGGCATCTGAAGCGATCACTGGTGATACTCAATTGCAGCCCATACAAATACCCCTTTTCTTTAAAAAGGAAATTCTATCCTCCATTTCCTTCTCTTCCACTGTTTCTTTTCGTTCTTTCATATCCTTTAAACTTACTGGTACCCACAAGTATTTCTTAGTTCCACTGGTTACATGAAAAACGTGATGATGTTTAAAGATTTTTCTCCTATTATTTTCTGGCCACTGGGAGCATATCCAAAAGCCATTTTTTCAGCTTTCGTTTCTAATCATTTACTATGGTGGCCCACCTCTCACCTCTTTTTCCTGTGTAGATTGAGGGAATTCACCTAACCTAAATAAAATACACATCTATGAAAATAATGGGGCATGTATGTTATTGGCAGTGTTAGATTTTTGAGGGCCAGAGATCCTGTTTTCATGTGTTTTCTTTATAATGTATGATGTACATTTTTGGCATTCAGTGACTTAAATGTTGAGAACACTAGAGCATAGGTAATGGAGCCCCGGTGGTGCAATGGTCAAAACATTTGACTGCTAACTGAAAGGTTGGGAGTTTGAATCCATCAGCCGCTCCGTGGGAGAAAGATGTGGCAGTCTGCTCCCATGAAGATTATAGCCTTGAAAACACTATGGGTCAGTTCTCCACTGCCCTTTAGGGTCGCTATGAGTCAGATTGGACTCAATGGCAACAGGTTTGGTTTTTTGTCTTTAAACCATAGGTTACCCTATAGTAACAAACAGGAACCAGGAGATGACCTATTTCTGTCATTTCTGTCATATTCTGTTTTCTGACATAGTAAGAATACTTACAAGAATAGTGCAAACAATGTTACTGGTGATGAATACTAAGGAATTGGATTTTATAACTTTTAAAATATAATGAATCAGTTTGGCACCAAAATTGTGTGTGCAACTGTATACACTGATTAATATTAAACATTTATAGAGTGCCGTCAATGTACTGATTGCATATAGGACAGATAAGCATTTTTTTTAATTCACTGTATTGCACGTAGAGATGATTTAACAGACTTTTGAACACTGATAATAGATTGCTCCAAGGTTGCCATTTGTATCCTCAATATGAATTGAAAACTACTGTGTTATGAGCTCCCAGGAAATAGAATCTGGTTAATGACTAGCAAAACAGGCTGTGTTCATATAATGAGTGATACTTGCCCTCAAAGGAGAGTTGTAACTGTTACCATTTGGCCTATAAAAGGAAATTTTCCTCATGTCAAACGCGAGGTTTCTATAGCGACCCTTTGAAGTCTCAGAGCTCGGTTTGCTTTGTACCTTTATTATATGAGCTCTTCAGGTAACTTTGTTCCTTGGGATAATTCTTAAGAGAATAAAATATTATAAAATGTGTACATTTTTTCCATCTGCACTTAAGTACCTAGTTCTGAATTTACAGAGAGAAAGTTCCTGAATTCTGTGCGTTAAGTGTAAAGCTGTGTAGAGTATATCAATTGCTGTACCACATTCCTCTGTGTTCAAATTTTCTTGCTTTTTCTTTTTTAGCTGCTGTGCTGAAATACGAAAACAATGTCATGAATATCAGGCAGTTTAACTGTTCTCCACACCCTTACTGGCTTCCAAACTTTATGGATGTTTTCACGTGGTCTTTGCCTTTTGTTGGAGAGAAAGGTAAGAGAAATAAAGCATCTGGATCATCAGTTGTTTTAACTAGTGCCTGAGTACATCTATATACGTAGCTCCACTGACGATTCAGAAATGACGTTATCAGAAACGTTTTCTGGTATATATAATTTTCTGATACATAATTTTGTTTGTTCTCCACAAAGATTTTTGAATGATACTTAATTGACTCTTAAATTATAGTGGGCCATGGTTTTCTTATTCTAAATAGCAATTTAAAGTAGCTGTCCTACTATATCAATATGTTAAAATAACATAGTCCCTATGTCATTCGCTCAGTGATTTCTTCAGTGCTGAAAAGATTAAACAGGAAATATTGTCCTTAGGATTTTATTTGTGAAACTACACAAATAAACTTTGCAACTATAAAATAAAGCTGTTGGACATAAGCCGTTTAACTTCTTTGTTAAATGGGAGGAAATTTTTTCACGTGCATATCAGTAAGGAAAAGACTCTGAGCAACAATCTAAGAAAATCGAGTTAATTATACAGAGGAATCTGAAAAGACTCCAGACTTTTACTGGAGCGAGTAAGCTGATTATTCCATTTAAACGCAAAGGTATGCATTTATTACTACTCTTAATACTGTATCCAGTACTCTTAATACTATATTAATCTTAATACTATAATGGCAAATCATTATTTGTGTTGATTTAACATGTATGTTTATTTAGATACCCACATTACTTTAGAAAGAGTGCTTAGTTAATTGTGTAAATTTTGGGTTATTTTGTCTTATCATATAGTCACAGAGATGCTGGTTAACATTCTCAACATATGCTCTGATGATGAACTAATTTCCGATGATGAATCCTTAGAAGGTAAATTTGCCTTTTCCTCATTTGAACTGGAAATTAAGACGTTTTGGTTTTGATTTGTATTTTGAATAATTTTATCTTATTAAAGAATTGTGTTCATTGTAAAAAAAAATAAATTGAAGAATACAGAAAACCATAAATAAGAAAAAAAAGTTACCCATAATCCCACCATCTCATACATATCCATTGTTAACATCTTGATGTATGCTGTGTTAGCTGTCTTTTATCTTTGAATAGGTGTAGAGATTTTTCTCTATCCTTTTGGCAAAAATGAGGTCATAGTATACTGTACCCTACCCTTTTCATATAATACTATCATGAGTATTTTCTGTTTTATATTTTGTAGATTAATTTTTAATGGTTACATAGTAGTCCTGTCTATCATCTTTTATTTAACCAATCCCCTGCTATTGGATATTGGATTTGTTCCAACTCATTGCTTTTAAAAACCCTACAGTTTTGAAAGTTCTAAAAGATAAATCTTCGCATGTTCCGTCAACAACCAGTACTTGTTACATGCCTGATAATGTGCCAGCCACTGCCTGAGGTACTGAGGATCCATTAGAGAATGCAGAAAAAAAGTCCTTTCTCTCTCAGTAAGCTCATGTTGTAGTGGGTTGGTGCGGGGCTGGAGGACAACAAACAACATAGATATAAGTCAGATGGTGATACATGCTATGGGAGAAAGTAAAGCAATGTAAGATGATCAAGAATAACATTTTCTGAACTATTTCCATAGGATAAATTTCTAGGAATTGAATATCTGGGTCAATTTGTACTTAAAATTTTAGGTCTGATGCGAATAGGTTCTAGAAAAATTGTACCAGTTTACATTTTGTGTGTGTGGTGCTCAGTTTACGGTGCTCTCTCCAATATTGTTTATTATAATTGTTATAGGCCAGTATTTTCTAAATTCTAATTTGTATTTTTATGATGAGCATTTTTTTTTTTTTTGTATTTATTGGGCATTTTTATTTTTCTTTTGTGAATTGTCCATTCATATCTTTTGCCCATTTTTCTGCTGGATTCTAGGAATCTTTATTTAGCAACATTTTGTTGTATATATAACCATATACATTTTTTCTAGTGTGTTGTGAGAAGTTTGATTTTAAAGGTAGATCCTAACTTGTCTAGAAATGCAGAAGATTCTAGAAAGATGGTGGTGCCTGAGCACAAACCTCTGTCTGATTTTCTCCAAGCTCTCTGCTAAGGTGATCCACTCAGCTGTTAGAACAAGCCATCTACATAGTGGAGAAAGTTTATCTTACTTTGGGAATCAAGAGATGCCCCTGTGAGCTCCCCAAATTCCATACTTATTATTCCCTACCTTCAGTACAGAGCAGCAGTCTTATCTCATCATTGTAATCAATGTTGAATTTTCTTGCCTAAATGGAACTTCTTTCTTTTCCCCCTTGTTCAGTAAATTGAGAAGCTCAAAGTGACTAGGTGATTAGCGTAACTTTAAGTTTAGTAGAACAGTTACAGTGAAGGTACAGAGCAGACGGAGCATAGCTTGTGAGTACCTTCATTTATGGACTAGGAAATCACTACAAGATCACTGCAGTTATTCTTGAGGAAATAGGGCAGTCAAATGAAAATTAAAACAAAATAAGGAATTTAAGTTAGGGAAAGATGAAACATGTAAGAAATCAATTGAGTAAGATTTACAGTCAGATCTAACTGGAAATCGAAATGATTGTAAACTCTATTACATATATTAAGGAAGAAATCTTGATTATCAGAAGGATATGCTTATAAAAGTATACCCAGAATTGTATATGGGAATATTTATTCAAGTATTTTCTGTAATTACAAAAGATTCAAAACAATCTAAATGTCCCTCAGGGGGGTGCTAGGTCAATCAGTTATGGTATACCCATATGATAGATACTTTTTCCTCTACCTGAAGTATTATTTCCTTTTATGCATGCCTCCTTTCTCTCTTCCTCTTCTAGTTAACTCCTCTTCAGGTTCTTGTTACTTGTAGCCTCCCTGACTAGATTCAAAACCCTGTTCTGCTCTCATATCCCATCTACCTCTCCTTGATATTCATTAGGGTTGCAATTTTATATTTATTTATATATCGTTGCATGATTAATATATTTAACTCCCACTCACCTGTAAACTCTCAGAGTGCTGGGACAGCATTAATTTTTTGCTCACCATTATAGCCCTAAAGCCAAGTATAGTGCAGTGAACACAGTAGGTATTTGTTGAATTAGGTTTAATTGAATTTATGGAGTATAAGTTTTTTAAAGAAAAGAATGAAGTAGGGCTGTAGGGGCTGATAGGAAAAATCTCTTAGTCAAGTGAACAGAATTATCTAATTTCCATTTTTAAACCATGCGTGTATGTACCCTGATACATACATTTTTTTTTTCCTGAAAGGAAATGAATAAGGGTCTTTTAGTTAAGATGTTGAATTGAACACACTTCTAATTCCATTTCCTCTTGAAATCACACTAAAACCACAATGAAATAAATTTTTAAATGATATAAACTAAGGATTTTCACTTCAGTAATGACAGACTTTAAAAAAAAAATTTTTTTTTTTTTTTAATGACAGACTAGATAGTTTGGATCAACCCTGATTCTTAAGACAACTGGAAAAGCTAGATGAAAAAATTTAAGTGTGCTTTGATGGCATCGAAGAGCTAACAAGATTGTGAAGAATTGCCAGATGGAGACCCAATATTTGGGAACATTTGTCTCCTCAGGGCATTTACGAATTTCAAAAGATGGGGCTAAGAGATTGAGCAGCCCTGTTAATAGCCTTATATGGCTAATCTAAAATAGTTGGAATTTGAGGCTTGCCAAGGATGATGTAAGTGCTAGTAAGTTTCTGCAGATTGGTTTGGAACTCCCAAAGGTTGCATCTACATAAGAGTTAGGGTAAGCTGGAAATATAAAAACCCTTAAAGAGACTAGAGCCTACCTTCAAATTATTTCAGACCCCAAAATTGAAACAGGATGGTCACAGACACCTGGAAAAAACAAACCTCTCTAGACTTAAGATAACATCATGTAGGATCTCAAATTATTTCTACACATGGTCTTTCAAATATATCTTGCTCACAACAAAAAATAATTAGGCACGTGAGGAGACATAACACATGAATGAGAACCAGCAGAAACAGCAAAAAATAAAAACTCCCCTCCCCCAGTTCTTTAGACATTGGCATTATCAAGCCAACCTTGAAAATAACTATGCTATAAAAAATTACACCCAAGAGACAGAAAGGGCCACACGAACCAGAGACCTACATCATCCTGAGACCAGAAGAACTAGTTGCTGCCCGGCCACAATTGATGACTGCCCTGACAGGGAGCACAACAGAGAACTCCTGAGGGAGCAGGAGATCAGTGGGATACAGACCCCAAATTCTCATAAAAAGACCATACTTAATGGTCTGACTGAGACTAGAGGAATCCCGGCGGCAATGCTCCCCAGACCTTCTGTTGGCACAGGACAGGAACCATCCCCGAAGACAACTCATCAGACATGAAAGGGACTGGTCAGTGGGGGGGGAGAGAGATGCTGATGAACAGTGAGCTAATTAAATCAGGTGGACACTTGAGAGTGTGTTGGCAACTCTTGTCTGGAGGGGGGATGGGAGGATAGAGAGAGAGGGAAGCTGGCAAAACTGTCACGAAAGGAGAGACTGAAAGGGCTGACTCAATAGGGGGAGAGCAAGTGGGAGTAGGGAGTAAGATGTATGTAAACTTATATGTGACACTGATTGGATTTGTAAATGTTCACTTGAAGCTTAATAAAAGTTAATTTAAAAAAATTACAAAAAAAAAAACTATGTTTACTGTCATCAAGGACATAAAAGATTAGATTGAGAATGTTGGCAGAGAACTGTGAACTATAAAAGGAGATGTAGCAGATTTGGTAAAGCACCAAAAAGAAAGTTCTAGAACTGGAAAATAAATTAAGAATGCCACAGATGAATTTAACAACAGATTCAATAAAGCTAAAGTGAGAATAAGTGAACTGGAAAATAAATCAGAAGAAACTGTATAGAACAAAGCATGAAGAGAAAAAAGGAAAATACAAAAAAAAAAAAAGTATAAAGGACATAGAGGATATATTGAATAGGCCTAGCATATGTGTTTGAGTCCCAGAGAAGAGGAGAGAGAGAATGGGGTAGAAGCAATATTTGAAAAGATAGTGGATGGGAATTTTCCAGAATTGATAGAATATTAACCCACAGATTGAAGAAGCCCTGTAAACCCAATCAGCATAATACAAAGAAAACAATACCTAAACACATCATAGTAAAAGTGCTTAAAATCAAAGACAAAAAAATCTTAAAGCAGCCAGAAGAAAAAAAAAAAAAAGATTACCTTCAAAAAAGCACAATTAAACGGACAACAGATACTTCTTGGAAACCATGGAAGCCAGGAAACAATGGAATAACATATTCAAAGCCCTGAAAGGAATTAACTGCTAACATAGAATTCAATACCCAGAAAAAATACCTTTGAAGAATAAAGGTGAAATCAGATTTTCAGACATTCTCCCCCTTTTTAAAAACTTTACTAAGAGAGTTAATTACCAGGAGATCCAAACTAAATGAAATTTGAAAGGATGTTGTTAACGTAGAAAGAAAATGCCAGATGGAAGCTTGGAAATTCAGGAAGAAGTAAAGAGTAAAAATAGTAGAAAATATGTTGGCAAATTAAATAAATGTAGAATTTTTTAAACAATAATAATAATGTTTTATTGGATTTAAAATACAGAGTTATGAAAATAATAGTTGGCAGTGGAATAAATGGAGTTAAAAGTGCTGAGGGCCGTACATTATCTGGGAAGAGGATAAAAGCACCTGTTAACATTATACTTTGATAAGTAAGAAATGCATATTGTAATCTCTGGGATAACCTATAAGAAAATAGTTGTTGCTTTGTTGCTTTAAGCATATAACTTTTAAGTTTTAAAAAAGATTGAGTGATAAAAACTAACTTAGCAGAAGGCAAGAAAGGAGAAAAGAACATATAACATTAGGGCAAATAGAATATATCAGCAATTTTATTAAATATAAATGGATAAAAGACAGATTGAAGATAGGATCAGAAGAAACTTTATCATATTTTATAAAAGATCTAAAACATAAGGCTACAGAAAGTTTCAAAGTAAGGACAGGAATAAATATACAATGTAAGTACTAAAGAAAGAAGAGCTGATATAGATAGATTAATATTACATGAAGTAGACTCTAAAACAAAAATAAGATATAACAGTTTTAAATTTGTATGCAATTAATATCATGGTTTCTTAATATAGAAAGCAAAAGTTAACAGCAGTACAATGAGAAATAGAAATATCTGCAATCAGAGTGAAAGAATTAACAAATATCTCTCAGTAACTGATAGAATAAGCAAACAAATAAGATAAGGAAGGTTGTAGGAAATTAGAACAACACAATTAATGAACTTAATGAACATATAAAGAACACTGCACCCAACAACTGTGGAATATACATGCTTTTCGAGTACATGTGACCATTTAAAAAAATTGGCCATATACATAATAAAATCTATTAAGAAAACACTCTGGATCCCGCTTTGGAGAGTGGCGTCTAGGGTCTTAAACGCTAGCACGCAGGCATCTAGGATGCATCAATTGGTCTCGACCCACCTGGGGCAAAGGTGAAGAACACCAAAGACACAAGGTAATTATGAGCCCAAGAGACAGAAAGGGCCATATAAACCAGAGACTACATCAGCCCGAGTCCAGAAGAACTAGATGGTGCCCAGCTACAACCAATGACTGCCCTGTCAGGGAACACAGCAGAGAACCCCTGAGGGAGCAGGAGAGCAAGGGGATGCAGACCTAAAATTCTTGTAAAAAGACCAGACTTAATGGTCTGACTGAGACTAGAAGGACCCCAGAGGTCATGGTCCCCAGACCTCTTAGCCCAAGGCAGGAACCATTCTTATAAGCCAACTCTTTAGGCAGGAATTGGACTGGACTATGGGATAGAAAATGATACTGGTGAGGAGTGAGCTTCTCGGATCAAGTAGACACATGAGACTACGTGGGCAGCTGCTGTCTGGATGGGAGATGAGAGGGCAGAGCGGCTCAGAAGCTGGCCGAATGGACACAAAAATGGAGAGTGGAGAGGAGTGTGCTGTCTCATTACGGGGAGAGCAACTAGGAGTATATAGCAAGGTGTATATAGATTTTTGTTTGAGAGACTGACTTGATTTATAAACTTTCACTTAAAGCACAATAAAAATTAAAAAAAAAAATTGGCCATATACTGGATTAAAGGCAACTCTCAGTGTATTAAAACCGTAAGGACTATGTGTTCTCTAATCATATGCACATGCAGTTAAGATATAAATGGATAATAAAAAGATAACTAGAACACCCCTCTATGTAAAGAAATGTTAAAATGTATTTAATAACCCATGGACCAAATAACAAGTCACAATGAAAATTAGAAAACATTTTGAACTGAATATAAATTAAAAGTAGTACATATTAAAACTTCTGGGATGCATCTAAAGCCCTGCTTAGAGAAAAAATTAGAGCCTTAAATGCGTGTATATTGGAAAAGAAAGGTAGAAAATGAGCATACATCTCAAGAAGTTAGCAAAAGGCTGGCTAGCACATTAAACCTAAAGAAAGTAAAAGTAATAATATAAAAAATTATGAGCAGTATTAACAAAACAGAAAACAAAATACAGTACATAGGAGCAGCAAAACCAAAAAACGCTCTTTTGAAAAAACTAAAATTGGTAAACCCCTGGTAAGACTGATCAAGAAAAAAAGAGAAGAAAAAGATAATCAATGCCAGTACTGAAAAGGTTACATCACTACAGTTCCTATGGACATTAAGAAAATAACAAGGAAATAAATTTACACCAGTAAATTTTAAAACTTAGATAACATGGATAGATTCCTTGAAAAATATACCTTATCCAAACTAACACAATATAGAAAATCTTGACAATCCTGTACCTACCAGGAAATAGGAGCTGTAATTTAAAACTGTCCTAAAAAGAAAAAGCCAGGTAGAGATAGCCTCACCAACGAATTCCGCCAAACATTTAAGAAATAACACTAATTTTATACAAACTCTTCCTGGGAATAAAAAAGACGAAATGCTCCTGAATTCATTAAGTGAGGCCCATATAACTATGATATTAAAACCTGACAAGGACATTAACATAGATGCAATGATCCTAAATAAAATATCAGCAAGCTGAAACTCATAATAAAAAGAATAATATCTCCCAACCAATTTGGGTCTATTCCAAAAACACTATAAATTTAACATTCAAAAGTCAATCAGTACACACTAATGTAAAATGTTAACAATAGAGGAAACTGTGTGTGGGTTATATGGGAATTCTGTACTATCTTCACACCTTTTCTGTAAATCTAAAACTATTCTCCACCACTTGTCTGTCAGTTTGTCATACTGGGTGACTTAAGTATTGCTGTGATGCTGGAAGCATCAATACAGATGGTACTGAAGGAAGAATTACAACCTGCACTGAAGGCATTGACAAAAAACAAGACTCCAGGAATTGACAGAATATCAGTTGAGATATTTCAACAAATGGATGCAGCACTGGAAGCACTCACTCGTCTATGCCAAGAAATTTAGAAGACACCTACCTGGCCAACCGACTGGAAGAGATGCGTATTGTGCCCATTCCAAAGAAAGGCGATCCAACAGAATGTGGAAATTGAACTATATCATTAATATCATATGCAAGTAAAATTTTGCTGAAGGTCATTCAAAAATAGTTGCAGCAGTACATCGACAGGGAACTGCCAGAAATTCAAGCCAGATTCAGGAGAGGATATCATTGCTGATGTCAGATGCATCTTGGCTGAAAGCAGAGAATACCAGAAAGATGTTTACCTGTGTTTTATTGACTGTGCAAAGGCATTCGATTTATGCGGATGATAACAAATTATGGATAACATTGCAAAGAATGGGAATTCCAGAACACTTAATTATACTCACATGGAACCAAGAGGCAGTTGTTCGAACAAAGCAAAGGGGTACTGCATGTTTTAAAATCAGAAAAGGTGTGCATCAGTGTTGGATCTTTTCACCATACTTATTCAGTCTGTATGCTGAGCAAATAATCTGAGAAGCTAGACTATATGAAGAAGACTGTGGCATCAGGATTGGTGGAAGACTCATTAACAACCTGTGATATGCAGCTGACACAACCTTGCTTGCTGAAAATGAAGAGGACTTAAAGCACTTACTGATAAAGATAAAAGACTGCAGGCTTCAGTATAGATTTAACCTCAACATAAAGAAGTCAGAAATCCTCACAACTGGACCATGATAAATGAAGAAAATATTGAAGTTGTCAGGGATTTCATTTTACTTGGATCCACAATTAACACCCATGGAAACAGCAGTCTAGAAATCAAATGATGGATTGTGTTGGGCAAATATGCTGCAAAAGACCTCTTTAAAGTGTTAAAAAGAAGGATGTTACCTTGAAGACTAAGGTGTGCCTGACCCAAGCCATGGTATTTCGGTCGCCTCATATGCATGCAAAAGGTGGACAATGGATAAGGAAGACTGAAGAAGAATTGATGCCTTTGAATTATGGCTTTGGCAAAGAATATTGAATATACCATGGACTACCAGAAGGATGAACAAATCTGTTTTGGAAGAAGTACAGCCAAGGATGCTCCTTAGAAGCAAAGATGACGAGACGTCGTCTCACGTACTTTGGATATGTTATCAGGAGGGACCAGTCCTTGGAGAAGCACATCATGCTTGGTAGAGGGTTGGTAAAAAAAAAAAAAAAATGAACCCTCAGTGAGATGAATTGACTCAACGGCTGCAACAATGGGCTCAAACATAGCAATGATTGTGAGGACGCTGCAAGAACAAGCAGTGTTTTGTTCTGTTGTACATAGGGTCTCTGTAAATTGGAACCAATTTGACAGCACCTAACAACAACAACAAAACTATTCTAAAATAAAAATGTTACTTTAAAAAAATCAGTTTAGCTAGCAAGCAACCATCTAAGATGCATACATTGGTCTCAACCCACCTGAAGCAAAAGAGAAGAACAACAAAGACACAAGGTGAATATGAGCCCAGGAGACAGAAAGGGCCACATAAACCAGAGACTCCATCAGCCTGAGACCTGAAGAACTAGATGGTGCCCAGCTACCGCCAATGACTGCCCTGACAGGGAACACAACAGAGAATCCCTGATGGAGCAGGAGTACAGTGGGATGCAGATCTCAAATTCTCGTAAAAAGACCAGGCTTAACGGTCTGACTGAGACTGGAGGGACCCTGACCGTCATGGTCCCTGGACCCTTTGACGCCCAAGATTGGAACCATTTCCAAAACCAACTCTACAGAGAGAGATTGGCCTGGACTATAAGACAGACAATGATGCTGGTGAGGAGTGAACTTAGTGGCTCAAGTAGATTCATGAGACTATGTGGGCGACTCCTGTCTGGTGGCAAGATGAGAAGGAAGAGGGGGACAGGAGCTGGTTGAATGGACACAGGGAATACAGTGTGGAGGGGAGGAATATGCTGTTTCATTAAGGGGAGAGCAGCTGGGGGTGCATGGCGGGGTTTGTATGGCTTTTTGTATGAGAGACTGACTTGATTTGTAAAGTTTCACCTAAAGCACAATAAATAATTTTTTTTAATCAGTTTAATTCACTGCGTAAACAGAATAAAGGGAGAGAGATCATATTTCAGTAGATGCTGAAGCACCATTAGATAAAATTCATCTTTCGTTCACAGTAGATCTCTTAACAAACTAGATTTAGAAAGAAATTTCTTTAATCTGACAGAGTATCTATACACATTTATGACATATATGTCAGAGTATCATGTAGCAAACATTTATGAAATGTTAAGACGTTTTCCTTAGTGATGATTGGGAACCAGAGAAGGATGCCTGCTATCTCATAGCCAATACAATAAAACAAGAAAAAGTAATACAAGATATAAAGATTGGAAAGGAAGAAACAAAACTATCACTATTTATAGATTATATGAATATATACAAAGAAAATTTAAAAGAATCTATAGATAAATTATTAGAATCAATGAGTCCATGTTACAGAGCTGCTGGATACAGTCAATAATCAAAACTCTTGTATTTCTGTTTATCAGCAACAAAATGGAATTTTTGAAAAGATGTCATTTATAATATCATACCTATCAGTAAACTGACAAGTGATGTGTGATGCCTCTAAGCAACAAATAATAAAACATTATTAGAGAAATTAAAACAGATCTAAATAAATGGAAAGAAATATGTTCATGGATTATAGGAATCTCAATATTGTAAAGATGCAGATTTTTCCCAGATTAATCTGTAGATTCAATGCAAAGTCAGTCAGATCTTAACAGGCTTTTTTCTTTTTTTAAAACTTGACCATCTGGCCCTAAAATGTGTATGGAAATGCAAATGATTGATTCTAAAATTAATATTGAAAAAGTTTAACTCTTAAAGAAGGATAAGGTGTTAAGGTTTGGCTCTATAAAATGTCATGATTTACTATAAAGCTAGAGTAATTAGACTTACTGGTGCAAGAACAGACAAGCAGGCCAATGAAACAGAATTGAGAATCTGGAAATAGATCCACACATATACGGACGCTTAATTTATGGCAAAGGTGGCACTGCAGAACAGTAGGAAAATGATGGCGTTTTCAATAAATGGTTTGGGGATATCTATTTGAGAAAATAAAAACCTCAACCCTATTAAATTAAAAGTTAAATTGCAGGCAGACTTGTAGATTCAAACATGAAAGGCAAAACAATAAAGCATCTAGGCAATAATTTAGTGTGTCTTCATGACCTTGGGGTAGAAGAAAATTTCTTAAACAGAACACAAAAAGTACTGACCATACTGGAAACTAATAATAAATTGGACTACGTTAGAAGAAAGAACTTGTGTTTATCAAAAGACTCTCTTAAGGGTGTAGAAAGATGAGTGGAGTGGATGTTTGCAACATAACCAACAAAGGCTCATTTGCAGTATATTTACAGAACTACAGATCATTAAGATGAGACTTGCACAGGCACGGAAAAGAAGATACCCAAATGGCCAACAAAAATATGAAAAGATATTAAAATACATTGGTAATCATGGGCATCCAATTAAAACCACAATGGAATTATACTACCCACCCACCAGATTGGCTAAAATTAAAGATGGTTAATACAGAGTATCAGCCAGGATATGGAGCAGCAGAAGTGTAAATTGATGAAACCACTTGATTAGATAATGCTAAACTGTTATCCAAAGTTGAGCATAGACATACCCTGTAACTCGGCATTCTAATCTTAGGAGTATACTTAATAGAAATATGTGCACATGTGCAACCAAGAGAGATGTACAGGAGTATTCATAGCAGCCTAGTTCATAATAGCCAAAAATTGAAATCAGTCCAAATGGCCATTGACAGTAAAAAAGATACTGGTGTTATATTCATATAGTGGAATAGTATACAGTAGGGGGAAATGAATGAACTATAGCAGTAGGGAACATTTGGATGAAGCTTACAAACATAATGTTGAGGAAAAGAAGCCAGACCCCTCCCCCCAAGATACATACTTGATTGTTCCAATTATATAAAGTTCAAAAACACTGAAAACTGCAGGGTTTATGGATGCATGTATACATAGTAAAAAAATGATTTCAGTAAGAGTCAAGAGAATGATTTACTTTGGGGGAGGGAGGCTATAATTATTAGGAGGGTCCCAAGTGGGACTTTTAGGATGCTGGTAATGACCTGACCCAAGTGATGGTTATATGTGCATTTACTTTTTAATAAATCATTGAGTTATACCTTTGTGCATTATTCTGTATGTTTATTATACTTCACACTAGAAAGGGTTAAAAAAAAGTTATAAACCTACAAAAACAAATTTTCATAGGAATTTTTGGGAGCTAAACAAACTAGTTTTACTAATTTAGCTGACTGAGGAAAGCTAAAGCCCGATTTGGCAATGTGGAATGCTGAGATATAACCCAGTGTCCTCCACAGAATCCTCAAAAGGCAAAGAATGGACGGCACCAATTGCTATGATTGGGGTCTGATGGGGGCAGTGAGCTGAAATAAGAAGACTGGGTGAAAGCCATTTGAAAGACAGCTGAAGTTCTAGTTGCCACTGGGCAATTGTCTTTTCCTCAGGTCTGGAGAGTAATATCTAATATATGTAAAACCAAATGGTTTCTGAACGGGAGATACAAATGAAGGTTTCAATACCTTACTAAAAACAGGTGAATTAAGTGACCATATGTGCACTCATTACTGATATCAAGAATTCCCTAATAATGGCCCACCCTAATCACTCTGTGTAAAGCTTAAAGTCAACACCCTCCACCCACCAACTCAAAAAGATCCTTAGTCCCTCAGTCTTAATCATGAGCAAACACCAAGACTTATCAGATACTTAAGGAACGTCTCTGTGAGAGAAAAAAAACAGCAAAAAGCAACTTAAGTGAACTGGAATTCTGAGGGAAATATAAAACTTAAATAAGGAAAAACTATAATATCCTCAGAAAGATAATAGAAGATATAGAATCCTTTAAACTAAAACATACTGCTATTTTAAAAAGGAACATTCAGAAAAGCAGAAAGCTCTTGAAAATTAAAAAATTGCAGAAATAAAAAACTCAATAGCCTTTTGAAAGATAAAGTTAATGGCATCTCCCAGAAAGTAGAACAAACAGGGATAGAAAATAGGAGAATAAAGATGCTTAGAGGATCAATCCAGGACGTCTAACATCTGAATAGTAGAAGTTCTTAAAAGAGAGTAGAGAGGAAATGAAGGGAAGGAAATCATTCAAGAAAAATTCTTAGAATTAAGGGACATGAAGTCCCTTAGAACTAAGAGAGATGAAGGATCCACCACCTAGAGGAAAACAGACCCACACCAAGGCATAACAGTGTTACAGTACAGAATATGAAGGTTAAGAAAGCTTACTGGGTGAGAGGAGAACCGGTTATATATAAAAGATTGAGAGCTGGAAACAAGTCAGTGGAGCAATGTCTTCAAAATCCTGAAGAAAAAATTTTCTCCGGTAAGAATTCCAGTCAGCCAAACCATCAAAGCCCTGTTGAGACTGGCAAGATCTCAATAAAAATTACCTCCTATGTACCCTTTCTCAAAAACCCACTGGAAAATGTGTTTCACCAAAATCAGAGAAACCAAGCAAGATGAAACAAGAGATCTAGCACAGGAGAGATGAAGGGAAATCCCAGGAGGATGGTGAATGTCGAGCCGTAAATGACAGCTGTGCACCACGTGTAGAGGAAAACAAGTCCAGATTTGAGGAATATAACCTCAAGAGACAAGACATTCTAAGGAAAATCATATCTAAAATCGCTGATAATGTTGTACAGTCTTCTTAATCTGAGGACGAAATGCCCAGTTGAACGTCTCCTGATTCGTATCTGTACTCATCTTGATCATGTACTGATAATGTTTCTCATTTCCCCTTCATTCCCTGCTGCTTGGATCAACTGTGATATTTATTTCACCCCATGAAAGGATTCTGCCTTGATAAACTTCTGAGAACAGGAGGTAGAGCAGGGTGAGCTGGAAGCAGAAAGTATACAGTACTCTTTTTCCTCTGAGCGGATTCCTGCCAGATGTCTGCTTCCCAGACTTTACTCAGGACCTTGCTTACTGACTTCTCCATGAGAGGCCCTTAAAACACTGTGAAGCTGAAGCCAGATTATCCTATTAACCTGCTTCTGTAAATCCTCATCTATTAATGGCAGTATTGCCCTTTCATCATCCAGCTAAGTTTGCCTTGGCTACTTCCTTTGTTTTTTTCTAAAACAACAATTAACGTTTGGCAGTACATTTCATAATTGAAAAGAACTATAAAGAAAAGCAAGAAAATGATGAACGCAAAAGAAGTATGTTACTGGGGGAGGGAGGTTAGATTGGACCATCATTTTGCAAACACCATAGTAAATATTGATTGAAGTAAGAATCATCAATGGATGTTTAATCTGGTGGGGAAATTGTGATCAGAAGCAGGATATTTACATACGGTCTTAGAGCGTCTACCCACAGGTTGCTTATTAGCCTCAAAGAGAAAAAAAAATAGTAACTATACAGTGTAGAAACTAAACACCTTGACTAGGTGATTAAAATTAACCACCACCAAGGGACAGGTGCACGTCAGGTACCTCCTGATACAATGCCCTGAGAAGGACATGTCACTTATGTAGTATTCCAACCAGGGATGCATAACTTAAATCTAATCATGAGAAAACATCAAAGAAATCCCAAAGGAGAAACGTCCTGTTAAACAAAAAGACAGGGAATGGAGGGACTGTATTATTCAAAAATGTCCATGCCATAAAAGACAAAAAACAGTCTAAAGAACTGGAAACTAAAGAGATGTGACAGCTAATTACAATACGTGACCCTAGACCGGATCCTGTGCTGGAAAGAAGAGTATAAGGTAGAAAGGAGTTTATTGGGTCAGTTGACAAGACTGGAATCGAGACAGTAGATTAGATAAAGGTATCATATCAATATTAAATTTAAGGAGGTTGATACCTGTACTGTAGTTACATGAGAACCACACACTATGTTATGTGGTGGTACTGGCAGTGAGAATACACACGGATGTATTCAGGGATAAAGGGCCACAGTGCGTGCAACTAACTCTCATATGTTTCAGGGAAAGAAATAATATGAATAATATAGAGAGAGATCAAGTAGATGAATTTTAGATAAAGAATATATAGTTCTTTGTACTAATCTTTTAACTTTTCTATAAGTTTGATATTATTTGAAAAGTTAAGGGGAAAAAAAAAGCAAATGCCTAACAATATGTATAGCATGATTTTTTTTTTTTTAATAAAAAGTCCAGAAAGACTTTGATTAAAACTGATAAGTTTTTTAAACAGTTGTTTCTTCTGGGTGATGCAGTTAGAGGGGTAGAAGAAAGGACTTGGACTACTTACTACTTTTTGTTTTTAATAGTGAAGAGTATTTTCATTGGCTTTTTTGGATTTTTCAGTTGAAAAATGGTGTTGGCTTTCATATCTAGTTTTGACCAGTTACACACTGAGGTTTTAGTGGTCCTTGAGGAGGGCACCTCACCCTCTTATCTACTGCTTATTTTCTACTCTTATCCTCTCAAAACCACAGTGAAGTTCAATAGTTTCTTATAATGTTGAGTGGAAGGAATTGGGAGAAATGAGAAGAAAAAAAAAAAACATTGCCATCGAGTCAGTTCCGACTCACAGCGACCCTATAGGACAGAGTAGAACTGCCCCCATAGAGTTTCCAAGGAGCGCCTGGTGGATTTGAACTGCCGAACTTTGGTTAGTAGCCATAGCTCTTAACCACTATACCACCAGAGTTTCCAGTGAGAAAATAGTTCTCTGCAATTATGAAATAATATTTTCCTTTCTGTAAAGGTGAAACGGATAGCTTACTGCCAGTAGACTATGTGCTTTGGATTCTTCCGCCAGATATAAAGAGGAATTACAGTGCGTGTAATCACCTACATACAATTAGTTGTGACCATGGCACAGAATTTTTCTTTAAGTATGCTGGCTGGTGCATCATCTTATTAGCATGGTTTTCAGTCACTTAGCAAACTGGTCTAAAATTTGGTAGAAAAGCAAAAACTATGCATCTTTATTTCTTTTTCTTCGAATTCACAGGCATGTTATTCCGTTACTTTTACTGAGCATAGTCTGAATTGTTGCACCATGTTCTTAGGATTTGTAAGCTGTTTATTCATTCCATTGTCTGTTTTTGTTCCTTGTTTTCAGCATCATTTGTTCCACAAACAATATCTTTTTCGTTGCCTAGTTTTATGTTCATGATCTGTGGGGATAGAAAATGTTGGATAGCAATAAATATGAATTAATGTAAAATTATAAACTTTTAAGAAATGGCAAAAACTCCTGACAGACAAAATCTGTGATTTAGTCCTACCATGATGCCAAGGATGTCTCTTAGAAGCTGATAAAGACAATAACCTACCTCTTTCATTGCATTTCACGTTGATTTTTTTTTTCTCTTCCATGTAAATTTAAATCTTTCTTCTCATATTTCTATTTCATCTTCTTGTTTCTTGGTGTCTCTTCTCCCTGAAGATCACTACATTTCAAGCTATCAGAAAGGTACCCGACTAAAATGTGCTAAGAGCTTAATACTCACTGCCTGTACCACCACAGTCTCTTAGTTAGACACTTTTTAGTTGGTAGTTGAATAATTCAAGACAGACTCTCCATCCTCCCTTTCTGTTTTACGGTAAATGTTTTGTATGAAGCTGCTGTATGACCCCTCAGAGTATTGACAGCTGGAGGGTGAGGAAGGAGAGGCCATGTTTCTTTCTCTGACTTTTGAATGCCATCACCTGGTGCATGCCTAAATCTTAGCTTCTCATGTGTGGGCTATTTCCTGAATCTTAGCTGAGAAAAGGACACAAAGTCTTGCGTTAACTGTCTTGCATTAACTTTTTTGATGTCACTTTATAAAATACCTTACCCATCCTCGTAATTTGTACCTATAGTAGAAAAAAAAAAAAATTTTTTTTTTTAATAGTAGAAAACAAGGAGCCCTGGGGGCACAGTGGTTAAGCGCTTAGCTGCTAACTGAAAAGCTGGTGGTTTCAAACCACCAGCAACTCTGCAGGAGAGAGATGTGGCTGTCTGCTTCTGTAAAGATTACGGCCTTGGAAATCCTATGGGGCAGTTCTACCCTGTCCTATAGGGTCACTGTGAACTGGAATCGACTCCATGGCAACAAGTTTTGTTTTGTTTATAATAGAAGATAACTCACCGGGATGTGAGTAAGTGAGGATTAACGTATGAAAACAACCCCCATTAAGTTCAGGAGAGCTAGCTGTACATTGAGTTTACACACAGAAGAAAACCGCTCGAATGATCACTTGCTGTTTGGCAGGCCAAACTTTGCATACTAACGTGACCCACAGCATTCTCAGAAGAGATCTTTGCTATAGCAGCTGTGTTTGTGTGCGGTTTCTTTACATGTGCATATTTCATTCCTCGCTGTGTTCTACTTTTCAGAACCACAAGTAGGTTCCTATCTCTGATAGATCCGCTGAGTCTGTCTTTTTTGTGGCTTCTCCATTTTTTACTTCATCCTTTTTCTATTCTACGTTTATTTTTCTCTTGTTCCTTAGAACTTCCTGAGATTTTTGTTTGTTTAAATAAATTCAGGCCTTGATTTCTTTTTGTAAAAACAACAGTTTCTTTAACTTAAATAAGATACTTGATTCTGAATTTTTAAAAACCAGCCTGCGAACACGTTCCTTTAATTCACTTATTCTTTGTATTCTCCAAGGAGGCACGACAGTCCGTAAGGAGATCATCAAGAATAAAATCAGAGCCATTGGGAAGATGGCACGAGTCTTTTCAATTCTTCGGTAAGGAAGAGCCTGGCGTTACAGCGTTCAGGAAAAGCATTCAGAACTTTTCTTTTTTTCAAGTTGGAATTTAGGATTGGAATTGCTAGTCTTCATGTCAAGTGCCGATTGAATCACACCTACCTGTTAACGTGACTAAAACATTCTGGCAAACGTTTATTTGGCACTAGCTTAAAGTAGTGAGTGTAGTGGGTTAGTGTAGATTTTGGAGCCAGATTTCTTAGCTGTGTGATCTTGGACTTAACCTCTATGCCTCAGTTTCCTCATCTGTAAAACTGAGATAATAATGGAACCTACCTCCAGGTTTTAGGAGGATTAAATGGGATAATATATAGGAAACATTAGAAAAGTACCTGGCAACTATGTGCATCTTATTGAAAAGCAAGAACTGACTGATTGTTTAAAACGGAAATATTTACAGAATACATCCCTTTCCTTGAGTCAGGGAAGGGATAAGGAGTAGGAAAATCTTCCATCTCTGTGATTTTTTTCTTAACTTCCTTCAAGTATCTTCTTGAATTGCTGAATGGTGGGCCCCCTGGCATTAATCCAGGGTTTTGATTTTCCTTTGCAGGGAAGAGAGTGAGAGTGTGCTGACTCTCAAGGGCCTGACTCCTACTGGTACACTCCCTCTGGGTGTCCTCTCAGGAGGAAAGCAGACTATTCAGACAGGTGAGTATGAGAAATGCTCTTTTCTTGGAAGGTGTCTTCCTGTTGTCTGACAGTCAACGTATATTAAAAATTGGGACTTCTTTCAGTAAGTGATATTGGAGCAGTTGAATATCCATATGGAGAAAAACGAATCTTGGCCTTTCCCTCTCTATATACATAAAAAATTAATTCAAAATTGGTTATAACTTAAATATAAAAGGTAAAACAATAGAATTCCTAGAAGAAAGTATGGAGAATAGTTGCTGGAATAGACGGAGAGTCCTTAATAAGACACAAAAAGTGCTAGCTTAAAAGAAAAAAAACCAATAAACTGCATTTCATTAAAATGAAGAACTTCTGTTCACAAACGTACTGATTAAGTAGGGAAGAGGCAAACTACTAACTGGGAGATTTTTGCAATGTACATATCTGACAAAGAACTTGTATTCATAATATATAAAGAACTCCTACAATGCAATAAGAAAAGACAAACCATCGATTAAAAAAAATGTTCAAAAGACTTTAACAGGCACTTCACAAAAGAGGATATCAAAATGGCCAATAAGTATATGAAAAGATGCTTAATATAGTTACTCATCTGAGAAGTGGCTTTTAAAACCACAGTGAGATACCACTACATATCCACTAAACGGACAAAATTTAGAAGTCTGACAATACCTAGAGCTGGTAAGGATGTGGAGAACTGGAATTGTCATACAGTGCTGATGGGCTTGTAAATTGGTTCAACCACTTTGGAAAACTGTTGAGCAGTAAAGCTATGACCCAGAAATTTCGCACCTGGTATATATCCAGGGGAAATTAGTGCATGTGTCCACCAAAGGATTTGTATGCAAGTGTTTGCTGTAGCTTTCTTTATTCATATTAGCCCAAAATTGGAGAAAAAAAAAAAAAAGACTATCAATAGGAAAATAGATAAATTGTGTTGTATTTATACAATGGAATGCTACTCAGCTATTAGAAAAACACATTATGGATACATGCAACGACATAACGAATGTCACAGATACCGCAGTGAACTATACAAGCCAGACACAAAAGAACACAGGCTGTCTAATTACATGGTGTTCAAGAACAAGCAAACTAATCAATGGTGTAGAAGTCAGATTATGGTTCCTCTAGTGGATGAATATTGACTGGGAAAGGGCACAAGGAACTTCTGGACTGCTAGAAATATTCTATATCTTGATCTGGATTATATTTACAAGTATGTATAAACCCATTGCCATCGAGTCAATTCCAACTCATAGCAACCCTACAGGACAGAGTAGAACTGCCCCATAGGGTTTCCAAGGAGCGCCTGGTGGATTCAAACTGCTGACCTTTTGATTAGCAGCCATAGCTCTTAACCACTGTGCCACCAGGGTTACATATATAAAAATGTATCAACCTGTATACTTCATATTTGAGCATATGCCTTATTTTTGCCTTATTTTTATATGTTTTATGCCTTAATTAAAACATTTTGTTGTTGTTGGAGTTTTCAATAAGAGAGATAGCCTGCAGCCACCATCACCTCTTCAACCAGAGTATCGGTTCTAAAAATGATGCGGGAGCTGACTTCTAAGGAGAGGGCCTTATGGGATCCTGGAATGAAAAGATTGCTGTTTGTCAGAATAAACGTAGATCTGGTCAGATAAGGAAAGGAGACTTAAGATTACATCATTGGATGCCTAGTTCTAGGCGTGAGAACTGGAGTTGAAGCATTAATATCTTCAACTAATGTTTTACTGCTTTTTTGCCCCTTTCCTTAAATTGTTTCAATTTGGTTTTTTGTTTGTTTTTGCTTTTTCCCCATGTCATTCTGCCACTTACAGGAATCCTTTGCTTTTTGTGGAAATTTCACTGCCATTGACTAGTAGGAACAAGCTCATTCTTTCCTTTTTATAGAATTGAATTCCTCCTTCTCTTCCAAATTGAATGCTGGAATGTTGGCATTTAGCTGTTTAGAAGGGAGAGTTAACATCTTCTCTTTGGAAGTATAAAGTTTATTTTCTTAATTTCTGTAGAAATAGAAAGGCACAGTAAGCTATTTCAGATTGAATTTTTTCTCTCAACTGTGCAGTTTTAGCAAGTAAAATACTTTTCCATCATTATTTTGCATAGTAATTAGTCATGTAAGATATTCTGAGAGCAGCATCTACAAGTTCCAACAAGGGTATTTTAGAGTAATAAGGAAGTAATCTGGATAAAGGAAAAAAAAAAATGTGCTACAGCATACTTACTTGAAAAGTTTTGAAAACTTGCTGAGCCACAAAGTTGTCATTTTAAGATAAAACCAGTGTTTTTCTAGACCTTTGAAACTGCAAATTTGCAAATCTGGGATTAGTAACAGAGAATTTTATAGATGTGTCTTTTGGGGATTTATTTGGTTTTAATTCTTGGTCTACCTTCTGTTTTCAGTCCCAAAGGTATCCGGCTTCTCTTTATTCCTGATTCGAATATGAGTGTTACAGTAAAAACAGTATTGTTTATGGGTACTAAGAAACTGATAGAAATTTTCAGGAATGTGCGAAAAGAACAAAACTAAAGCTGGAGCTAACTTTTTAGAGCCTCTTATTCTCTCTTGTTGATTGACAGAAACTGAATTTACTTTGTTATTTTCACATCAGAGTCTCAGTTCCACAAGTTCCTTGGCAAACTGGTACATTAGCTTAAAAATCTCTTTTATTGTTCATATAACTTTGCTTAAAGAACTTTCAGCCAACAGTATCCCATATGGCCTTATAACATATGTTCCTATATGCCCCAACTTACTCCAGGAAGAATTTGAATGAGGGACAATATACAGACAACACAGCGAAGTAAAATGAATATGCTTGGAAATTGGGACACAAAGGGGAAAAAAAAGCCAACAGTCAGCCACAAATTTGACTCCAAGCTTCCTAGTCACCAATATAAAAGAGGAAAGCCAAGAACAGAACAAAATTCACAAAGACCATGGGATAAAAGCAGATCAGTTATAAATTGGACTACATCAAAATTAAAGACTTTCGTGCTGCAGATGTTACCTTCGAGAAAGTGAAAATGCACAAAATGAGAGAAAATATTTGCAAATCATATATCTGATAAGGGATTAGTATCAGGAATATAGAAGGAGCTTTTACAGCTGAATAAAAAAAGACAAATAACCCCATTAAAACCTGGATAAAGGACATAAATAGACATTTTTCCAAATAAGACATACAAATGGTCATAAGCATCATTAGCCAAGTCGATTCCGAGTAATGGTGACCCACGTGTGCGCAGTGGAGAACTGTTCCCTAGGGTTTTTCAAGCTATGATCTTTCAGGAGCAGATTGCCAGGCCTGTCTTCTGAGGCACCTCTGGGTGGGTTCAAATCATCAACCTTTCGGCTAGTAACCAAGGGGTTAACAGTTCATACCTCCCAGGGACTCTATCTTTAGCCATTAAACCCATTGCCATGGTGTCAACTCTGACTCATAGCAACCTTATAGGACAGAGTAGAGCTGCCCCATAGGGCTTCCAAGGCTGTAATCTTTATAGAAGCAGACTGCCATGTCTTTTCTCCTACTATTAGCTATTTAGGGAAATGTAAATCAAAACCACACTGAGATACCACTTCACACCCACTGGGGTGGTTATAATAAAAAAAAGACAGATAATAACAATTGCTGGCAAGAATGTGGAAAAATTGGGAACCTCATACACCGGTGGGTATGTAAAATGGTACAGCCCCTTTGGAAAACAGTCTGGCAACTCTTCAAACTATTAAACATAGAGTTACCATATGACACAGCAATTCCACACCTAGTTATATACCCAGAAAAATGAAAACGTGTCCACAAGTTTTTGTATGCAAATGTTCATAGCAGCATTCTTCATAATAGCCAAAAAGTAGAGATAACCCAATAAGTAAACAAAATTGTGGTATATCTATACAATGGAATATTATTTAGCCATAAAAAATAATGAAATACTGATTCATGCTTCAACATGAATGAACCTTGAAAACAATATGCTAAGTGAAAGAAACCAGTCACAAAGGATCGTATATAATATGATTTCATTTATCTGAAATGTCCAGAATAGTCAAATCTAATAGCCCCGCGGGCGTAGTGGTTAAGTGCTATGGCTGCTAACCAAAGGGTCTGCAGTTCGAATCCACCAGGCGCTCCTTGGAAACTCTATGGAGCAGTTCTACTCTGTCCCATAGGGTCGCTAGGAGTCGGAATTGACTCGACGGCACTGGGTCTGGGATAGAGACAGAAGGTAGCTTGCTGGTTGACTAGGGTTGAGGGTGGGGGCTGTAAGGCAGGGAGGTGGGAAGTGAGGGCTAGTGGATAGGAGTTTCTTTTTGAGGTGATGGAAAATGTTCTAAACACAGATTGTGATGATAGTTGCACAACTCTGTGAATATACTAAAACCATTGAATTGTACACGTCAAACGGTTGAGTTTTAGAGTATGTGAATTATATCTCAATAAAGGCGTTAAAAAGAGAAAAAACCAGCTACTCAGTTTTATATGACTTTTTTATAGTGTCCCTTACTGCAGGCTGATAATCATTCATATCTGCCCTATTGCAAAAAGCAATTCTAGAAGGGCCCCAGAACGATGTAATGCTAGTTCACACTTTACCACAAAGCTTTTAAACTCTCATTAGACCGACACTCTGTATACAATTTCAGGCAATGCTTTGTGCCCCACTTCCTACCAGTCACGTCTGTGATGTTCTGTCAGAATGCGCTGTGGTTTTCTTGTGAAGTGTATTTTTCCATTTGAGATTAGAGAGGGCGTAACATTGCTTTAATATGTGCTTATGTATGGTTGGCAAAGTAGGCACTTGATAAGTTAATGCCAAGTATCCATTTTCCACATTGTGTTAGGAAGTTAACTTTTCAGTTCTTACCAGTTTCTCTTCTTATATTGATCTGTGAAGCCTAGGAACAGCCAACAGTTCTGCTCATTCTTCTTCCCTGCCTTCTTTAAGAAAACTGGTATTGGATTAACTGACAGGGTTCTCCTAAGAGATCTTTCTTTCTACAGCCTATAACCTTTTCATATATTAGGGTTTTTACTGTCTGAAAAACAGGATGCAAAGAAGTTTTTACCTGTCAGTGCTAATTTTTAAATTGCCTACTTTTCCATCACACTGAGGAAGAGAGGGTCTTCTTTAGTAATGGGTCTGCTCTTTCACATAGTGAATGGAGGCTGTATGGGCTGGAAATGTCAGCCTCTGCTTTATCTCTACTCCCAGATGGTACATGAACTTGCATCTGGAATTGCCAAGTAGCCCTGGTGGCGCAGCACTTAAGGGCTCTGCTGCTTGCTGAAAAGTCAGAGATTCAAACCTACCAGCCACTCCACGGGAGACAGATGCGGCAGTCTGCTTCCATAAAGATTTAAAAAAAAAAGATTACAGCCTTGGAAACCCTATGGGACAGTTCTACTCTGTCCTATAGCACCACTTTGAGTCAGGTTTGGGTTTTTTTTTTTTTTTTAATGCCTTTGCCAGTTTAGTATTCCACCTCCTGCTAAGAAATAACCCTCACTTGTAAAACCCATTTTTCTCTCTTTCCAAATGCCAGTCTGTTATTCAAGGATAGTTTGTTTTTTTTAATAATTAAAAAAGACAGTTGGATCCTACATGAGAGCAATAAGAAGTAGTTTTAAATAAGTTCTTTTTTTTTAATAGGACTCGGCAGCAGCTCACTTAACACCATCTGAGCTATTCTAAACTAAAGAACAGTGGTGATCTTAAATTATTTGATTTGATGAGTTATTTCGATATGTGGCTATCAAGACATTAAATTAGCAGCTGGCTGTTTCAAGTGAGGAAAGCAGCATAATTCCTTGTTTCTTCTAATCAGCTTGACCGACCCAGTGTCTTAGCTATAGCTGTTAGCCAAAAGATTCCCATGCCACTGGAAGTGTGGGAGACCTTGGAAACTCTCCCCACCTCCCATTCCACCCCAATTCAGTTTCTTGCAATAACCCTCTGGCTTCTTTAGTGGACTTTTATTATGGATGGAGAGAGGCTAAAAGGTGGGGCCCTGGGGTATCTGTGCTGGCAGCAGTGCTGTTGGTTTACTCACTCATTTTCTGTCTTCATTTTTGCATGCCACTGCTCCTGCCCTCTTACAGCCACAGTAGAAGCCGTAGAGGCCCGGGAAGGTATGGCCGTACTTCTCTGATAGATGTGGTCCTATGTCTGTCTTACTAGTTTTAAAAAGCTTTATCAACAGTTTGAAATCTTTTATTATTGCATCACCAGAACTGTAACAGTGAGAAAAGGCATAGACGTTTCTAGGCATGTTCACAAAGCAAGGGTTTCCTTTGTGTATTGTGTTTGTATTCCTTTGAATGACCCTCACTGGGGCTAGAGTCCTTTCTGGGCTCTATCAGCTTTAATGCCCTTGGCTGAAGCTTAAGCAGCTGGTCATGAGGGGTCAAGTAGTTTAATTCTAAATCCCTTCCATATGCACGAGACATCCATTTGATTACACAAGATTCAAAACAGGTCAACCTCTATCTAATGATTCTAAAGGACATCAAGAGTAAAGGCATAAGTGGAAGGAATTTAGTTCGATTCATTTCTGAGGTTGCCCTAAGGCAGTCAAGCTAAATTATCTTTGTTTCTATGGAAACCTGTCTTAAGTAACAGCTTATCTATGAACTTATGGATGGAAACTATTGAAATGGATAAACTTGTGTTATAAATTTAATTGTCTTGTAGGTAAAGTGGTTCAAAATGTGAATGCCTTTCCTTGACTAATCAAAAACTAAATTAGCAGGAAAATATCTAGAAGCTATTTCAATGGCTTTTCACTTACGTTCAGCTCTTGGTTGTGCAAGATTAAAAAACTGTCCTTTTGAACAGTTTTTTTGTTACTTTTTTGTTAACTCTTACTTTTTTGTGGTCAATGTGGTATTTGTGCATATAGTAACTCTTGTGTGTTTAACTTGTTCTATTATTCTAGTGTTGCCTCTTTTTTCCTAGAATTGAGCACGTTTCTGGCCCATAAAAGAAACTCTTTCTCACATGTATTGAGTCTAATAAGAACTTTTTAGCTTTTTGTCAGTATACTTCTGCCATCACTAACCATATTGAGCTTTTATGGAAATTCCTTTCACAGTTTCAGCTGTTTGGGGGGCCTTAAGGAAACAGTAGCTTCAGACCAAGCTAATTCAGTCAAATATGTGCCCATTGCCTTCTCCAGACATGTGCTCCTTAGCCACCCTTCCATGTTTTTCTCTAGGAGGTTGTTATATGCTAAGAAACTTCTGTAAGTTTGTCATTTTGCTGCTTAACTGAGGCCCCCTTCCTCCTTTCCTGTTTTCCTCTAGCCATCAGAGGGTTTTCGCTTCAGCACAAGATCCGGAGTTTTGAAGAAGCCCGAGGTCTGGACCGAATTAATGAGCGGATGCCACCCCGAAAAGATAGTGTACACCCTGATGGGCCAGTGAAATTGGTAACCCCTGTACATCCAAACGCTGTACACAGGAGCGACCCAGGGAAGAAAACCCAGTAGTGGTCAGAATGGCACAGGTGGATCCAAACCTTAAGAACAAATTTTATTTATTTATTATTGGAAAACAAAACAAACTTAAGCAACTTAAACTTGGAGGTGCATTCATAATTGCAGTCTGCATTTATTCTGTAAGAAAGGTGACCGTTTTATAAATTCTTTTAATTTATCTTCAATATATATAAAAAGTACATTTGTGTTTTCTCTTTTTCCCTGATTTTTAGAAAATGATCTGACTGTTGTTGATACATATATGAAGTCTTGTGCTATGAAGATGACCTTCCCCTAATAAAAGGGCCTTAGAAACCACAGCCTTGGGTTTGTGGCATGAACTAATTAACCTTTACTCCTGGTTTTTTGGAAGGTGACATCTTTCATTTAAGATGAATAACTATTCACGTGCTAGAGGTTTGTGGTTGTTTTCTTTTTTTCTTTCTGCTTCGCGGCCATTGAAGAAGGTCTCTTAGATTCAGTGGCTAAACCTGTGGAAAACCTGATTATGGTGGCACTTCTACCTGAATAACCCCAAACCCCGTGATTAATTATAAGGGCCAAGGGAAATGTTTACCATAATAACCTAATTTGTTCTGGACTCTCCATTCCTTTCACTGTGTTCTAGTAAAGTAAATAAAAAATACTAATGAGAGATTTTCTTAGAATTACTTAAAACTTATCCATCTAACCATGGGCCTAATTTGAAAATATCTTTAGAATTTTGGAGAAGAAAGAGACGTTGAAAAAGCTTTAACTGATGACAGATACTTTTGCTTTCGATTTTGAATCACAGGTGACCTACCCCATCTGCAAAGGAAGTTACATTTTCTAAGTATTTTATAAATGCCCTCAGCAGAACCTTAGACAGCAAGAAGTATTTATGCCCTTCTATGAAATCGACTCGACAGCACAGGGTTTTTGGGTTTTTTTTTAATGCTGTTGCATGAAATCGACTCGACAGCACAGGGTTTTTGGTTTTTTTTTAATGCTGTTGCACCAGTAATTGCAGCCATTCTCTCCATCTTCCTTCTGATTTTCTGTGTCAGTTTTTCCGAAGTCAACTGGGGCTATGAAAACTGACTAGGGTAGAATGATCTCAGTGTGAGTTGAAAGTCTTGCCAAAGGGCCTTGGATAAGTGAGGATTTCCTGTCTTCTATATCAACCACTAGGATGTTTCTCCATCTTTTAACACTCATTAGATTGAACTATATACGTCATTAGCATATTTTGGAATACCAAAACAAGTATTCATATATAATATTTTGAAAAATCTTCCTTTAGTTTGTTTTTCAAGTCACTAACAACTACTTAAGGAAATTTTGGAGATCCTTAGGCTCCCACTTTTGGCTTAGACTGGTCACGGCACCGTATTTGTTGGTCAGTTCTGCAGTGAATGTGCATATCTGGGCATACTATATCAAAGCATGGAAATGCAAATTTATGGAATTCCTTAATGTCTTTAGGGACATGAGTTTCCAGCATTGAAGCAAGTATCTCAGATAGTAGTGCTTCACGTTGGGACCTTGAAGGAAACTAGAAACCTTCCTCAAAAAAACATAATTTTTATTAGAAGATCGAGGATTTAGCCCACCTGCCTCAGTTTTCCTATACCTTTTGCTAGTAGTTTCCAATTTTTTTTGACAGAGATCAAAGCCCTTCTGGGAACTGGAACCTGGTGGCATAAATTGGGAAACCCTGGTGGCGTAGTGGTTAAGTGCTATGGCTGCTAACCAAAGGGTTGGCAGTTTGGATCCACCAGGTGCACCTTGGAAACTATGGGGCAGTTCTACTCTGTCCTATAGGGTCTCTATGAGTCGGAATCGACTCGACGGCACTGAGTTTGGTTCGGTTTTTGGTTTGGCGTGAATTGCTTTGTTAATAAAAAGTAGGAAGGATATTGTGGAAGGAGATAAGAATCTCTTACTAGGTTGTAAGCAAAACCTATAAAGAAGGGAGAAAAAGTGTTGAGTATCTGTCTTCTTTACTCAGAGGGAATTAATTGCCTGGACAAGCCTCATACTCCTCATCCCCACATCCCAGTATTAGAAAAGATAGTTGTCTTTAGAAGTCTCCCCTATTATGAAAGTCAGGCCTAAGTGACAGATTTCATAGATGAGAATCTCTTATCCCTTTCTCCTTTCATTGGGACTATTGGCAGACATATACAACCCACACAAAGGTAGAAACCATTTTTAAGGGCCTAAGTCCGCAAAAAAAAAAAAAAAAATTTTTTTTTTTTAAGTCCGCAGGCCATAGTGAAATAGTTATTACAAATCTTTGTAAGCAAAAAATAATACTTGCTAGTAAAAAAGGTGAACATTTAGGAATGTCTTCATTATAGTCTGTAAAAGTTGTAGTGTGATAAAAGCAAGTTTCCTTGACGGAAGCTTCGCAAAAGGATGTTTTTTACAAGTACCCTTTGTGGTGTTGAGGGATCAGCAGAGGAGAAAGGTAAGAAGTCATGATCCAAGAAAATCTGAGTGAGTTTAAGATAGAGCAACCATAGCTCTTAAAGGGAACTAGGTATGAAAATTCTGTTGAATTCTAAAGGTAAAGGTATTTCTTATGTTCTCTAGAAAGGTAGGGTGTGTATTTCCACAGTTTAGAAAGTTGTGTGGTAAATGTGTCTCAATGGTATAAACAAGTTTCTTAAAATGAGACTCTCAATTAATGTACCTACGTATGTATTTGCACCTATGACTCAAAATAGTTTAGAAAGCGTGAACTGTAGGAATGCGCTGTAATAACTGCGTTTTCTTCACTTTAGACGTCATTGGAGAATTTTAATATTTTTAATGTTTTAATCTAAACAATAGCTCCCAAGGAGGCTGGATGCCTGCCCTGGGTTTGCTCTAGGACTGCTGCTCCTGCCTGGGGCCATTGTTTCAAGCAAGCAGATACTTTTTTTTTTCCCTAACTTTCATTTATTTTGTTGTTGTTGAGAATATACACAGAAAAACATACACCTAATTCAACATTTTCACAGGTACAATTTAGTGACGTTGATTACATTCTTCAAGTTGTGCAACCATTCTCACCCTCTTTTTCTAAGTTGTTCCGCCCTCATTAACATAAACCCACTGCCCCTTAAGGGTCCTAACTAATCTTTCCTATTGCTGTTGTCAATTTGATCTGATATAGATAGCTCTTAAAAGAGCATAATGCTCAAGCCAGACTTTTTTTTACCAGTTAAGCTAAACTGTTGTTCAGTTTTAAGATGACTTCAGGAGATATTTTTGGTTTAAGGTTTAAAGATCATCTCAGAGCAATGGTTTCAGGGATTCATCTATCCTCCATGGTGCCAGCAAGTCTGGAGTCCATGAGAATTTGAAATCCTTTTCTGCATTTTCTCCCTTTTAATCAGGATTCTTCTGTGGAATCTTTGATCAAAATGTTCAATAATAGTAGCTGGCTACCATCCAGTTCTTCTGGTTTCATGGCAAAGGAGGCAGTTGTTCATGAAAGTAATTAGCTACACGTTCCATATCCTGTTCCTATTCTTGAGTCTTCTTCCTCTGTTGCTCCAGGTGAATACAGACCAACTGTCGTACCTTGGATAGCCACTTCCAAGCTGTAAGACCCCAGGTACTACACAGTGAACTAGGAGGTATAACAGAAACACTAAAGACATTATTAGGCCAATTAACTGGGATGTTCCATGAAATCATGACCCTAACCCTCTAAACCAAGGAACCAAATCCCAGGAGAAGTGAAGTCTTGATGCATGCTACAGTATGGATGGAGCTTGAAGACATTATGCTGAGCGAAATAAGCCAATCACAAAAAGACAAATATTGTATGACCTCACTTATATAAGACGACAAGAAAAGGCAAATGTACAGGGACCAAAGTTTATTAGTGGTTACTAGGGGTGGGAGGGAGGAAGAAAAGGGGGGTTAACAATGCTAGAAAAATTGCATTAAGGGTAGGGTTGCACAGCCGATTATTCTAATTGCTGTCAATAAGTTATACACCTGTAAAAAGTTGAATTGGCAGAAGTTGTATGATCGATATTGTCTTAGTCACCTAGTGCGGCTATAACAGAAAAACCACAGGTGGATGACTTTAACAGAGAAAAGTTTATTTTCTCACAGTAAAGTAGGCTAGAAGTTCAAATTCATTGTCGGCTCCAGGCGAAGGCTTTCTCTCTCTGTCCGCTCTGGAGGATGATCTTTCTCCTCAGTCTTCCCCCGGACTAGGAGCTTCTCTGCGTAGGAACCCCGGGTCTAAAGGACACGCTCTGCTCCCGGTGCTTCTTTCTTGGTGGTATGAGGTTTCCGTGTCTCTCTGCTTGCTTCTTTCTTTTATATCTCAAGGGATTGCCTCAAGACACAATCCAATCTTGAGTCCTGCCTCACTAAGACAACAGCCACCCATCCTTCCTCATTGACATCATAGAGGCAGGATTTACAACCTATAGGAAAATCACTCAATACTGGGAGTCATGGCCTAGACAAATTGATACACACATTTTTGGGGGGACATAATTCAATCCATGACAGATATATTTAGAACAATGACAAAAAAAAAAAAAATAGCAGCTGAGGCTGCAAGCAGGTACTTAAACTGCTGTCAAAGCTCTGTGCAGTATTGGTGTTTTCAAAGGCTCTTCTGTTTTATTAAAGTCTTCCTCCTGCATTTTCTAAAGATACTAAAAATACTGTTCTCTTGTTCTCCGTCACATTAAGGGCCACAGGACCTTCTATTTCTGTAACTTCTCCCATCAAAGGGAAAAAGAAAGAAAAAAAAAATCTTTCATCAGTTCTCTAGACATGTAGGAGGACTTTTTTGTAAACTTATCTGAACTACCATTTTGAAAATGACACTTCCTATGGAACATGTTTCCCAGTTTTGGTTACAGCCACATCCTATGAAATTTAAAATTAATCAGTTGACTTTTTTTTTTTTTTTTAATAAAAAAAATCATCTAACAAGTTTAAAATATACATTTATAATCTTTGTGTTCTGAGTGTTTAGAACAAAAGTAAAAGCCATAAGCCAAGGCATGTTTCGTGTGTGTGTGTGTGTGTGTGTGTGTGTGTGTGTGTGTAAATTAAACAAGAACAGCTTCCATTTTCCTTAAAGCTTCAAGGCAACACATTGATTATGGGAACAGGCATTGCTGATTCACTGTCCTTTTGTGACTAGATATTGACCAGCCAAGTGAAAACTGCTTATCACAAGCTGATGGGCTTGATATGGCTCTTTGCCTAGGGATAGAAGAGTCAGAGTTTCTAGGAATATCAGCATTTTCCATATCTTCTAATCTATATTTACATTGTCTTTCCTCTTCCTCTGTACACAGTTGGGATCTGATGGAGCACTTTTCTCTCAATAGCAAAGATTTGCTTTCTTATCCTGATAACATGGGGCTGATTTCCTGACACTGTTCAAAATGGGCAAAGAAAAGCCTTTACTTGTTTTGTCAACAGAATAATAATATTTAATGTCATGGAGGAACATGAGTGGGATTTCATGAAATTGGCTAACTTGGGGCCCTTTCAGCCTTGGTGTTGTCCCTTAGGTCCTTTTCTCTCTGGTAGTTCTTAAAACAAAGTTTGAGGCAGCTGCTGTCTTAAGACAAAGAGGTTTCAAGAAAAATAAACCATGCCTACATGGCGAGGCTTACACGTTCATGGTCATTACCCAAGAATCTCTCCAACCCCTCAGAATGAGTCAGGCTAAAATCTGTTCCCTCTGCCCTCCTGTGTTTTATGTAAATATTATAGGTGATCCCCAGAAGTTTTGACTGTAACGTATCTATAAATATGAAATGTAAGCTCTTGAGAATTAAGTTCATCCTGACCAATTTGGGTGACCAATCAGCTAAATCAGTTCAACTGCCCCAGATTTATTAAATCATAGTTTTTCTTTTTGCTAATTATCAGGATTTTGTCTCTGGTCTCTGCATTAAAAATGTATTTTTTATCCCATATAGACTTGTTGAGTCAACATTCTAGGATCCCTAGTATTTACTCTGGTTGTTACAGGAACAGTAGAACTTCAGTTTCTATCAAAGCATTTTTCAGCTTTCTTTCCCCGCCACGCAGAGATTTCAGCGGGAGGGTGAACCCAGAGCCCAAGTTGCAGGCATGAGGCTCCAATTGCCTAAAATCATTTGTGGTTATAGCCTTTGGTTCCACCTTGTCTGGCACTCAGTCCACATCTTTTCTGGAATCTGCTGTAAGGGAGGAGTAAAAGGCAATCTAGGAAGTTCCAGCAATAGATTGAGGAGTGTTTGGATCACCACAGTCCCTTTTCAGCATTGCTGTGTTCAGACACACATAGGAAAACCATAAGAAAAAGTAAAGATGTGTAGAGGAAGAAGGTTGTATAGTAGAAAAACAGGGTTGTTATACTTATCTTGAGTGAAAGCAAAGAACTACATTAACAATGGAGCTCTGTGCCGGTGACAGAGAATGAAAGGAAACCTATATTACGCTGAGACTTGTGACCTGACCTGTCTATATCTAGCCAAAAGAAGTGAATGGGGTCACTGTTAGCTGCCTTCATCTATGCAGCCACCAAGGTAAAGATGATACTGGAGAGTATATTCCCTCCCAGGAGGCGTTGGCCTCATGCCTCAGCAACCTTGGCAAAACTTGCTAAATAACACCTTTGTTTGAGACAGGATTATGGCTCTTCTCTCCCCTGCCTATAAGTCTAAATAAGATAAAGAACCAAGGACATGGCCATGGAGCATCCCTCTGGGCAGCTCTAAAGTAAGGGCCGTACACACCGCCCTCCTGTAAGCTCTTGCCCACTTTGCCTTCACTCTCGTGACACAGCTGTCTCCAAATAAATATTTCTGTTTTTGCATGTTTTGGTGAAGTGCGTTCAGTAAGGAGGAGGCCTGCCATGGATTCTAATTTGGGGCAATATTTGTCAGAGAACTTTCATGAACACTTATCTTTTCTTAGTACACTGCTACCAATAGCTATATTTCCTAAAAAAAAAATGTCCACAGGCATTTCCCAAGAAGGGATACTGGCTTTGCTTCCTAAATGAGGTGGTCAGACTCATAAAACTAGGTGGTGGTACAATTTTAGTTTATTTTTTTAAGGTTCTCTGAATGCTGGATTATTTGTGCTTAGAGATTCCCTGCCTTTTCTTGCTTTCAGTTATTTTAAAGAAAATGGTGGCAATGTGATTTATTGGCAGAAATCATTTAATAAGTCTTTTTTTGTGAATAAGAAGTGAAGCTGTTAGAACTTTCTTACTTTAATTTGGAAGTCATCTTTAAGGTAAAAAAAAGAAAAACCCTTAAAATTAAATGATAATGTTATTGGCTCCCTCTGTCTTTATTTCCATTATTTCCTGGTGGAGACACTTATTATTGTTATTTGGCTCTTACCCATTTAAAAATTGCAGAAGTCAAGGGGAAGCCTCGTGTTTGATGTCTGGTCTGGTCTGATCTCTGACAAGGTCAGGGAATTCTCCTCTCAAGGGAGGAGATTGCATCACAATAAAAAGTACCTTTCTCCTCCATCTCTCCAGCTCTTTATTTTTAGATTGCCTGACACTGCAGTGGTATTTCTGTTTCTCCCCACTTAGAATCCACTCCCTTGCCCCTGGCCTCCCTGGCATTTTGCCCACCACTAACGCATGCTCAAGTCCAATTTCCCTCTGTGGCTTCTCCAGCAGGGCTGCTACTTGAAAAAAAGGAAGAAAGACTTCTCAGTAAACTTACAGCCTTTACAAAGGGTAAAAGTAATTTTTTATCATAGTAACTTAATAACTCTGCGTGATCCTAATAATAGAGACATGGATGAATTCCAACTTGGAAGAAGTTGAAGAAACCAGAGAGGAGTTAAAGGTGGCGGCAGACCCCCGAGGAAAGTAGAAATGACATGAGGTGCTGTGGATACACAGGGAGAGTAGCTTCCTCTGGGCAAGTGGAGCACCGAGGAAGTGCCTGGGGCCTAGAGAGGACCACGTGTCAGTGAGGGAGTTCTACCAGCTATGGCAATGGAGGTAGGAAGCCTACGTCCAGGGCTGCAGGGCCTAAGTAAGGCAGTGTTTACTTAGCCCCATTAAGGGCCACAGTGCAGTTTACAGGCCAGAAAAGGAGCCCAGACTTCTAATTTCACATAAGCTGGGTATGCATTTTAGATTCTTTGTTATCCAAACAGCATCCTGACTTACGAGTGTCCTTCTACCTCAATTAATCCTTCAGTAAAATGAGAATCTATTTAAACATGAGAATTATATTTCTCCTTATTTCTAGAGTTGTGAAAGACTGTTTAAAAGCCTGTTAGTTAATGACTCAAATGAAATTCTTATTTCTCTCTCACTATAAAACCCACAGCCGTTGAGTCGATTCCAACTCATAGCGACCCTATAGGACAGGGTAGAACTGCTCCATAGAGTTTCCAAGGAGCACCTGGTAGGATTTGAACTGCCGACCTCTTGGTAAGCAGCCATAGCACTTAACCGCTATGCCACCAGGGTTTCCTCTCTAACTATATCTAGATCTAATCCCCACTTTCTTGCCCAGTATGTGTAATTGCAGGGTCTCACTTTTTGCTTCTTACCACAACATTGAGATTTTGGGGAAAAAGTATGTTTTGTTTTGATACAAGGGATTAAGAATTTAATGGCCAATTAGGTAGTCTTTTCTTTAATGTCGATGCAGTTAAGGAAAAGGTTCATCATAGAATTCAAGGAGGTGGGAAGACAAGGTTATTCTTTGTTTAGAGGCCAAAGCACTACCTCATGGTATCCACTAGTCAACACATTAGCCCTCTTGTCTTATTATCTCAGTATACCTGAGCTAGGAAAGAAGGATGATGCAGACCTAATTTTCCAACTCCTGGTTCTGTGCCCTTCTTTGTGGCTGAGTTGACTTGGCTGGGTTTTCCCTCTGAGGTCATCACTCATTTATCCTTCTCGTATAAAATCTATTGTCTAAAGAGCTGACAGCCACTTGCTGTTTCCATCTTGCCTGAGAACTAAAAGCGGTTCATACAGTTCAGTTCTTCTCAAAGGCAACAACATTGTGCTTGTTTGCTCATCTATAAAAAGAGGAAGAGAGAGACCAATCGTTGATGTGATGTCAGTGTAAAGGCTTCCTTGGGGATAAGCTAGATACACTGGCCAAAAGGCTGAACTCTCTCACAGCCTTCAGGGTTTGGATTTGATTGACTCTGAGAACCCTGAATAGATGCCTGTTACAGCATGCGAACGCTATGGAAAGATCTGTGCAAAGCAGGCCTGAAAGCCTCATATGTTACTCCTGTGGGTTTCCACGCACTCATCCTGGCTGGCCTAACACTGACATACTTGACCTGTATTGTGTAGCTTTTCACTCTCAGAGATCCCTCACTTCACAGTGACTACCCCCAAAACACTTGGATTCCAGATGGGCCAGACTTGGAAATAGCCCTTTCCTCCTCTGCCGTCTCCTGTTCCCATGAGTGGCTGACACAGACAACGGGCATCAATAGAACTTGGCTGGCAACATAAGCAGGCGCTAGAATCAGAGGAGGACCAGGAGAGAGGAAAGGAGCCCAGGGGGTGAAACAGTCCAGATTTGTGCTCGTACATCTGGTATGACTTTATTTCAGTCCCTCACCTCCCCTCCAGAGAAGACCAAACTCCTCCAAAGGGACAGCACTTTCTTTCCTAACCCATTCTTGTCTACTTGCTGAGTTCCCCTGGCAGGAAGAAAACACTTTTCTGAGAGCACAATTGAGAAACCAGGTCAAAGCCTAACTGAAGAATATGCCAGGGCTCGTCTGCCCTTCCTTTATCTAATACGGGGGACTGAGGCACAGAGCTGGGGAGCCTCTTGGTTGAGCAGGGTGGAGCTCAGCAGTGTGACATGAATGCTAGACTTCAGCCCTGGATAAAGACACTCCCCAAGAAACGAGAGTCCAGGTTTACGTCTTCTGGGATCCCTTGCTTCCCTTTTCCCATTTGAGAAATGAAACTGAGTTCTCTGCTCTCTCCTACTCACCTGACCTTCCTTGTTACAAAAAAAGCTACTTAAGTGCTCTTTCCATTCATCCTTTCTCTGGCGACAGAGGTTGGTTTTCAGAGTGACCTTCATTTCTGTATGAACAGCCACCCTCTTCTCCCCCTCCGTGTGAAGAGCCACATCCTTTATTGGCAGTCTCTTGGCTAATGGTCCTTTAGAGTGGTGAGAATGGACAGACTTCTGTTGACATGGGCGCTACTGGGGGATAATCCACGGAACAAAAGGCGGCAGCCTAAGGGGTGGGGAGGTGGGGGACAGAATACTGGTGACTGGGATCAGATTGCTAGGGAAACAGAGCAGTTATGTAACTGTGTTTACTCTGGCTCAGGTGGCTCTGAGAAGGCAGAGGGAGCCCCCTGACAAAAGGCAGTGCCATAGGTGGAGAAGAGGCCGACTCACAGGGAGGGAGGTCCCTGTTGAAAGATATAAGGGAATCCTGCCCAGGAGATAGCACATTGGGATGAAAGGAATCTGCTCTGTTGTTGACAACAGCTAATGTTATCTAGGACGACCTTCCCTATCCTCAGTCTCTCCCTAGAAAGATGCCTGCTGTGGAGCTAGGCCAGCAGCAAGTAGAGCTGAAGCTAGAGGGAGGAGTTGAGAAATCAGACACCTGGTTCTTTTTTTTTTTTTTTTTAATTGTGCTTATAAATGAAAGTTTACAAATCAAGTCAGTCTCTCATACAAAAACTTATACACACCTTGCTATGTACTCCTAGCTGCTCTCCCCTTAATGAGACAGCACATTCCTCCTCTCCACCCTGTATTCCCCGTGTCCATTCAACCAGCTCCTGCCCCCTCTGCCTTCTCATCTAACCTCCAGACAGGAGCTGCCCACCAGATACCTGGTTCTTGGCTGAATCCCTGGACCTTGCTACTTTTTTTCCCATCATTCACAGTTTTCCAAGGAGAGGAATTTTTCTCCCTAAATATGGGCAGAAAAGGAGGAATTAGCCACACAGTTCCTTATGTCTTTCCTGCGCTATGCTCCCACCAATCTCTCATCCTCTCTTCTGTGAGGTCAGATGGGCACCATGGAACACAATGGGGGGATCTGGTCATAGACCCTCCTTTGTCTAACAGAGAGCCTAAGACTCTGGGAAGGAGAGTGTCCACTGGTGCCAGGGCAAAGCAGGTTCTGACCTGAGAGAGAAGGTGGTAAGCCCGGAACAGGGGCCTAGCGAGACAGGCAAAAGTCAAAGCAGCTTAGGAAAAAGGCTCAGGTCACCACCTGGGCCTGTCCCGCCTCCTCTTGCAAAGCTGTTTACTGGACTCCCTATTCCCATAGTGATGAAAGTGGTAGCCAGTCCCCAGCTCCTTACCGATGGCTGCCACCTCCCTTTATGACAAACAGGAAGTTGGGACCTTTGTCAGCTCAGCTGCAACCTCTGTTAAATATTTATCTTGGAGTCCTGGTCAGAGCCCTAGAAAGCAAAGGAAGCTTGCTCCTGGGGAGAGAGGGTATGGCCAGGATTCCCGAAGTTGGAAGATCTTCAGCGTCACCATCTTTGGAGAACAAGGAAAAAAATGAAAGTGATGTGGTCCTTTCTAGTCCCACGGACCCTGACAGGTAGGAAAAACTGGTGACTAGGGAACATTGATTCCAACTCGAATAGTCGACTCCAAGTCATAGCGACCCTATCTATAGGACAGAGTGGAATTGCCCCATAGGGTTTCCAAGGAGCGCCTGGTGGATTCGAACTGCTGACCTTTTTGGTTAGCAGCCATAGCTCTTAGCCACTATGCCACCACAGTTTCCAAGGGAAATGAGCACATAGTTTGTCCCTGAGGGAGGAAGCCCATAGTACCTAGGGGTGGTAAGTATCCAAGTTTTAGGGGAGGGAAAAGGCACGGCTGCCTCCCCTCAAACTCTTCCTTGGAAGCCTTGGATCTGCTTCCCTATCATTTACACCCAATGGTCCCACTTCTGCTCCTGGACCCACAGTGCAACCACTCTACTTCCACGTGGCAACCCTGCAGGCACTGGAAGATAGCCAGCATGCCCTGTCTCTCCTAAGTATCCCCTCAGCCTAAACATCTCTTTCAGCTGTTTTCTATGGGACATTGTTTCACGCTCATTCTGGGCATCCTGATTGAGCTCTTTCAACTGCACAGAAAAAATATAAAGCTAAAACGTTCAGGATGGTAAAGGTGGAAAGTTGTTCATCCCCTTCCCCACTCTCAACTTTTGAGTAAGTACTCCAAGGTGTATTGTGGCCTCAGAGTACAAACCTTACACCCAGTAGGTATGCGGTCCATGTTTACATGTTTTCAAAATCTGTCATTGTTCTGTCCCAAAAAGTATGTGGAGTTGCTCAGTTACTGTTGGATTGTTGGTTTGGGGCCTGGGGTCCCACAGCCAAGCCAAGAACTAGAAGTACTCCAGCGTCTGTTTCCATTATCGATAAGCATTCATTAAGCATCCCCGCTTTCTACAACAGACCCTGTGCAAACAGGGCGGGCGGGGGAGGGGTGGCGTAGCCAGAAAGGTCAGGGAGCCCATGGGCGGGGCTCTTGGGGCTTGTGCCAGAGCAGCTGGAACAGCGGAAAAGCAACAAAATCAAAATAAATACGGCGTATGGGAACACCAAGACCCTCCTAACCCCATCCCGGCCAGAGGGGCCCCACCCTCATCCTATAGAGGCGTGGTGCGCCCAGTGGGCCGCTCCCTCAGGCTGACTTTCTCCCCGGGCAGTCCTCGGTGCTTGCACGTGTGTGAGCATCGGCATGTTTGCAGGCGAGTGTGTGTGTGTTTGCACACGTCCGGACGCGTGTCTACGCAGGCACAAAAATCTTTCTCCAAGGCCTTAACTCGTTCCGCTTTGCAGCTCTGTCTGGGAGGCCCTCGGCGTTCTCCGGCTTATCTTGGTCCCAGCCTGTCTTCATCTCTGGCCCGTCTCGGGCTTCTCTGAGGTTGCGGACTCCGTATCAGCTGCTGGCTCGACTCGGGCCCTGGGGCCCAGGGCTAGTTCTTGTTAATCATTCCTGCCCTGTCCTGGCTCGGCTGTGCAGCCGCTCCCTTCCCACAAGCTGGAAGTGTCGCTGGAAACTCTGAGTGGCCTTTGCTGGCTCCCCCGCCCCCTGTCCGACGCCAGCCCTGCGGTGGGGGCCGGGGAAAGGCAGCTGGGAAACCAGAGCAGGCTCCCCGGGGACCTTCGGGTGGCTCCTGCCGGCGCCGCCTCCCGGCCGGCCCGGCCTCCTGGGCCAGGAGCCACCAGCGTCCCCGCGGGGCGCCCGGCCAAAGCCCGGACGGAGGGCACTCGCACGCCCTTGGCGGGCTGTCCTCGAGCCCCCGCCCCGCGAGGCGGGAAAGGGAGTAGCCGGCCCCCCACCCCACCCCTCCGCAAACAGTCCAGATTGGAAACACAAACTCCGCCGGTCGCCCTCCCTCTGCCAAAGCTCACGTCCCCTGCCTCCCAGCGCGCTCGCGCTCGCTCACTGCCTCTGCCTCCTTCTTCCTCCTCGTGCGCCCAGCCTCTCGGAGCCCTGTCCTGACCCGGTCACGAGGGGAGAGAGCACATCTCGGACTTCTCCCGGGCCCCTCCCTAAGGGCCTGCAGCGGCCGCGCCAGGCGGGAGCCGAGCAGAGATGCTCCTGCCCTCCCAGGCGGTCTCAGTCCCCGCCACCTGCTCGCCGGGGAAGGTAGGTGCCGGCATGGAGAGGGGCGGGAGAGGAGGCGGAGGCCGCAGTCAGGGAGAGACCAGGGAGCCAACCCTGCCCCGCGCCAAGCCCAAAGGGAAGGCAGTAGAGCCCCTCCCCTTGGGGTCCTCAGAGGCTGGGCGTCCCAAACTCAGGGAAACTGAGGTGGAAAGAGCTTGGAAGTTCCTCCCTCCCGTCAATCCAGAAAAGGGGAAAGTTGAGAAGTCCACGTGGACTTGTAGCTGGACCTGGAAAAGTGCGTAGGGCCAAGACCCCAAGGTCAAAGCAGCACTTAGAGATGGGAAGGTGTTTGCCAGCCGAAGTAGAAGTACCGCATCTCTTCCAGCTCTTTGGAGCTGGCTGTTTGGAAGGAAAGGGGCTGGATGAATTCTGGAAGGACACCAGAAATGTCCAGGCACCCTCTGTCCTCTGCCAGATGCAGGCCCAATTCCCCTGGGTGCCTCATCGTCCCTATGAAAAGCCCTCCCCAATGTTTCCTGGCAGGGCTTCGAGGAGAAAAACTCAGACTACCCTTCCCATCCCCACCTCTGTCTATCCCTGAAGGTTGGGCCAGATGGGGGTGGGGTTGCAGGCAGGCTGAGGCATCAAGGGTCAACAACCCCTGAAAACTCAAGTGGTTGGGGGGCACCTCCTGCCCTCCATCCACCACTCTACAAGAGGGCAGTTGTCACTGAGTACAGAGTGGAATGGGGAGGCTAGGGAAGGAAGAGCCTGGTCAGCTGATGGGCAGAGACTGCACTTGCTGACCAGGCAACTTGGCCTCAAGCAGTCAGCTGGACAGGGAGGGGTCCCTGCTTGGACCTACCCTGTCCTGGGCCTCCTGACCTCCCACTCTCCTCTGCCTCAATTTCCCCACAAGGAAGAGAGCAGTGGGGGAACTAGGATGTGTCTGCATGTTTCGCATTTGATAGGAGTCTTAATGGGATCCAGCTGGTGAGCTGCCCCTCCTCCAGTCTCAGCCCTCCACTCCCCACAGCCACGGAAAAGCTAGATCCCCAACAGGCCACTGCTCGAATGTCAGAAGGAATCCCCCCAAACTCAGACCAGAGACAAGGAGCTGCCCCCAGCTTTGTCTGTACCCTTGCCAACCCCCCCCAAGGCCTGACAACCAGTCACAGCCCCTATGCACCCTCATCTCCTCTGGTCCCCGCAAGTCGTGTGCTGCTCATATGACCACCCACTGCATACACACACCCACATACAATTCAGCTGACTCCCTTCTGTACCCACAACCCATGCTGCTCACATGATCCCCACTGGTGGCACCCCCACAAGTCAGAGCCACATCACTCCACCTCCATTCCCATCCCACTGGCTGCCCTCCCCATGAACCCCCACCGACCCCACAGGCACACACAGTCACACTGAGCCAAAAGCCCAGAACTAGTCTGGCCCCAGAAGGTAGTGGCCCAGTCCAACAGCAAAGGTGAGGTGGGACAGCCTCCACACCAGTTCCTGGGTAGAAGAGCCTCATTAGACACCCTGACCTGAGAACCTCCTCCCTGTCCTCTTCCACCCACCCCTCTGAGTTCCCTTCCTCCATTTCCATCTCCTGAATGCCTGGAGCCCCTTACCCCTGACCTAACCTCAGTAGAACCTGGCTGGCCAGGGAAGATCCTCCATCCAACAATCAGTCTGAAGACATAGGAGGAAGTGTGTGTGTGTGTGTGTGTGTGTGTGTGTGACCATGTGCAAGAGAGCACCAGGGAATACCCTCCAGGTCCACCTTTCCTCTCACCGGCTACTTCTCTCCACCCCCTCCTCACTGCACGCTGAACCTCTGAGTCCTCAGTCTGAGGGAAGGGAGATAAAGGATGGAGCTGATACTCCCTTTGAGCTCAGAAGGAGTGGTTCCTGCTGCCTGGAAATGCCCCCCACTCTACCCCTCCCCGGAACCTTGGCCTTGTTCGGGTTTAGGGTGCCACCACTGCTTCCCAGCGGGCAGTGGGCGGTGCCCTTGCTGTTGGCCAGGGCCTCTCCCCTGGCCTGAGTTGCTCCTTGTGCCCGCTGGCAAGCAGATGCTCACTCAGGGACTGGGGGAGGCAGAGGGAACTGAAACAAAGTCTCATATCCCCCTACCCCTCTCTGCCAGTTGCCCCAGTTCCCCTCTGCCTTCCTCTGGGGGAGCAGGCTGTGCTGTGCAGTGAGAGCCCCAGAGAGGCTGCCCAACAGGGCGAAGGCCGGAGCTTGGTCCTGCAGACCTGCATGCCCAAGGAGGCTTTGTCCAGCAAGCCTGCTCCTGGCCAGCCTTCCCTCCTCCTTGCCCAGGCCTCCCCCACCCCCACTCCCACCAGGAGCTCCTGCCCAGGGCCTAACAAGCAGTCCATTGTGCCTATGGGAGCTGGCACAGGCAGCCTGCAGGCGGGTGCTCACAGTGGCCTGTTTCCTGGGTCCTGTGGGCTCCCACCCAGCTGACCCCAACCCCCTCCCAAGGTTTTCCCCTCCTTCCCACCCCTAGGTTGAACCAAGAGGCCATAGCAGTCAGGCCCAATAGGGCTTTCCCTTCTGTCTTCCCTGCAGAGGACACACGGAGCAGCTGGCACACCCAGAGTCCTCCCACCTTGACCCAAGCATGCAGGCCCCCCCTTGCAGCCTCCCTGCTGGGCTGAGCCTGGACGACTTCATCCCTGGCCACCTCCGGGCCCATGTAGGGTCATCCTCCCATGGGACACGGGTGAGTGAGACCATTGAGGGAGAGGGTGCCCTGGTCCCACCCTAGGGGGACACTAGCAGGACAGGCAGGACAGAAGGACTAAAGGAATGCAGGGAGGAAAGAGGAGTCAGAAGGTAGCTGCAGAGAGCCTCGCTGGTTTCCTGCGAAAGGGTCAGGCTGGGCCCTGGAGCCCTCACCACGGGCTGTGGGCTACGCCCTGGCAGCCATCCCTCCCACCCTTCTGCGGGACCTTCTGGGCCCTGAGCAGCCGTTCCTGGCCCTTTCCACAGATGCCCGTGATCCGGAGTGGGGGCTCCAACACCCTTAATTTCCAGTTCCACGACCCTGCACCCCGGACCGTGTGCAATGGGTGCTTCCCACAGAGGAGAGATGCTTCCCGGTGCCCAGGTGGGTTAGGCAGAAAAACCTGCTCCAGGAGCCCCATGGGGGGGTAGGGGTCAAAGCTGCCCTGCCATCAGGCACCACCCTGTGTGGAGCAGGAGGGGCAGCAGAGGCCTGGATGGGGGTGGGGAGGGGTGTCTCAAGGCCATGAGGAGGTCCTACACCCAGTTGGCCCCCCCAGGGACTACCCCCTGGTGCCCCAGGGCTCCCAGCGCAGCTGTCCCCTCCCTGTGTGAGCATGTGTAGCCCTGTGAAAGTGAAATCAGCTGTGGGAGAGAGTGGCTGACACATCCCTTCCCTTCCGCTCCCGGCCCCTCCCCCCAGTACCAGGGAAGGGAAGTGGGGGGCCTCCAGCCAGGGACTAGCTTGGAGTGGGGATGAAAGGGTGAATTCGAATGGGAGCACATGCTGGTTCTAGAAGGGGCAGGGCTGACCCCCCACTACAGGCATGCCTCTGAGCTGTCTCATCTGTGCTCAGGAGGCCAGCTAGCCACATGTCAGCAGGGGGTTAAGTTATTCTGGGACCTCCTTGGTGCAGGCCAGCCCTGAGTGACCATCTCCTGAGAGGGTGGCATCCTTTATTGAGCATTCCTTTGAGGCAGCCCCGGGTGAAGTGGTTTATACATTTAACAAATTATTAAACACTTACAGTGTACTGGACACTGTAAAGATGCTTTACAAGCCTTACCTCATTGAATCCCTCAATATCCTGGCAAGGTAAGGTACAATTACTGTCATCTTCCCAGTGAGGAAACTGAGTCTCAAGAGATGTTCAGCTAGTAGAGGCTGAGCTGAGATTCAAACCCAAAGCCCTTAGGCGGCTGCACTGGCTTCTTGGGGCCTAAGGTTCTGGGGAAGTTGAGGACACAGCAGCCATGTCTGGTGAATGAGTTTCTGTCCCTCACTGAGCGCCTCTCGACTGTGTGTCAGACACTGCACTGGCCACAGTCACACACTTAGATCTCACTGAATCTTTGCAGCAATTACCCTCGTTTTTCAGAAGGGGAAACTGAGGCACTGAGGTCTGAATGCAGCCCTGTCCCCTTCAGGCCCCCGCGCCATTTCTGCCTCCCCAGCTGGGAAGTCCGCAGCGCTCTCTACAAGCAGTAACTCCCAGCCCTCCTTCTAAAAACTCTTAGGAAGACTCCAGGACAGCAGGGTGCGGTGGAGTCGGGCACAGATTTCTCAAAACAAAATCCATTTTAATTCCCTTTAACGAAAAAGTAAACAGAAGCCTGTGGTACTTCTGGGGATGGGAGGTTTGTAGAGTCTGTGTCAGAAACTCAAACAAACAAGATGTTGAAACTTTGGAGCCCACAGGGATCCATGTTCTAAGGAGCTAAGGGACGCACCAGTTTGGGTGGGGGCCCTGCCTTTTGTAATGCTCTCCTGTGCACACCCCACAGACACAGCCTGGTATCAGACCTGGCCAGGGCCTGGGAGCCGGCCCTCAGGTAGCCCAAAGACCCCTGCCCCCCAGCAAGCCCAGAACTGGTCAGCCACGTGGACCAAGGACAGCAAGCGTCGGGACAAGCGCTGGGTCAAGTACAAGGGAATCGGGCCTGTGGATGAGAGCGGCATGCCCATTGCACCCCGATCCGTGAGTCCAGGGCTGGGGGCCACAAACAGATGGAGCCCAGGGACTCACACTGAGCTCGCTTCTGTGAATGACAGTGGGGTGGGCAGTAAAGGCTGTATCCAGACCATTCCGCTGGGGCTCCACCATGGATGGTTTCAGGTGGTCATGGAACCCCATAAAGTTTTGGGCACCCTTGTGTGTCTGAGTTGTACAAGTGGCTTGTGAGGGGGGAGGTCTACAATTCCCACCAGGTTCTCAAAGGTGAAGAACCACTGCTGTAAGGGCTGAGCCTGGCAGGGCCCAGCTCGGAGTTTTGTACCCCAAGGGACTGGACAGTGCTCATGAAATGGGTGATGAGTGAACAACTAGCTGAAGGAGTGAGTCCTGAGGGAGAAGGCCCTGCACTGTAGCAGGCAGGCGTGGAGGGCTCAGAGGTCCAGGCTCAGTGGGCCCTGACCTCCTTCCACACCCACTGTGTGTCTTGAGCCAACCAGGTGCCTCTGGCCTCCACCCTCTCATCTGGAAAATGGAGTTGATAACATACCCTTCCTGCCTCCCAGGGTAGTTTTGAGGCTCAGATGAGGCAGGGAATTTGAAATATCATTTCTCCTATATTATTACTTTTTGTGTGTCTTTTAAATTACATAGAAACATATGCTCTTTGTAGAAATGTTGTTGTTAACTACCATCAAGTCTGCCCCCGACTCAGGATGACCCCATGCACAACAGATCAGACCATTGTAACCTGTAGGGTTTTCACTGGCTGATGTTTGGAAGTAGATTGCCAGGCCTTTCATCCTAGTCCATGTTAGTCTGGAAACTCCACTGCAGCCTGTTCAGCATCACAGCAATACACAAGCCTCCACTGACAGACAGGTGGTGGCTGGCCATGAAGGTGCACTGGCCGGGAATCGAACGTGGGTCTCCCACATGAAGAGTGAAAATTCTACCACTGAACCACCACTGCCCTCTGTAGAAACATTAGAAATGAAAAAAAAAAAGCAAAGAGAAAAAATGTAAACCCAATGCTTCATAACTTAGGGCTCATCATTGTATACGCTTTGATGTACATCCTTCCATGTGTCTTAGCCATATACATGTCACACACAGTCATTGTTATTAAGGATATCACAACGGAGAAGTTCACCAGCCTACCCACTGGACCTTCAGGGGTGGCCAGAGGAAGGGCTCATTAAGGAAGAATTTCCGTGGCTTGATAATGGAAGAGTGGGTAAGCAGTGAGGCCTGACTTTGCCTTTTCTCATTCCAGAGTGTTGACAGCCCCAAGGACTGGTACCGGAAAATGTTCCAGCAGATTCACTGGAAAATGCCAGGTGGGACACCCTCCCAGGGCCCTCTCCCTGCCAGACTGTGTTTCGGGAGGGAGGGACAGAAAGGGGAACTCACCTGCTTAGGGAGCTCCTTCTCCACCCACCCCAGGCCCTGTGGTGTGTGGTCCCTAAAACTGGTCAAAGAAAGGTACTCAGGGCCCAGCAGTAGCCTGCAGAGCATCCTCCAAGATAATGACTAGACGCTGTCCCCTGGTATCCTCTGAGGGTACTGGGAAGATGGTTCATTCCTGAAATTTCTGATTTTCCTGCCAGGCTGAAATTCCACCATTAGTGGTTCATTCCTCTTCATTAATTGCTTTCTTCCATGACTTAAACTGCAGCCAACCCTGGGAAGTATACATGAGCTTCCTACAAGTTCACTCATTCAATCGTTTGGTCCCTTGAATGTTTACTGAGCACTTACTATGCGCCAAGCACTGCTTTAGGCGCTGAAGATACTTCTTGTTGTTAGCTGTTTTCCAGCTGGCCCCCGACTCATGGTGCCCCATGCACAATGGAACGATACACTGCCTGGCCCTACATCATTCCCATGACTGGTTGTGGATCAGATGGTTGTGGTCCACAGGGTTTCACTGGCCGATTTTCAGATCGCCAGGTTTTTCTTCCTAGTCAATCTTAGTTTGGAAGCTCTGCTAAAACCTGTTCAGCATCACAGATACACACAGGCTCCCATAACAGACGGGTAATAGCTGCGTATGAGGTACACTGCCGGGGAATCAAACCCAGGTCTTTCACACGGAAGGCTGATGATATAATAAAAAAGAGTGTCTCCGTTCTAGTACAGCTTATGTTCTAGATAGAGGGAGACGTGTACTAAACAGATAAACACAGTCACGTGCCACATAATGTCCATTTGGGCAATGTCCAACGATGGTTCCTAAGGTTATACGGCAATCCCTGGGTTACAAATGTCCAACTTATGTACAACACCTAGTTATGAACCAACCCCTGTAAAGCCTATAATATTGAAAATTCGAGGTACATAACAAATGGGAGCTACTTTTTGACACACATCAAAATATTATTATACTTTTAATTTTTTATTGCATATTAGGTGAACGTTTACAGAGCAAATTACTTTTCCATTCGATTCTTTGTATGTAAAATGTCCCACAACATTGGTTTCATTCCGCATAATGTGTCAGCACTCTCCCCATTTCCACCCTGAGTTCCCTGTTTCCGTTCGTCCTGAATTTCTGTCCCTTCTTGCCTTCTCATCTTTGCTTTTGGGCAAATGTTGCCCTTTTGATCTCTTATAACTGATTGTTCTAAGGAGCCCGTTCCTCTCAGATGTTATTATTTTATGGGCCTGTCTATGGTTTGGCTGGAAGGTGGTCTCTAGGAATGGCTTCAGTTCCAGTTCAGAAGGGTGTTTTAGGGCCATGGTCTCGGGGCTTCTTCCAGTCTCTGTAAGAATAGTAAGTCTGGTCTTTTTTATGAATTTGATTTTTTGTTCTATAATTTTTCTTCCACTCTCTCTGGGACCCTCTTTTGTGATCTCAGTCAGAGAGTGGTCAGCCATTGTAGCTGGGCACCATCTAGTTCTTGGGGTTGTGTAGGCTGTGGTTCACGTGGTCCGTCAGTCCTTTGTACTAGCTGCTCCCTTAAGCCTTTGGTTTTCTTTACTCTCCTTTGCTCCAGATGGTAAAAGACCAATAGATGTATCTAAATGGCTGCTCGCAAACTTTTAAGACCCCAGACGCTACTCACCAAAGCAGGATGCAGAACTTTATGAACTCTGTTGTGCCAATTAATGTAGATGATCCCTGAGTCTATGGCCCTTCATCCTTGAGCCAAGAAACTTCATCCTTCAAGGTGTTTGGTTATGTCTAAGAAGTTTCCATGATTCTGCCCCTTGTGTCCTCTATTGTCAATATTAACATGTAAGCAGCACCTACGGTTATGTATGTTGAAAAAACATTATTATTATTACTGTATTATGTTAAAGATGTTTTAGTGTATCTAGAAGTGTTTCTTTAACGACTTTTTATGCATAGAAAGTTACACTATATACTATATGCTATATACTAAGACAAACATTTGACTAACTGGCATTAGATATGAACCATACCTGTTCCGAATTACATACAAATTCGACTTAAAGACAGACTTAGGAACAAAACTCATTTATAATCTGGGGACTGCCTGTATATAATATGGTGTTCCTATTTCACAGACCATATTGTGGACGTTAAGTAACATGTGACTGTATCTAATATGGCAGATGGTGGTAAAGCGTCAGTGGAGAGCCCAGTGAGGTTGCTACTTAACACAGGATGGTCAGGAAAGGCCGCTCTGAGCAGAGCCCTGAGAGGGTGAAGGAGTTAGCCTGGCAGAGAGGTAGGGAACAGCATTCCTGGCAGAGGGAGTACCAAAGACCCTGAAGGAGAAACATGCCTGGCATGTTCTAGAACAGCAGGAAGAGGGTGGATGGAGTGCGAGAGGGGCATGAGGTAGGAGATGAAATCAGAGAGGTAATGTGGTCAGATCATGGAGGCCTTGTGGGCCATGATAAGGAATTTGGCTTTCACTCTCTGAGAGATGAGGAGCCACTGGGAGGTGCTGAGCAGAAGAGTGGCAGATCTGACTAATAATGGCTACAAAGGATCACTCTGGCTGAGGTGTGGAGAAGAGATGGTAGAGGCAGGGGTGGAAGCAGGGGACCAGTTAGGAGGTTTTTGCTTTAATTCAGGCTAGAGATGATGGTGTCTTGGACCTGGATGGTAACAGTGGACTTGAGGGGACTTGGTGGGATTCAGGATACATTTTGAAGATTGTTGCTGTTGTTGGGTGCCGTCGAGTCAATTCCGACTCATAGTAACACTGTTAGACAGAGTAGAACTGCCCTGTAGGGTTTCCAAGGCTGTAAATCTTTACAAGAGCAGATCACCAGGCCTCTTCTCCCATGGAGCCGCTGGTGGGTTTGAATCGAGCACTTAACCACTGCACCAGCAGGGCTCCTTATTTTGAAGATAGTCATGGGAATTTGCTGATGGATTGGGTGTTGCATGAAAGAGAGGAGTCCAGATGATTTCAAACCCGAACAAATAGAAGGATGGTGTCGGCATTTGTAAAGATAGGGAAGACTGCAGGAAGAGCAGGTTTAAGAGAAATCCAGTTTAGATAGTTTATGTCCAAGGAGAGATGTCAAGTAAGCAGTTGAATATACAACCCTGTAGTTCATGGACCAGTCTTCGGGTTGCATAAAAGGTTTGCACTCAGCTGCTAACTGAAAGGTTGGCAGTTCAAACCCACCTAGAAGAAAGGCATGGCAATCTGCTTCTGTAAGATTACAGCTAAGAAACTCCTATGGATTGCAGTTCTACTCTGTAACACATGGGGTCACCATGAGTTGGAATTGATTTGATGGCAGTGGGTTTTTTTTTCAGTAGTTCATGAGTGAGGTCTAAACTGCAGATATAAACACCTGGGATTCACTTAAAGAGATTCTGATTGAACGTTCCCCAAGTAATTCTAATGTGCAGCCAGGGTTGCAAACCACTGGAATGGGTGGTATTTTAAAAGCTCTAAGACTAGACTGGAAACCCTGGTGGCGTAATGGTTAAGTGCTATGGCTGCTAACCAAAGGGTCAGCAGTTAGAATCCACCAGGCGCTCCTTGGAAACTCTATGGGGCAGTTCTACCCTGTCCTATAGGGTCGCTATGAGTTGGAATCGACTCGACGGCACTGGGTTTGGTTTTTTGGTTTTAAGACTAGACTTGATCATCTAGGGAGGGAATGCTGATGGAGAGACAAAGAGGCCCAAGGATGTTAAGAGGTTTGAGAGATGAACAGGAACCAGCAAAGCTGACTGAGAAGGTGCAGCCAGGGAGGAAGGAGGAAAACAAAGGCAGTGTGGTCTCCCTAAAGCCAAGTGAAGAGGGAATTTCAAAAGCAAGAAAGGATCCACTGTGACAAATGCTGTTGATGGGTCAAATTAAGACAAAGACTGAGAATGAACCATTAGATTGGTGAGGTGGAGCTCACCGGGGTCTTTGTAAGAGTGGTTGGGGACAAAGGTGATGGGGCCGAATGCCTGATTAGAAAGAATGGGAGTAGGAAATTGGAGGTGGTGAGTTAGTTACAACCTTTTGCTGTAGAGGAAAGCAGAAAAATCCAGCAGCTGGGGGAAGATGTGGGATGGAGAAAATAGAGTTTTGTGTTTAAGGCAGGAGCTGTTGCAGCATGTCTTCATGCAAAGGGATCAAATTGGTTGGCTGGTCAGTAGCTTTTGCTAGAAGACCCTGGAAATTCATGAGCACCATGAAGAGTGTGGGTCTGGGCAAAGGGGGAAAGATAAATATTTAGAACTGGGTGCAGGATGGGAAAGAGGGAGAAGAGAAAATCACATTCCTCCCACCTGACATGGAAGGGCAGGTCCACAAAGGTCGGAAAGAGGGTGTGTGTGGGAACGCAGGGAGGGAGGAGCTGGAGGGTTTGGGCAAGTGGGCTGCCCAGCACTGGCTTGCTCCAGCCCTCAAGTGGGCCAGAGGCATTTCAAGCCCTCCGGAGAGCTGCTCTCCTAATTCCTTCCCTCCCTCGGACATTCTTCAGGCCCTGACTCAGCCCGTCGCCCCCAGCTCTTGGCGGGAGGCTGGGAGCGGCTGAGGTAGTGGCACAGGGCTCTCTCTCCCTTTCTGCCCACTCCTGACCTGCGTCCCTTCTGCTCTCACAGACCTGCAGCTGGACTGGACATTCGAGGAACCACCCAAAGGTGAGGAGGTGCCAGTCGCCCCAGCCGGGAAACACCTCCCAGGCTCCCACTTCCCTGAAGCTGGGATGTGCAGCTGGCCTGGCTTTGGGGGATCCCCAGTTGGCCCTAGTTCAACTAGAGACGTTGTTATGGCTCTTTTCCGGTGACCTCCAAGTTCCCTTTCTCGCCCTAGCTATTAGCATGGTAATAAAAAGCATCAGCTTTGCAGCCCCGTGAATCCTACCTCGGCCACTCCCTGGCGGTGTTTTTACTTCTCTGAGCCTCTCTTTCCTCACCTGTAAAATGAGGACACCAACCTACCCCACAGTTTTTGTTTTTGTTTTTGAAGACTTAGTGAATCGTGTGACCCTCAGGGGGCAAAACACACATTTAGTGGCTCGGGACACCTCCCTTTCTCCACCTCCAGGGAGCGAGGGTGGGGGTGGGTGCCAGAACCTTAAATGGGCGCCCAGGCGCCCTAACTCCAGCTCCCGCCCCTCCCCGCGCTGCTGCCTGACCTCTCACCTTCAGTAGTTTCCTCGTGTGTCTCCTCAGCAGACGCAACTCATCCCGGGCACCAGCGAAGACCTGCCTCCAGACCAGGCCCCGCCGCAACCTTGAGCGGGTGAGCGTGAGAAGTGGGGAAGGGGCTCGAGGGCGCGGAGGGGCCGCGATCAGCTCTTCCCTGTGGGACCGGCGCCCCCTGGTGGCCACAGCTGGGGCAGCCTTGGGGCAGACAGGCCGGGGTCTGGCTCCCCAGATGGGCCCTGTCTTTTCTCAGGGTCTCTAAGGCCCCGGAGACTTCCCCCACCGCCAGGGCCAAAGAGGAAAGGCGAGCAGAGAGCGCACGTGGTACTCATTCCTGGTCAGGAACGCTTGTGACACGTTTGTGTTCGGTAGCAGGAACTCCATCACCCAAAAAATCCACAGGTCATATGGGGTGGGGAGCAACGTGACTCAGAGTCCTTGGGCAGAGCCCTGAGAAGGGTATGGATGAACACAAGTTTCCACCGGACTTCTGACGCTGAGAGAGGAGCCACACCAGGGAGGTTAAGGATGAAATTCCTTTCCTCTGTGCAATCCTCACAAGCCCAGTGGGGCCGCCAGGGCTCAGGAGGGGCTCAGCCCAATGTTGGGAATCAGGAGTTTTGCTCTCAGAGTTAACTCAATGAGTGTCTCATTCCTTTACGTGGAGGGATTAGCCAGTCAGCATAGCCGTAAGTGGCCCGGCTATTAGCATCACCAATAAGGTACAGCTTTGGAACCAGAGTTCTGGGTTCCAGCTAGTGCGCTTCCCCTGCCATGTGACCTTGGGCAGCTTAAGCAGTCTGAGCCTCAGTGTCCCCATCTGTTAAGTGGGGATCATAGGGTTGTTGTGAGGATTAAATGAGATAATGTGTCACGCTTGGCACATAGTAAGCCTCCACACATCATTATCGTACAGGTCTAATTATGAATAGAGCTTCCTTATATTAGAAATGACAGAGACCATTCTCATTTTCCCTTTTATTATTGCTAAAATCAGAAGAGAATCATAATTACAGTCAACAATTCCTGACCCTCGGGTCAGGCATTCCATTGTTTGATAAGCTCGATACAGTGGTTCTACTTTGGAAAGACTGAAAAAAACAGAGGCTGGAACTTTTAAGCCAGCCAAGAATGGGGGCAGGAGGGAAGCTAAAGCAAACGTGAAAAGTGAGGAACCCCCAGGGACAGTGCAGAGCCTCGGCAGCTGGGGTGGCTTCAGGGCAAGGTGACTGAATCCAGCTCCTCATGGACAGAGGCCCAGGGAGGAGAAGGAATTTGCCCAGGGCCCACCGCTGCTCAGGGCGCCAGGGCTCTTTCCCCTTCCCCGAGGTTTTCCTTGGAATATGACTTAGCGTACACTGTTGGGCATGGGTGCCAGACCGTCCTGCTCAGCCACAGCAGCTGTAAAGACCGGCCTCATCAAAGCTGCACAGACATATGTAGCTAAGATCACAGGGTCAGACAGAACACTGTCGCATCCTCCAGGACGTTTTACCGAAGGCCACTATGGAGCAGCCGTTATATGCCAGGCCCTCTCCTGGGCACCTCACACATGTTCCCTGCCTAAGCATCACTACACCCCTTATGAAGGTGAACTATACCCATTTTACAGCTTCTGGCCCAAAGGTCACACAACTACTAAGTGGTGGAGCTAAGATTTGAATACTTTTCACTATTTAACATCACTTCCACAGGAACAGGCAGGAGCAGCCAGAGGCACCATTGGCCCCTTAACCCAGAACAGGTGCTGGGGTGTGCAGCTCCCTGAACCAGGCCTGTGTGCTCACTTTTGCCTCAGTTTCCCTAAAAGGAAACTGAAGAGCTGTCCTTCCTTTTCTTCAGAAGAAGCCGGGGCCTCCCTGAAGAGTTTCCTGGAAGCACATTGAACTATAAACCTAGAACATCCTCCTCTCTGCTCCAGACACAAAATCAGGTAGCCCGCCCCGCATCCTCCCTTATCACCCCCCAATTTCACGTTGTGTAGCCAGACCCCTCTGCTGGAATAGCAGAGATAACGCCCTTTGAGCTTGGGTCCGGTATAGCCCAGAATCCCTCGGAGAGCACCAGTGGGCACAGGGGTGGGTCAGGGGCCCGGAAGCCTGCTTTCTCAGTCTGGCCAGTGTCCAGGTACCCCTCTACTCAAGGTGATGCCTGCCTGCCTCCACGCAGGTGCCCAGGTGCCAAGAGAGAGTAGACGGCATCTGGAAGGAGGACTCCTGGAATGAATTTCTGCAGGAACTAGAGACTGGGCAGAGGGTAAGTGTCAACCTGGCCCCCTGGGAGTGGACATACCCCCAGCAAGTGCATTTTGGGAAGAAAACTCACCCCCTCTGACACATTCTTCTTCATCCTTCAGCCAAAGAAACCTCTGGTGGACGAGCCTGTTGATAAGCCCTCTCAGCCCATTGAGGTGAGTGCTAGCTGGGTGGGTGGGTGGGGTGAGGAGGTAGACACCAATGTTGGGGGATGTATGAGAGAGATTCTGGGCGAGGTGGGCACCAGTGCCCCTGGGCAAAGACCACAGGCAAAAGCTCTGACCCTTCTAGTCCCATCGGTTTACTTAGGCTGAGCACTTCTCACCTCTGTATCCCCAGCACCCAGACCAGGGCCTGACATACAGTTGTTAGCTGTTGTGGAGTCAGCCCCCATCTCATGGGGACCCCGTGCACAATGGAACAAAACGAAACGCTGCCTAGTCCTGTGCCATCCCCAGGATTGGTTGCAGATTGGACCATTGTGATCCACAGGGTTTTCCTTGGCTAATTTTCAGAAGTAGATTGCCAGGCATTTCTTCCTAGTCGGGATGATCTGCTGAAATCTGCTAAAGCATCAGAAACCAAAAACCAAACCCATTGCTGTCGAGCTGATTCTGACTCAGAGTGAAGCTCAATAAACATGTGTTGGATAAATATGTGTTGACCAAAGCGGAAGCAGAGAAGGGAGTGGCCAGTGTGGACTAGAATTGTCCGGAAGTATTCTTGGAGGTGGAGCTGGGGTCTATGAAGATGGGAGGGTTTGGCCAACCAGACAGAGGGATGTTCTGGGTGAGAGGAGAAGCATTAGGAAGGGCCTGGAGGGGTGTGTGTGCAACAGCAGACTGGGATGGGCAGTGGGAGGGACAGCTGGATGGGGACAGTGAAACCAGGCTGTTGAAGGCCATGAAAGACTTGATGGGAGAGGAGATAGGGAACCACTGTAAATTCTTGAACAGGGAAGTAACATGACAAAGAAAATACTAAGACCCTCTGTGGGAGCACTCAGACACTCTGTGGGAGCACTACGGCACTGTCCGGGAGCACTTGGGCACTATCCGGGAACAGTAACACACTATCCGGAGCACTTAGGCACTATCCGGGAGCACTGAGGCACTATCTGGGAGCATTAAGGCACTATCAAACCAGAAAAACTAAACCTGTTGCTCGTAGACTCAGAGCAACCCTGTAGGACAGAGTAGAACTGCCCCATAGGGTTTCCAGGGAGCGCCTGGTGGATTTGAACTGCTGACCTTTTGGTTAGCAGCCGAACTCTTAACCACTATGCCACCAGCGTGTCCAGGTTTCAGGTAGTGCTAAGGTACCATCAGGGAGTACTATGACGCTATCAGCGAGCATTAAGGCACTATAAAAAAAAAAATAGGGGAGCATTAAGGCACTGTGGGGGAGAGCAGGATAGGTCAGGAGGGAGGGGCTAGCTGAGAGGCTGTTGTAGGGATGCCCTCTTGACACCCTGAAACACCTCCCCACAAGCCCCCTGCCTTCCCCGGTCCTGTGCGCTGAGGTCGGCCCTTTTACCCGGGCACAGTATGCCCTGTCCTGCTGTCCACTGGGTTTCTCACATCTGACCTTTGACCAGCCTCCTCCCCCTGCCCTGCCCCATTACCTGAAGTCTCATCCCCTGCCCCTCAGGTCTTGCTTGAGAGAGAGTTAGCCAAGCTGAGCGCGGAGCTGGACAAGGACCTGCGGGCAATTGAGACCCGGCTGCCGTCCCCCAAGGTACCAGCCTCCCAATCCCACGTTGGGAGCCCCCGCAGGCTCCCTGAGCTGGAATCTTGAGCCTGCAGCGCTGGACGGTCCGGCCTCTCCCTGTCCCTGGGCTTGGGTGGGAGGGCGGCCAGTCAAGAGGTATCGCCTCCTGCCACACACCGGCTGTGGCCCTGGGCAAAACGTCATCCCGATCTCTTTCCTCTTCTATAAAATACAGGGCGTTGACTTTCCCAAGTGACCCTTAGCTAAGAACTCTTCCAGGCCGACTCCACGTCAGCCTGAAGTCCCGGTGCCAGGGCTCCCCCCACCGAGCTTCGCCCCGCCCCCTGAACCTCGGCCCTCAGGGACCCCCAACCCCTAAAAGGCCCGAGTTTCCCCGGCCTCTCCTTCTCCAGTCGCTTCCCTCCTTCTTCCGCCACCCTAGCTTCCCTCCCCCCCGCTCCTCCGCGGTCCGGTCCCGCTGCGCGCGGGAGACTCTAGGACCCCGCGTCCCGCCCGCCCCTCCCCAGCCCTCCTCTGCCGAGCTACCAACTTTTCCGGAGGCCGCGGCCTCGCTGGCGCTGGGACACCGGGTCCCAGCACTGAACGGCCACGCCTTCCCGCACAGAGCTCCCAGGCGCCCCGACGGTCCCCGGAGCAGCGACCCCCGGCCGGGTGAGAGGCTGGAGACGCGGGCCGGACAGGGGGCTGTCTGGGGCAGGCGGAGGGACGTGGCGTGGGGCGGGCCTGGCGGCAGCCGGATAATCCACCGGGACCGGGCGAGCTGGGGGAGAGCGGAGAGGAGGGGCCTGGAGAGCCGCTGCCTGGCCGGGACGCCGCAGCCCAGCCGAGCGAGGGACTCGGAGCCGCGGTTCTCTGCAAGGGGGCCGTCCCGTCGCCCACAGAGGCGGACTTGCCTCAAGCCCGAGGACTTCTGTCGCCACTGGCGGCGCAGCGCGGAGCGGGGAGCCGCCACTTGGCACGCGCGCTCCCGCGAACTTAACCTCCTCCGCCCTCTCCCTGTCCAAGGCCTCACCCTTTCCTGACCCTGGCTGCACGGGAAGTAGGACATCCTGCTGAGAGCCTAGGACCTGGGAGACGCCTTGGGAGGCGGTGGTGGCGGAAGCGGGGATGGGGAACATTGGGAAACAGAGGTCTAGGGGTGAGCTGGGTAGGGTGTGAAGCTGTAGACAAGTGGCTCACTCACGATGTCCCCGCAGCCCAACCTTAGCCTGGAGCTCCAGCTCCCCGCATGCACTTTACCCGGGTCCCTCCCGATCCGTGAGCCCCTACAGAATGGCGGATGGAGGAAGCCCCTTCCTGGGTCGTAGGGACTTTGTCTACCCTTCCCCAATCCGAGGTAAGGACCACATCCTACTCTGTATCTCACCGAGACACCCGCCCCCCACCAGATAGGCTGGTTCCTGGGATGGCAGAAAGGTCAGAGAGCCTCTGCCTTCGCTGGTGCCTGTAGTGGGCGGTGATGCCATGACCGCATCCCAACCCCACCCTCCGGTTCCCAAGCTGAGGTAGTGCTTTTCCACAGACCCTAGTGCCGCTGAACCAGGGGTCAGCCCAGCCAGGAAGGAAGAGAAGAAGGTAAGGGAGGGATTCTATGGTCGGGGTTCAGGGAGGGCCTAGGGCGGGTCCCCGGGTTACTCTTCTGGACCTGCCACTTATCTGACTTAGGTAAGCCCCCCATTTTCTCCCCCTGCCCAGATGAAGGCTGCCAGGCTCAAATATGACTTCCAGGCACAGTCCCCCAAGTAAGTACCCCTTCTCTACCTTCATTTTCCACCCAGGGGCAGAGCCTCTGCAGCTTCAAACCCCTCCACGACGGGGGGAGGGATGGGGAGACAGGGCTGCAGTGGACTTCCTCAGAGGGGTGGAGGGGACTCTGGAGTGTACTGGACAGGGTCTGAAGGGAAGGAGGATCTGGAGACCTCAGCTTGCCCAGATGTTGGTGCTCTGGTTTGCAGGGAGCTGACTCTGCAGAAGGGTGACATTGTCTACATCCATAAGGAGGTGGACAAGAACTGGCTGGAGGGGGAGCACCATGGCAGGCTGGGCATCTTCCCTGCTAATTACGTGGAGGTGAGCGGGGAGAGATGGGAGCAAGCAGGAGCCAGAGTGGATGTGTTGGAAGAGGCTTGGAGTGCAGACCCCTTTATCCCTGGCCCCTTGCCGGGGTTGACTGATACCTCATTTCTTGGCACCATTTTGTAAGATGTAAAAACTATGAGCTCACGGAGCGGAGACCAAATATCCTTAATGCCCTTGACCCCCAGGGTGCCTGGCCCAGTGCATTGCATGCAGCCTGTTGCCATCAAATCAGTTCTGACTCATAGCAACCCTAGAGGACAGGGTAGAATTGCCCCATACGGTTTCCAAGGAGCACCCGGTGGATTTGAACTGCGGACCTATTGGTTAGCAGTGGTAGCTCTTAACCACTAGTCACTAGGGTTTCCATGCAGGAAGTGGTACCTAGGAAATGTTTGTGAAGTGAGGGCTAAAGGTGGGGCTCAGCCCTGGGGAGAACCAAACAGTGCAGCTCCTGGACCACAGACTGCTACCCCCAGCTAGTGTTGCAGACTTTCAGCACTCAGATCCATCTCTCTAAAGCTGCCCCTGGGAATAATTGTAATTGCAACTTCCAAGAGTGTCAAGTGTTTAACTGGTTTACAAATCACATAACCAGTTGCTATGAAGTACTCCTCTGAGGAAAGAAAAAGAGATAGGGAAGGAAAGGAGGGGAAGAAGGAGCAGATCTGGGCGGGGGAAGAAGATACTGCAGGAAGAAGCCAGCGCAGACCTTCTTCAAAAAATAAAACAAGACAAAAACCGGTTACTATTGAGTCGATTCCGACTCATGGTGACCCCGTTGTGTCAGAGTAGAACTGTGCTCCATAGGACTTTTAATGGCTGATTTTTCAGAATTAGATCACCGGGCCTTTCTTCTGAGGTGTCTCTGGGTAGACTCAAACTGCCAAGGTTTTGATTAGCAGCCCATGGTGTTAACTGTTTGTACTGCCCAGGGACAAATGACATATACATGCATAATCTCGTATGTGTGTGTTACCCCCCTTGTTCCTTTCATTAATCGGGGAAGTGATATATTATTCCCATTTTGCTAAGGTTCGGAAGCAAGTTATTAAGTAGAAGATCCAGAATATGAATCCAGGTCTTGCCTCCCAAAGTCAGGTTCTGGATTTGATAGACTGCTCAGGTTATCTTTGGTATTTGTGTCTTTCAAGGAATTTCAACTTATCAAACTTATTTATTTGGTAATATTCCTTTATTATCCTTTTAATGTCAGTAAGATCAATAGTGATGTCCTCTCTTTCATTCCTGGTATTGATAATTTGTGTTTTATTCTGCTATAGGTTTGTGAATTTTATTGATTTTTTCCCAAAAAACTGGCTTTTGATTTCTTTGATTTTTCTCTTGTTTTTGTTTTCAATTTCATTGATGTCTGCTCTTTATCATTTTCTTCCTTCTGCTTGCTTTAGATTTAATTTACTCTTCTTATTCTAGCTCCTTAAGGTTCTCAGATTATTAATTTGAAACTTTTCTTTTTGTCTAATATAAACATTTAATACTATACATTTTCCTCTAGATTCTACTTTAGCTGCATTCCAAATTTTGATATATTGTGTTTTGATTGAGTTCAAAATATTCTCTAATTTTTTGTGACTTCCTCTTTGACCCATGGGTTGGGTTGTTATTTAATTCATGTTCTTAATTTGAAAGGCATTAGGAGGCCTCCCTTACCCTCAGGACAATCTCCCTGATCTTGAAATTCCACAAAGTATGTGCAGTATTCTTAGTCATTTACATCTTAGTATCAAATAGTTTACTGACTTCTTGATTTTTGTGAGTTGGGGTGAAGTGGAGAGTATGCTGGGCACCTGGTGGAGTAAAATGGGAAGAGAAGGGGAACACTTGGTTCTCAGCAGTGGTAAAATATTAAATCCTCAGCTTCAGAACAGGTTACCAAATGCTACTTACTCCTCATTTCCTTGTGTGCTCTAATTTAAACTCTCCAGCTAGGCTTGCTTCCACTTTCAAGTCTTGCCATTCCTGACTCCAGTAATGCCCGCTAAACATACCTCTACTGAAAATTCTTTCTTCAGGGAGCCTCCTTGGACTGACCACCCCCTTGGCTGTGTTCACCCCTGGCCACTCCTAGGGCTTGTGTCTGGTGTCTGTGTTTCATGTCTCTGGCCTGGGGTCAGATCTTGCACATGCCACCTTCTCTTTTTCTTCTTTTGTTTTTCATCTTCTCTTTGTTGCCTTACACTCCTCCCAGGAGCCCCAAGCCTGTACCTAGTTGATGCTCAGGCTAAGGAGTGGCCTGACTCATGACCTTTCTTCCTGCAGGTGTTGCCCGCAGATGAGATCCCCAAGCCAATCAAGCCACCGACCTACCAAGTGCTAGAATATGGAGAAGCCCTGGCCCAGTACAACTTCAAGGGGGATCTGGACGTGGAGTTGTCCTTCCGCAAGGTGAAGCCGGGCCAGGCAGGAAGTGGTGGGGCAGGGTCGGGGCAGGGGAAGACACGGTTAATATGTGTGTTAAAAACACTTTTAAAAGAGTCGGGGTTACCCATTTTTACCCAGTATTTCAAATTGTTTCCCTGTCTCTTCAAATATACTTCCCTTAATTTAGCCCCTTTTAAAAAGGTTATAACCTTCTAGAGTTGTGTTTTTTTCAATTGCAGGTTAGTAGGTTGTGAGAATCATAATCAACATTTTAAAAGAGAAGAATAGAAATATTAGACTGCAGTGCGTGTAGAAAGGGTATTTTATCAAACGTTGGCAGTTATGTATATACATATGTGTATGTGTACTGGATTGTTATCAAAACATATTTTTGTTATAGATTGTGTTCAAAACAGTTTGAAAAATGTCCTAGAAAGCAGGGAATTGGTCTCCCTTTGTTTTATTTTGGGGGCTCAGGCCATGAATGTCCCTAGTGAGTGACATCTGGAAGAGCTGGTCCCAGGGAGAGAGGGGTGGCTGGGTGGAGGGGGAGTGGGAGCAGGAGGAGGCAGGGGATGGCGAGGGCTGGAGACCATCCTCTCTAGAACTGCCCCACCGAGGTAGTGGTAGTTCTGCCCCTGACATCAGTCATCATGTGGGCTTAAGGACCCAGTACTTGCCCTCAGGGAGCTGATATTTAGATACACTGGTGGCAGGATCACCCAGTGTGTAAGGCAGGGACAGGACACTGTCATGGCAACAATGGCTAACATCTGTCCAGTGCTTCTTACATGTCTACCATTGATCTCATTTGCTCCTCACGGGGATAATATCCTTATCCCCTCTTAACATGTGAAGGGGCCCCGGGTGGCACAAATGGTTTACACTCGGCTACTAACCAAAAGTTGGTGGTCTGAATCTCTGCAGTGGCACCGTGGAAGACAGGCCTGTTGGTCTTCTGTAAGATTACAGCCATTGAAAACCCTACAGAGAGCAGTTCTTCTCTGAAACGCATGGTGGGGAGCATGAGTCAGAATCATCCCTATGGCCATGGGTTCTTAACATGTAAGGAAACCAAGACTCAGAGAGGCAAAGCAACTTGCTCAAGGCCACACAGCTAGGAATTGTTGGAACTGGGTTTGGACTGTGCTGTTAACCACCGGGCTCCCCTGTGATTGGAGCTCTGGGGAGGGAGAGTGCTGTGACGTGGGAGGGGGATGCATGCAGGGTAGGCTTCCCAGAAGAGGCAGGCTTGATCCAAACCTAGCAAGTTGTGGAGGGAGCTCCTCTGCAAGATGAGACAGCCCATGTAAGGCACCTTCAGGGTGCATGGTGCCCAGGTAGGCCCTGCAGACGCTGACTCATTTCTCCCTACCCCCAGGGGGAGCGTGTCTGCCTGATCCGAAAGGTGAACGAGAACTGGTATGAGGGCCGTATCTCGGGCACCGGGCGCCAGGGCATCTTCCCTGCCAGCTACGTCCATGTGTGCCGTGAGCCCCGGCTCCGGATCTGTGATGATAGTCCCCAGCTCCCTGGATCCCCCCACTTGACTGCCACTGCCCGTCTGGCCAGTAGCCCCAGCTCCTCCTCTGCCCCGCGCAGACCAGCTGACCCCACCGAATGGGGAGGCCAGACCTCCCCCCACCGCACCGGCTTCTCTTGCCCCACCCAGGAGCCAAGACCCCAGACCCAGGTAAGGTAGCCTGCCTAAGTATGGAGAGCCAAGCCCTGCCCCCATGCCACATCCCTGTTCCTGGGACTGGTGACACAGTAGCGGAGTGATTGGGGAGGACCTTGTGTTGCAGCCCCACACTGGCCTTAGGGACCTCATACCCGCTGAGTTGGTTCTAGTCCTTGAGCCCAGCCCAGGAAGGCCTGAGGCAGCCAATCAGCTCTCAGTGGGACCCCAAAGCCAGCCCAGGCCATCCTGGCCCTTCAGATGCCACTCTGTCCTGATTTACAGGTGGTACCGGGAATCACAGGTCTGCCATTCGCCTGCTGTGGCACCTTGGGCAGATGACTTTCCCTCTCAGGATTTGGGTTTCTTACCTGTAGAATGTTGCTCACCTGTAGAATGGGGGTAAAAATTCCCACTGCAGAGGGTAGTTGGGTAAGTTTGAGCTAAAAGTTCAGAGTAGCTGATGGAAAAAATAACACTATTCATAGTGCTGATGCAGCCAGCACTCATTCGTTCTTTCATCCACTCACTCGGCAAACCTCTATCACACGCTCCCTGGCCATAAGGCCTCAGTGATCTGAGGCTGCTGTGGGTCCGGAGAACCAGCTACAACCAGTGCACGGTATTCCTCCTGTCCCCAGCTTTGTTTGTGCTGGCGTTTGGAAATCCTGTCACTTAACTACCAGCATCTGTGAAGTGAGCTAGTCAAACCAGATCTTCCCTGGGCCTTGGGATTTGTAAGGATAAGATGAGGTAGTGTGTAAAAATGCTTCCTGCAGGTGATGTGTGAGGCCCAATACAGTTCTCCTCCCTGTTGTCTTCCTCCTCTGACTCTCCTTTCCTTCTGTGAACCCACAGAGTCTCAGCACTCCCGGATCAGCTCTGTCCCATCCTCAAGGCGCCAGCCATACCCTGGACCCGGGGACCTCCTCCTCCAACACCACTCAGATACACTGGACTCCGTGAGTACCATCTGAGGGCGCATGGTCAGGGGGAGCCCAGCAAGCAGTGCTGAGCACACTGGCTCCTACATTCTCCCCTCCCCCTATGATGTATTTGGTAAACTCCCATTAGATAGTGGTCATCCTTGAGGTGCTTACAGGTGATTTAGGGGCAGGTGAGAAGGCACTTGTTTGTGGTGTTCCTGGCTCCACCCATCCCTGCCAGCCATGTGACATTAAAGCAAGCCTCCCTACCCCTTGGCCTCTTGGCTCAGCCTCCTCATTGGGTTCCCAGCCCTGAGGTCAATGCCCGTGTAAACCAAGGCTGAGAACTGGTAGAACAGACTTGAAGGCACTGGTAGCTCAGAGGAGGTGAGGTCTGGGTGATTAGGGTGTGGTGGGCAGGGAGCAGACCTGGGGAAGCCAGGCAGAGAATAGTCATTCTAGGAGCTGGCCCAGGGCCTAATGGGAACACGGAGGAACTCTGGCAATTCAGAGTGTTTTCTGGGAGTGCCAGTAGTTGGGTTGAGACCCTCCAGACATGGTCTGGGGGAGGTAGCCGTAACGATGTCTCCCACAGGTATCGGGCGATGTACCAGTACCGGCCCCAGAATGAGGACGAGCTGGAGCTGTGGAAGGGGGATTGGGTGGACGTCATGCAGCAGTGTGATGATGGCTGGTTCGTGGGTACGTGAGCCTGGGGCATGGGTGGGGAAGTAGGCTGGAAGAAGGTACTTCAGGGTCCCTGGGAGGATTTGGTGGGCAGCTGCTGCTCACCAGTGTGGTTCAGCAAAGATTCATGGTCTGACCACCCTCACTCAGCTTTTGACTTGGCTGCTGGAAGCCTGGCCCTGGATGCTTCCTCCAAGCCAGCACTTCTGTGCTGGTTGTTCTCCATGCCCTGAAGAGGGGTGAGGCCTGAGAGGAAGCTGGCACCAGCCCAAGGTTATTGCGAGTCACTGTGGACACAGGGCAGGATTCCTGACCCCCAGTCTCAACTCCTCACCACACACCTCTGCCTCCTCAGAGAGCAGTCTGTGGGGAAGGGGGCATCCTGTCTCCCGCAGACGCCAAACTCCTGATAGAAGGGACCAGGTCTCACACCTTTGTAGCCTCTTCCCCGCCGCCCCCCATCCCTCTGCCCCCAGCTAGCTTCTCTGGGCCTGGGGAGAGGGGAGTGAGGCGAGATCCCAACCTCTCAGGGTTGGCCCAAGGGCAGCCTGGGCAAAGGACTGAAGCAGGGAAGACTCAGTTGGCCTGGTTCAGGGTGGCCCACCTACTGGGCTTCACATGATCTGGTTCCCCAGAGTGGGCAGGCCCTGGCCAGATTTCAGCTTCAGAGGACCGGTGGTCTCCAGAGAAGTAAGCAGCCACAGCCCACCCAGCAGGCTGTGGGACGTGAAGTTTGGAGGGTACCTGGGCAGGAGTGGCTACAGAGGCAGTCCCTCGACCTGGCAGCCTGCCCTTTCCTGGCCTGTGTCCCAGTACCTCACTGGTGACCAGGCTTCCAACATACCAGTGGTTGTTAAGCACCGACTTGTTAACAGTCCTTACCTCAGAGGGGCGGGGGCTGGGTACATTCTAATATTACTGTCTATACTTCTCCTTTTGCATTTTTTACAACTTATAAAGTTTGCCAATTTATAGAGACAAGAAAACAAAGCTCCACTTCTGTGGTATAAGGACCAGTGTTTTCAGAGAAAAGTTTTACAGCTGCACTGTCCAGTGTGGTAGCCACGTGTGGCTGTCTTACATTTAAATTAATGAAAATGAAGTAAAATGTTAAGTTCAGCTCCTCAATCCCACTAGCACATGGCGAGTGCTCAGTAGCCACATGTGACTAGTGGTTGTCCTTTTGGACAGCATAGGTTTACATCAATGTGGGCTGGTCAGGGAAGGCTCCCTGGGGAGGTGGGGAAGCTGGGCCTTGAAGGGTCAGTGGAAGGATTTGAAGAGACAGGGCAAAAAAGAGGGATGCTTCAGGCAGGGGAACAGTATCAGCAAGGCCTGGGGCCAAGATGAACATGGGTTTTTATAGCAAAGTAAGGGTACCAGCTGTCTTAGTTATCTAGTGCTGCTGTAACAGAAATACCACAAGTGGGTCGATTTAACAAACAGAAATTATTTTCTCACAGTTTAGGAGGCTAGAAGCCCGAATTCAGGGCACTGGCTGTAGGGGAAGGCTTCCACTCTGTGTTGGCTCTGGGGAAAGTCCTTGTCTCTTTTCTGTTCCTCAGTTCCTTGGCGACCTTCCTGCGGCCTGGCATCTTATCTTCCGTATCTGCACTCCCTTGCTTCTCTGCCTGGTCTGCTCTTTTATATCTCAAAGTGATTGGCTCAAGACCCACTCTATACTGATATGGCCTCATTACCATAACAAAGAAAAGTCAATTCCCAAAGAGGATTACATCCCCAGATATAGGGGTTAGGATTTACAACAGATATCTTTTGGGGACACAATTCAACCCATAACACCAGCCTGCTAGAAATGAAGGCCCAGGAACATCAATTTACCCCAAGTCAGGACTAGCTTTTATTTCATTTCATATTCCTAATCTTCTAGCATTCTCCCTTCCCACTCCATGCCTCAGGTGTTTGGGGGGTATGTCATACAGGAGGCCAAGATTTTAGTCCTCACTATTCCTAAGCCTAAGCAGTTTTCAGGCACTTCACTCTGACTTCCTTTTCTTAGGCCTTACCCTCCCCATCTGTGAAGTGAGGATGCCATACTGGACAGTGAGGTTCCATCTGATTTAAAGTCTGTTCTTTGTCCCCTGCTTCCTCTCTTTCCCAAGGAAGGATGGAGTTATTCAGAGCGGTGGGCAAAGTTGTGCACCTTTGTTGATTGCTCAGATTTTTTGGTTAAAAGGAATACTGGGTTAGGGAAATGTAGCTTTGCCCATCTAAGCCACTAGGGGGCAGGAATGAGGAAAACAAACCCCCCCCACTGGGAAAGGAACTCCACCTGCAGTTTTGGACACTGTCAGCAGGGGGCAGGGCCCTAGCCCCTCATTCCAGTTTAAAAAAAGGAGGCGGAGGAATGCTGTTTCTGTCTTTCCCTTTCAGGTGTCTCCCGGAGGACCCAGAAATTTGGAACATTCCCCGGAAATTACGTAGCTCCGGTGTGAGTGGCCTCCGTGGCAAGTCACAGCCCAGCCAGGATGGGTTGGGGAGCAGTAGCACTTAGGGGAGGGAAAGGTGACCTCCCCCACATCGTCCCTGCCCTGGGCCTGAGCTCCCAGCATCTGCAGACAACCCCAGAAGCCTTTTCCTTGGAGCCCCCTGGCCTGATCCCCACCAACGATTCACAGGCGTTCCTGTGACGGCCCTTTCATCTCCTCCCCCAGCCCACTCCCCAAATACAGAGGTCTGCTTTGAAGTGGAGACTGTTTCCAGGCCTTATTGAGACCAGACCCCCAAGCCGCCCACCCCTACCCGCCATGGTGTTTCCTCTAACAGGGACTGGCTCCCAGCTTCACCCCCATGGGGTTCCTCTAACCAAGACCAGCTTCCTAACCTAATAGAGACCAAATGCCTCTGACTGGAAGGGATTCTTCCCTTTTCACTTCAGCTTGCCTCCTGCTCCTTTGCCTTCCTGCCTCCAGCTGGGCCTGGGAGCAGGTGGGGGGCGGATGCAGCCACCTTCTTAGCCTTCAGGCCTGGTAGGTCTTGCCTAAAGGCCCCTCTTTCCGAAGGCTGCCAGGCCCTAGCCTGGGCTCTGTACATCGTTCCTCTGCTGTGCTGCCCAGGCTGCTGGCCTTGGAGAACTGGCCTGTCCCAAATGTCTTCCAGGGGAGACTGAGGTTTGCTGCCCTCCTGTCTCTCCAGCACCCCCTCTCTAGCCCCCAAGTTCCCTCTGGAAAAGAATGTAAAATAAATCTGGAGACCAGGGACCTTGCCTCTGAGTCCTTTTCCTCTGGGGTGAGAAAGGCCTCCTACGGCTTGGGATTATGGGAATTCTTTCTGCAGTGGACTGTGCTGGGGAGAAGGTGTGTGTGTGGGATATGGGGAGGGGTGGGAAGAGTGACAAAGCAGCATTAATATGTAAAGATCTCAGCTCAGGCCTCTGGCAGAATCGGGTAGACCCAAGGACCAACTGGGCAGATGTCTGACAAGCAGTGCTGAGCAGAGAGCGTCACAGGACCAGGGCCAGGCCTGACTGTGAGGAGAAACCAAAGATGGGGACTGAATGTGGTCTTGTTTGCAGGCTGTTGCAGCTGTGGGGTTGCTGGACTAGATGGCCTTTATAACTACTCTGCTGCTAATGTTTTCCTTCTGTGTGCTTTATTTCCACACTGAAGTGCTCGTGTGTTTTCTTTGTTTTTGTTTTGTTTTCCTACTTTGGGCTTGAGTTTTTGAGCAATCGATTGTGGGCAGCTGGGAGTGGTAGGTCATGGCTAGCCAAAGCGACTCTTCTTGCCCAAGGTTTTAGATTTCCCAGGGCTCGGTGGTTCCTGTGAGGTGTGGGGGATGGCTGGGCCAGTCTGGGCCTGGCTGCACCGCCAGGAAGGAAACCTCGGTTCCTTGGCTGTGAGCTGCTGTGAGCTGAGTATGGCATAAAGTTGAGTATGTGTTGTCTAATATAAGCATCACAACAGGCAGGCTTTATGATTCCATTTTACAGGAGAAACTCAGGCTCTGAGAAATTAAGCTGTCCGGTCACATACTTACTAAATGGTGAAGTCAAGATCTAAACTCAGGCCTAATGACTGTTGCCACCTCTCTGCATGAAACCTACCAAGTGCCTCTGCAGGCCTTGTCCAGATGTCCCTGGAGAAGGAAGGCCATGAGGTCAGGGACTTTGCTGGGGAGGCCCAGGGTTGGGCTCTTTGTCATGACTGCTTTTCTATTCTTCCTGGAAGTCCTGTCTTCTAGGCCTGTCACTGAAGTTGCCCCAACCCCAGGTGGGTGGGAACAGGTGATGGCTAATGTGAAGGGCGGTGGTGCCTGGTTCAGTCAGGACAGAGGCAGGAGAGGCCTGTGATGACAGGGCAGTGTCCTGGTCCTGGCAGTTTCCTTGAGCCTGGGTGCGGCCGGGGGCGCTGCATAGTGGTTAAACAGCAGCTCGAAGAACAAGACCTGTGTGCACTCCTTTCCTCCATGCAGTCTACCCGCCCCAGTCCTCAGCACGGCTGGTTCTAAGTTGGCAGGTCCAGCCCATCCTGCACTGGAAAGGACCTTTCCTCAGGAATCTGCTGACCTGTTTATCATCCCCCATCTCAGCCCCTTTCACATTCCCTGATGCCCTCATAAAAGTTATGAGGGTTGAGACTTCTTTTCCCTGGGGCAGAATCCAAGCCCTCTCTTTGATGGGGCCCTGAAACCTCTGCAGCCAACAAATCCGGTGCCTCTGGGCTGCCTGCCATGACAACCCTGCTTGTAAGATGACCATGTCTGTGATTTGACCTGGCAAGAGGGCCTGGGGAGGAAGGATCAGAGGCCTGAGGGGTGAGGGGAGCCCTGGGCACCTGGGTTCCTGGTTTGTCTGCCCTAGGAGTCAAAGAGCCAGAAAGTCCCTTAGGCCACTGGGAATGCTCACCCATTATAGGGATGAGGTGAGTGACTTGTCCAGGCCCACAGAATTGCTTAGAGCAGGACGGTACTCCTTTGCGTTCCATAGGGTCATGCTGTGTTTATTGTGAGTTTTGTGAGTGCACAATCCATCCAGCAGAAAACTTTGCAGATTAACCTATAGATGTTTTTCTTGAGACTGTCCAGGGCAAAGTCGGGAGTTCAAAGAGGTGTAAGAGAGAGTCCCTGCCATAAAAAGGAGGGGGGGGGCAGTACAAAAAGAAAGGAAATTCATCCATTCAATCATTCAAACAATATTTAATGAATTTTTTGAAATTTATTGTGCTTTAAGTGAAAGCTTCCAAATCGAATCAGTCTGTCATACACCTTGCAATGTACTCCTAGCTGCTCTCCCCCTAATGTGACACCATACTCTTCCTCTCCACCCTGTATTCCCTGTGTCCATTCAGCCAGCTTCTGTCTCCCTCTGCCTTCTCATCTCACCTCTAGACAGGAGCTGCCCACGTAGTCTCATGTGTCTACTTGACCTAAGAAGCTCACTCCTTACCAGTATCATTTTCTGTCTTATGGTCCGGTCCAATCCCTGTCTGAAGAGTTGGCTTCGGAAATGGTTCCAGTCTTGGGCTAACAGAGGGTCTGGGGCCCATGACCTCTGGAGTCCCTCCAGTTTCAGTCAGACCATTAAGTCTGGTCTTTTTAAGAGAATTTGAGGTCTGCATCCCACTGTTCTCCTGCTCCCTCAGGGGTTCTCTGTTGTGTTCCCTGTCAGGGCAGTTATTGGTAGTAGCTGGGCACCATTAGTTCTTCCAGGCTCAGGCTAATGGAGTCTCTGGTTTATGTGGCCCTTTTGTCTGTTGGGCTCATATTTACCTTGTATCTTTGGTGTTCTTCATCCTCCTTTGCTCCAGTTGGGTTGAGACCAATTGATGCATCTTAGATGGCTGCTTGCTAGCTCAACAAATACTTATCGTGTGCCTACTCTGTGCCCAGCACTGTGCTAGGCTCTGGGAATGGAGCAGTGACACAAACAAGAACCCCGCCCTTAGAGGAAACCTCTGTGTGCCAGCAGCTTTATATGGGAGAGAAATCTGCATAACAGGTGGGTAAGCTATGCATTACCCCCATTTTACGCATAGGGAAACTGAGGCCCAGAAGAGCTAAGGAATTTGCCCAAGATTGCATAGGCAGAAAGAGGCAGATCCGGCATTTGAGGCTAGGTCTGTGTGACCTTGAGGCTGTGCTTGTCCTCCATGCAGCTTCTTGCTCCCTCAAAGGACATCTGGTCTAGTTGGAGAGGTAGAACAGGTGCATCAGGAACAGTGGCCATAGCAAGAGGTTCAGGATTATATAGTTACTGTGAGAGTGATTTCCTCACACCAAGGACAGAAGCTGTGGGAGGTAGCTGGGGCTGGAGGTGGCTGGCTGTGAGTCCAGGGAGGGCCAGGCACAGGTCAGGCATGGGTAGGTGGAGAGGGGTGGTGAGGGCGCTCCTGCAGAGAGAACTCAAACGGGATGACTCACAGCTGAGGCAGGCAAGTTACAGTTGTGCCCACAGGAGTGCTCCCCTGGCAGAGGAAGTGTGAAGTCCAGACCAATGGGAGATGCAAGGATGAGCTCTGGTGGGCTCTGAGGTCCCCAGGGCAGGGGCTGTCAGCTGTGGCTCTCAGGAATCATTTGCTAGATGATTCGCCCTTCTGGAGCTGGCACCTGGGCCCACCTCCATGGCTGTCCTCTCTTGATCCCTAGACCCTGGGTTCCAGGCGGTGGGCAGAGAGCTGGGGGGTCAGGGCCAGTGGCGATTGTTGGGCTGACCCACCCCAAGTAGGGCGGCAGAGCTGGTCAGATAGGAGCAACCAGGAATGGGAAAAGCCTTAGCCCAGAAGAGAGAGAGAAGTGTGTAGCTCAGGGGGGTGCGGTACCCCAGCCAGGAGTCTCTTCTCATCTCCTCCGGCCCCGCAGGGGTCGCCTTGCGGAGCAGACTGTGGGGAATCTCAAGCGCGGGCGGCCCGGGGCAATGCCTTGGTCCCGCGGTGTCGGGAAGCAATGTGCTGCCAGGAGAACCGCAGGAGTCTGCGGCCACCGCCAAGGGAGGGCGCCGGCAGTCCAAGGAGGGAGTTGAGGAGGGCGGCCCCTGTATTGGGACTTGTGGGTGTCGAGGCTGCATCTGCGCCAGCATCGGAGCTTGGAGTGCGCGGAGGAGCCAGGCGGACAGCAGACCGACCCAGCCAGCCCTGCCCAGCCCTGAACCTTTGTGGGGGTGCTCGAGGGACCCTTTGAAGAGGGGCGTGGAACTCTGCCAGCCTGGGAGAGCTTTGGGGGACAGCAGCCTCCGCTCTCTGCGAGGTAGGACGTGGGCTTGTCACTAGACTGCTTCCCCTGCACTCAGGTAGGGTAGTCGGAAGGATGGGGCACCTTTCGGGAGGGCTACCGCAGCCTATAGGGGGCCCCAGAGAGCGATCCCACCGCGAGGCGCAGGCCAGGTGGCCGCGCTCTGGCTTGGCTGCTCGGAGGAGGAGGCTTCCCCGGCCAGGGGCGGTGGCAGGGGCGGCCCCGGGATCACATGGGCGGAGGCAGGTCCCGGAGCCCCGGGCGGGCTCTCCCCGGAGTCGGGCAGACAGCAGCAGCGGCGGCGGGAGCTGCGGGATCAGCAGTGTCTCCTCTCCCTCCTTTCTTCCCTTCCCTCCCGGGCCTGGCCGCCCACCCCAACAGGTGAGCGGGAGCCAGGTGAGCGCGCCCACCTGCGCACCCTCCTCACAGCCGGCGACCTCCCGGCCCAGCCTCGGGCTGCCGAGGCTTCCCTCCGCCTCCGGCTCCGGCTCCCCTACAGCGCTCTGAGCCCTCGTCTCCTTCTGCGCTCCGCTCGCGTCCTGGACCCTTTTCTCCACCCACAGCCCTTCTCCCTGCTGTCTCGCCTCAGTGTTGGCGGCCCGACCCGGGTGCTACCCGCCCGGCCCCCTGCTTGTGGGTACTTTGGCCTCGGAGCATACGAGGCTCCAGAACTGGGAATGCCGGACCGACGGGCTGGGCACCTCCCCGTGGCGCCCGCAGCGCGGAGTCCACTGGCCGGCTCAAAGGTCTGGGAGTCTCGGCGTCTGCGAGAGCCAGCGCTGACCTGGGGGCCTGGGCAAAAGTGGAAACCAGCTGGTCCTGGTCTGGCGTAGGACAGACAGATGATCTCGCTCCAGCGCCCCCTCCCCAGGATCGTAAATGTAGGAAGCGGCCCTGGTGTCCTTGGTAGATTTAGGCACCACTTGCTGTCTCTGGGACTCCCCAGGGGCAGCCCCGGGGCGGGGAGGGGGGAGGGTGCTGGGCAGGGTGGTGGCCCAGCCTGGCACTGCAGCTTCCTGCCTGGTTTGGCTTCTGGCTCCAGACTTGAGGCTCAGGAAATCCTACTAGGGCCTGGTCTGCAAGGACACTCCCTTGCCCAGTGGAGGGGGTCGTGGATGGAAGGCCTGTGGCCCCAGCTGTCAGGCAGCATCAGCTGGCTCCCAGGCTAGATGGGGGTGAGACATCAGCTTGTACTGCAGGTCATCACCAGGGGGTGGGTGTGCCCAGCTTGGCAAATGACTCCTGTCCCTTTGCTGGGGCTGTTCAGAGGGCAGCAGGCACCTGGTGGAGCCTTGCCCACCTGATCCACATTGCCAGGGCCTGGCAGCAGCCAGGAGACCCCTCTGAAGACCCTCTACTCAGCCAGCCCCCCAACCAGCTGTCTCCTTACAGTCTGTGGCTTTACCACCCCTTCCTTGCTGTCACTCCTGTTCCCAGAGCCCTGCACTCACCAGGCTGCCCGCCTGCCCTCCCCCAGAGTGGGGAGGAAGTACCTTGTTTTGGGGACAGGAAGCAAGCACTAGTGGGACTTAACAGCCTTGATGGCGAAGGAGGGGGAGAGGGAGGAAGTGCTGACAGCTCCTACTACTTGCCAGCCCCTGCCCACCCATCTCCAGCAAGCCCCTGTCTGGCACCCTGGACAGCCCACCTCCTGGGAGCTGCTCTGCTGAGGACCACAGGAAGGGGGAACTCAGACTCATGGCTTTCCAGGGTGGGGGGAAGTGAAACCGGGGCGGGGGGGGCGATAAGGGAGGGATTTTGTCACTTCCGCTACTCACCCCACCCACCCCTGGCCCTGACTAGCTGCTCTGTGGACCTGTCATCCCTTCTTCTTCTCCTTTCCCTCTGTCCTGCCCCCTTCCAGCATTTCTTGGGGTGGGGGACAGTCTCCACCTCTTGGTCCTCTCTTCCTCAGGTATGGCGCTGACAGTGGATGTGGTGGGCCCGGCGCCCTGGGGCTTCCGCATCACAGGGGGCAGGGATTTCCACACACCCATCGTGGTGACCAAGGTAAGGGTTAGTTCTAGGAGGCAAAGAGGTGACGCCAAAAGTTAGGGTCTGCCCTGTCCACTCTGGTCCTCATGGACATCTTTCTTTTTTGTTCTGGAGCCAGAGGCCTACTTCTGGGAGTGTTCATGGGGAGGGAGAGTGGGGAGCGCCAGGCCCTGTTGCCATGGGGACATGATGGCCACTTCTGGAACAGGCTTTATGTGCGGGGCCTTTTTCCTCCTGGGTCACTAACCACACGTTGACAGCCATTTTGGGTGGTTACTAGAACAAGAGCCCCTGAGTTCTCAGCAGTTTCCTCTTGACCCAGGCCTGGGCCTCGACTGGGGAGTGTTGTCCAGGAGGGCCTGGCATACAGGCAGCCACCTGCAAGGTGCGATCTGCACAGGGAGGGCTCTCTATCCAAGGTATTTCCAATCACAGTTCCTGAAATCCTGCCATTACACATTCTTTGGGAGGCCCCCATTAGGATGGCAGTGCTCCAGGGGTGGAGTGGGGCTGCCACTCCTGCTTTCGGAGAGGATTAGCTGATGGCTGGCTGAGAGGAGGGCTGGAGAAGTTGTCCTGGGACAGGGGGTGACTGGGGAAGGGAGAGGGACGTTAAAAGGGGATGCTGGCCAGCTTAGTCCAAACACGCTTCTGTGTTTTGGGGCAGGAGGAAGGAAACCCTCTTTCCTCCATCCCTCACTGGACCCCAGGGTCTGAGCATAGTTACGGCAAACTCACCAGCTCCTCAACCCCTAAAGGTAACAGAGCGGGGCAAGGCCGAAGCTGCTGACCTGCGACCTGGCGACATTATTGTGGCCATTAATGGGGAGAGCGCGGGTGGCATGCTTCACGCTGAGGCCCAGAGCAAGATCCGCCAGAGCCCCTCACCCCTGCGGCTACAGCTGGACAGGTAGGACCTCCACCTTCTGCTAGGCCTCCCAGCAGTCTCTCTCTTCTTCACCAGCTCACTGCCAACGCAGCCTCCCTGACTCACAGCCCACAGCCTTGAGATGATAAGCTCCAAACTGGCCTTCTCTGGCCCTTTCTGCACATCTGCACAGGGGAGAGGGACACAGGCTGGGCTGAGGGGGTCCCTGTGCCCAGCTGGGTGAAGGTGGGTGCCAGGCTGGGCATACAGCCACAGGCAGGGCAGGGCAGGCTGGCACCAGCTACCTGGAAGCCCAGGTTTGACTGGTTCCCAAGAGTGTGAAGGGTACAGGGCATGGGCATCAAATGGATTGAAGAGGGGAAACTTCTGGGTAAGGTGTGCCCTGTGCTAGGTCTCCAGCACCCCTGCCTCCAAGAGGGGATGGCCTTTGTTTAGATCCCAGGTGGGGGTCAGGAGTTCTAGGGACATCATTCCCCAAAGAGCCCCTCCATCCTTCCCCATCTCCACTCTGGGCCCTGCTGATGAACACAGATTCCTGGGCTTGTGGGGTTTTCAGCCTGGAGGCAAGAGTTGCAGGGGAGGAGAGGTGGGGAGAACAGGTGACTCTCTGGGGTGTGACTCCCAACAGTCAAGGGTCAGGAATGCTAGGAGATCCCTCAGCTAGGAGAGTCCTCTGGGAGGGACTTGAACCTGAGTCAGATACCTCTGCCACCCCCACACCCTACCAGACTCTCTCCGGCTCTGTCTCCATGTCCTCTCCTTGCCCACTGGCCTGGCACTCTGACAGTGTGACAGCAGCTGATGGTCAGGACACTGTTGCAGCCCCGGCCCCTGTAGTGACTCCTTCATGCCCTTCTGGACCATGAGTGTTTGCAGGAGTGGGACCCAGAGGAGGAGGGTGGGAAGCACCTCATGGCATCTGGGAATGGGACCAAAATCGACAGTCTGGGGCGGGGGAGGGGCAGGAATTGCTGACACCAGGCCTTCCTCTCATGTCCCTCTCAGAAGGAATTAGGGGTCAGGGAGGTGGGCCTAGCCGAGTACTCCCTGCCTCCAGCTCCACACCTGGACAGTCAAAGGTCCACGTCACTTCTTTCTCTTCCCAAGACCCCTGTCCCAGCCCCCAGAAGACCTCTCAGGCCTTCAGAAGCCCTGTGGCAGGAAGCAGCGCTCTGGGCAGGAGCCAGAGCTGGAGCTCCCCTCAAACTGACCCGACAGCCTTCCCTGGGGAGGCCTGGGCTCCTGCTGACTTCTCTAGAAACAGCCAGCCATCCAGGAATAGCGTAGTGGTGATGGAACTCAGCGGGCTCCCTTTCACCCTCTACCAGCCCCTGGCCTTCCAATGGCCTCCTGTTCATGGCTCCAGCCTGCCTCAGCTGGGAAGGGCCTTGGAAGGGGGTCCCTGGGGAACTGGGGTAGGGCGCTTCTGTCCCTGTGGGCTGTGATTGGGGTGGGGAGAGGGGAGCTAGGCCTGCCCGTGGCCCTAGCTCTCCAGACCTCGTCCTTTAGCTGCCTGCCTAGGAGGGAAGTGGGGAAAAACCTGTACAAGGGACAGTGAGTGACCCTCTCAAAAGGACTCTAGTCACGAGTGACTGAGCTGTGGGAGACAAGCCTCTGGTTGGGGGAGACTGAGCAACTGGCCCAGCCACTGACTAGCTTTAGGACTCTGGGCAACTCCCTGTCCCTCTCTGGGCCTCAGTTTCCCCATGGGTAAAATACAAGGGGTTATATGAAATCAACAGTCTCTCCAAAACTGACCTACAAACTGTTAGCTAGTGACAAAGTCTAGCTGAAATGGAAAACAAAAAGAAACAAAGGACAGGGGATAATATAAGGAATTTTTAATAAAATTAAATTTATTGAATTTAAATGACTTTTTTCTGAACTTATGTCCTTCCTACATTTTTATTTTCTGGTGCTAAACTGTCCCTTATTCTAAGAAGAAATTCTAGTGGTAGTAGATGATAGTTGTTTGTTTTGAATTTGACAAAGTTAAAAGTTAACAACCGAATGTCCTAATTATTTGAACATTTTACTAGTCTTGAGGTCCCACCCAGCCTGGGGACAGTGTGTCTATGATACTCCCCTCTCTCGGTTACCTCCTTAGGTCCCGAGCTGCCTCTCCCGGGGAGACCAACGGTGAGAGCTCCTTGGAATTGCTGGCCACTCGCTTCCAGGTAAGATGTCTTGCCATCCGGGAGCCCCAGGACCCTGAAGTGAGGGGTGAGGTGTGAGAGGCGGGGCCCATTTTGGGCAGATCAGCCCAGCTCTCCTGGCCCTTCTCTCCACAGGGCTCTGTGAGGACACATAATGACAGCCAATCCTCCCTGAGGTCCTCCTACTCCAGCCCAGCCTCCCTCAGCCCCAGGCCTGGCAGCCCCTTCTCCACCCCATCCCCCACCAGCACGCATGCCCTTGCTGGAGAGGCAGTGATCAGCCGCAGGTGAGCTCAGGGGGTGGGCACCTGGCCACCTGGGCCACTAGCTCTGGGCTGGGCCGCTCAAAGTCTCGGTAGCTGTGTTAAGGGCGTCCTGAGGGCACCCTCTTCTTCCCTGGACAGGCTGGGCGGTGCCCCAGCACACACGGTGTCCATTTCCCCCTTTTCAGTTTCCAGAGCCTGGCACACAGCCAGGGACCCGCTGCTGACCGATTATCCTATGGGGGTCGCCCTGGAAGCCAACAGGTGAGCAGACCCAAGGGAAGGAAAGAGTCAGAGAAACTAAGTACCTCCCATTCCCAGCTGGTAGCGCCCTCTGGGGCTGCAGTCAGGTAGCTGATCTCACCTGGGCACCTGGGGAGCCAGTGCCTCCATCTCCTAGCGACAGTGCGCACCTCTCCTGAGCCAGGGAGACCACTGCTTCTGGTGGTGGGTCCTGCCCTGCCAGTCCCAGGTGGCCTTCCACCTCCTGCACTCCCTGGCCGCAGCCTCCCTGCTCCCACCTCCCTCCCCTTTCCTGCTGGAGCCCTCCCTTCTCTGTATGTTTCTCTTGGGCTGGGGCTGAAATAGTTCTGCTGCTGTTGTTGGGATGATTCCCTTTTGGCTCTGGCTGCATCTCTTGAACACATTCCTCCCCATTCCAAGCGCCATGCCCGCCCCCATCTCCCAACGCCCCATCCCTCTGCTTCCTCCTTACTCAGCCCCAGAACCACCAGCTGGGCTGTGGTTCTGCCTCAAGTGGCACTTAGCTTATTCTCTGTTTGCTGCCCTCACCCTTCTCCCGGAAACCCTCAGGTCCCACTGTCCACTAGTGGTAGCCTTACTCCACTGGAGGTGTTTCTTCTCACCAAGATCAGGAGTGGGAGGTGAGGGAGTGAGGCACCCCCGACAGTCCTGGGCCACAGCTGCTGGGGGCAGAGGGGGTGTCCAACCGCCCATCCGGGTGCAGGGGATAAGGCCCAGCTGCTGGAATGCTACCTCAGGGTTGATTCTGCATTCCAGAGAGAGAGCCTTTGGGGGCGGATGGGAGATAGTGCTGGAAACAGAGGTGGGGGCGCTGGAGAAGGAAGGAACAGGATTCTCCGGGGGCTGCACAGGAGGAGCTCCCTGGTGACCTTCTGTGTGCCCACCTGGCAGTCTTCCAGGTGCTGTGGGGCAGAGACGTTTTAGATGCGATCCCTCTTCTTAAATAAATTACAATGTAGTTGTGGAGATAAGACAAACATGCAAAACAACTAAGCCCTGAACAGTGTGGTATTAATTATAAAGGCAGGAGGCGTTCTGGGAGGGGAGAGATGAGTGTGGGCTGGGTGGTCTGGGAAAGCTTTGTCGGAAATTTTTCTGGACCTTGAAGGTAGGACAGGGTAAGGTTTAGATAAGAGAATAGTGACAGGAAGACGGACACTCTGGGAGATGGGGACACAGTGGTATAAGTAAGACCTGGAGTGTTTGGGGCTGGGGTAGGGTTGTGGGAAAGGTTCTCAAAGCGAGCTTTGACAGAGGTCAGCAAGAATAGCTGAGGAGAGGCAATTCACCCTGGTCTGCTTCAGTCAAGGCTCCTGGGGGCAGTCTTAGTGGGACCACGTACTCAAGGGAATGCCTCCCCGGGCACATTTATTGTGATGTCCCCCAAGACTAGCCAAGGGGAGATGCAGCATGGTGTGGGGAAGTGGTTCTCAAACCAGCAGCATCACCTGGGAAGTTGTTAGGAATGCAAAAATCTCTGGCCTCACCACAGCCCCGTGGAAGCAGAAACTCTGGGGTCGGGGCCAGCAGAGGGATCTGTTTTAACACGCCCTCTAGGTGAAGCTGATACACGCGAAGGTTTGAGAACCACCACTGTAGTGTGAGGAGCAGCACGGGGCTGGGTCCTGGAGAGACCTGGGTCAGTCCCATCTGTGTCACCTTGGACCTGCCGCTTTTCCTCTCTGGGCCTTGGAGTTGGACTAGGTACTCTGAGTTCTCTTCCTTGACCCTGAGAACCCTGGTTATTTCCTCATTCCTTCAACAAATATTTAGTGAGCATCTGTTTTGTGCCAGGCAGGCTTCTAGGCTCTGGGGGTGACTGAGTGGAAAAACAGACACGCTGCTAACCCTCAGAGTTTACATTCCGGGTGAGGAATGGGGCTGTGGTCAAGTGGGCGTGGAGTCACAGGGCCTACACCCCCCTCTTGGAGCTTGCCGTGCACTTCGGCATCTTAAAGGCCTCAGAAGTCCCATGAGAAAGAAACCTACTTAATTTTGTCAATATCCCAAACTTGTTTGACCACAGAACTCCTCCTGACACCCCCACTCCATCCCCATATACTCGCTTATTAACATCCCCACAAGGATGACAAACTTGTGTTTCCCAGAACGTCTTTCCAGAGGCATTGGCTACAGATAATTCTTGAAGGGCAGGTGAAGAGGGAGCAGCAATTCTGAATTTGGAGAGGACTGACTGGTTCCTTCTGTGAGGGTAGCTGTCCCTACCTGACTGGGAGGGAAGGAGGAGAAAGGAGGATCCTTTCCAAGTAAGGGAGGTGGGCTTCTTCTCCAGCAGGGCACAGTGGTCCGGCTGAAGGTGAGGTGGGGCACACATGAGGATGGGGTGTGGGCTGGAGGGGGCACAGGTGATGGTGGATGAGGTGTGGCCCCACCTCTTGGTGGTCATGGCCTTCCTGAAGGCTCCAGGCCTGGATGAGGCCGCAGGGGGCCAAGGCACAGGGCACCCCAGCCCTGTGGTATCTTCTGGGGACTAGAAGCTGCCGTTCCAGGTAGGCCCACTCCTTGGTGAGCAGATGAAAAGTTCAAAAAAATAGAAAAAAGCACTCTACCTCTGGATGGGCACAAGGACTTGGCTTGTTGAAAGGAACCTTTCAACAAGTGTTAAAGGGCACATGCTGACCTCCTAGGACAGTGAGATGTGACATAATTCTTGAGTGTGTGGTGCTGGCTGTGCTTCCTAAGGAAACTATACCACCATCTGTCAGCTGACATCACAGCCCCAGCCAGGCATCCAGGAGCCAGGGCTTAGAGTCGTAGCCCTGCCTCCTACTCGCCTCTGGCCCTCAGCCTCCTTATCTGACAACTTTATCACAGGGCCCCAAGAGCAAAGGATGTGAACTGATGGCAGAAGTGCTGGTGGAGTGAGGGTCTAGAGCTGTCTTCTCTTTTAGCTGAAGAATCACGCAGTTTGTTCATTCTAACCCATAATTCATCCATGACTTTGCATTTTAAAAATAATGCTTAAATTTACTGGGCATTGAGGGAATTTGGCTTCCCAAGCAATGGTGCCCTCAAGCTTGCACACCTGGCCTGCTTGGTTTTGGTGTGTGGGACCAGATGTCTCCTAGGCTGTCCCTTCCATTGGCTGGTGCAGGCTCCTCAAGCTTAGTCATGTTTGGGATGGCAGCTGAGAAGGGAGGGGAGTAGGGGTACCAGAGAGAAACTGGCCTCAAGGAGCAGCGATGAGGTTGAAGGCACCTTTTTTTTTTTTTTTTTAACCCAGACTTTATTTTTTCTGAGCAGTTTTGGGTGTACAGAAAAGTTGTGCAGAAAGTACAGAGTTCTCACATGCCCTTTGGTGCCCCTGCACAGTTTCCCTGTTATTAATATCTTGCATTTGTATGGAATGTGTGTTACAATTCACAAATTAACATTGATACATTATAATTAACGGAAGTCCATAGTCAATCTTAGTGGTTCACTCTTTATGTTATAAAGTTCTGGGGATTTTGAAAAAGGCACAATGCCACATGTCCACCATCACAGCATCATATGGAATAGTTCCGCTGCCCTTAAATTGTCCTGTGTTATCCACCTATTCATACCTCCACCCAAGTCCCTGACAACCGCTGATCTTTTTACTGTCTCTATAGTTTTGCGAAGGTAAAATTTTCATGCAGAGAGCAAAAGTAACAGCCCAGATGGACAGGGCACACCTAGGGAGATGGCAGTACTGCATGGGGTGTGGGCCCCAAGATGGGCTTGGCTCCCCAAGGCTCTGTGGACATGGCAGACCTCCCAGGGCAGCCAAGAGAGGCTGCTTAGCTCAGACCCAGGTCATCTTAGGAGAGGGGCCAGCATGTGTATACACAGGGCCTCTGTCCAGCCCAACCCTGACTCCAAGGGGAGTCTTGGCCCCTACACTTTATCCTTTATGTTTCTATTTCCTCACTACAAAAGGGTCAGCTTGTTTCCTCTCTGCTTGTTCTGTCAAATTGGAGACAGGCCCCAGTGTACATCTTTGAAAACATAGCATAGCATTAAAAAAAAAAAAAATTGCTGTCGAGTAGATCTCCAGGCCCTTCTTCTGAGGTGCCTCTGGGGGGGCTCAAACCTCCTACCTTTCGATTAGTGGTCAAGCACATAAACTATTCACACCACCCAGGGACTCCATAACATAGCATAACCTAGAGTAATATGCATGGTATCCATGCTTATCCCACGACCTGGTGGTCTTCATTCTAGCCCTTGCCCAATCTTCTCACTGAACCCACATACATCTATAAAAAATATATATATATATATATATATATACATATATAGCTGGGACAAATCCCTCTTTCTGAGCTGACCTCCTTCCCCTGGCTTCTTGCTGAGGGCAGGTTCAGGGCTCTGGCCATTCGCGGGCTCTCGCTGGTCAGCAAGGGTCTGGAGCCCTCTGGTGTTGGACCTGGGGAACCGCCGGGCTTAGTGGCACAGATGGGTGTGTTGGCCAAAGGCTCCAGCCACTGACTCCTCCCCTGGCTGCTTCTCCTCCCCACAGGCCGGCCTCAGCCGCGCTGGCAACTCAGCAGTGCTGGTGCTGCCGCATTCCCTGGGCCCCCGGTCCTCCAGCCCCAGGCTCAGGTACCAGCAGGCCTTAGAGGGTCGGGTGGGGTCTCAGAGGGTCTCGGAGGGGCAGGAGGGACACTGGTTTCCCGGGAAGGAATGGAGACCGCCCCCACTAAGTCCCACTGGGCACACTCTTTTTGCCCTTTTGTGCTGGTCCTAACACTCCAGGAATGGGACCCTCATTCCCTGCTGCCTCCCATGCCCACAGTGTGGATTCAGAAGGGAGACGCCACCTCCTGGAAGAGGACTCGGAAGTCTTCAAGATGCTGCAGGAAAATCGTGAGGGGCGGGTGGCCCCCCGGCAGTCCAGCTCTTTTCGGCTATTGCAGGAAGCCCTGGAGGCTGAAGAGAGAGGTGAGGAGACCCAGGGGCTCAGGTAGGGGAAAGTGTCCACCAGGACACCACCAAGGGGTGACATTTTATTGAACTGGGCACCAAGGAGGGACAGACATGGAGAAGATGCAGTCCTTGCCTTTAGGAGCCTATAGACCAGTAGGGGTTACCCAGAAGGCAGCAGCAGTAGAGACAGGACAGTTAGAGGGGATGATGAAGGAGGCTGGGGAGAACCATGGGGCTGCGTCTCCAGGGAGGGCTTCTGGGAGGAAGAGGGTTAGTGAATTGACCCTTGAAGAAAGATCAAGATTTCAACAAGTGGCCTTAAGACGGTGGAAGGAAAAAAAAACCAGTGCCGTCGAGTCAATTCCGACTCATAGCAACCCTATAGGACAGAGTAGAACTGCCCATAGAGTTTCCAAGGAGCGCCTGGCGGATTCGAACTGCTGACCCTTTGGTTAGCAGCCATAGCACTTAACCACTATGCCATCAGGTGGCAGGGAGGACCCTGGAATGTGGAGGCTGCCAGCAAGAGGGCTTTGGGTGTGGGCGAGAGTAAACAGCGTGGCCTGGCAGTGTGAGGGCAGGAATGGAGGCTCTGTCCCTCTGGGATGGTCTTGGGTGCTAGGCTGAGAAGCCCTGTCTATAACTGGGAGAGTCAGACAAATAACCATGCCAGGCAGTGCATGAGATGCCAAAATGTGCAACACAGGGGCTACAGGCTCTGGCCAGCCCTTTAGGTATTCACGTGACCAGCATTTGGTGTGTTCCTCCTATGGTCAGATATGTGTGGGGCATGGGCAGAGAAGGGGCTTCACAGGCATTTAGAATGATTGCTCTGACAGCTGTATGTGTGTGGGGGGGGTCAGTGCCCTAGTGCAGGGGAGAGATGAGGAGCATCTGGCCTGGGCAGTGGCGTCTAGGCAGGGCTGGAGAGGATGGGACAGGGGCAGGAGAAGTGTCAGAGAGGCAGAATGATAGGGGCTGGTGGCTGATTCCAGCTGTGGTGTTTAGTTGAGATCCTGGGGGTACTCACAGAGGACCGTGAGGAGAGAGCTCAGGGAGGAGGTGGTGGGTACAGGGGAGGATACACAGATGGGCACTAGAAGACCTCGTGACCTCACCATAGGGGCTGGGTATCCTCAGGTTAGAAATAGAGACAATGTTTGCCCAATAAAACCTGGGCTTCATCTTAGCTTTGTTCCACGGCTCGTGTGCAATAATGCATATGAAAGCCCTTTGAAAACTGTACAAAGGTACTGTGGTGCTGTTATTGCCTATTATTATTATCTATGAATACCATCATTATGGGATCACAAGTGAGGAAAAGCCCGCTCTGCCTGCTGTGTCAGCCGTGGAGTGCTGACCACCTTCAGGTTTGCCTTAGCTTTTTGTGCCCTTGACCAGCCTCCACCAAGGCTTTTCGCACCATCATCTTCCTTCCATTACTAACTTCTCAAGCCCAATGCTGCTTTTAGAGGACCCTCTATAAGTGGGCCTTTTACAAGGCTCCTGGGGCCTGTTTCGGAAGTGGGTGGGGGATAAAATACAGCCTGGGAGATGCTGCCGGTTGATGAGTTCTTGTGTGTCTGTGCCCACCCCTCCCAGGTGGCACGCCTGCCTTCCTGCCCAGCTCGCTGAGCCCCCAGGCCTCCCTGTCCACTGGCAGGGCACCGGCCACTCCCCCGAAGCTCCACACGTGTGAGAAGTGCAGTACCAGCATTGCGTAAGTATCAGGGGGCCAGGGAAGGGGGGACCGGGACACACTCTGGAAGACGGGCACTGGGCACACGACGCCTCAGGAAGGGCACCCAGTGAGTGACTTCCCTACCAATGGCACCAGGACCCTAGAGGGGAATATGTGCCCCAGTGGTTTTTGTGGTGGTTTATTTTCACCCTTCCGCCTAGAGGCACCTCAGAAGAAAGGCCTGGTAATCTACTTCTGAAAAAAACCACCATTGAAAACCCTGTGGAGCACAGTTCTACTCTGACACACATGGGGTCACCATGAGTCGGAATGACTCAACAGCAACTGGATTTTTTTTTTTTAAGGCCTGCACTGGCTTCTTCCTGCAGCATCTCCTCCCTTCGTGCTCCAAGAGCTGCCCCTTCTTCTCCTCCCTCCCTCCCTGTCCCTTTCTCCTTCCTCAGCAGAGTAAGAAGTGCCCCTGCTTTGGATTTCTCCTCAATGATCTGAAGGCTTCTGGAGACCTGCCTTTATAGATGAGGCAGTTCTTCCTGGAAAATTTTAGTCTTCTCCACTCCCTCCCCCCACCTTTGGAAAGGGCTGAATTTTCCAGAAGTGGGTTCATTTTTCTCAGTGGGTGGTATTATAATCCAACCACATTCTCTGGAAAATTGCTGAAAGTCCCCCCCTCCGGTGAATTTCTTCAGTGCCCAGTGTGAGGGTCAGATGACTCATTGCGGGCAAATCCCTTCAGTTCTCTGGGCTTCTGTTTTCTCACCTGCAGGATGCGATGCGATGTAACCCTCCTGCCACACAGGTGTAACGAGCCTGTGTTGAAAAATAACATGTTTTATACATAGTACTGGCTCTCAACGGAGCTGGCATCTACATGACTGCAGGGCTTGTGAAAACATGGATTGCTGGGTCTCACCCCAGAATTTCTAATTCAGGAGGTCAGTGGGGCCCAAGAATTGGCATTTCTAACTTGTTCCCAGGTGATGCTTATGCTGCTGGTCCCAGGACCACACTTTGACCCTCTGCTGTATAAAAATAAAGAAGACTCTGGACTGGCTTTGTGTGGGAGAGGAATGACTTCATTTCTTTTGATTAGATGCCCTGGTGGCGGTGTGTGTGATGGTGGTGAAGGGTAGTTGAAGGGGGAGACTCGGACAGTTAGGTCTCTGGGGAGGTTTTGGTTCTTCCACAGGCCCTGACTTCAGGTTGGGGTCCTGGCCTTAGGCAGATGCATTGCCCCTGGGGTTGTGTGGGTTCTCTGTCCCTGAGGCTAATGGCTCTCCCTCTCCCCCAGGAACCAGGCTGTGCGTATCCAGGAGGGCCGGTACCGCCACCCCAGCTGCTACACCTGCGCAGACTGCGGGCTGAACTTGAAGATGCGCGGGCACTTTTGGGTGGGGGATGAGCTGTACTGCGAGAAGCATGCCCGCCAGCGCTACTCTGCAACCTCCTCCCTCAGCTCCCAGGCCTGAGGGCCTGCCTTTGACTGAGAGGCCTGGGGCATCTCCGGACCAGGGGCCATGTCAATAGCAAGTTGGCATGGAAGAGGTGTTGGTGGGTAGTGGCTCTTACGTGAACTAAGTTTGGGGGCCTGAGGCCCCTTCATCCTCACTGGGTGAGGCCAAAGGCTGGGACGTATCTCTGGCTGTGGGTACTGAGGGCAGCCTCACCTCCTCAGGTCTCTCCTAGACACTCGCAAGCTTTTGCCCTGCAGGACAGGCACTGCCATGGTCTGGGGTGGGCACTGCATTTGGTTTCTGGGTGTACCAGGTGGTAAGCAGGGTGGGACAAGGAGCCAAGTATCTAGAAGGAGGTGGTGGGCCAGAGGCTAAAGGTCTTCACTTTGTAAAGTTTTCAAAATACAAGCTCTATAAATATATATACATAACAAAATAAAGTAGATGCCATCCCCTTTCTTCCCTTCCGCAACCTCTGGGTATGAGCTTCTTCCTACTGCTGGGTAAAAAAAAAAAAAAGAGAGTCTTTATTTACAAGTTTTTTTTCCCTCTCATTTTCCCCTCCCTCAAAATCCCCACCCTACCTAGTACCCCAGTCCCTGACCTCCCATTGGAGACACTTCTTCCTCTTAGGTTGAGGGTTGTGCTCTCCTCATAACCCTTTGATAAAGACGCCCGCTTTCCTGGGGTGATCCCTAGGACTTTAGAGGGAAGAAGTTTCTCTCTGGGAGCCTGGAGGCGGTGGGGTAAAGGGATGCTAGGGGACAGAATGCAGAGACCCCACCTTGGTGAGGCAGTCTCCTGCCCAGCCAGCCCTGGGCTAGTTTTGCTTTCTATGTGCCCCTCACTTGACTTGATGTGGACACTGCCAACCCTACTGACTTAGATGTGCCAGGCAGGCAGGCAGGGAGGCTGCAGCCGTGTCCAGGAGGGCGATGTCCAGAGTGCCTTCTGCACATGCCTGAAGCTGTCTCGCCTGTTTAGGAGAGAGAATCACCAGAGATAACTTTGGGTAAAGGCTGCAGATTAGCCTCACCCAGGAGGGTAGGGCTGGGGTCTGAGACAACCTCAGCAGAGCCCCCACCATCAGACACCACCACCAGGGAGGGGACTTGACTCCAAGCCAGGGTTGGGCTGACCTCCCACCCCTTTCCTGGAAGACACTCTTGCTTCATTGGTGGTTGCTTTGAAACACACCTAGCATGAGTCCAGCGCTACCTGTCCTACCCTGGGGGTGCTTTGACATCAGAGGGGAGGGGGCAGTGGTTGCCTGCCAGCCCAGGATTTTTGGTCTGATTCACTTACCCCACCAGTCCTGATCCCAGAAGACATTTCAGAAAGGTCCTCTAGATCCTGGTACAGCTGGTGCTCTAGATCCACCCCTCCCCTGTAGCCCTGGGGCTGGGCAGTAGCCACAGCTTTCTTTTCACAGAGAAGATCAAAACAGGGCTTCAGAGGGATCCTGTGGCTGGTCTCTGAGGGCAGTGTGTGCTATCTCGCCCTTTTAGGAAGGAATCTTGGCGGAGACCTTGCTTGTGTTCCCTCCTCAGACACCTGTTGATATAATTTACACCTTGCAATTGTCTCACCTTTTGCCTGGATGACTGCCTGAAAACCGGCCTTTATTTTTATAGAAAAGATCAAGGCTGTCTCTTCTGTGGCTCAGGAGTCTGTCTGGCCAGGATGGTCTGCCCAGAAATGAAATGCCCTCCCTGGCGCCACCTAGTGTCAGATGTAGCCTGCGACAGGGAAGAATGCTCACAAAATGTGAATTTGTGCTTGCACAAATACTTGGGTTCTAGCTAGTGGTATGGAAACCCTGATGGTGTAGCAGGTACCGCTGCTAACCAAAAGGTTGGCAGTTAGAATTTACCAGGCGCTTCTTGGAAATTCTATGGGGGCAATTCTGCTCTGTCCTATAGGGTTGCTGTGAGTCGGAACCGATTCGACAGCAGTGGGCTAGCAAGTGGTAATACCGACAGATATAGCACTTTACCTGCTTCCCTGGAGATCACAGCCAAGCTGACATGAATGAAATAGTATGTGGCAGTGAGTGCTAAGGGCTAGGATGGAACACCGGAGCACCCTGTAGATTCAGTTTGGGAGCCACTGGCTGTAAGTTCAGTTTGGCCAGGCAGAGAAAGCCGGTCAGTGGTCAGTCAGGAGTGAGGGAAAAGACGTTATTCTGAGTGATGGGGTAATGCTCAGCTTAGGACAGTGGCTGAACGGGATCATGAGATAAAACTGGAAAGGGAGATGGGGCCAAGTTACAGAGCAATCTTGAATGGCTTGCACTTCAGCTTGAGGCACTCGGGACCCTTTGAACATTTTAAAGCAGGGCAGTGGCAGGTTGAAAAGATGGGTTGGACTAGTCATATGTCAGATGACTGCATGTAACAAACCACATGAATGATGGCACTGTGATAACAGGAAGTGGAGGAGAGCAAATGGGGGTGGGGACACTTGTTCAGTGAGTGTGCCAGTGAGCTTTTGAATGCCTTTCGAAGCCTGAATGGGTTCTGAATGGATTCGGAATCTGGGGGGCCACATCTCCTCTCAGGGCCAGTCCACCCCCTCTCTGACCCTAGACATGCGCAAGGAAGGAAGACTGTCCATCTCAGCAGGCACTTAACTGGCCTGAGCTTGGGAGTGAACTTCTTTGTAGGATGGAGTTATTAGCCAAACCAGTTTGTCAACAGAGAAGGTTTGGGGCAGTCTTTGCCCTGAACCGCAGCCCAAGCCAGCGGTGAACACCCACCCCCTCTGACCCCAGACATATGTGTATGGGGCAAGAGACTGACCATTTGTGCTATGGCAATGTGTCTGATCCAGTGTTCACTTCTTTCTGCAGCTGGAGGAATAACTCAGAGATGATGATAGATTAGAGTTAGATGTGACCAGAGAAAGCATCAAATCCAAGCTCCTTCAGTTGGTTAAGCACTGGGCTACTAGCTGAAAGGTTGATGGTTCAAACCCACCCAGAGGTACTTTGGAAAAAAGGCCTGGCAATCTGCTTCTGAAAAATCAGCCATTAAAAACACTAAAGTGTTCTTTAATGCCTCACATGAGGTCGCCATGAGTTGGAATTGACTTGACAACAACTGGTTTGGTTTGTTTTCAGTTAGGGATGGGAAAGAGACTTTCCCAAAGTTACACAGCTAGATAATAACAGTGACTAACATTTTAGAGCACTTTTGAAGTGCCGGGGCATTTTAAGTGTTTTAAATCTTTTAATTCTTACAACTCTGGGGTAGGTATTGTTATCATTCTTGCTTCATAGGTAAAGAAACCGAGGGACAGGGAGGTTAAGCAACCTGCCCGAGGACACCGAAGCTAGTGAGGAGCTGGGAATGGAACCAAGGAGGCTGCCTCCCCAGTTTCTGGCTTGCCAAATGGGGTTCGTGCCCCTCTGTCCCCAGAGGCAACCTTCTAGGCACAGCTCTGGAGGTCACATGGCCCCTCCCAGCCCTCTCCTGCCTGGCAGGAGCCACCTACAGGTTCTTTGGCTTTGCCCTTCCTCCCACAGGGCTTGCTCTGTGCAGAGCTTGCAGGAAATGCACTTCCTGAAGCTGGGACTTCCCCACTGAGGCTGTAAAGCCGCTGCGCATCTCCGGCCTCAGTCTGAGGCATGACTCGGCCAGGCCACTGTGTCTCAGGAACCCGTGGAGGCTGAGTGGCTGTTCATCCCGCCCCATCGGCAGTGAGGGTGTGGCTGTGCTGCCCCTCCCATTCCTTCAAGCATCACTCAAAGAGAAATGATTCCTGTCTCTGGGTGGCAAGAATGGTTAGGTGCTCAGCTACTAACCGACAAGTTGGTGGTTTGAATCCACCCACAAGTGCCTCAGAAGAAAGGTCTGGCAATCTACTTCCAAAAAACCAGACACTGAAAATCCTATGGACCCGTGACATGCACGGGATCACCATCAGTTGGAATCGACACAACGGCAACTGGTTTTTAATAGGCCGGCGAAGGAGAGACTGAGGAGATTATGCAGGGGCCACAGAGGCTTCTGGGTGGTAAAGGGCTGCCTGGTTCAGGGCCGCAGAAGGCAAATGGGAAGAGGCACCAAGGCCCCCATGTTGGATCCTCACATAGACTTGTAGCCGCTCTGAGAGCTCTGGGCTCAGCTCTGCTCATCTGCACAGGGCATGGGGGCCGCGGCCTAGAGGGTGTGTGTGTTGGTGTGTGTGTGTGAGTGCGGGGGGGTTCTTTTGAGCCACACACAAAGGCTTGTGCTGAGACACTGCATTCCTGCTGGTTGGGCTTCCTGTTTCCAGATGCATTCCTGCCCCAGAGTCACCACGGAGACTGCTTGGAATCTGGCCCCACATTCTCCAAATTCTGGGCGGATCTGGCAAAGGCCCCCTCTCTTTACCTCCCACCCTCTGACTTTGGAGGGGAGGAAGCCACCTGACCAGCCTCCTGCCCTTCTACCTAGCGAGGGCTGGGGTGAGGTCTGGCACGGTTTTGGGGATTGGTGCCACATATCCTGTTGGATTGGCGTAGAGTAGCTCCTGCCAGGCCCAGCATTCTGTTTCCCTCTCTGTATCTAGAATAGAGGGACCAGAGGGGTGCCGTCCGGGAGGACAGGGAGGGGAGGGGGACAGCCCACCAACCCAGGGTTAACAGGGAAGGGCCTGGGCCTAAAGCTCAAGGTCTTAAGAGATGGTCCATAATTCAGGCTTGGCTGTGGGCCTCAGTCTCCTCATCTTATAAAGTTAGAATCTGATAATTTGAGGCTCCTTGATGAAGGCATCCCTGGGTGGAACAAACAGTTAAGGCACTCGGCTGCTGAAAAGGCGCCTGGGAAGAAAGATTTGGCGATCTACTTCCAACCCTACGGAGCACAGTTCTACTCTGGCACACATGGGGTCGCCATGAATGGCAATCACAGCAGTGCCGCTGGTTGGTTAGGAAAGAGCAAGGAGCAGGAATGGGTGGGCCGGCTGGCTTATCCCTCCCTGTTAACAGCTACTTCCACCCAGAGGCTCCAGGCTCAGGTGCAATTTAGCACGTCCACCAGCTCCCTTACCTGCCCCCAGGGGATTTGGGACCTGCTGGGGTATTTTTCGGCCCTTCTCCCACCCTCAGGAGGAAGAGGCTTAGAGGCCACTAGCCCCTGTCTAGTCTCTAGGCTGTCCCACCTTCAGCAGCTGTGTGGGCTCCCAGCCCCCCTTAGGAAGGGGATAGAGTTCCACGGACCAGAAGAGGGTGGGGTAGGGCCAGGGGAGCGCTAACAGGTTGGCCCCGCCTCCAGAATGCTCCCGGGTCCGGCGGCTCAAGTCTTTCTCAGATCCTGAGGACCCCGCCGTTAGGGTACTGGAGTGAGTAGGAGGTATGAGACGGGCCAGGGGTTCAGATCTAGCCCTGGACACTCGTTCCGCGCCAGACTACAACCTCGCGCTCTGCAGTTGTTGTAAAAAATTTTCCCTCCCCTGTTTCACCTGACCCAGTTACCCGAGAAACAGACTGGGTGGGGTCGACAGGAATCATTTCCCCTTTTTTTCGCACGTGGTGTCTGAGAGGTTGAGTGACTTGCCCCAAGCCACACAGCTGCAGGCGCTGGGAGGCCGCGTCCTGGGCAGCGCTCTTCCCACTGCCAGCACGTGGGCCTCGGTTTCCTTCCGGGCTCCGGTCCAGTGCTCCCCCTCCCCCGCCCGGGGCTCCATTTCGGCGGCAGGAAGACGGAGCCCGCGTGTGAACTGGGGGGCGGGGTGACTTCGCGCCCGGAGCCCAACAGCGTCCCCAGGCGGGGACCCGCTCTGTGGTCGGACGCCGGAGCGCCGGGTTGCCCGAGTTGGGGAGACAGCAGATCCGGGCTCTTACTTTGGCCACAGCCAGGAAGAGGGTGACAGGGGTGTTCCCCAGCCCGCGCCTCCGAGGTCCTCGCTCCTCGTTGCCTCCCCTTCCCAGCCCTCTGCGCCCGCGCCCCTGGGCCCTCCAAATCCCCGCGCCCCGCTGCGCGCCCCCCGCCCCGCCCGCACACCAGCCCCTCTCCTCTCCGCCCCTGCCCCGCCCTGCCCCCTCCCCCGTCTGGGAGTGTCCGGGGGCCGCGCCCATCAGGGTCCGGACTAGTGAGCTAAACAGACCGACCGACCCGCGGGGTACGCGGGCCGCAATCGCTCTGTCCGGCTGCAGCCCGGGCGCGGCGTCGGGGCCGGCATGCTGGGCCGGCGGCGAGTCTTCGCGGTGGAGCCGCGCGGCGGCCGCGGTGAGTCGCCTCCGCCCCCAGCGCCGGCCGGGGCCGGATCTCCGAGCCCCGGACCTCTGCGGACCTGCCCATTCCCGCTGTCCCTGGGGGTCCTCCTTCCCTGGAGCCAATTCCCGAGCCCTTCCTGGGGCGCGCCTTGGAAGGCCCTCTCTGCCCTCACAGCCCCACGCGGCTCACCCGTCGGAGGCGCCTTACCTCTCAGTTTGAGGGCCCGACTGATTAATTTGCGGACGCGGTGGGCATTGGAAACCCTCTGGTTTTTGGCGTTTAACCAGCCACCACCTCCATCCCACTTCCTCTGGGTCCACTTCCTTCTAATCTCCCGTCTCGATCCTTTCCTGCCCCGGTTGAAGGTTTTCCGAATCTGCCTGCTGCCTCCCCCAGCTAGCAGCTCTGAAAGCCCCATCCTTGGCAGACCCCTTTCCAAGGAGAGCCCTCCCTGCAGGGGTGGGTTTCCTGGCTGACTTCCTTGCCTAGAAGGGCCCAGGTTTGAATCCCGGCCCTGGCGCTTAGCTGGCCTTGTGACCTAGGCAAGCTTTCTAACCCCTCCGAGCCTTGGTTTGTAATGTACAACTGGGGCTCTGCAGAAGGACCTGACACAGAGGTGACAATAAATGGGCACTAATTACCTCCTTTTCTAGTTCCCATTTTTCCGTGTAATTTTTTTCTTTTAAATTCTCCACAAAATCTTCACTATTTCTCACTTAAAAGAAAAGCCCAAAATAGTTAATAGCTACTGTGATTTTTATCACACTCCCCCATAAGCTCTAGGAGAAACTTGATCTTGATGCCCCCCGGGGCATCAAGAGAGAAGGTTTAGGCCCTAGGCTTCACTTTGAACCCGTTTTCTTCTCCCTGAGCCTGTGCACAGTCATACTTAGCCCCCTCACCCTTGGTGAGCAGCTGAAGAATCTGCAGTCTCCCCCTCCCGACCCCCATTATGATTTGAAGGTCTTAGGCTGACCCTAATTGGGGACCACAAGGGCTCCTGAGAAGAAAGGGCCCACACACTTCAAAGGAAGGTGGGTCATTCAAGGAGCTGTTGGCCATGATCTAAAAGAGCTTTGCCTACCAAACAGCCCATATTATGGGTTCCTTATTCTTTGCAGCGATTGTTGTGCAGGGAACCCCATGTCACTGGCAGATCCAGAGAGATACCTTAGCTGAGTTGTGGCTGCCTGGGCTCCTCCCTTCGCTGTTCACCTGGGACGCTCCCTGGGGGAATGCTGCCAGGAATGCTGGGGGTGGCTGTCCGGCCTGACACTGACTCTCCTTGCAGATGGGGCTACGGAGGATCTGGCACGTGGGTGTGTAGTGCCTGGAGTCACAAGCACCTACAGACGGATCCAGGACGCTGCTGATTGGTGCTCATCAGACTCCTGGAATGGAGATGGCCAGCTGAGAGGTGCTGGGAGGCAGGTGCCTCTTCTGAAACTGGCCTCCCGGGACTCAGGAGTGGAGATGGCGATTGGGGACAGCTCCTTGGCCACCTTGCCAGGCATTTCTCAGGACTCTCTGGACTTTGAGCCTTCTGGGCGCTCTGAGCCCCCACCCCAGCTAGGCAGGCTCCTGGCTAGCCGCAAGCTGGAGCAGGTGCTGGAGCGGTCCCACCGACTCCCGACTTCACCTGCCAGCTTGTCACGACAGCACCGCCCCCTCCAGCTGCCAAGCAAGCCTGAGTGTGAAATGTTCCCTTTTGCAGCAGGGGAACAAGAGGCCACTGAGGCAGAAACTGGCCTAGAGGCAGGCCTGGAAGAAGCAAAGGTGGTGAGTGCTACTCAGAGTGGGCAAGACTGGGATGTAGACAGTCCTTTTACACTGGGACTAGTGGGGCCTTCTGCTCCCCTTGTTCTCCCTGGAGCTCTCTCGGGGCGGGGCATTCTTTGCCCCTAATTGGTAGGTTGTGTCACAGCTTCTTGCCTCACCCCACTCCTAGCTGTGCAGAGCTACTACCACAGAAGAGTGGGCAAGTTCGGGCCCTGCTTTGCTGGGCAGTTGGGAAGCCAGTGGGGCGTGTGTGTCCCCCCTCTCCCTGCTTGCTTTGCCCCCATCTTCTGGGTGAGCAGGCTGGCCGCCTCATGTGGGCATCTGGTGCGTTCAGATGTGTTCCCTACCTCACCGCGTCCCACAGGGGGGCTTGGAGCCTGAAGTCTGGACCAGTCTCCCAGGGCAGGGTCTTCGTTACCTAGAACACTTGTGCCTAGTGCTGGAGCAGATGGCGAGGCTCCAACAGCTCTATCTACAGCTGCAGACCCAGAGGCCCCTCAGGGTGAGTGAGCCACCGGGTGGTCAGGCCAGTGAGTGGATAGGCCCATGGGGGAGGCAGTGGAGGGGTGCCTCCCTGGCCTCAGGGCTCCCTCCCGACAGCCTCAACCCTCTAGTTAGGCCCTGATTACCCCTGTCCATTTCACGCACAGGACCCTGAAGAGGAGGAGGAGTCTGCCCTGGCCCCTTCACCTTCACCCTCACATGCCCCAGGCAATGAGATGCGGGTACCATGTGACCTGCTTAGACTGACAAAGGAGACAGGTGAGGCGCAATTGTGTCTCCCTTCCCCTGTGCCCTGCCTGTCCGGGGGCCCCACCAGCAGACAGACCCTCTTGTTAGGGTGGCTTCCTGGTCTTGGCCCTGGGTAACCTGACTCTCTTTCTGAAGGGGCAAAAGCAGCTTCATTCCCAAAAGTGGGGGTGCCCAGTGGCAACTCTTCCAACCTGCCAGAGGCCCCAGCAGAGCCAACTCACACCGGTCCATCCTCCCAGGGACACAAGGTAGGTAATGCATATTGTGGGGGGGGGGCGGGGGCAGGTGGGAGGATGGGAAGGTGATAGGGATGTGTGGACACCCTGAAGTCCAGACACTTTGGGAAGATGACACAGCATTCCTGTCTGGAGCAGGTGGCTTGTCCTGGCTGTGGTGAGGGCTGTCCCTGGGAGCTTGGTCGAGAGTATGTGTGGGGGAGGGGCTTTGTGGTGATCCCTTACCGTCTGCTCAGCTGGATCTCTCCCACTGGGACAAGGTCAAGGTCGTGCTCAACCGGATCCCCTGGAGAAGCTTTCAACACCCTAAGCGCTCTGCCCCTCCCAATGGCCCAGCCCCCAGGTGAGTCCTGTGGTCCAGCCCAGCTTAGGGCAGGGGGCAGGGATTGATGACCAGGATGCTGGGATTATACTGCTGGGAGTTGTCTTTGTCCCCTTGAACTCTGAGAGACATAGATCTTCTTGGAGGGGATGCTGGGAGAGAACCAAAAGTAGTTAAAACACTGTTTACAGATGAGGAGGCTGCAACTGGGATCAGGGAGGGAAGTCACTTTCCTAAGGCCAAAAAGTAAGTCGGTGGCAGAGCCAGGACCAGAATATGGGAGAGCTCCTCAGCCCAGCCCAGCAAGCAGTCACCCCTCAATGCTAAAACTTAGGTCAGCTCCCTGGGTTTGCTGGGGGGTGGGGGGTGCTAAGGGAGCAGGGAGGGGAGGAGCAGGTAGTGGCACAAAGGATTGGCAGAGGGGGAAGTCCATCATGCTTGGGGAGTTATATGCCAGTATGCTGCAGGGGGAGAAGCATTATGTCAGTTAATATCCCCAGGTTCCCCATAGCAGATAAGGAATGTTCTATCAATTCTGGGCCGTTGCTACCTTTGTTTCCTCCTCCTAGCTTCATGTCTTCCTTTTCTTTTTCACAGGATTGAGTCAAGGGACCTCTCTGAAAGGCCTCAGTGTTGCCCCCACCGGAAGACCTTTATGCCATTCTTAGTGGTTAAGAAACAACGAGCTAAAAACCTTTCTGCCTGCTGAGACCTCCTGGTGCCAGGGACATGACCTTGGGTAGAGGGGTGTGCAGTGACATCTCCTTCCTCACCCTTTGCCCTGTTGCTGCTTCTTGTCACTGCCAGGAAAAGCTGCTGATGCTTGCCCTTCTCTCTGAGGTGAGGGCCGGGTCTTTCTCCTCTGAGCAGCCTGGCATTGGGGCCCCGTTCCCGGAGAGGCCTCCCAGCGTGGCAGCTCCAAGGCTCCTCTCTGTTTGCCAGAAATCCCTGGGCTTAAACAATGTGAACTAACTTATTTATCAAGCGTCCGCAGAGCACATTTGGCACGATGATCTGTCCAGGCCCAGCGTGTTGCAGATAGGTATTTATGCATAATTGTCTATCTAGAGCTGTGAGGCTTTCAGTGTTGTAAAGTGGCTGGAGCCCGCCGTCTCTCCTGGAATCATGCACGCTGAAGAGTTGGTCTTCTCGGTGAGGCCATCTGTGGAAGGATGGCACTGACCTTCGTTCATCAGTGGGCAGTGACTGATCCGGATTCCTGCTTTCTTCAGATATGTATGGGCAGCCCCCAGACGAAGATGGTGCTGCTGTGGCTGCCTCTGCATTGAGTCTTGCTCCTGGAGCAGAGCCCCTGAAGGCTGCGCCAGGGATGGGCAGGGTCAGTGACAACAGGGAGAACAGGAGAACACGTTCAAGGGCAATTCTCAGCTGCTGTGCTCCGTACTTGCTTTTGCATACATGTCAAAGCTGAAACCAGAAGCCCATACTAGTTTTCAGACCTTGAGAAAGTCCCATAACTTTATGAGCCACAGCTTCCCACTCAATCTCCCAAATGGGATAATGATGCTTGCCCTACCTACCTCACAGGCTTCTGATGATGCTAAAAAGAGATTAAAATGTCTTGAAGTGCTTTATGAATTGTTACATGAATAGGAAAGGGGAGGAGGGTATTGGTGTTGGAGGGAGGGTAGGCTGGAGGAGGGCTGATGGGGAGGTGAGAGGATAAGGTAGAACTGGGGTTTGCTAATGGAGACTAAAGTGGCCAATGATTACTGGCAAGGCTTTGAGCAAGTCGTTTCATTAAGGTCTTTTAGGTTTTATATCTGAGAACTAAGGCACTAATTCCTGACCTGATGGGGTGAAATGTGTTCCTTTATGTGGCTTTCTGCCTTGATTCTTTGGAAAAACAGCTTGAGAGGTTTTTCTCTTAAACCCTGAGGAGTTAGCTGTGTCCCGGTTTTCTACCCCAGAGAGTTTGTTACTTTTGTCCAGGTTGATTAACATTTCCTGGGTAAGATATAAACAACTTGATGGTTTGATACTCTTTGTCTGGCCCTGGGCTGTAGCCTGCCCTGTGATTGATCAGTGTGCCATGCAAATGAAGTGGCTATAAAAAACCCAGAAACCAAGGGAGTTGCCATCCAGTCCATGTCCTCTCAGAGTAATCCTGCAGAACAGGTTAGGACCACCTCATAGGTTTTCCAAGGCTGTAAATCTTCAGGGAAGCAGACTGCCACCACATCTTTCTTTCACGGAGCTGCTGGCGGTTTTGAATCACGCAACTTTTGGTTCGCAGTTGAGTGCTTTAACCACTGCACCACCAGGGCTCCTTGAAATTGATAAGTTTTTGTTTATATATGCAGCCAGCCCCACAGAGGTTTCAGGAAGAAGGAGAAAGGAGAAGCAGAGAGAGGAGGTGAGGACCTTAAAAGAGCTGTAACACAGGTCAAGGCCTGTAATATTGAAGACAGAGGCCTGGTCAGAGCCATTGGTGACAGGCCCATAAGGGGCCCTGTGGCAGATTTGGTGACGATGGCAGAATCCTGTTGCTAGGAATGCAGCTAGACTGGCTATGAGCTGCGTCAGTAGCTGTGAACTGCGTCATTTAGCAGTAAAGAGGCTGAAGGCAGAAAGGCCTGTCTTGGGGGGGTGAAAGGAGGCCTGTATGGCTGAAAGAGGGTATGCCGGGCCAAGAGGTCTTTCCTGAGGGGGGTGTGAGGAGGCCTGTTCTGAGGGGTCTTAGAAGGGGATGTGCACAGCTGAGAAAATCTGCTTGCTTACATGGCTGAGAGGAGCAGAGAGAGCTGTCCTGCACCAAAGAAGGGAAGGATGTGCTCTCCACTTCCAGGGGACCTCCCAGGCTTTGCCTACATGCTTCCCGACCTGATCCTGAGTTGTACCCTGTTAGTTCCTTAATAAACCACTTAACTGTAAGTATGGTCTGTGAGTTCTGTGTGGCCATTGCAATGAATTATTGAACCCAGCAGAAAAGTAGAGAGTACCACGGGGTGGATGGCTGGTGTCAGAATTGGTAAAAACGTTGGAGAGTGGAGGTATGTTTGACCTCCAGCTCACAAGAATCAGCCTTGGGCTGATAGTGATTCTCTCTTTTCGCCCTGAAGTTAGAGGATTTCAGGCACTACTAGAACTTCAGGCACTTCAAAGGGTTGTTTCAAGGAGAAAAGGAAATGTCTACAGGAGCTCTGTAAACGTCTGTCCAAATACCATTGTTGTTAGCCGCTGTCAAGTCAGTCCCTGACTCATGGCAATCCCATGCATAACAGAAAAAAAACTGCTGCCCCACTCTGTGCCATCCCCTTGATGAGCTGGGGATCAGACCATCGTGATCTATAGAATTTTCACTGGCTGATTTTTAGAAGTAGACAACCAGGCCTTTCTTCCGAGTCCATCTTAGTCTGGAAGCTCTGCTGTAACTGCTCAGTATCATAGCGTCATAGCAACATACAGACGGGTGATGGCCAGGCATGAGGTGTATCAGCCTGGGATTGAACCCAGGTCTCCCGCATGGAAGGTGAGACTTCTATTGAACTATCACTGCCTTACCTAAGTATTACAGTGGTTTATCTTACTATGGCCTAGTCAGGCCTGTTATGGATTGTGTCCCCCAAAATTAGGCGTTGGAAATCTTAACTTCTGCCAGTGGTTATAATCCTGTTTGGGCATGGGTTGTCTTTATTATGTTAACGAGGTTGAATTAATGTAGGGTGTATTTTGGGTCAATCTCTTTTGAGATATAAAAGATTAAACAAGCTAGCAAGCAGCAATGGGAGAAGAGAGATGCCAAGCCACATGAAAATCTCCTAGGAGCAAGAAGCTCACCCCACGAGGTTCTAACCCCACAGCCACAGAGAGCGCCTTCTCTTAGAACCAGCAGCCTGAATTCAGACTCTGGCCTCCTAAACTGTGAGAAAATAAACTTGTTAAAGCCATCCACTTGTATTTCTGTTATGGCAGCTCTAGATAACTAGAGAAAGTTGAAAAGCTTAATCTCTTGCAGGCACTCAGAAGATGAGACGTGTGGGGGTGTGGCCCCTGGAAGGGCAGGTTTAGGGATGGGTCATTTGTTTTTGAGTCACAGACACAGGAATATCTCGTGTCTGCCGCTGATCAAGCATCCTTCTTCAGTCAGGAGGGACTGGTTCTCTTGCTGCTGCACTCTTGTGGTCTTCCACAACGAGGTGGGGATGGTGGTGGTATATGCTCCCTTACGTTTGAGGTTCAGCTGCCTTTGCACCAGGAACCAAGTCTCTGAAGCCTCTTTTCTAATGGGACTCTTGAGCGTGGACACCACCGAGGCGCGGCTTCCTAACGTGCATCCGATCGGGGAAGGCGCACTTCCGTCTGCAGTTGGAGAAGGATGTCAAGCCGGAGTGGGGGAAGGGAGAGATCGGTGGAGACGGGGGAGGGACCATATCCGGGAGAGTGGCAGCTTCCGACCAGTGGTCGCGCTTCCGGAGAGGCGCTTCCGGCGGCGGCGGCAGCAGGGACTGTGGTGGTTCCGGGTGTCTTTGTCCCCCGGTGTCGCGGCCCTGGCCCGCAGGTAGGTTGGGGGCCCTCCCGCCACCCCTCTGCCTCTTCGCCACTCCCCTGGCCAAGGGGCGGAGAGGGCCGGATAGCGAAGATGCACTGGTCGCGGAAGAGGCCGAGTCCCCTTACGGTCTGCAAGTCCCGTCTCCCTGGCAACGGCCTCGGCCCTGGGGGCGGGCGGGAGGAGGAGAAACCGCGCGCGCCTTCGTCCTCCCACGGTGGCCTCGCCGCTGCCCGGCCCGGGAGACCCGGCGCCAGCGGCTGCTGAGGCGGGAGCGGAGGGCCAGGTAGCGCGGGAGCCGGAAAGGTGGAGCGCAGCGGGGTTCGCGTTCGGCCGGGCCAGACAGCTACCCTCCCAGTAGCCTGTCCGGGGAACGACGGACCGGGCTTCCGGGGCCCACACCGTCTCCTCTCCGGCACCAGTCTCCTCCATTTTTCTGGGCCCTGCCCTGGAGCATTTTTTTTTGTTTTGTTTTTGAGTGAATGTTTTTGAATGAATGAATGTCACTGAGGCTCTTCCCAACTCTCCCCCCGACCCTCCATCACTTCTGGGGTCGCGTGACACAGTGAGAGGTGCACTAAGTTGTCGGAGACTTGGGTGTGAGTCCCAGTTTTGTCACTAACTGGATATGTGGCCTCGGGCAAACCTCTCTCTTGAGCTTCAGTTTCCTTCTCAGTAAAATAGCACGACAACATGCCCACCACTAGGTTATTAAGGGCAAACTGGAACAATGTAACGTCTTATTTAATTTCCTGCCCCTCTTTATATTTTCTTTATTATCTCCTTTCATTCTCAGCACCCCACCCTTCCCGTTTTCCATAAGAGCTTTAGTTCTTTAAGGTTCTCCAGTTTTTTGGGGTAGGTGGAAATTTTCCTCATGAACTGATAACACTTCTTTTCTGATTGAAGGTTTTTTCCAAGACTCTGAAAAAGGACTGCATTCCCAATGTCCCAGTTTAAGCGCCAGCGGATCAATCCGCTTCCAGGGGGACGCAACTTCTCAGGTGATCACCTTTATCTCTATTTGGCATCATACCGGGAAGCGTGTGCTTTGGATTTAGTATTTAAAAATATGGCTTTTGGGGTCTCCCTCTTGGAGAGCAATGTGCTGCTGATGTTTTGTAGGCAAATAGATGACCACAGTGGTTGTTAGTGAAATCCTGTAGAGAACTTGGTTGGGGTCAGATTGCCCTTTAGGCTTATCATATCCTCTAGCTGACTGTAGTGCTAAAAGTGGTAGGAGCAGTTCCCGAAGGTTGCTTCTCTGTCCCATAGGCGCAGCTTCAACATCTCTTCTGGGCCCTCCTCCTGGTTTGCTCACTCCTCCTGTGGCCACAGATCTGTCCCAAAATGCCAGGCACCTTCAGGTAGGTTGAGCATCCTTTCTAGTGAGCTTTAGCCTTGGGAACTATGTCAGCCAGTATGGGGGTGACCAGACACCCTTCAGATTGGGGAGTCTTAAGTTTTGGTTCTAGGGAAATCTTTAGGGTGCCTCTTGGAATTAAAGAAGAACTGGAAATCCTAGAAGAAGCTTGTGACTCGAGAATGAGCTCAATTTTTTTCTTCCTGTAAGTGGATTATGTCTACTATACACATAGGCTTTCTTCATTGTGAATCATGATACCATACTCTGAGCTGGGTGGTGGAGATGAGAAGATAGTGGCAAACTGTGTATTTGTCCAAGTTACTCCCTGTTGCTATAAAACTGCCCTCTTTTACAGGGTGGGGAGAAGCAGCGGGTCTTCACTGGAATTGTTACCAGTTTGCATGACTACTTTGGGGTGGTGGATGAAGAAGTCTTTTTTCAGCTAAGGTAGGCTTGAGGCTGGTCCGCTACAGGCAAAGCTTATTGGGTTCAATTCTGTCGCCGTACTGGTGGGGACTCTTCTAAAGCAGTTGCTTTACTGTTCTTATGCAAGTTGTGAGAAATCTTGGTGGAAGGGGCCTCACGGGGGACAGTCAGGGTGGCTTGGCCAGGGTCTCTCTCCTGACTGGGCCTCCTGGCTTTTGTGCTGGCAGCGTGGTGAAGGGCAGGCTGCCCCAGCTGGGTGAGAAGGTGCTGGTGAAGGCTGCATACAACCCAGGCCAGGCAGTGCCCTGGAATGCTGTCAAGGTGCAGACACTCTCCAACCAGGTATTCATCTCTCTTTGGCATGTGCATTGGAAAGGGGAGGGAGGGAAGCACTTGTGCCCCGAAAACTGGGCAAGAATCATGCTTTTATGGAGGTGGTGGGACTGCATCTTTCCAAGGTAGTGAGCACCTAAGTTCTGGGATCCTCTGAATTTCCTGGCTACTGTCTTGCAGCCCCTGCTGAAGTCACCAGCACCTCCCCTTCTGCATGTGGCAGCCCTGGGCCAGAAGCAAGGCATCCTGGGAGCTCAGCCTCAGTTGATCTTCCAGCATCACCGAATTCCCCCGCTCTTCCCTCAGAAGCGTGAGTACTGTGGCATGGATGGTGGGGTGTGGTTTTATGTGTGAATGGACATGTAACTATTAGGTTGCTGCTATCAGAATAGAAGTGGTTACTTTTCTGCATTGGAAGAAAGAGAGAGGGGAGCTGGAAAGGTTTTTAGGGTTTTGGAGTCACTGGCCATTTCCTCTCTGCAGCTCTGAGTCTCTTCCAAACATCCCACACACTTCATCTGAGCCACCTGAACAGATTTCCTGCTCGGGGTCCTCATGGACGGTTGGATCAGGGCCGAAGGTAAGTGGATCAGGCAGGAAAGATGTTTTGTTTTATTTGCTTCCAGGAGCAATGTCCTTTTCTTTGCTGTCTCTTCACACTGCGGCTAGATCCTACTTCCTTTGCCCTGTAATGGGCAGACACATTAAGATGTATATCAAATACTGGAACGTTATGTACTGACTCAGCAAGTGGGGATTTAGTTCATCTTTTGAAACGTCATTTTGATATGTTTCTTTCTAATATAAACTTAATATAAGTTTTAATTTTTTAAGATAAATTTCTATTTTATTTCTAGACTGTAAGAGCAATACCAAGAATCAAGATTATCAAGGAAATACTAACATGTCAGAAAAGTATGATTGTAGCATATGGTTTAATTCCTAGTTTAGAAAATCCATGTTTCTTTATATACACCTTATACGATGGGTGTGGTATCATGTGTATGTTGCGGTTTGCCCAGAAATTCAGGCTTTATGCCATAGAAATGACAGGCTTCTTTCTGGGCCATATGTGAAGTAGGCATGGTTGATTTGGGACTTTTGGACATTCCTAGGTGACCCTGTATAATCTTTAAATGCTGGGACTATCAGCAGCATGTTATCCGTTCTCTCTGTGGCTCATATGTTCCTTATTCTGTTTTACTCTCTCAGAGTTTTTGCTTTTATCCCTAGGTGTTAAGCTCTAGACTAGTTTAAGACTTTCTCTAGTTCTGTCTTCCTTTTAACTTTTTATTATGGAAAATTTCAAATATATGCAAAGTAAACAGAATGGTATGATGGACTCTCATGCACCGATCACCAGCTTCAATGGTTATTATCGACATTCATCCATTGTTTTTCATCTACAACTTGTATACCTTCACTCACCAGTTGCCCTCTGCTCTTGGTCTTTTTTTTTTTTTTTTAAAGATACAATTTATATAGATTGAAGTGCACAAATCTTAACTGGACTGTTTTAACAGATGCAAAGTCCCATACAACCTTCGCTCTATTAAAACATAGAACATTTTCATCGCTTTAGAAAGTTCGTTCATGTTGTAGTTCTCTTGAAATGTGAACTCTACCAAGAGGGAGACAACCCCCATCCCAGATGCCAGTGGATTACATATTACATGAAAAGGGCTGGAAATGCAAACCAATGTGAACACTTAAAAGGAGCATGGAATAACTCAGAGAAAAAGTTTAGGCAAAAGTGATGTAGCCGATCCTGCTGAAGCTAGTGTTTGCTCCCTTGGGGTAGGTCATTGTGAATTCTCACTGGGAGGAAGTTTGATTGCCTAGGATTATTTTCTGCAATGTTTCTACTACTTGTAACACTTTATCCCATTCCCAGTCCCTGGTATATGTCTTGCATATATCAGTTCTTCCTTCCCTGGACGTCTTCCTGGTCTGCAGTTTCTAAGGACTTCCCACCTCTCACGTTCCGTGAGTTTATTAAATGCTTCATTACAAAATCAGAGCAAGTAACGTAGTCTGTGTGAAATAACGTAGTGTGGGTGGGAGTCAATGACCGCTGTTTACTTTCTGCTTTAGGTTCAAATTCAGGCTTTCTATATAATTTTTTTTTTATATATATAATAGGTTGAAGTCCTGGTGGTGCTATGGTTAAGACCTTGGCTGCTAACCAAAAGGTCAGCAGTTCGAATCCACCAGCTGCTCCTTGGAAACCCTGTGGGGCGGTTCTGCTCTGTCCCTTAGGGTCACTATGAGTCAGAATTGACTCGATGGCATATGACAATAACAACATATAATAGGTTGTATCTGATTGTTGTGGCCATGCCAGTCCTGTGCGGGGCCTGTTATATTGCTGTGGCCATAATCCTTCAGTGTCGTAGCTTCTAGAGAAAGGAGATAGTACTGTTGGGAGGGGGGAAGTTATCAGTCAGTAGAGACAATTTGAAGTAGGAAAAACAGCAGTGGGAATTAGGTCACTTGGCGGGGAGGGGGTAACATTAATTTATAAAGGAATCAGCCACATTAGCATTTGGGTTAGAAACCAGGTTTTATCAGGAATTTCACCTTTGAGAGGTAGCCAATAATGTCTCCATAGGACTGCTCCTGATGAACAACTGAGGCTTTTAGACAGGGACACTCAGCTGGGCTGCTGTTGCAGCACTTACTGAGATGTCGTTTACTTACTGATACTGCCTTTTACAGCCTGCTCCTGACAACTCATATTGATGAGAGAAAACCATGGCCACGGAATCCGCAGGATTCAGTGCAACATAGTGTTTGACTAGAGGTTTACTGTACTACCGCAGCGTTTACTGCAGTCGCTGGGTCAGCTGTATAGAGGTGTCAGAGTCACTGCGGAACAGTTCTGTTAGAACAAGGGTACACTGACATCCCATAAAAGCAGATAAGTAGGCAGCTTTGGTATGGAGATGCTCATAAACAGAATTTATCCAGGCAGATAGAAAAGAACAAAAACCTTGAGTTAAATGTAATTAACAGAGTTACTCAGGGCTCTGAGGAACAGAGCTGTGACACAGGCAGGTCTAAAAGGAAAGAATAAAAACCTGGTAAATACAATCAACTCAGTTACCCAGGCATGAATAGTTGACAGTTGATTTCATTTCTCTCATGAGACATGGAGGATTTTCCCTTGTCAGCCTGGCATTTTTAATTGTCTAAAGGTTTTTCCGTCCTGTAGTATTTTTATCCATTGTATCTATAACATCGTAATATTGTAATAGGTGATTTATGACAGAAACTTCTAAAGTAGTACATGTGATTATATACAATTAAAATACTGTAAAAATATGTAAAAGGGAAGGTTTCCTCTTGCCTTCAGAGGTAACCATTAACATGTAGGTTTTTTTTTTTTTTTAAACATAGGTATTCTTGAAGACCTTTAGGAAGTAATTTTTAAAAAGAGCAATTACTTACTGGCACTTCATGATTCTTCCTGGGTTCTCTTCTAGTCTTTTCTCTGTACACAGGCAGACCTTTTTAAAGGTCTTAGAGTTTGAAAGGTCACATTTAAAGAGTTTTAGAGTTCACATTATTTTTTATATTCTTAGTAAACATTTTTCCATATTGCGGCATAATCCTTATCATTGTTTTATGGCTGCATGACCACTGGATTTATTTACTATAGAAACCCTGGTATTGTTGGGTATTTCTGTGGTTTTCTTACTCTCAGCTTTTGCTGCCTGAATTCTTTCTACTATATATACTTTGATTTTCTTCTTTTGAATTGCTTAATTGGGATAAAGTTTCAAGAGTAGATTAGTGGATCAGAGGGTTTGAGTGTTTTTTTTAATGACTTTAATGTGTGTTGCTAATTTGCCACCAGGAACTCTCTCTTAATAAAACTCACATAGAACCCCTAGCAGGGTACCATGTATGTGTCTTGTTTGCTTGTTTTTTTTTTTTTTATTTCAAAAAGTTACAGAAAATTTAGAAAATTCAGAGAAATATAAAGGAAAAATTATTTATAAGCTTATCAGACAGAGTCATCCACCATTAACATTTTATTTTCTTTGAGTCTTAAAGTTGTTTGCTTAGTTGGAGCCATACTGTATATACTGAGTTGCATACTATGCTTTTCACTTAATGTATGAATGTTTTTCTATGTTACTACAAGCTTTTTTTTTTTTTAATTGTGCTTTAAGTGCAAGTTTACAGTTCAAGTCAGTTTCTTATACAAAGGTTTATACACACATTGTTATGTGACCCTAGTTGCTCTCCCTGTAATGTGACAGCACACTCTACCTTTCCATCCTGGATTTCCCATGTCTATCCAACCAGCTCCTGTCCCTTTTTGCCTTGTCATCTCACTACCAGAAGTTTTTAAGTATCTTTTAATATCTTCACAACATTCTGTCATATGGTTGTTAGCATGGTTTCATTAACCATTTCTTTTAACGTTGTGGATTCAGGTCGTTTTCAGTTCTTTCTTTTATACCGTAGTACGTATTGAATATGTATGTAACAATATGGTTTCTTACTCCTGGGTGATGGATCAACCTCCAGTGATGACTACGACTCCAAGAAACGCAAACAACGGGCTGGCGGAGAGCCTTGGGGTGCCAAGAAACCAAGGCATGACCTGCCTCCTTACCGGGTCCACCTCACTCCGTATACTGTAGACAGGTGAGTGATGAGGCTGAGGTGGGGATGAGACTAGCAGATTGTAACAGCTGCTGGTATAAACGAGGTACAGTCTATGCAAGTGCTCATGCGTGTTCTTATAGCCTTTTTAAAATACACAAAGGGAAGCCTATTATACATACTGTTTGGTATTTTGCTTTCTTACATAACGTATTTTAAAATTTACTCTTGTTAATATTTATTAAATAGGGCCCTGGTGGCACAATGGTTAAGCCCTCGGCTGCTAACCAAAAGGTTGGCAGTTCGAATCCACCCAGCCCTCCACAGGAGAAAGACCTGGCGATCTGCTTCTGTAAAGATTACAGCCTAGAAAACTCTATGAGGTAGTTCTGCTCTGTCATATGGGGTTGCAATGAGTTGAAATTGACTTGATGGCACCTAACAACAACATTTATTAGATTGATCTTATTCTTTCTAATAACTACATGGTATTTCAGTGAGTGAATTAACTGTAATTTATTTAACCACTTCTCCATTTTCAGTCTTTAATTGTCATAAATATTGGGGCAGTAAACATCCTGCCACGTACCTTATGTGTACAGGTACAAGTATTTATTGGGATCAGTTCCTAGAAATGGAGTAGCTGGCTCAAAGGGTTTGATTTGAAACCTTGATAGATACAGGACTTCGAACCAGTTCATTTTGGTTTGAACCCCTGCTAAGAATTTGTATTTCTAACAAGTTGACGAAAAATATCGAATATACCATGGACTGCCAGAAGAACAAACAGACCTGTCTTGGAAGAAGTACAGCCAGAATGCTCGTTAGAAGCGAGGATGCCGAGGCTTTGGCTCACATACTTTGGACGTGTTATCAGGAGGGACTAGTCCCTGGAGAAGGATATAATGCTTGGTAGAGTGGAGAGCGAAAAAGAGGAGGAAGACACTCAACGAGGTGGATTGACACAGTGACTGCGACAGTGGGCTCAGACATGATGATGATTGTCAGGATGGCACAGGAATAGGCAGTGTTCCGTTCTGTTGTACACAGGGTTGCTGAGTCGGAACTGATTTGAGGGCACCTAACAACAAGTTCCCAGGCAGTGCTAATGCTGCTGGTTAGGGACCAGCTCTGAGAACCACTAGTATAGCAGTGGTTCTCAAAATTTATTATACACAGAATCACTTGGGTAGTTAAAATGTAAATTCTGATTCAGTATATCTGGGGTGGAAATGCAAATTTGCTCAGCAGAGGTTCAAACCAGAATGAACCTGTTTGAAGCTGTGGTTTCCCTATGCCTTTGTCAGTACCGTGCTGTATTATCAAACTTTTTGATCTTTGTCAATCTGATAGGTGAAAAGTGATATTCTAATTTATATTTCTTTAATTATAGGCGAGTGAGCATTTTTTCATGGGCTTCTATGTCTTAACATATTTTTCTGTTAAGTACTTGATGTCATTTTTCCCACTCTTCTCCTGGACTATTTTCCCTTTTTTTTTTGTTATTAATTTCTGAGTTTGTTTTATATTAAGCTAATGACCACTTTCTCTGTCATTTATTGCAATTTTCCCCCCAGTTTGACTTGATTTTGTCACACAGAGATTTAGAATTTTTAGTGGTCAAATCTGATCTGTCTTTTCCGTTCTTACGTAGAAAATCTTTCTTTCCCAGATTATAAAATAATTAGCCTATTTTTTTCAAGGCTTTTACAGTTCCATTTTCTAAATATTTTTAGTCTTTAATCAATCTGAATTCCCTTGCTTGCTTTCTGTAGCCCCATCTGTGACTTCTTAGAACTCCAGCGCCGTTACCGCAGCCTCCTGGTTCCCTCAGATTTTCTGGCCGTTCATCTGAGCTGGCTGTCAGCCTTCCCTCTGAGCCAGCCCTTTTCTCTCCACCATCCAAGCCGTATTCAGGTATCTTCTGAGAAGGAGCCAGCACCAGACACTGGTGCTGAGCCCATCCCTTCAGACAGTGACCCCGCATATAGTTCCAAGGTAAGTTGACTGGGCTCCTGTTGCTTTATCCAGTCTTTGGGGGCTGAAGATGGCTCCTGAGTGTGCACCTTCATGCCTCCTCTGCACAGGTACTGTTGCTGTCTTCCCCGGGATTGGAGGAATTGTATCGTTGTTGCATGCTGTTTGTGGATGACATGGCTGAGCCGAGGGAGACGCCAGAACATCCTTTGAAGCAGATTAAGGTAAGGACTGGAATCTAAGAGGCAAGATATTCAGCTCAGCTCGCATTTATTAACGCATTAGGAATAAGGCATCTCAGAGGCGAAATGCCCCGTTTTACCTCTGAGGAAAATGTGGCCCCGTGATGTTTTTACTTGTCAGAAACCGTTACCTGACTAGTTAATGGGTAGAGAGTCCCTTTATGGGGGGCTCTTCAGCACATGGTGCTGCCTTAACTCCTGATTAGTGGGAGACTCGGGTAATAAGGCTTTAGTTTCTCATCCCTAATCTATTTTCGCAGTTTTTGCTGGGCCGGAAAGACGAAGAGGCAGTGCTGGTTGGGGGTGAGTGGTCTCCTTCCTTGGATGGCCTTGACCCCAAGGCTGACCCACAGGTGCTAGTCCGCACGGCCATCCGCTGTGCACAAGCTCAGACAGGCATCGACTTGAGCAGCTGCACGAAGTGGTGAGTGGGCTTCCTCGAGCTCTCGTTTGTGAACAACTCACTGAGTTGGTGACTTACTTATGAGGCCAAGCTTCTGCTGCTTTTTGACCCTGTTAGCTGTCCTCTGTTGCCTAGTCCCAGTTCATCCTTCACTTCACTTCTCTAGCTGCCTCACAAATGATAGCCTTGGCTATGAGCGTGACTAGGTATTTGTATGTGTGTTGAAGGCCAGCTTATCTGACTTGTCAGCCATGTTCAGCACTCCTTCTTGTTGCCTTGGCACCTTGTGTAATAAGTGCTTAATGTTTCACTGTTGACCAAACGTTTCTCGAGTACTTGGTCTGTATCTTTTATTTTTGTACTGGAAAGCTTGGCACCCAGAATGTGCTCACTAAATGTTGATTGGAAACCGAAGCAGTTGTCTGTGAATGTGGTGTCTGTATGAGTGCATCATGGGTTAGCCTTCAGTTTTCCTTCTGCCGTGAGCAGGTGGCGCTTTGCTGAGTTTCAGTACCTGCAGCTGGGACCCCCAAGGCGACTCCAGACAGTGGTGGTGTACTTGCCAGATGTCTGGACCATTATGCCTACTTTGGAAGAGTGGGAGGCCCTGTGCCAGCAGAAGGCTGCAGAGGCAGCTCTCCCACCTCAGGAGGCACCAGTGGTAAGGCCAAACCGTCTGAAGAAGGTAGGGGGAAGGAGGTGCCTGACCCCTGGGCCCAGGTGGTCATAACTCTTCGCTTCTGTTGCAGGAAACAGAGTCTTCTGAGCAGGCAGCGGATGCATCAGAGCAGGCAGCAGATACTTCTAAACAGAATGCAGAGAACGCGGAGGTCGCTGCACCGCAGGAAATGGACACTGATCTCCCAGAGGCCCCTCCACCGCCTCTAGAACCTGCTGTCATTGCACGCCCTGACTGTATAAACCTTTCTCTCCATGCTATCGTGGAGGATCGGAGGCCAAAAGAAAGGATCTCTTTTGAGGTAGGTTTAGAATCTTGGGCAGATTGTGGGGTAGGAGGTATGGGATGACAGAATAATCCTTTTTTCCCTGGTGCTCATGGCTCCCTTCTCACTGTCTCTCCTAACAGGTGATGGTGTTGGCTGAGCTATTTCTGGAGATGCTGCAGAGGGATTTTGGCTATAGGGTTTATAAGGTGCTGCTGAGCCTCCCTGAAAAGGCAGTGACTCCTCCTGAGCCTGAGAAGGAGGAGGCAGCCAAGGAGGAAGCAGCCAAGGAGGAAGAAGTGGTCAAAGAAGAGGTGGCCAAGGAGTCGAAGGATGAGGTACAGAATGAGGGAGCAGCTGCTGAGTCAGACAACCCGCTGGTGAGCACCTTTGTCACTGCCAGACTGATAGTGGGACTGAAAGAATGATGCTTACTATAATTTCAGTACTTATTTTGTACCAGGCACTGTTCTAAACACTTTACAAGGCTTAGTTACTCCTCATACAAGGCTTAGTTACTCCTCATAACCCTAGTAGGTAGGTTCTAAAGTGCTGAGAGGTTAGGTATTTGGCACATGATCACCCGGATAGCAAAATGGTCCATCTCGGGTAAGGGATGCTGCCTAGAAGAGTGAAGGGAAGCCTGGCTGACAAGCTGTGGCAGCATGGAGGTCCCAGTTAATGAGAATGCTTTGAGGATAGAAGTGTTTTGATTACCTGATGGTTAACTAGAAAAAGGCATTTTATTAACCCTTTTTAAGACCCATGGGTCTGCCTTTTGCCTAAGTACTATCAAGTAAGCATGATTTCTTATGGGACTGAGATTGACTCTTGAGGAAAATCCCAGGTGTCTGGAAATCCCCCACGTGTGCTGTGGCTCCTGTTTAAAACATTAAACGAAACTGGCATACAAAGCCCTTCACACAGTGACGGGAACATAGTTGATACCCAGATGTTAGCTATTATTGTTGTTAGTAATTACAGTTAACAATTCCTTCTTTTCATTTCGGTCTGCCACCTTTAGAAGGAGGATGGACTTGTGCCCAAACCCCCATCTTCTGGAGGAGAGGAAGAAGAGAAACCCCGGGGTGAGGCATCCGAGGACCTTTGTGAGATGGCTCTGGACCCAGAACTACTGCTTCTGAGGGATGATGGAGAAGAGGAATTTGGTATGTCCAGTGGTGTGAGAGGGTTGGTAATTCTCTGGATCTGTAGCTGTAAGCGTTTTCCTCTTGGGACTGTAGATCAAGTTTGGGCCGGGTGTGGCCTCTATTCCATGTTTATGTCAGGCTTTCTATAGCAGGAGCAAAGCTGGAGGATTCGGAGGTACGGTCTGTTGCCTCAAACCAGTCAGAGATGGAATTCTCTTCACTTCAGGACATGGTGAGACCTCTTTTCTATCCCTCTGGGCCTCCCTGCTGGTAAAGCTTAGCAAGGCCTCTGACTCACTCTTGGGGAGGGATGCTGAGCACTGCATGAGCCTTTGTGTTTACCACGTGACTTCTGGCATCTCAGAGGCAGACAAGATTTCTCTTGACTGACAAAAGACAAAATGTGTTTCTTGGCTTGTAGAATGCCATTTCATAGGATCCGGGAGACCAGTTCACTATCTCCATTGGTATCTGACCGAGGAGTGTGCGAGGTTTCTCTGTACGTGACAGCTCGTGGGGCTTTTGTGAAAGCACCCCAACTAAGCCTTTGGCTATAGGTCTGGTGACCCAGCCTGGCTGAGTGTCTCCAACTGGAAGGCCTGCTTGGGTGTGGTTAAGTCAGCCAAGCCATTCAGCTTAGAAAGGCTGTGTCCTGGGTGATTTAGCCACTGAAAGTACTATTTGTAAATTGCCTGTACATCTTTGTTTCTCTCGGCAGCCCAAGGAGCTGGATCCCTCTGCTGTGCTCCCCTTGGATTGTCTTCTTGCATTTGTGTTCTTTGATGCTAACTGGTGTGGCTACTTGCACCGGAGAGACTTGGAGAGGATTCTGCTTACCCTTGGGCTCCGGCTTAGTGCAGAGCAGGTACCTTGTCACTTCCACCACCAATCCTTTCTGAAACGGCCTTTCCTAACATAAATAAACACAGGCACGCACTTAACCTCATTTGGGTGAACCACAGTACTTTAGTTCCAGGATCTTGAACATCACCAGGACAAGGGCTTGGACTTTTTGATCAGTGGGTATCTTGGGGAAACCCTGGTGGCATACTGGTTAAGAGCTACATATCTGGGGTGTATGTTTGCTGTAGGCCAAGCAGCTGGTCAGCAGGGTGGTGACCCAGAACATCTGCCAGTACCGGAGCCTTCAGTATAGCCGCCAGGAGGGCATGGATGGCGGACTTCCTGAGGAGGTGCTCTTTGGTATGTATTGGTGCTCTGCTTCCTTTGGTGGGCAATGGGCAGGGCAGGCTTCTTTTTCCTCCTGAGGCCCTTTCCTTAAGTCTTTTTCATGGCCCCTCCTAGGAAACCTTGATCTGCTACCTCCTCCTGGGAAAAACGCAAAGCCAAGTGCTGTCCCCATGGAACACAAAGGTCTGGTGTCCCACAATGGCAGCCTGATCAATGTGGGGAACCTGCTGCAGCGTGCAGAGCAGCAGGACAGTGGACGGCTCTACCTGGAGAACAAGATTCACACACTGGAACTGAAGCTGGGTGAGTGGTGTGATGTGATGCTGCAGGGACTTGTCACAGGATGGGATATACTGAGACTAGCGGGGAGGCAGAGCCTGTTCCATAGATTTCAGTCCTCTTGCCCTATGCTTCAACCATTGCCTGAGCAGCCATCTTTTTGGTATTTTATTATTTTTCCCTATCCCCAGAGGAGAGCCACAACCGATTCTCAGCCACTGAAGTGACGAATAAGACACTGGCAGCAGAAATGCAGGAGCTGCGAACACGGTTGGCCGAGGCAGAGGAGACAGCCCGGACAGCTGAACGACAGAAGAACCAGCTTCAGCGGCTGCTACAGGACTTCCGAAGGCGCCTGACCCCCTTGCAGCTGGAGATGCAGCGGATGGTTGAAAAGGTGAGGTGGGGGAAGAGCCAGGAGGGAACTGCAGTTTCTTTGGGTGGGGCTTCAAAAGCCCCCTGCTGTTCCTGAGGAGAGCTAGCTGTCATTTCAAGAGTTGATTAGCGGAGAGCCAGTATGTCAGCCCTTCTCCTTGCCCGAGGGTACCTTGCTTTCTGCCTCCGTTCACTGGTTTCTCATGGAATTAGTCAGCTTGCAACTTAAGTCTCCTAGATGGAAGTATTCAGTAATTTTCAAATCTTGTTGCTTTTCCTTCTTGGGAGTTCTAATTCTGTTTACATCTCTTTCAGGCTGACAGCTGGGTAGAAAAGGAGGAGCCAGCACCTACCAACTGAGGGGCCTTGCACAGGAACTGCCATCCTGTGAGGTCAGCGATGGAGTCTGAGGAAGTTAGAGCCCTTTTGGTACCAGGAAGCAGCTGGAGCAGGACCTAGGAGCCATAGGCAGGGGAGGCTGACCCCTGTGCTCAGCCTCTTTAGGGGAGGTCAAGCTGTCAAGGTGGGGTCTATCTGTGCTGTGGGACAGATCAGTGAGGAACCCCAGTTCCACTTACTACTAAATACAACATCTTTTACACCCCTAGAATGTCATTTTGCCCTCTACCTTGGAATTTCTTCTGGGGCCCTTTTAGTCTGTGCTGACTTTCTCCTGTCCTCTTCCAATTTAGAATAAGACAGGGGAGGAAAAGGCTTTTCGAGTACACGACAAGGTCTAACACCAATAAACTGAAGAAACAGGGAGTCTGGCTGGGGTTAAGAAGAACCCCGTAACCTGGATGGCACAAATCCTGCTAGGCTACAGGAGCAGGTTCTTGGGGAGGGCCTAACTTGGTCACCACTGGAATGGAGTCAGTGCTAGAAAGATCTGTGTTGGGCTGTTTGCACCAATAGAACACTGTGTTCCAGCCACCCCAGACTTGCCGGAAGAAACCAGCACCTCTTTCCCCCCCGGTTCCCCGTGTTCAGAATGTGGTATTGGCCCTGGCCCAGCCTTTCTCCCTGTTACCCACCCATAATTCTCACCTCTTTCCATAATCCGTGGTTTCAGTTTGACTTTGTATATGAAGTTGGGTTTTTTTTTTTTTTTTTTGGCTTTTTGTTTTTTAAATAAACCAAAGTCAAAAACAAACCAGGTGTCCTCCATAGCTCTTCCCCTACTCCACCTGCACTCCCTTTATTCTCAGCTCTTATCCCAGTCCATGGTGCAGGTATCTCCAGAAGGAGGGGCAGAGCACAGAGAGGTAAGAGCCTTTGTGTTCTGGGCTCTCAGCTGCTGTGGGCCAAGGAGAGAGCTGCAGCTGTTGTGCCAGATCAGCAGGGGGCAGCAAAGTCCTGAGGAAAATCTCCCATGGCTTTCCCATTCTCTCCTTAGTTATAACACAATAATAAACGGACATTTTATTGAAAACTTTACTTGAAAAAATAAAAACTCCAAATTTCAGGTGAGACACAAACCCACTGTTCTTTCTTTGAGGCCTGTGAATTTTCATCTGTGTCATTTAGTGTGGTACACCAGTTACATAAGTTGAGGCCCAGTTACCTAGGGAACCTAACCAACTTGGGGCTCTTGCCTGCAACTTAGCTAAGGGATAGAAATGGGTGGAATCAGCCTTTGTCCTGCTTGGCAGCTTGAGTGAGGGGCCTCCACCACGGCTTGGGGGACCATAGTTCTCATGTTCCACAGGACACTGTCATGGGCCTCTCCCGTAAAAGACAGTCTTCGAAGTGAAAAGGCAGAGAGGGGGTTGGTGGGCGCCCCAGGATGGGTCTTCTGGAGGTAGATACGATTTCAGCCACACACACAAGGTTAAGACCCTCAGCTGAGCTGACGAAACCCATGCCTTCGAAAAGGCTGAAGTTGGCTGTGACTCTAGGCCTGGGTGCTGTACTTTGGATGGTTCTTTTGGAAATAAAAAAGCCCCTTGGATTTTCTACACTGTTTACCTTGTGTCCGCGGCTGCTTCCTATTAAGTGGCGAGACAAGCCTGCTTGGGGCTCCTGGGGCTGGTGATGGGCTTAAGGGAACGAAGACCCATTTCAAGGGGCTGGTGAGGTAGTGCAGGAGCCACCTCTGTCCCCAACCTGCTAGTTGCCCGGAAGAGGGCCTTTTGCTAGGCTGACAAGTGGGAAGAACACCAGCCCAAGCTAAAAAGGGGGACTTAATGTCCCAGCAGTCTTTGGAGGGTGAAAGGAATTCAGTCATCAGCCACTATAGAGAGGGCTCTGAGCTCGCTCAGTCTGGCTTCATTCTCCCGCTCCCGCTGCTCATCGCTGTGGCCTGGCTGGTCAAGCTGTTGGGTCAGGTCTCCAAAGATCTTATGCATTTCTGAGTAGTACACAACCTGGGAGGAGGCAAGAGAAGGTCAACAAGTGCTGGGCTCCCTGGGTACCAGCGCCCCCAAAGCATCCCTTGGGCACAGCAGTGCAGGTGGGAAAGCAGGGCCAGAGAACTGGGGTCATGTGGCTCTGACCCCTGTGTTCACCCTTGTGGCTCTGAGACGGCCCCAATACCTGTCTCCCCTTACCCCATTTCTGTAAACTGCATGGCAGCATGGGAAGGAGTGAAGCCACAGCCCCAGGCTCTTCAGGAATGTCCACTGAGGAAAAGGCTCTGGTCTAGACCCCAGGGTAGCAGTCTACCAAAAGGGAGGAAAGGACTATGGGTCCCTTTTGAGGTGGAGGCTGCACACTCATACCTCCTGGTTCTAGCCGAGCAGCAATGCTGATGTGTAAGGAGATGGACCTGTGTACTTGGGATGGGGTAGGTGGAGGGCGGGAGAAAGACAAAGCACAACCCAAGGCTAGGACTGCAGAGAGTGAGAGCAACTCCTTGGCTTGGTTCTGGAAAGGCAAAGGAGAGACAGGCACTGTGCTAGGAGTTTGCTGCTTTATCTAAGTTAGGACAGAAGCCTAAAGCCTTTGTTCATAGGAGAAAGAGGAAATGGTAGGTTTGTGGCTTACAAAGTCTTGAGAGTCAGTCTTAGAAGTAAAAAAGTTGAGAAAGATTACACCTTTCTCGTCCTCTTCCTTCCCAACTGACATCCCACTGCCTAGCTGTGTTACCAGGAAAGCAGGGCTTGGAGGCCAGGCTCGTTTCCATGTTTCCTTCTACGTATGCACAGCAATGGGATGGAAGAAAAACACAGGAATGAGAGGCCAGGAGCATGAACAGGAATGGGGCAATACCCATCAGCAACCTCTCAGGATGGCTGAGGGCTGCTTAGATCCAGGGTCGGAGGAGGCCGAGGATCTGGGGCTTTTCCAGGAGAGGATGGAGGGCATTTCTGCCTCAGTCTCTACCTCATGCTTTTAAGTGAAAGCATGTACTTCATGAAAGTGGTCCACGCTATTCCAACAGTCCTAATTTTAGCATCTCCAGCTCCAAGAGTCTTCGGGGAGAAGAAACTCTGCTTCTTTAGAAGCTCGGAAAGCCCTCACTACTAAGGCAAGGCCAAGCAGCAGGGTTTGGTGGCAATGGCTCTGCCTCGATGGCAGGGCCCTGTGGTTGAGCTGTTTCTAAAGAAATCTCTCTCCCCGACTCCCACAGCCAGGTGTCTAAGTGGGCTGAAGGGAGCTAAACTGAGAAGGTCTCAACCTGCTGCTGTCACTTCAGGGGATGGGGGTCTGGGGGCAGGCCTAGGCTAGTGCTGGGGGGAGCGATGGTCCACCTGCCCACCCCACACAAGCCGCACTGCGCCGGGTGAGTCACTAGGAATGCTCACTTCTCCAGTGACTAATGGCAGCGGCAGCCGGGTGAGGAGGAGGCTGGCACTGAGGAGGCAGTAAACAACCCCCAGCTCCCACACTGCTTGGTTACAGGGCATCCCTGTCCCCTTGCTGCTCCAACCTGGGCATGCCTAAGCCTGGGCACCCTGGCGCTTCCCCTGTGAGCAACACCAATGGAGGAGGCAGGGCAGCACACAGGTTTCTGGGGGGGCTGAAGGAGGGACGTGACAGCAAAGGACAGGGAAGGCACAGGTTTCCCTCTGAAACACATTCCTCCGTGGTCAGAGCGGGGAAGCTGCTGGGAAGAAACTCCCAGGACACCACCTCCAGGGACAACGCTCTGGGTGCAAATGTGGGGATTCCCTCAGACTCCCTCCTTCTGGTGAAGGGTGTGTGCATACACACATACACAAGTCAGCTCTTGTTTCATTTCTCCCTAGACACAACTCAAGATGACCAAGGACAGGGGTCACTGCCAAGTCCCAGCTGCAACATAACTCCAGCTTCAGGCTTGTTGGTACAAGGGGATGGGCACTGTGGATTTTGGTGCTCTCCAAAGATGGCAGGCTGGGAGGTGGGAATCAGGTTTTTCCTGGACTCTTGGGATTGTGGAATCTCAATGAGTGACAACGTCCACTGGAGGGCGCTAGATACCCAGACCAAGAACAGAAATGGGATGAGGTAGGTAGAAACCTGCTAGGTCTTTCTTTAGCTTTGTTACCTGGTGATGAGTTCACCCTGGTGGGAAGGGTGGCAGGGTCCTCAGGCTGATGCCGAGCACATGCAATCAGCTGGGGGTCCCACCTGGGAAGACCTTGTCTTGGCTTTGGCACCCTAGCCTTTTCTCCTTTATAAATGGACAGAGTAATCACGTTCTCAAAGATTGAGAACAACAAGGGCCAGGACAGTAGGAGCTACACATGATCACACACTTGAGAAACAGGAGACACAGGTTCCTGACCTGTGTCCAACTCTCCGGATGGAGAAGGGACGGCCCTAATGCTCCAGCTGACTAACCTGCCAGCACCGGCCCTGCAGCCCATGCTGCCTTCCCACTGGAGGTGCGCCACGGCCCAGAGCTGGGTCCCAGGCAAGGCTAAGCTGCCTCTCTCAGCGTTCAGTGAGCCCTCCTCCATCGGTAGCTAAGTCAAGGCTCCTCATGGTCTCCTGTCAAATGAAGAGGACTAACTAGGGCAACGAGGGGAGGGGTGCTGGATCCTCAGAAAATGGCTCAACTACCTTCACCCTGCAGGCCTCCAGATCCCCCATCTCCACCTGAGCACACTGGGCACCTGCCTATCAACGGGGAGAGGCTGGAGGTGTGGCCTGCTTCCTTCCCGCTGCTTACAGTAAATGTGAGGAGAGGGAGAGACTGAGGGACGAACTGTTCAACAAAAGGAACCTTGTCCATCCTAGGGCTGGGCTTAGCCAGAGAGCAATGCAGGAACCAAATCAGAAATTCTGGCAAAAAATCAGAATCCTCATGTCTCCAGAGCCCCTGAGATTCCAGTACTGAAATGAATTTCCTCAGTGGGGGACAGGGTGAGGTGTATACAGGGTAGGGTATGGTGGTGATGCTGTCTTTCCAGAGAATGGCTAAGCTATTCTCCAGTGTGGAGCGTGGTGGTTGCCATGAGATATGCCTACAAAGCCCTTGACCTGTCTCCCAAGGGAAAAAGTGCTGGGCCATCAAAAGGGTGGGGAGCGGCCTCACTTCGGCTCGGATCAAGGACTCAAAACTGGGCTGGAAGTAGTTGAGTCGGCTATTGTAGAACCGTGGCATCTCATCCAGGAGCTGCTTGTTTTTGGCTTCAAAGTCGTCCCGCACAGGGCGAAGCTCTTCCCGGGCCTAGGGAAGAAAACACTGGATGGCAAACTCTCGCTGGCTTATTCAGAATCCCTACTGGGTGAACAGTGTATGTGTGAGGGGTGGGTATCAGGACATATGGTGGCTTGGTCCCACAGCTCCAGAGAGTAGGTGCCCGGGTGAAGGGAGGAACTTACCACCAATGACCACAATGGCCCCTGTCCCCTTTCCTTCTGCCTCCATTTCACCCTCCTTCCCTGCTCCCTTCTCCCTTGGTACCTGGTGGAGTTTGGCCAACACTGGCCCTGTCTTCTCCTTCTCCTCGTACTTCTCCACCTTGGCCTGCAATCTTCTATAGTCCTGCAAGGCCTGTTCCCGCCGTTTCACCGCCATGTTGAGGCTCGGGAAGACACTTCCAAACCTGCGAGACACAGGGTGGTTGGATATAGGCCCAGTCCCTGGAGGCACGGGCAGGCAGCTCATCATTTGTTCAAAATATATTGGGTAGCTACTAAGTGCTAGATTCTGTTCTAGGTTTTGGGGATTCAGCTGTGAACATGATAGATGAGGCCCTGGCCCTTAGCCCTTGGGATAAGGTCAAGGGAAAGAAGATAGGGCTAAGGGTCACTGTGCTGGATCTGTGTAAGATATGATGGGGAACGAATGAATGGTGCCATTTACGCTGCCCACTGCTCCTTTACCCACCCACCTCACACGAGCCTCACACCACAGGTGAGGACAGCCAGACCTGTAATAGAGGAGTTAGGGTTGGAAGGCACCTTCGGAGCCATCTGTCCAACATCTCCATTAAAAAAAAATAAAAGAAGCTGAGGCCAGGGAGATTACATGACTTTCCCAAGGTCACAATTAGACACTAACAGTCCAGAAAATAACTCAAATGCCCCAGTACTCTGTCTGGTACTCTTGCCACCACCTCGTGATATTGTCAGCAGGTCACAGAACTGAATCAGAACCCACTTCTGGCCAGTGGCTCCTCTCACCACTTGAACATGGGAAAAGCAGGACTCCCATGGGTCCACCATTGAAAACGCCACACCATCAAACCATGTCCTCCTGGAATGGTTTATGAGCAACTCTGATTAAGATGGAGGACAAGGGGTAGGAACAAGCTGCTGAGGCTGGGGCTCACCTCAGTGGAACGTAAGCCAGTTGCTGATTTCAGCCTTTCACAAGCATTCTGGTCCAGAAGCTCATGGCTCACCTTCAGGTAGTTCAGATACCACATGTGGAACGACTTCCCGAATTTGTCTTTCAAAGGAACATGACCACAAATTTGGTTTTTAAAAGCCTCAACAAATCCAGGGTACATGTGAGATAAGAGTAACACACATTTTCGCCATAAAAAGGGGATATAAATTGGACCAAGGCATTAAACTAAGCCCCAAACTAAGCTTCTGACCCAGAGGGGAGACTTTGATGGAACAAAGGGCTTATCCCTGAGAATGGCACAAAAAAGAATTCTTCTAGTTCAATTAAAAAAAAAACCATAATGAGCTCACTACTAACTGGAAATGCTAGAAAAGTGGGTAAAACCACCCAAACATCTCTGAAGCCTCAGCCACAGGCCCTTATACTGAGTAATATTTGTAATATACAAAGTAACACACAAAGTCAATATCTGGCCAATGGATGTGACCAGGCAGAAGATGTAGGCTTAGTCAGTGCTGCACAAACTTGATGTGGGAACTAGACACCTCAAGGACAAAAGGTCACCCATAGACTGAGTCTGAACGAGTGATGCCATTGGGAGAGCTGGCCTCACTGCTTTGCCTAAGGCAGTTGCTATGATGGAGTCTCAGTTGCTAGGGGAGCTCCTCTCCCTTCCTGGGAGGAGTGTGACTGGCAGCTGAGCAGGCATGTGGCTCAAGGGAGCAGGTGCAGTTGGGCCTGAGAAGCTACCACGGCCGCCTCCCCTTCCACCCCAACTGGACAAGGGCTACCAGCAGCCATCCTGATTCTCTTGCTAGAAGCGATTTGCTGCTTGGGTAGCCCCAGTACCTGAGCTTCCATTTCTACCTTGTTGGTTGCTTGGGAGGTGCTGGGCGAGTACAGGCAGAGATAGGACAAGAATGAAAAATGGGCAGCAAGTAGCAGGTGGAGAGTTTTCTTCCTCTTGCTACAACCTCATCACTTCAAACTTGTATTCTCAGGAAAAGAGGGCATCATAACAAATAATGGGTGTGAGATGCTCTGGATGGTAAGAAGCATTCTAGAGGTGCAAGGCGGGATTGTTATGCAAGTGGTGAGGCAGCCCTTCAACGAAGGAGATGATACCCTCTGATTCCAGTGGCACTTGTGCCTTAGCTCATTCTCATAACTCCTTTGCCTGCTTTGTCACCTGGGGGTTTATGTCCAAGGGCCAGAGTCAGATATACCAGGGTTACAGATTTCTACACAATCTGAGGTAACCTCAGGTGATGGATGGGGTAAGAGTGGTTGTGTCCACATGATGCTACCTATCATCACAGGGCTTCTACTCTTCAGCTTTCTGGAACCACGACCATCTGTACTCTAGGGGAGGAAGTGGCTACAGTGGAAACTGGTTATGACTGCTCTGCTAGAGTCACCTGACCCCCCGGGAAAACAATTTCTTCACCAGGATAACTTCTGCCTCCCACACTAGCACCCGTCAGGATGCCATGGGAAGGCTCAGCTGGCTTGGCTCACTGGAGATGAGTTACTAACAAATTCCCACTTTGGTGGCTTTGTTCCCTGGGCTTTGGTATTTCCTAGGGGTAGGGGATCAAAGACTACAGCCTTCACCTCAAGAAAACAAAAATTCTCACAACTGGACCAACAGGCAACATCATGACAAATGGAGAAAAAACGGAAGTCAAGGATTTCATTTTACTTGGCTCCACAATGAACACCCATGGAAGCGGCAGTTAAGAAATCAAACGACGTGTCGCATTGAGCAAATCTGCTGTAAAACACCTCCTTAAAGTGTTAAAAAGTCAAGATGTCACTTTAAGGACTAAGGTGCGCCTGACCCAAGTCCTGGTGTTTTCAATAGCCTCATATGCATGTGAAGGCTGGGCAATGAATAAGAAAGACCAAAGAAGAATTGATGCCTTTGAATTAAGGTGTTGGCGAATAATATTGAATATACCATGGACTGCCAGAAGAATGAACAAATCTGTCTTAGAAGAAGTACAGCCAGAATGTTCCTTGGAAGGATAGCAAGACTTTGTCTCACATACTTTGGACATGTTATTGGGAGGAACCAGTAAGGTAGAGGGTCAGTGAAAAAGAGGAAGACCCTCAACGAGATGGACTGACACAGTGGCAGCAACAATGGGCTCAAACATAACGAGGATTGTAAGGATGGCACAGGACCGCGCGGTGTTTCATTCTGTTGTGCATGGGGTCGCTATGAATCGGAACCAATTCAACGGCACCTGACAGCAACAACAACAGGACGGGGCAGGTTTCACACTCATCTCACATTAAAGGGAGGCAAACTAAGACATGGCTGGTGAAGGGGCACAGCTTATCTGGAGCTGGCTGATGAGAACGGTGGGACCAGGGCTTTGCAATCCATCCACCTCCCTATTTTCTACTCATGAGCCGTGGAACAGACTTTCCTGGCTCCAAGTGGCAGGCAGTGGAAACACCCATGGTGCTGTGCACGTCTGACAGCAGGAAACGCTCCCCTTCCCCCCCAGATTTGGAGTGTTTTCCTCCACCTTCAGATCAGGGCTTTGGGTGCCAGCAGGGGAGGGAAGCCAGCAGGGATGAACACAAGCATGGGCTGGCCCCCAGTGCCAGGGCCTCTCCCAGACATGCCCCTAGGACTCCACTGAGGTGCCTGCTGACTCCATCTAACAAGGAGAAGGATGGAGACGATGGGGACCCAGTTCTATTTGAGGCATGGAGGCCACACTTATCAACCATAAAGAAACAAGGCTGAGATTCAGACCCTCTGTGCCCAGGGACCCCTCTCCCTCCATCGATATTTAGTAGTGAGATGGAACAAGGGATCCCTGGTCAGGACTCCAGGATACACTCTGCTCTGCAGCTCACATGGCACCGCCTCCCGCAGGACCTCGCTCCCCTGCTCCTAAGCACCAACTATATCTTCTGGAGAATTCCAACCTGTCTCTCTTCCTGCAGATGAGGAACCAGACACGGAGGAGTGGTGACTTGCCCGAGGTCAGAGGCTAGGTGGATCCGGCTGGGGCTGCCGGTCCAGCACTTGCCCACTCCGCGGCACTGCTCCATGCTGGCAGTTACTATACCTGGCTCCTTTCTTGATAACACTGTCACGGCCTCCCCACTAGGCCATCAGCTTCTAAAGTCGAACTACCTTTATCCTGGATTCCTCAAAGAAGGGAGGACAGGGTGAGGCCCACATTAGGCCTCACTGAAACTCTGACAATGCCAACTGCCCATTTCTTGCCTGTCCTAAGGTTTGATATCAAGCTATCTCCCCTGGGTAAGCGTGGGGTGAAGAGGGAGAGAGAGAGGGAGGAGGGAAAGAGGGAGGGAGGGAGGCCGGCTGGGAGGTGGGCTGAGAGCAGCCGGCCTGGTGGGGAATGCCTGCCATTCCTCAATCTGTGCCCACATAGCCGGGATCTTCCACCCACCAGGAAAAGGAAATTGAAAGCATCCCCATCCGACCATGTGCGCGCAGGCCCAGAGACTGGGGGATTAGAGGCCGAGCCCCCTGGGGGGAGGCTTGGGGGTGGCTGGGTGGCCATGTGGCGATGATCTTCATTAGAGGACAGGAAAGCTGCAGTTTCCTGTTTCCGGTGCTAGGGTCCCTGGGAGCCTCTCTCTTGGCAAGAGGAAGCAAATGGGGAGAAGGCAACAGGCAGTGCCGGGTGTCTGTGGTTGGAGGGGTGGGGATGCAGGGCGGTGGCCCGGTCAGGCCTGAGTCTGAGGGGCTCATACAGAGGTCAGCGGATTTGTTCAGGGAGACGGCCTGCCCGTCTGCCACTCACCCACCTTCCTGGCAGGTGGTGGGCTGCCATGGTGGTGGGAAGTAGCGGGGGTTTCTCTCCATTTGGCTCTAGCTCCAGAAGCAAGGGATCAGATTTCAAGGCCGCCTCTTTGGTTGTGAAATTGAGACAGCAGTCAGCCCCCCAGCTCTCTGAGCTGGTGTTCCCTGCTGGGCTCTGCCAGCTCTGGGCGCTGTGGCAGCTTCAGCACCAGCTCAGCTGACCCAGGAGGGCACAGCCTCTGGGACCCTGCAGCCCCCACCCAGAGGAGTCCTACATGGATGGGCATGCTCTGCCGGCCTCCAGCCGCCTGTATTATGAACCCTCTTTTCTGGAGGCCAGGACATAAAGCCACAAGCAAGCAAGCTTATCCTGACACCTTCTTCCTGACCCACCAGCTGGCTGGCTGTCACCTCAGCAATGAGCTCCTCATCTGACCCTGGAGTCTGGGGCCGAACAAGAACGAGGAGGGGGAAGGGGCTGTGAATACCCACTCTGGGGAGCCGGGGGAGGCCCACGAGAGGCCCAGGGAAAAGGAGTGGGGAGGAGAGTTTCTCGCCTCCCAGCCAGCCCTGAGCCTCCAGACAGTCCCTGTTTAGAAAGAACAGCTTTAAGAGGTTAGGAGAGCTTTGTCCTAACCCCACCCCTTGGACCTGAACACAGAATGAATAGCTCAACAACCTCCAAACACCAGGGGCTGGAGGATCAAAAACTGCTCTCTTCATCTACCTCCGGGCCCTGATCCAGGCCTAATGATAATTAAGCGGAGCCTCATTACCCAGGGCCCTGGTGAGGCAACTGCCAGGGACCACCACAGAAGAGGTAATAAAGTGCAGCTGCTGGACTGGAGCAGGGAGCCTTTCTAGGTCAGGGCGGCTTGGGCGAGGCAAGGGAAGAAGATGAAGTGATCCGGGAGCTTCAAGGCAATGCTCCTGCCTGTCCCCCCTGTACACTTCCCCCCTCAGGGGACTCAGGGAATAGGCCTGTCTGATCGCTGACCAGAGCCCTGCCTGACTGAAGATGAGTCCCACAGAAGAAGATCTGACCCTGACAGGCCATGAATTATGGGGCCTTCCCAGGCAGGACCAGGCTGCTGCTCCCTTCCCCATGTGCGGCCACCCCCACATTTCAAAAGCCGAGCGGTGCAGGCAGCTGCTCTCCCAATCCGGCTGAGAGAGATGAAAGGCCTAGCTCATCTCCGCTGAGGGCTGGCCAAGATCTCTGCTAGCTTAATTCAGCAAGCCCTGGTCTCACTGGTTCTCAATCACGAACAAAGGGAGAAATGGCAAAATGACCACTGGAGCAAAGTCGGGCCGCTGCGGAAGGATCAGAAGTTCCCTGCCATTACTTAGCGTGTCAGGGCAATCACCGGTGTGCTGGAGCAACCCAGAGCACCAACCCTTAGGCCACAGATCACAGAGCTGGCATCCCCAGTTAAGTTTCCTGTCAGCCCCTTTTTAAACCTGGGGACAGGCTGGTAGCAATGATATTTGGTACCCAAGGGGCAAGTGGATCTGCCTCCCCTTCAAATTTCTGGTATTCCCACGTTTTAAATAAGTGCCCTGAGCCTAGTTCTGAGACCCTTAGTCCCCAGATGACATTTACTCACTTTTTTAAGGGTTCAATCACGGTCTTTTGGATCTGGTTTACCTGTCAAAAGAAAAACCCGATGATGATAAAATCGGGGAGAAGTCAGGCCCTTCCTAAAAGGGGAGGCTCCAAGTTCCCCAGAAGAGGCAAGACGCCTGTCAGGGATCCCCCGAGAGCCCTGAGCAGAAAGGAGACCAGAGCAGGGCAGGCAAAGGTGTGGCACCACTAACTCTGCAGCTGGAGAGAGGCAGGGGTGGCAGCTGGGGACAAGAAGCCCTTTCCCTGGCCCCTGGGCAGTTTTCGTCCTACTAGCTGCTGTCTGCCAAAACTTATGACGGCCCCGCTCAGTGAAAAGTGCTGTGTGGACAGCTGTGAAAAGTGCTGTGTGGACAGCTATAAAAAGCTGTTTAGGCCCACTCGAGGGGCTGGGGGCTAGAGGAGCTGCCCTGAGTATTCCTCATGGCCTCAGAGTGAGTGATGTGCGCTTATGGGAGCCACGGGAAGCAAGCAGTACTGAAGCAGATCAGCCAGGAAAGAATTCAGCTTGGGCTCACAACACAGAGGTTTCTCAGAGGGCTAGCAAGTCCAAAGAGCAGACTGAGCCCTCCATGTGAGCACACCAGCAGACAGAAGCCAAGAGTGGTAGAAAGAAAAGGAGGTACTGCTCCTGGCCGCCAAAGGCCAAGACCCCAGTCACCTTCTCCTGGTTGAAGGCATCCATCCGCTTCATGGCTGTATCCAGGGCTGTCACCATGTTCAAGAATTCCTGGTCTTGCTCACAGAGGGGATTGGAGAGTAAGTCCAAGGATATCTTCATGGCAGATTTTGACATGGCTGTAAGAAGTAAAAGCTCAGTGAACCTATGTGTCTTGAATTGAATTATGTCCCCCCAAAAATGTGTGTATCCATCTGGGCTGGGCCATGATTCTCAGTATTGTGTGGCTGTCCTCCATTTTGTGACTGTACTTTTAAGTTAAAGAGGAGTAGGGTGGGATTGTAACACCCTTACTAAGATCACATCCCTGATCCAATATAAAGGGAGTTTCCCTGGAGTGTGGCCTGCACCAGCTTTTATCACTCATGAGATAAAATAGAAGGGAGCAGAGAGTTGGGGGACCTCACACCACCAAGAAAGCAGCACTGGGAGCAGAGTGCATCCTGGACCTGAGGTTCCTGCACTGAGATGCTCCCAGACCAAGGGAAGGCTGATGACAAGGACCTTCCTCCAGAGCCAACAGTGAGAAAGCCTTCCCCTGGAGCCAGCACCCTGAGTTCGGACTTCTAGCCTACTGGACTGTGAGAGAATAAACTGCTCTTTGTTAAAGCCATCCACTTGTGGTATTTCTGCTATATATAGCAGCACTAGATGACTAAGAATCTATGAAAGGCTAGGCTTCAAGGTCCTCTACTCAGGGCTGCCTGCCCTCCCAGGGCCCAGGGGCTGGCACCCAGACAGTCTCTGCCAATGGCCGTAGATTATAAAAACCACCAAGCACTACAGAGGTATAAGACAGTAATCCTTACTATATGGTGATCATTTCTGGCCATTTGACACTGTTCCAGGTAATTCTTTTGAGTAGCTTTACCTGCTGCAATTACTTAATTTTCCACTCTACGGACTATAATAGAATCATCTGGGAAGCTGTAAGAAATACACATTTCTGGCTCCAAAGATTCTAAATCAGCAAGTCTGGAGCCCAAGAATATGCATTTTAAAAAGGCTCACAATGAGTTTTGGATGTGAAACTTGGTTTAGGGCTTCCTTACCAATAAGAATAACTTAGTACTCTAGTTTACATCAAGGGTTGGCAAACTTGTACTGTAAAGGACTAGAAGTAAATATTTTAGGCTTTGTGGGCCATACAATTTCTGTTGCAACTACTCATCTCTGCCTTGTAATGTGAAAAGTCACAGACAATATGTAAATAGTGAGCTGTGATGTGCTCAATAAAACGTATATACAAAAACAGGCCAGATTTGGTCTGCAGGCTGAAGTCTGCCAACCCCTGGCTTGCAAGATCCGCAAGCACGCACTGTCCTATTTAAGGTTCAAAACAACCCAAGAGACATTTTGGGAAGATCTATTTTGGTTCCATTTTATTGATAAGACAAGTGAGGCTCAGAAAGGTTGGTAAGTCCTCTGAGGTCATATAGCTGGCCAGTGCTGAGCCAGGACTAGACTCCAGGTACCCTCCCTTTCAGGTCATGCTCTTCCTGTGATCTTGTCTAGAGAAAGCAAGGGGACAGGCCCCAGGATCCTCTGGTGGGAAACCACTGCACATTTTAAAAAGAACTCTCTGGTAGCATTTCCCCAAGGATTGAGGCTAAAGCTCTGTAATTAACTATGAGGCGAACCTTATTTTATGGACTCTAAGACCAACTTTTCCACATATTAACATCTCTGAAATCAAAAACAAAAAATAAAATCAAATGGTATGTCCAGGCTTAATTGGCAACATTTTTCCCCCTTTCTTAGCAGTGGATACGGTAAGTGTCAGATTAATATTCATACTACTCGTTACTGTGTTAGACAGATGGGGGACCCGGAAGTCACACGGCAGGCCAGAGGCAGGGATCGACACCTATTGGCAGCTTCGGTCCCATGCAAGTTTTTAGGTCTCGATTATTTGCAAACAAAATTCTACAGGGGCAGGGAAAGAGGCAGGAGAAGGGTCGTGCTTAGTTGATACCGTTGTACTGGTTTCAGTGTATGTCGGGGTGTTTCTCAGGAGAACACAATTTTTTGAATTTATTTCTTACTACTATATTTCACTGAATTGAAGACACTATCAATTTTAAGACACATCATTACTGTATAAACCCCTAAGAAAGGAAAAAACACTGCCAATTAAACCAGGACACACTGTCAGATGTTATGGTACCTTGATTTCAGAGATGTGAAGATGTTTTAAAAAAAAAAAAAGTCTTACAAAAAAAGTGCCTCACAGTCAGTAGAAGGAGCCCTGGTGGCATTCACGGTTAAGGGCTTGGCTGCTACCGCAAGGCTGGCAGTCTGAACTCACCGGTGGCTCCATGGGAGAAAAGACCTGGTGACCTGCTCCCATGAAGATTACAGCCTACAAAACCCTATGGGACAGATCTACTCTGTTATACTGGGTCCTGTTGAGTAGGAACCAACTTGATGGCACACAACAACAACAGAAACAGTAAAAAAAAGGTCCAACTCATACTTAATTACAAATATGGCCTTTCCCTGCTACTTCATGGGAGTAGCATGTAGCCCTAACCCTGACCCTCCCTGAGGAGTGCTTGCCCCTTCCACTGTGAACTGGGAGAAGTAGAAGCCGGAGGGGCCCTGCCTCACCCAGGCAGCCCTGAGCGGACAGTGCTCAGGTAGTGCCCCCCTAGCACCACTCTGGGGTCTCTTGAATCTGGGGAGGTGCTACAATCAGAGGCTCCTCGCCCACCAAGGAGGGCAGAATGCGGGAGACTTGAAACGTGAACTTTCCAGAAATGTTGAAGCAATGGAAGGAAAAAAAACAAAACACTTTTTGAAATCTGTAAAGTGACTTTGTAGGTTTAGGAACAAACATTATGTGTAGCTTGATTTAATTATGAAATGGTGACTGAAGCATAATTAAAAGACAATAAAAACCTGGGTAAAACTGAAAACGTTTCTGAAAATTTTCTCCTAGTAATTTTTTTTTTTCTTCTTCAATACTTGAGGGAAAAAAAAAACCCCAAAACAAAAAGTCCTGGAAGGAGGTTGGGGGGAGGGGAAGAATTTCTTCCACAAAACCTTCACCTCTTCATGCCTTGGTCTCTTCCTTTCTTTGCTCAAACCATATGAAGTCAAAGGACTGAGTCTGCTCAGGCAATCAAACACTGGCAAAACAGAGTCTGGAGCCCCATCCTGGTAGTATCATCACGTTCCGCCTGTACAGCAGATTTTGGGGCAAAGCACGGTGCTAACAATGTCAACATAACCATGGCTTCCGTTTTCCCCCAGCCCAAGTGTCCCCTGCCACAGCTCACATTCCTAATTCTGCCTCTGTGGGGACTAGCGGAGGGGGCATGGTCAGCCTAGTACAAACTAGGAAGCTGGTAGCCTTTGATCTTAGAGAAAGCAAAGCTGCAGACTCCACCTGGGCCTTTGGAGTCCTTATGCAGCCTCTAGAATGTAAGAGTCAACAAAGACCTAGGAGAGACAGATCAGTCTGAGATAACCTTGTTTTGGAATGGCAGCCTGGGATTTTAGATCTTGTCCAGGGAGTTCAGGAAATTCCAAGACCAGGAAAGGTAAAAATTCCCCTCAATTATCTGGGTCAGTGATTCTCAAAGTGGGTCCCTGACCAGCAGCATTAGCCTCACCTGGGAGCTGGTTATAAATGCAAATTCTCACGCCTCACCCAGATCTACCAGATAAGAAACTCCAGGGGTGGGACCCAGCAATCTGGGCTGTGACAAGCCCTCCAGTGATACTGATGCCACCAAGGTGTGAAAACCACTGGCATGGACCATCAGGCTCTGGTCCTGTGATCCAATAGGAAACCACTGTTTCAGGAGGGCTTTCTCTGCTCAGGCTCCAGGTCTGAGTACTCTGAGGCTGACTCTAGAAGGTCAGTGTCCTACGCTCCTGAAGTCACCAATTTAACCCTGATTTCTTTGTTGGAAAACTAACACCGCATGAATGCCTGGAGTTCGACCTGATTCCAAAGCTGCTTACTATGAAAACAACAAATCTTCATTTCACTGACACGCTGACAATGCAATTATCTGAAGAAGCAGGAAGGAAGGGAGCAGTAGGTGACAGCGACACTCTTACTGGAAGGGCAGTGGGGAATGGTAAAGAGAGATGCAATCCAAAGAGCTCAGGACTGAGTAACTGCAACAGTAACAGATGAACTCCCGAAGAAAACACTTGGTTCTCTACACAAATAGTCTGGAGACGCTAGAGGCAGCAGTTAGGTACAGGTCATGTTGAGACCAGCCCAAGTCCTCTGGACCAACACCAACATTACAGTCTACAGCACAGACCAAATCAGGCAGCAGTCCACACACAGGCAGTCAGCTCTTACTCGGCTGTGGTGGCAGTGGCTGCTCCCAGCGAAGGAAGAAGTATTTACTTCATTATCAGCTTTTCACAGTGCCCCTGGCAGGAAAGATGCATGTTTATATAAGTAACTGGCTAGGCCCTAACATCTGGGTTAAAATGGGAACAAATATACAATCACTGCCTCTATGAAGGATGTATCAAACTCTTCTTTTTAAATGATAATACCAGGAGGATCAGGGTGGCCCCCAAGTTCCACCCTTAGGTGCCCATTGCCCTGGAGATGGTGACACTGCCCCCCATTTTGACTTTGCCTATGAGGCAGCCGTGCCAGTACGGAGACAGGCCAGGCCTCAGGAGGGAGGGCTATTTTGACCCACCTTCTACCTTAGGGGGCAAAGGAGTGAGTGAGAAATGTGGGCAGGCTTTTCTGCCCTAAGACAATGGACTGAATTTGGAGAAGAGGGGCTGGACTGAATTCAATTCCCTCCTTTATAAAATGGAAATCTTGCTTGTCCTGCCAATCTCAACTTCAGAAGAGATAACATAGGTGAAATTTCCTTCACCTACGCCATCAGACAGGATTATCACGTGGGTGGTGTGGCCTAATGGATTTTTTTTTTAATAATTTTTATTGAGCTTTAAGTGAAAGTTTACAAATCAAGTCAGTCTCTCACATATAAACTTATATACACCTTACTCCATACTCCCACTTACTCTTCGCCTAATGAGTCAGCCCACTCCCTCCTTCCAGTCTCTCTTTTCGTAACCGTTTTGCCAGTTTCTAACCCCCTCTACCCTCCCATCTCCCCTCCAGACAGGAGATGCCAACATAGTCTCAAGTGTCCACATGGTGCAAGTAGCTCACTCCTCATCAGCATCTCTCTCCAACCTGCTGTCCAGTCCAATCCATGCCTGATGAGTTCGCTTCGGGAATGGTTCCTGTCCTGGGCCAACAGAAGGTTTGGGGACCATGGCCTAATGGATTTAAGATGGATTCTCAATTCTATTACTACTTCTCTTGAACCTTAGGGTTAGTGTGGACATCCTCTGGGGGAAAAGTCTGCTTCCACCTCAGGGCCTTTGCCTGTCTTCTCTGCTTGAGGCACTCTTCCTTCAGCCATACTTGCACGGATTACTCCCTCATTCCTCTGGGACTCTGCACAAGTGACACCTCCTCAGGGATGTCTCCCCTGACTACCTCACCTAAGGCAGTGCCCTGTCACTCTCCAGCTCCTTAGTTTCCATCATAGCACTCACCACTACATGACACCACAGTACATATTTATTTATTAATTTATTGTATGCCTTCCCTTCTAGAATGTAAGTTCCTGCCTGCTTTAGTGGTGAATCCCTGGCATTGAGACTTAGGCCTGGCACAAGCAGGTTCTCAATCATTATTTGTTAAATGAAAGAAGACGGGCAGCCCTGGGAACACCTAAGTCTCTTTTAGGTCCCCATTATCAAGTGACATGTTAGATAAGTCCCTCCCACTGTAACCCAAAGGAGGAGCCACTGAGGTGCACTCAGTTATGTCCTGGCAGCCTTGCTGCTGCTAACAATAACGATGACGATGATGATGATGATAGTGGCTAACACTCACTGCGCCTCCACATGAGGAAGCTGAGGGACCAGGAGCTGAGTTAAGTTGTCCAAGGTTACACAAATGTTGAACTTTTGGTCAAGTTCGTGGTGTTCTAGGGGGGGAAGGTTGAGGGCATCCATTTGAGCAAAGGCCTTGAGGAAGGAACCCAAAGAGAAGCTTCTCATTACTCCCAGCTTGGCCCCTGCCACACTGTCTGTGCAGAAGGCTTCCTGGTGGTGGTCTTTTTTCAGAGCCTCCTTTATCTCTTGGCTCCTGGTTCTAATTTCTCATTTCAAACAAGAACTTTGCAACCACAAAACCTCTCCAAGACTACAGGCTGTTTCCTAGCACCTATCAACCGCCACTTACCAAAGACCCTAATTCTAGACCTTTCAGTGCTCCTAGTAAGGACCAAAGTATCCTGAGGTACTTCTAATGCTACACTTTAACCCATCCTCTTGTTTAAACATACAGAATTTCCAGTTCCTGTCACCCCCAGACAGCCAATCTCACTGGTCCCAGGAGGCTCTTAATTTCTGCAAGAATAGAATGCTATGCTTTTTGTCTCTGGACAGCCTGAGCTAGTGGCCCAGATTCTGAGGCAGTGGAAGCATTTGCAACTATGAGCTTTTATGTGCTGCAGTCATATTTCTAACTGGAAACTCAGGAGAGCCTCACACTTGGCCCCTAAAGCAAGAGTAGGCAAGAAGAAGGTTTGTAGACAGTGGGGAGTGGTGATTTGATAATGGAAGAGTGACCTGAGGCTGCTTCTCAGGGACACCGTTGGGGTATCTCCTGAGTGTCACTGCTTCAACATTAGCCCTTAGGATGATTGAGGGAGGAGTGTATCCACCTCTGCCCCTGCCCCTCTCCATGCCAGCCGTGGGCAGACGAGCCACCTACCCACATCAGCATCCGTGCTCTTCTTCATGTCCTTCTGTAGTCTCTTGGTCTGGTCTTCCAGCCTGCAATGCAGAGGCACAGGCCTGGGTACCTGGCACTCCCAAGTTACCCTGGCCCACTTTCTTCCCATCTAACTGAATTAAGCCCAACCTGGCACTCTAGAATGCCTGCCAGGGAGAAGGAGCCCTTTTCCATAGAGATTTTTCCCACCAACTAAAATGCCACTACAAGCTCTGCACAAAGCCAAGTCACCCAAAGGCTAAGAGTTACCAATTCCCATAGAGTCATCTGCTGGGGGCAAATTTCTGGCAGCTTAGTGAACTGAGCTACCCTCTGCCCCCAGGGTGCTAATGGGCCATTTAAGCAGCCCACTGACTGGGTGATACACAGATGTGGCAGTGCAGGAGTAGACACGGCAGCAGGCTCTGGCCCTATCTACCTCTCGCCTCACCCTTCTGGGGTTTCACACTCACTGTTGGAGTTTTCCATACTCCCTTTCAAAGTCCCTCTCCACCTGCAACAAAAGAGATAACTCAATCATCGGAGAAATGACAACATGGTGGAAAAAATCTCCCAGCTTACTGAAACTCTCTCCACACCCCTGCCCCCAAGCCTGCAGAAAACAATGCCGTCCAGTTCATACAAGCACCAACAGATCGTTAATTACACAGTATCCCTATGTTCTCAAATTAATTAAGCATTTGACTGAGGGAGAATAAGTCCCCTCCCAGATGGGCCATCCAGGCAAGTACCAGCGGTCTGTGGCTCTGTTCTTCCACCACTGGGAGTGAGGTGCAAAGCTGTGAGTCCTCTTCTCACCCTCCCCTCTCTGCAGCAGCCAAGGAGCTAAGAATGTGATGGAAACTCATCTAGGGAGGCAGCAGGGCATAGAGGAAAGAGGGCGGGCTCCAGAGTCAGAAACGCTAGGGTCCAGTGCTGTCTCTACCACTTGCAAGCTGTGAGACCTGAGCAGGTCGCCTCCCTCCCATAGCCTTGGTTCCCTCCATAGTCCTACCTGCCTGCTAGGTTCAGGGTGGCTCAAGAAAGATGAGGTATATATGCTCTGTAAGCTGGAAGTACCAAATCCTACTATTACTACTACCTCAGGCAAAAAAAAGAAAAACCAAATCCACTGCCGTTGAGTTGATCCCGACTCGTAACGACCCTATAAATTCTTGATTAGTTATCAAATTTTCCCAATGCCAGCAATATTTAAACTGATGGGTGTGACTCCTGAACTCAATTCTGCCACCCACCTGTCAGGTGAAGTCAAGAAAGTCACTTGGGCTTCCAAAGCCTGAATTTCCCCATCTGTAAAATGGGATCTTGACAATTGCTTCGTGCTATGTGAAGTAAGTGGCCTCCATGAGGTGCTAGGATTTGCTAAAGAGGGGGACTAAGCCAGAGGCCTCTCATGTGTTCTCTGCCACAGAGGCAGTGCCGCCTCCCTGGTGAAAGGCAGACTCAGAGGCAGGCGGGCTTAGATGTTCTGGGGAGTTAACAGCTGCTAACATTCACTGGGTGCTCGCTACACGCTTCACATGGCCTGATTTCTTCTCCATACCTCACTATGAGGTGGGTATAACTATTATCCTCATTTTACTGAGAAGGTAACTGAGACGGAGAGGTTAAGTGATCTCCCCAAGATCACACCACTAGTGAGCAGAGGAGCTGGGATTTGAACACAGGCCGCCTGGCTCCAGAGCCTGGGCTTTTCGCTGTGGTTCTACTGAAAGAAAAATAGAGCGGGGGGGGGGGGGGGGCGGTAGTCACTGATGAATTAAAGCCATGACCTAAGACTGTAGGTTTCTTGGCTGCTACCCCAAGGCTCCTGCCAGTGAGAAACCTAAACCCTGACTGTCTTGTTACAGGTTGAGGGTCATGGAGTGCATATTTGCAAAAACCTTCAAAGCCACACTTTTCTTTACTGCAAGTGCTCTTCCATCAACATTTACCCAGTTAAAGCCTACTCTAAAAGTCCACGAGCCTCACCATGCCAGGTCTGGATTTACAGTCATGGAATCACAGAACATTATTCAGGCCAACTGCTTCATGTCATGAATGAGGAGACTGATGCCCAGGGAGGGAAAGGGCCTTACATAAGGACACGTGGCCAGAATGCAGACTCCCAGTTCAGGCCTTTTTTAAAACAACATTCATTCATCTCCAAACATTTACTGAGTACCTACTGTATGCAATGGATTCTGCCAGGCGGTCACGGTCCCCGGCGGGATAGATAAACAACAAATACCATATAACTGCACATTGTGAAAAGCCCTGTGGAGGGCAGGGGCACGGTGCTGTGAAAGAATTACATGGAGAACCTACTTAGAGATGCTAGTCAGGGCATGACGACATGTCTCCCATCTATGGAGATCTGACCTTGCCTTTGATCGTTTATTTTTTCCTTTTAATAATTTATTTTATTTTTGTTGTTGTTGAAAATACACACGGCAGGACGTAACACCAATTTGACAATTTCTACATTTACAATTCAGTGATGCTGATTACATTCTTCGAGTTGTGCGACCATTCCCACTCTCCTTTTCCAAATTGTTCCTCCCCTATTAATATAAACTCACTGTCCCTAAGCTTCCTGCCTAAACTTTGGAGTTGCTGCCATCAATTTGATCCCTTATTGATAGCTCTTTAAAAGAGCACAGTGCTCAACTGCCTTCAACCATTTAAACTGTAGAATTTAGAGGCACAAAACCATGCTCTATTCCTGACTTTATGACCCCAGCATCCAAACTTTACACAACATTGTGAAATAAAATTCATCACTGGTACCTTGCCGCGGATCTTACAATCTCTTTTCCCCTTTTCAACAGACCTACCCTTTCTCCGTGTAGGGAATCTAATATTTCCATCATCACCTTCCTCGTGAGCCATCAAAAGCTGCTCTTACGAAGAAATTCAAAATGCATTCACACTAAAGCATGTACACATTGATAAAGGTTCAAGTGTTACCTATCCTTGAGGATTTGTAGTTCAACAAGAATCAGTCTTAAACAAAGGGAATGGAAATTCTAGGGTACAATTGCAGGTGGGGTCTTTTCTTGAACAGTCCATGGAGGAATGTGATTTAAAGGAATGACCATAGACAGATAAGACAGGCACTCTGATGCTAGCTGTGGAGCCTTAAAAGATATTACCCAGCATTTCTGAGCATTGGTTTCTTTCCTAGTAAAGTGGAGAATCTCCCTTAGTCATGCCCCATGTAAATTGTAGGGGCTTACAAGGAAGTGGGGGTAACAACACCCACCTCATTGGGTTGTCTTGAGGATTCAAGAGGCAGTGTATGCAGAGCATGGAGTCCCTGGGTGGTGCAAACTGTTAACATGCTCAGCTGCTAACTAAAAGGTTGGAGGTTGGAGGTTGGAGTACACCCAGAGGTGTCTTGGGAGAAAGTCCGGGCAATCTACTTAAAAAAAAAATCAACCACTGAAAACTCTAGGGAGCACAGCTCTGCTCTGACACACATGGAGTCGCCATGAGCTGGAGCTGACCCGACAGCAACTGGTAACTGGCAATACGTAGGGCACACTGCAAAGTGCCTGCCCCATAGATGGTGGGTACTAATTGCTAGTTTCCTTTTTCCTCTCCTACACACTGGGGTGATGAAAGGACCAGGGCCAGTCTGGGGATGCAGACTGGTTCTGGTCTACCTTCAGCAGAGAGGAGAAGCAGCCCAAAGCATAAAGTAAACTGGCAGCTGAGATTACCGTTGGTTGGGAAACTTGGAGTTGTCCTGTGTCGGTACACTGTGACTGTGCCTCCTTTCAGTGGTCACAGCTCCTTCTTTATTTAACAGGATATGCTGAGCAAAATCTTTAAATACTAAAAGTATTTATTTCTAAAAAGATGAAATTAAAGTGAAGGATTTCTTGGGCAGAATCAAGCTCTCCTCAAGATCAAGAGCACAGAGTAGGTACTCTCTGGAAGGGGAGGCAGAAGCGCCTGCTGAGCCACCAAAGCTACGACCTTTGGCTCCCACTCCTCTTTTGCAATTCTCCGAGTGTGCTGATGTGTGTGTGGGATGCCAGAGAACACCTGGTCTCCCTGGCTGGGGACTGCTTGGACTTGCACAGAGAAGGACGACTTCAGATTTCCAAGTAGGTAGGATCATTCTGGCTGATGAAAGGCTCAAGGTCTCGTACCGGAAGCCGACAGGGTGTCAGGGATAGGAGCCTGATCCTTCTACTTTACGCCACCCAAGGCCAACTGTCAGCCTAAGAGAAGTTCATAAGCCTTTCACTTCCAATGTCTCCAGCATTCAGGTGCTGGGTTGCTTCTATAGCTCACTGGCCCTGAGATCTCTCTCCTCCAGTGGGAAAGATCTAAGGGGGACAATGCCAGAATCCTAGCTCCTCAGATAACGGCTAGGGGAATAAAGGGGCACACTACAGTCTCATTCCAATATGTTCATTCTGAGGGAAAGAGCCAAATAGAAAATATCTGAACATCTCTGAATGCTCGATTCTTTTGCCAAAAAGGCAATTGGAAACCAGTCAACAATGCAAGTGTAAACACATGTGCTCGGTCTGTTAGGGGATCAGGATGGGCTGGGTCAGGCTGGCGAGGTTAACGCAGGGAGAATCAAGCACCAAACGGCTACCCTTGGCTACTCCCTGCATTCTCAAAGGCTTAAGGGTGGACGAGAGAACTGTGCCATTCACTGCTCCATAACCAGTGCCTTGGTCAGGACCTGGCACACAGCAGGACCTATTTGTTAAATGAGCGAATGGGCTGAGTTTCCACCCAAACTTCTGCTCATGGTGAAGTGAAAAAGGACAGGCAGGCCCAGGGTTCTGATCCCAGAGCTAAGATGTGTCAGATCAGAGCTGAGGCAAAGGGAGCCCTCATCATTCTGAGATGCCCCTCTTCCAGGGATGCTCTGGGTGGAAAGCAGCCTTCCCTTCCATATATTACAACAGGATTAAGGGATGAAGCTAAGGGTCCCTCCACGTTGCCCGTGAAAATCTCTCTCAAGAGGAGAGAGAGGTTCAGTGTGGTGAGACTCTGTTCTGCCTTAGCTTCATAGAGCGCCATCTAGCTCTGAATCTAAGTGGGTGCTTTCCTTTGTGCAACCCTTGCTTTGGAGGGAGACAGCAGAACTTTGGACAAAGGGCTCTTCCATCCTCCCAGGTTATGGAAGGAAGTTCAGCTTCTTTTCTCCGCACCAAGATGCTACAGCTACTTTATGGGACTTGGGGGAGTGGGGGACTATGTGGAAGGGTAAAATTGGGAGGTGGGGAGCTTTTGTCCTCACATTTCAGTTCCAGTGGTCAGCTCCTGCAGAGAACATGCCATTCTAGCGAAAGCCCTAACAATAATGGAATTTGTGTTAATAACCTGGGCACAGGAGAACAGTCAGGGCAAAGACACAATGCTTTCTTTGTGTCTGACATTTGGGTGCCTTGAGCCAAAAACCTCCTGAAACTCCCTGAAGATAACATGAGCATTTCTTCCCATGACAGGGGCTCCATGACTTCTAATAACCCAGGGAGCCACAGCTGCTCCCCTCCCTGAAAGTGCCTGGGCAAGAATTAACTGTGCGTCACCACTGTTCAGGGGGCAGCTGCCAGAGATGCTGAGACAACTGCACAGCCAGGCCTGTTTGGGGACTGGAAGAGGAGTTATAAAGTAGACAGTGAGCTTCTGAAGAGGCAGGGTCTTGCTACATATACTTCAGCGCCTTTGGGGAGCTTCGGGGCATAAGCCAAGGAAGCAAATAACTCTATCCCAAGCTGTAACTTGGCTTTGATTCTATGTGAGAGATCAAACGCCCAGCCATGACTCCTTTGCACTGGGGAACCTCACTGCTTGGGATAGGCTGAACCCAGGTGGTTTACAGAGAGTGTAATCAATGAACTTCCTGCAATACAGCTAATATTTATTAAGGGCTATATACCGTACACTGTTAAGAGCTCTATATGCATTACCTCAAGTAAGACTTACAATACACCAATGAAATAATGTTAGTGTATTGACTGTACAATAAAAAAAAATGACTATTGAAATACTATCACTGTCCTCATTTTACAAATGCGAAAACTAAGGCTCAGAGAGGTTAAGGAACTTGCCCAAGGTCTCAGCACATGGCAGAATCAGGATCAGAATCCAGGCTGGAAGTCTCCCAACCCTGGATTTTTAACCTCTACATGACACCTAGTCTGCCTGGGAGAGCTGATGGCATGAGTTAAAAAAGAGTTAGAGGGCTAAAATTCTGTTCCAAACAAGACAGATGCAAGAAGAGGGAACCTATGGGCCCACAGAAGGGCATCTACAGGAGTGAAGGGCTTTCTCAGATGTGGCTTTCTCAGATGTGTGATCCGTCCTTCTCTCGGGGAGACTGCCACTCCTCAGATTAAAGGACCCAGGGATCTTTCCGTCAACAAGCTCAGGCAAAGAAGTTGGAAACTACATTCTAGCCTACACGTTTCTGTGGAAAACAAAGGCAATTTCCATAAAGGTTGGGGTGCTGAGAGTTATTTTACTTCTAATTTTTTTTTTTAATGAGCATTGGGAATTAAAGACCCTTTTCTAAACCACTTCCCTTTCAGATCTGTCCTGGATTAAACTCTAGAGACCCAAAGCCACACCTTCCCACTTCCTGTAGCCGGCTAGAGCCCAACAATTGCACGCCCAGAGTCTTTGAGTTTCAGTTGAGAGCCTACACAGATGGTCAGCCTCTGCATGGGAGGTAAACTCTGAGTTTGTCAGGGACCTGTGTTTGCATGAAAAAGGGGAGGACTCTTTTAACTCTGGCCCATTTCCTTTTAAGTGACCTAACTTTGGATTTCCCAAAGATAGAGCCACCGGTCAGATGTGTGCCAAACTTCCCACCAAACTGAAGCAGTATCTTTCCTGTAGTTCTGAGACCTAAGCCAAGGAGGGATGAAGTTATTAAGACAAGCACCCTCAGGGGCTGACTTGGTACAGACAAGGGTCCCCACGTGTTGATAGTGCTGGACTTCCTGGAGACTGTCATAACAAGAGGCTCTACAGTTACTGTCTTCCACGTTAAAACCAGGAGACTCGCTCAGATTTGTGGGTGAGGGGAATGAAGAGGTTATTCTTTTTTTTTTTTACTTGTATTTTAGATGAAAGTTTACAGAACAAACTAGCTTCTCATTAAACGGTTAGTACACATATTGTTTCATGACATTGGTTAACAACCCAATGACATGTCAACACTCTCCCTTCTCGACCTTGGGTTCCCTATTACCAGCTCTCCTGTCCCCTCCTACCTTTTAGTCCTTGCCCCTGGGCTAGTCTGCCCCTTTAGTCTTGTTTTGTCTTATGGGCCTGTCTAATCTTTGGCTGAAGGGTGAACCTGGGGAGTGACTTCATTACTGAGCTAAAAGAGTCCGGGGGCCATATTCTCGGGGTTTCTCCAGTCTCTGTCAGGCCAGTAAGTCTGGTCTTGTTTTGTGAGTTAGAATCTTGTTCTACATTTTTCTCCAGCTCTGTCCAAGACCCTCTATCGTCATCTCTGTCAGAGTGGTTAGTGGTGGTAGCCGGGCACCATCTAGTTGTACTGGACTCAGTCTGGTGGAGGCCATGGTAGTCATGGTCTATTAGTCCTTTGGACTAATCTTTCCCTTGTATCTTTAGTTTTCTTCATTCTCCCTTGCTCCCGAAGGGGTGAGGCCAGTGGAGTATCTTAGATGGCTGCTCACAGGCTTTTAAGACCCCAGACGCTACTCACCAAAGTAGAATGTAGAACATTTTCTTTATAAACTATGTTATGCCAGTCGAGCTAGACGCTCCCTGTGACCACGGTCCCCACAGCCCTCAGCCCAGCAATTCGATCCCTCAGGGAATTTGGATTTGTCTATGAAGCTTCCATAACCTTGCCTTGGACAAGTTGTGCTGGCTTCCCCAGTAATGTGTACTATCTTACCCTTCACCAAAGTTACCACTTAATCTATTGTCTATTTAGTGTTTTTTCATCTCTACTTCTTCCTTCCCTCATAACCATAAAAGATTGTTTCTTTTTGTATGTAAACCTTTTCATGAGTTTTTACAATAGTGGTCTCATACAATATTTGTCCTTTTATGATTGACTTATTTTTCTCAGCATAATGCCCTCCAGATTCATCCATGTTGTTAGATACTTCGCAGATTCATGATTGTTCTTTATTGTTGCATAGTACTCCGCCGTGTACGTAACATAGTTTGTTTATCCACTCATCTGTTGATGGGCATCTTGGTTGTTTCCATCTTTTTGCTATTGTGAACAATGCTGCAATGAACATGGGCATGCATATGTCTATTCATGTGACGGCTCATATTTCTCTAGGATATATTCCTAGGAGTGGCATTGCTGGATCATATGGTATTTCTATTTCTAGCTTTTTGAGGAGGTGCCATATCGTTTTTCAAAGTCGTTGTACAATTTTGCATTCCCACCAGCAGTGCATAGAGTTCCAATCTCCCTACAGCCTCTCCAACATTTGTTATTTTGTTTTTTTTTTGATTCGTGCCAGTAATGCTGGGGTGAGATGGAATCTCATTGTAGTTTTGATTTGCATTTTTCTAATGGCTAGTGATCTTGAGCATTTCCTCACATGTCTGTTAGCCGCCTGAATGTCTTCTTTGGTGAAGTATCTGTTCATTTCCTTTGCCCATTTTTTAATTGGATTACTTGTCTTTTTGTTGTAGAGGTGTTGGATTTTCCTGTAGATTTTAGAGATTAGACCTCTGTTGGATTCGTAATAGCCAAAAATTTTTTTTTTCCCAGTCTGTAGGTTCTCTTTTTTCTCTTTTGGTGAAGTCTTTTGATGAGCATAAGTGTTTAATTTTTAGAAGATCCCAGTTATCTAGCTTATCTTCTGGAGTTTGTGTGTTGTTGGTTATGGTTTGCATCCTGTTAATGCTGTGTATAAAGGTCTCTAGAGTTGATCCCATTTTTTCTTATATGATCTTTATACTTTTTATATTTAAGCCTTTGATCCATTTTGAATTAGTTTTTGTATATGGTGTGAGGTATGGGTCCTGTTTCATTTTTTTGCAGGTGAACATCCATTTTTGCCAGGACCCTTTGTTAAAAAGACTGTCTTTTCCCCATTTGATGGACTTTGGGCCCTTGTTGAAGATCAGGTGACCATAGGTAGGTAGATCTACATCTGGATTCTCAATTCTGTTCCACTGGTCAATGTTATCTGTTGTTGTACCAGTACCAGGCTGTTTTGACTACTGTAGCTGTATAGTAGGTTCGGAGGTCAGGTAGTGCGAGTCCTCCTACTTTATTCTTCTTCTTCGATAGTGCTTTACTTAACTGGGGCCTTGAGGAGACTATTCTTGACTAGAATTCCAGCATCTTGGGAGATCTTCATTGCCTGAGGCAGCATAAAGCAATGAAAAGAGTACTGAAGAGAGGCTCAAACTGGAGTTCTAATTTCAGCTCTGCCTGCATCACGTTTTTATAACCTTAGCAAAGTCACTGCAATTCCATGGGCCTTAATTTCTTCATCAGGAAAAATCAGGAAGCTGACTAGATGATCTCTAAGGGCTTCCAGATCTAACTTTTTAAAAATCTACAATTCTCTTCCTCTCCCATTTTGGAGACAAAATAGGGATAAAGCCTGTGGCCTTAAAAGAGGGACGGGGGGAAAAAAAGGGAGGGGGGCATGATTTAATCATCTTTTCCTGCTGAATATCTCTGGATCATGGCCAAGAATGCATTTAGCAGTGGAGAGAAAGGGGCCTGGACCACCTGGAGAACTTCCTGGTCTCTTATCCAGCTGAGGTAGTCAGAAATATAGGCCTGGGACATGTCCTTGGCAGGGACCTGTGTTTCTGGAGCCCTCTTAAGAAAAGTACAGACTACTGTACCAATCCCAGAGATGGACTGTTCCTCTACATCCTGTAATCCACCTCTTCTATTTGCTCAGGGAAGGGGAAGAGCCCAGGCTGATCTGAGAGTGGAAAATGTGCCAGGACAGGAGGCCCCTGAAAGCTCCAGTCTATATGAGGTTCTAGATCGACATGACTGGGAATAAGGCCCATGTTTTCTGCCTTCCCAGCCACAAGATGTGCTGAGTCAAATCTCTGGTTCTCTACAAAAGCCATGTGAAACAGAACTGAATCTCAGAAAGAATTACTCACTGTTTTAGGGACGATCTGTTTCTTAGGCTGCCCAATCTTGAAAGGAATCCTCAAAGAGAAAGAGACAAACAGGGAAATTATGAGAAATGAGGTAGAACAAAAGAAATGTGGCTGAAAAGAAATGGCGTAGGCCATTTTTCTCCCAGGAAGGTAAAGAACTGTGCAGTGGCTAGCTACTTTGTACTTGTGCCAAGTGCCCTGGTGGACCTAGGACCGTTAGCATTCAGGCTTGGCTCTAGATGAGTGATCTTCCCATCAACAGTGTCCATCAGAAGTTCTTGGGTGCCGCCTTCTGCCCCAGAGCATTTTTCCTACTTTTAGTTTGTCATTAAACACATTTAAAAGGTAGGAAAAGGGAGATAATGTAAGAATAACAATCACTATAAACCTTGTGTCTTGAGGAGCTACAAAGTCTGAAATTACATACTTACTTTAATAGCTATCATCACTGAATATATACCTTTAAAAACACCATAAAAATCATTTTTTATATATATACTCATTTATTGACTATCTCTCTGTACAGAGACAAACTGAAGAGCTGCTTGGGAGGCTGGGGAGATGACATTGTAGGGGCATTAATGACTGGCCATGCTGAGTTACCTCTATGAAAACTGACAAAATCAAAATGTGGCTAACTTGGACAAGAACGTGAAATCCAGCCCCAGTCTGCTTTGAACTTGCTATGAAGTGCTACACCTGACTGCTTACTTTCAAATGGAAGATGGCTTGGGAGGGTAGCTTGGCATAACGGAAGATCATGAGTTAGAGAGTCCAAACCTGAGCACTAGTCCAGCCTCCACCTCCAATAAGCTGGCTGCCCTGTGGTTTAATTTCTTACTCTGTAAAATAAAGAGTTAATCTAGATAACTGAGGGCACTGAAAATTCCGATTCTACAATTCTGAGAATAAAAGAACTGGAGCCAGGCTAGAAAGCAAACTCTGGGCATCCAGACAGCTATAGGAATGGTAGGCTTCTCTTCTACCTGGGGAAGAAGTAAAGAATTCTTGTAATTAGTACAAGGGTAAGGGCTATAGCAGGAGAGCCCTGAGGGTAAGACTCAACCAGCTACTCTCACTACTTTCCCTTCAGCTTTCTTTAATTCAAACCTCCCGCTTCCAATGCTGCAACTGACCCAGTCCTCCAGGCCCCAGATCCCACCCTCCCCTTCACACCCCCTTCTCCCTGAGCCTGGTTTGATTTGGCCTAAACTGACCAACACTGTTTCTAAACCCAACGGTATAATTAACTACCGATAATAACCCCAGACAACGATCTGGTTGAGAGGCTGGGCCAGCCTGAGTCACAGTGGTTTAAATTTAATTTCTGGAGGACATCCTGTTTATTGTTAACCCAGCCCCATAATTTGGGAGCGTTAACCCTTTGGGGGTTGGCTGATTCACGTGGCTTCTGTAAACAAATAATCTTTGGCTATATAATTCCCAGGGAGAAAGACAGGTTATGAAGCTGAAAAGCAAAATGAAATTGTTATTTCCCTTTTTTGGACCTAAAGAGGGAAGGTTCAAGGGGAGATGATCTCCTCAGCCCCATCCTCATGCCCTCAGCTACTTTCCCCCAAGTCAGGGAATGGAGTTGACTGACACAATGGTTTTGGACAGCAGACAACTGCCCTCAAGGACCATTTTGGTAACAGTGCGAATGAGGTCCTGGTAGCATTGTTAAAAAATTGGTTGTGTTTCTTAAGAAGTATGAAATGGTATAAAAAGCTCTAGACCAGGAATCAGAAGACCTGGTCTCTGCCTCTGACTAGCTTTGTGGTTTGAACAAATCATAAGCCCTCTGGAACCTAGTTTCTTAAACTCTAAAACAAGTAAGTTAGAACAGATGGTTCCTTCAGCTTTAAAACTTGGGAGTCGAAATGGAATCTCCATCCCAAGAATATGGGGAAGAAAGATGTATCTGAAGAATTCTCAGAATGGTCTTCACAATGATTCTAACTTAAAGTCTAGGACTGTAGACTAGGTACCAAGAAACTAGGAACTTAGATTCTATTATTTGTAGTGCCACAGCCTCTCTCTAAATCTTAATTTAGAATCACAGTATTTTTAGAACTCTAAGTTACCATAGAAATGTTTCCAGCTCAATCCTCTCGTTCTGCAGATGAAGAAACAAATCTGGAGAGGTCCAGTGACTAGCCCAAGGTCACTCTGCTTGTCCACAATAAAACTAGGAACAATCGAGTCTCCTGACTTCCAGTCCAGTTTTCTTTCTACTACTAATACTTTAACACTGTTTTCATATGAATTTGCTAAACGTACCTGAAGCAATTATTTAAAAAAATCATTTGATCAAACTAGTCTAGTCTTAAAAGTCTTAAAGCATTAAGGAATTAGAAGGGGCTCATCATTCTATACAAGACTGAAAAACTAAAGGGAAGAGCATTACCACAAGGAAGAAGGTGTGTGCTGAACTGGGTGCTTCCACACAAATTAAAAGTTAAGTATACTTTGTAGATTGAACCAGGTCTCTTTCTTTGTATTCCCACTTCAATTACTGAAGATCTATATATATATAACTTTGGAAACCCTGGTGGCATAGTGGTTAACAGCTACGGCTGCTAACCAAAAGGCTGGTGGGTCAAATCCACCAGGCGCTCCTCGGAAACCCTATGGGACAGTTCTACTCTGTGCTATCGTGTCACTATGAGTAAGAATCGACTCGACGACAACAGGTATATATATATAACTTTATCGTACTATTTTAATTAGTTTCTTGACTCACCCACTCAAGGCTTATTTCTACCTGTTTGAAGAATGTCCTTTTTAAAAAACAAACTTTTCATTTTAAAACAGTTTGATTTTAAAATAAAAAAGTGGAAGAAAAATTGCAGATAGTACATAATTTCCATATGCCCCAAACCCAGTTCCCCCATTATTAACACCTTACATTAGTATAGTTGCCACAATTATATGAATCAATATTGATACATTAACCAAAGTCTATACTTTATTCAGATTTCCTTGGCTTTTACCTTATGTCCTTTTTCTATTCCAGGACCCCATCCAGGAAACCACATTGCATTTAGCTGTCATGTCTCCCTAGGGGCCTCTTGTCTGTGTCAGTTGTTCAGACTTTCCTTGTTTTGGATGACCCTGACAATTTTAAGGAGTACTGGTCAGGTATTTTATAGAAAGGCCCTTAATTAGAATTTTTCTGTTTTTCTCGTGATTAGGCTGGGGGATGGGTTTTGGGAGGAAGACCACAGGGGTAAAGTGCCATTCTCATGGTATCCTATCAAGGGCACTGACCTTGATCACCTGGCTGAGGTAGTGCTCTCCAGGTTTCTCCACTGAGAAGCTACTCCCTGCACCGCTTTCCACTGTGTAGTCTTTGGAAGGAAGTCACTATGTGCAGCTCACATGAAGGAGCAGGGAGTTATGCTCCACCTTGAGGGAAGAGTATCTACAGAAATCATTTGGAGTTCTGTGCAGAAGATTTGTCTATTTCTCTACCATTTAGTTATATCAGTATGAACTCATATTTACTTTATACGTTGGGTTACAACCCAATGCTATTTCATTGCTTTAATTGCCCTACCTTTGGCCACTGGGAGCTCTTTCAATTGGCTCCTGTGTCCTTGTGACATACCCCCAACATGGTACATGTGTTCCGGCACTTCCTTACTTTCACACCACAACATGGTCCAGGGCTCATTTGTTTATTTCCTTCCCAGCTCCTAGAATCAGCGGAGGAACTTCTCACATCAGCATTCAATGTGCTCTATGACATGGTCTCAACCTTCCTTTCAGTCAGTCTTCTTTCCCATCACACCCTGTACAACCACTCTGATTCAGCCAAATGGCTCTGTTCATGTATCCCCCAAATGCAAACTTCTTATAATTTCCTGTCTCAAACTGCAGCATTTCTGAGTGCCAAAGGGAGTGCCATTAATAATTACATTAGAACAACAGGCATAAACCTGGACTGTCCAGGACAAACCAGGACATATGGTCACCCCACCTGCGTTGGAATGCTTTCCCTTCTCCTGGCTTTCTCAAGTCCAAAATCTCTCTTACTTTCTTTAAATGTCTAAGACTCATTTGACATTTTTAATATTCTACTTTTTATGGTTAATAACACTTTATCCCTTTATAAAGCAAAACATGATTAGAAAAAAAAACTTTACAAATACAGAAACGTTAAACAAACAAAAAAAGCCTGCAATCTCTTGTATAAAAGATAATCGAGGGTAATATTTTGGTGTTATTAATTAAAAATTTTTTTTTGCAGACACAGAAAACAACTAGAAGCAAATCAGGCAAATGTTAGTACTGGCTAATTCTGGGTGGTGGAAATACCATTACTGTCCTCTTCTTTCTCCTAGCGTATTTTTCAAATAAACAAACAAGAAAAACCCTTAGGTTTTTTTTTTTCCTTGTTTATGAAAATAACATGGTTATTGTTAAAAACTTTGAAAACATGAAACATGAACACAAAGTACAAAAGACACCAAAAAAAAAAAAAAACAAGTCATAATGTGTGTGTGTATATACACAGTTTTAAAATAAAGGTGGTTATCATCTAGAGACATACATCATGATTTTACACATCAGTTATACTTTTTCACTGGCCTGATTTTCAAGATATACATAGTATTTCATTATATATATATATCTGTAGCACCAGTTTTATTTGTTTTAACCTACATTACTTATCGTTGGTTGTTTCAACTGTTTCAAATTTTTCTTCTATTATAAACAAAAACTCTAATAGCTAAATCTAATGACTAAATCTTTGTGCACATCAAGGATTAGTCACATGGGATAAATTCGTAAGATTTGGAATTGCTGAGACCAAGGGCATGTACATGGTCGAGGCTTTGATGCATTTTGCCAAATTGCCTTAGAGACAAATTGAAACCTTTTACATTTCTAAAAGATTCCAACAGTTTACATTTTGACACCAGCCCTTTGACTTACATATCAGGAGTTTTTCCTGGCTTCCTGTCTGCCTTTTACTTTTGTACCTGTGTGTATTTAATGTGCAGAGCTTTTGACTATTATAAAGTCAAATCTATGAAATCTACCTTTTCCTTTGTTAATTTCTTCTTTTGGTGTCATATTGAGAAATACCAGCTTTCTCCCTCAACGATATGTAAATATTCACCTATATATATTTTCATTACTTTTATAGCTTTCTCTTATTAATCTTTCTTTTCATCAGTTATACACGTGCACAGTTTAATACATCAACAAGTTTTGCTAAGTAAAACAGGAGTCCCTAAGCCCCCCAATCTCATTTGTTCAGAGGCAACTACTTTCAACTCAGCTGATTTTTTTGGTTATTTGTCTTTGGATGTCTAAATAAAATGCCTGTATTGCTACTTCTTGATTGTTAGTTTTAGGCACTAGCTATTGACTTTTTTACTTTGGAAGATGAGGATTCAACTAAACAAATAAAACTCGTTGGGGCCCCACCCCCACTAAACAAAGACACACTTGCAACTCTCCTGCCTCTCAATATAGTTACATTGTAATTTTGTTAGATCAATAGTAAGTAAACTATTATTAGCATGTGTTTTGTTTTCTTTCCTTCTCTTAACCAGCAGATTCTCCAGCCTCAGCCAAGCCTTCAGAAAACTGCAGTCCTGGCCGAAGTATTGACCCTTACAGACAGTCCCAAGCCAGAGCTCCCCAGCTATGCCACTCTCAAATTCTTGACCAACAGAAACCTTATAGTTGTTTTCAGCCACTAATTTTGGGGCTAACTAGTTACACAGCAATAAGTAACTAGTAACAGTGCATAACCTGTTTTCCCCAAAATTAATAATTGTCAGTTTTAATAACTGTTTATTCCTCATTTTGGCAGAGAAAAACTATGTGGTAGATTTGAAGTTTTGCATATCCAGAACAAGTTTTATTGTACTTCTAACACCCTCACACTCGCTTGTGATTGGGTATAGAATTATAGGCTGGACATAATTGCTTTCAGAATTTCACAGGCATTGACTCACTGCCTTCTAACTTCTTGGGCCGCTGTTGTGAAATCTAAAGTCATTCTCGATTCTTATCTTTTGTATGTAGCCCGTTTTATTTTTTTTCCTCTTTAGTCAAGTTTACAGGATCACATGCTTGTCCCTAGTGTAAAATTTCATGATGATGTACCCTGTCGGTCTACTTTTATCCACGGTGCTGGGTACTCACAGGCCTCTTTCAATTTGGCAATTCATAACCTTTAGTTCTGGGGTTAAAAAAAAGATTGCTTTCTTCCCCTCCATTTTCTCTATTATTTCTGCGATTTTTATAATTCCAGTACCGACCCTCCTTGGCTGGTCACCTAATTTCTCTCCTACTTTTCAATGTTTCTTAATTTTATCTTCTTCTAACACTGCTACTGAGTTTTTCACTTCTGCTGTCATATTTTTAATTTCCAAGAGCTCTTTTTACTTCTGATTTTGTTTTTTAAATTGCATACTGCTTTTATTTCATGAATGCCATGTCTCCCTGAGGACCTTAATGATAACTTAAAAAAAGTTTCTTCTCCCTGTATAGTCTCAGTTGCCCTCCAAAATGCTTTTTTCTGTTTGTTTTGGTCTCTGTTTTTCATACTAAGTGTTTTCCTGGGATGTGTGGTAATTCTTGGTTGTTTGCTCACATGTATGACTGGGGGACAAAAAAGCTGATTAAAAGCTCTGAGCACACGGATAACGCTTGCCTATTAATAGTGTAGCATGATTTAGTGGGGCAGTTTTGTGGGCAACTCCTGAAGTCAGTATCTTTAATCTTTCCTCCTGGGCAGGCAAATTCCCTACAGAAAGTTCTTCCAATCTCTTGCCTCCAGGGTAAAGGCCCAGCTCAGGGTTCTGGGCGCTGAGAGCTGAGTGAGAGGAAGAAGTGTTGTGTGTGTGTGTGCGCGCGTGCATGTGTGTCTCCTCAGCATTCCCACTCAGCATGCGTGCATTCACGTAATCCTCCTGACTTCGGTATTCTCAACTGTGCTTGATGTCCTCTCAGGGGTGGATTTGAGTCTTGTGGGCCTAGAGATTAGACTCATTTTATGTGTCCTTTTAAAGAAAAATAATATAAAATTACAAATATAAAAATAGGTATGAAACCGAGTACTTATTTAGACAGAGAAAAAAGCAGAATTACAAATTATAAAGAGCTAACAATGCAAATATCAGAAAATCAAGAATAATATTTTTTTAATCATCTGCCTGACACACCTCTGTATTTTTTTCTCCCCTACTTTTTTTGGCTATGCAACCTATGACTGCCTTTTCAATACAAAGATAACTCAGTCTTTCCTCTAGCATGTTTGATTGAAATTTGTTTCCTATTACTGACAGTATAAGGAAAGTGTCTTTTTCAGCTTACTACTAATATCACATAAATACAAATTTGAGAAGTGTTGTCAAATTTAGGAAAATCTCATGTTTCTTTCATAAGTGAGCTGTAGGATTCCAGGGCATATTTCAAGTTTTCTTATTAGCGACTAATCTTAAATGTTCTTTGAATTAATGACACTAACCAGCTTGCCACTGACGTCCTTGTAGGAGGGCACGTAACGAGTTCTATGTTATCTCCGTTCTGTATTTGTTAAATCCACCAGAAACGTCAAGGTATTCCTCAGATGAGCCCCTCCTCTTCATTAACTGGATTGGCAAACAATCGCCACTCCTATTTAAAATCTATCTCATTCTCTCAGTGATTTACTAGCTTCTGATACAACTACATTTTTTTGGTTACATATTTGATTTCAGGATCATTTGCTTTATTTAATTGCTTACCTCTGTCACTTTTGTTTTGTATTCATTACTTTTTATCTAAGTTTACCCCTAGTATTTAAATAAATTTGAAAATGATCAAAAAAGGTACTCTTCATGTATTTCCAACTCAGGAGTCACTTCTCTTATAATAATTTCCCAAAAGTGCCTTTACAAATTGCAGTTAACCTGGCATACTCCCAACTCAACTCTCCTTAGCCCCACCCGCCCCAACAGCCAAGGCTACTCCAAATCTACTGACATGAGGGTTAGCATGAAGTAGTAACAGTAGGAGGTGAAGACAGAGGCTTTCTTAAGGGATGGCTGTTTAAATACTTTGTTTTCAAAGTTTACAAAAATACAGGACCATGTGAATGCATGGCTCAGGTTCCTTCTGGTTCTTGGAAAAGGCCCACACAAACTAAGGACCTGAAGCTTTCTTAGTTTCACACAGTAAATACACTTTTGTGTCCCCTACTCTAGAGGCTCCGTTTCATACTCTTCAGGGGTACAGATAAACCCTTCGTTCTTCTGCAGGGGCGGGGTAGGGAAGGAGATGTAACTTCTTCCTAACAGTTTTTATGCAATCCCTTTTACCTTAGCACTCAGCTTCACTCCCACTTCCAGAGGTACGTGTTGTCATTAGCTGCTGTTGAGTAGATGACGGACGACTCCTGGCAACCCCATGCCTGCAGAGTACAACTGCTCCATAGGATTTTCAAGGCTGCGACCTTTCAGAAGCAGATCACCAGGCCTATCTTTCGAAGTGCCTCTGGGTGGGTTCGAACTGCCAACTTTTTGCCTAGTGGTAGAGTGCTTAACCATTTGTACCACCTAGCCACCAAATTCTGAACCTTTCAAGATTCTGTGCTATAAGTTAGGATGGCTCTGGGTTTCCCCAAATGCCAGTTTAGGATTGGTTTTCTTGGAACTCCTAAGCCAGTTAACTCTTGCAACTTCGTCTGAATTCCCAAATGTCGCTGCTGATGTCTCTTCTATTCTCCTAGAACTTGTAGATCTGTGTCTTAAAAAATTTGTTTTACTGTGCTTTTTGTGGGGTTTGTGGGGGAAACAAATTAGATATATATATTCAATCTGTCATCTTTACTCAGAACCTGGCTAATTTATTAATAATGGCTTTACACCCTATTAAAATGTATTTCTAAAAGTTTTTCCTATGTTGATACGGTTGTATGACCATCACCACTATCAAATTTCAGAACATTCTCATCACTCCCAAAAGGAACCCATGTCCTTTAGCAGTCAATCCCTACTCCCACTCTCTCCCCAGCCCCTGGCAACCCCTAATCTATTTTCCGACTATGGATTTGCTGATTCTGGGCATTTCATAAAAACAGAATTATGTATGTGCCCTTTTGTGTCTGGCTTCTTTCACCTGGAATGATTTCAAGGGGTCATTCATATTGCAGCATGTACCAGAACTTCACTCCTTTTCATGACTGAATAATATTCCATCATTTTGACATATCACATTTGGCTTATCTATTCAGTGGTTGATGGCCATTTGGGTTGTTTCCACTTTCTGGCTGTTATGAATAATGTCAGTTTTTGTGGGGACATATGTTTTCATTTCTCTTGGGCATATATCTAGGAATGAAACTGATGGGTCACATGGTAACTCTATGTATAACCTTTTGAGGAACTGCCAAACTGTTTTCCCAAGTGGCTATACCATTTTGCATTTCCACTGTCTGAAGGTTGCAATTTCTCCACCTTTCCATCAATATTTGTTACTGTCTTTTTGACTGTAGCTATTCCAGTGGGTTTTTTTATTCCAGTGGGTATGAAGGTATTTTATTGTGGTTTTGATTTGCATTTTCCTAATGACCAATGATGTTGAGAATCTTTTCATGTGTTTATTGGTGATTTCTATGTCTTTTTTGGGGGGGAAACATCTATTCAAATCCTTTGTCCATTTTTAAAAATGGGTTGTCTTTTTACTGTTGAGTTTAAGAGTTGTTTATATATTCTAGATACAAATGCCTTCTCAGATATATGATTTGCAAATTACTTTCTCCCATTCTGTGGATTTTTTTTTTTTTTTACTTTCTTGATGTTCTTTGAGTACAAAACGTTTAAATGTTGAGGAAGTCCAATTTATTTATTTTTTTGTTGCTCATGTTTTTGGTGTCATACCTAAGAAACTTTTGTCAAATCCAGGGTCATAAAGATTTACCCCCATGTTTTCTTCTAAGAGTTTTATAGTTTTAGCTCTTAAAATTAGGTCTTTGATCCATTTTTAGTTAATTTTTATACATGGTATGAGACAGGGGTCCAACTTTTTTTTTTTTTTTTTGCATATGGAAATCCAGTGGTCCCAACACAATTTGTTGACGACTACTCTTTTTCCATGGAATTGTCTTGGTATCCTTGCTGAAAATTTAAATACAAGGGTTTATTTCTTTACTTTCAATTCTGTTCCAATGACCCACAAGTCTATCTTTATGCCAGTGCCACACTGTCTTAATTACTATAGCTTTGTAGTAAGTTTTGAGATTGGGAAGTATCATGGATTGAATTGTGTCCCCCCAAAATCTGTGTGAACTTGGCTAGGCCATGATTCCCAGTATTGTGTACTACTTCTCCATTTTGTGGAATTGTGTAATAAGGCAGGATTAGGGTGGGCGTATCTTACTAAAGGGCATGACTCAAGTAATAGTCTTCATCACCTCACTCAAGTCACATCCTTGCTTGAGTCATGTCTTTTATCTTAGAAGAGATAAAAGGAGAGAGAAGTAAGCAGAGAGGGACCACACTACCACCAAGAAACAAGAGCCATGTGCGAGAGGCATTCTTTGGACCTGGGGTTCCTGCACTGAGAACCTCCTAGACCCAGGGGAAGATAGACGATAAGATGCATGGAGATCTCTATGTAATAGCAGGTGCACAGATGTTGAAAGGAGACAAAAACCTTCCTCTGGAGCTGACAGAGAGAGAAAGCCTTCCTCCGGAGCTCGTGCCCTGAACTGGGACTTCTAGGAGCCTTCTAAACTGTGAGAAGACGACTCGACAGCACTGGGCTGGGTAAACTGTGAGAGAATAAATCTTTGTTTGTCAAAGACATCCACTTGCAGTATTTCTGTCATTGCAGCACTAGATAACTAAGACAGGAAGTATTCGTTCTCCAACTTTGTCAAGATTGTTTGGCTACTCTGTGTCTCTTGCATTTCCAGTGAATTTTAGTGGCTTATTTTTATATTTAAATCTTTATTCCATTTAGAGTTTGGATGGGTAGTTAGTTAGCTAGTTGTTTTAACATGATTTTTTGACTAATTCATCTTTGAAAAGTAATTCTATATCATGGATCTGATTACTCTTTCACCAGTAACATAGTTTTGTTTAGGCTTATAACAGATCTCAATTCCTAGTAAAGTGAATCCCTCCTGATTACATTTCTTTTTCAGATAATTTCTTGGGTATTTTCATTTGTTTTATAATTCAAGATGAATTTCAAAATTATCTGTGTTGTTCCCCCCATGCCCCAATCCCGTAAGGATATTTATTAACGGAAAAGCATTATATGTATAGGTTAAGTTTTGAAAAATCAACATCTTGACAAATATGAGGCTTGCTCATTCAGGGCCATACCATTCCTTTCCATTAATTCAAGTCTTTTTATTATGGCCTTTGGTCTTAACAGTTCTCTTCATATAAGTTTATTTTGCTAAATATTAAGATCCCAAGTAACACGTAAATTTTTCAGCTCTAAAATTTTTTTTTTTATACATGTCTTGTTAGGTGTGCTGCATAAAATTTTATATTTTTGATTATACCATGGATGTGATTCTCTTTTTCATTTTATCTTCCTGATACATGGGAAAACTACTGAGTTTTTAAAATTTACCCTGAATCCAGCCACCATATCTCCATACTTAAACCTATATAGCCCAAGACATTCAACTGGGGTGGCAGGGCTAGGGGGAAGGGGGGAACTAATCAGGCATTTCAGGTAGACAGCCATATCATTTGAAAAGAATAAAATTTACCTTTTCTTTTCCAATATCTATACCCTATTTCTTGACTTCTGTTACAACACCAGCTAGAAATTATAGGAAAAAAAAAAAAAGTTTCCAACTAGTAAGAGTGTTTCAAGCCTGATCTTTCACTATTAAATATGAAGGGACCACTGGTTTCAGTAGTAAGGAAATATCTTTGTGTTCCTAGTTTACCAAAAGATACAAAGATTGGATTTTTGAATTATATCAATGCCTTTGGGCATGCATTTAGACGACCAGTTTGTTCCCCCATGACCTATTACTGTGATGAACTGTGCTAATACATTTCCTCACGTTCAGCCATCCTTTCATTACTGAAGTAAAGTCTGCCCGGTAAAGAGCACGTGTAAATCGACTTTGGTGTGTATATGTCTGATGATGAAATACAAGCACCTCAAGGGCAGGAGCTGATTGTCATACTTCTTTGCAAACCCTGCCAGTACTGTACTGGGGGCAGTGTTATTTTCAACCTCTCACTCAATGTATATGCAATAAATATGTACTAAGGACCTCCTTTGTGCCAAGCATTGTGCTAGGTTCTGGGGCTATCGGGATGAATGAGACAGACACATTCCATGAGCTCATGGCACTTATAGTTTTATGCACGTTAGTAAGCACCAATGAATGAATAAGTACATTGCCCCAAAACCAAACAAAAAACTCGTTGCCATCCAATCAATTCTGATTCACAGCGACCCTACAGAGTAGAACTGCTCCACGGTATTCTGAAGGAGCTGCTGGTAGATTCGAACTGCTGACCTTCTGGTTAGCAGCTGAGCTCTTAACCACTACGCCACCAGGGCTCCACATTGCCCCAAAGGCCCTGTAAAACATTCTGCTCTAATTTAAGATTCCTGAAAAAAGCTACTCTTAAAAAAAAAAAAAATGCCTGTTGCCATCAAGTCGATTCTGACTCATAGTGATCCTATAGGACAGAGTAGAACTGCCCCATAGAGTTTCCAAGGAGTGACTGGTGGATTTGAACTGCTGACCTTTTGGTTAGCAGCCGCAGCACTTAACCACTACGCCGCCAGGGTTAGGCCATATAAAGAATAAAGAAAGGTAATATCATCTTCTTTGGTCTCCCAGTTCTTATCTGACTGAAAGGAAACCCAAAAAGCATACCAGCCACAACTCTCAGTTGGAGTCAAGGGACAGTACACTCAGTGGAGACCAAGAAAACAGAGCTGGCATTTGGCACTGGAAGTCAAGCCGGATGAAATTTTCAGAGTACAGGTCAAGGGAAAATATTTTAAAGCATCTAAACGGTAGTATGAAGGGAGAAGAGACTCCTGGGTTTCTTCAGAGGCTGCCAAATGGTAGATATGCCCCATTCTGCTAGAGAAATAGCCAGAAGAAGGGGGCAGATGCCCTCCTGCCAAGCTCAGAGATTCTCTGCCACTGAAACAGCATCCTTGCAGGAAACAGTGAAAGGCGGCAAGGAGGGAAAGCAAGTGGAAAAGAGGAGAACAACTAGGACCTTCTGCCACTGCCTCCCATTGAATCCACTTCATCCAGGGCTTCAAACCGGTTCTGTTCCATTGAAGCCCCTGCTGATAATCTGCATTTCTAGTAAGTTCCCAGGCAATGCTAATTCTGCTGCTTAGGCATCAATTCTGAGGACCGCCAGTAGGGCAGTGGCTCTCAAGATTTATTATACCTAAGAATCACTCGGGCATCTTGTTAAAATGTAGATTCTGATTCAGTATTTCTAGGGTGGAAATGCAAATTCTCAGCAGGGGAACAAACCAGTTCAAAGCCCTGATTTCATCCCTGTGGTTCTATTCTCCTGCTGGAAAACAGGGACTTCCTCATAAGAAACAGCTGCTTTGGAAAGTGTGTGGCAAGAGTGACAGCATCGAAGCATCTCCAAGAGCAGTGGCTGCCCTGGCACAGCTGGAGCACTTGGGGCCCAAGGTCGGCAGTCCTCCAGAGCATGGGGAGGCTCACTGTGCTCCAGGATTTTTGTTCCTCCTCTTCCTCACAGCTTTCCTCGGGGTTCTCCCCTTGGAATTGTGTGGGTAAGCAGAAGTCCAGAGAGAGGACAGGGCTTGCTCCCTGAGAATCTCTGAGTTCTGGAAGGAATTAAGAGGGCTCTGAGCTCCCTGCCTCTGGAGTAGAACTCCTTACTCCATTCTGCATGCCACTCCATAAATATGAGCACCAAAGGGCAGAAGAAGGGGTATTTTGGTCTCAGCAACAAAATGGAGAAAACATTTCTCTCAACCCTACCCTTCTCCAACCTTCAACATGCCCCACCTCAAAAAAAAAAAAAAAAAAAGTTCTATGTGTACAGAGGGAAAGGGGGAAAAAAGATTCTATTTTCTTTCACAATAAAGAAAAGTCAACAGGATGTTCTCCAAAGCTACAAATACACTTTTTCAAACAGTAAATATCTCTATTAGCAGCATGATGCCAGTTGGCTAATTCTGTCTGTCTCAGTAAAACCTTTCCAAAAAAACTCCTGCTCTTGTATAATGCCTACTTACAAAAACAGCTCCTTTGCATTTTCCATTTGCTAGGTTTCTCAATATTTGTTTCCCCACCCCCTCCACTGCAGAGGCAGAGATCAGAGGCAGGCCCAGATGGCATGGGGTGGGGATCCCCTGGTCACCCTAGTGGATTCCTCTGTCCCTGCTTTCCTGGGAGAGTCTCCACTTCCATTACCAAGAAGGGTATAAAGAAGCTAAAACCTAAGGATTTGGCCTCTGGAATTTGTTTTTACTAAACATGAATGAGCCAAGGCCTGACTCGGGGGTGGACAGAACCCTGAAACGATTTTTCACAGAGAAATGAGTGACTCAGTCTACCCACCCTTCATCTTTCTGATACCCTAGCTGGGCAAGAGATCCACTTCGAACTGTTAGCCAGTTTTGGGGGAAAGACATGAGGGAGGGGGTAGTGAAGGGAAGGCTGAGCAAAGAGTAGGAGGCAGCTGATAGTGGCTGAAATCCTGCCTCCCCGGGGAGTGGTATGGGCCTGAGTCACTGTCTGGGCAAGAGCAGGAAGGTGGGCGAAAGGCAGCAGCTTCTGCGGGCTGAAAGGGCGAGCCCTCCTCCCCCACCCCCATCCTTCTGTTACTTTATCCTCCGGCTCACTGCCTTTTCTGGTCTGAGGCCCCACCAAGGATACCACCACCCTAACAATCGGAGAGAAAACAGAGGGCCAGGGCAGGGCAGGGCTTACTGAGGGTCATCTGACTCTGGGAGAGCAGCTGCTTGTTCGATGCTATCCTCTTTAAGAAGGGCCAGCTGGTCACAATGCCAAAGGGCCAAGGAAAGTTCAGCTTGAGCAAGGACATGAGAGATGCCATCAGAAGGGAAATGAATTGAGCTGTAAATTATCCATTTCCAGTGGCTATGACCACAGCCTCTCTGGCCCCAGCTCAGTTTGTCCCCTAAATTAGCCAGATCCAAAACCAGAGCACATAGAACACCACCCCGATTTGCCACCAGTCCAAGGAAGTATGTGTGTATTTAAAAATACAAGGCATGACTCTGTGACTTGGCTGATTTGTTACTTGGACCAGAACAATCATCCGGTTCAGCTGTGCTCCCTCATTCCCCACTGCTCCCCAGGCTGATCTCTGAAAAGCAAAGAGAATAACCACAGAACGTCAAGCCACGTGGGATCTGGAGATCATCTAATTAAAGCTACCATTTATTGAACACCTACTATTGCCAGTTTCTGTGCTGAGTGCTTCAGAAACATCAGATCGTTCAACGTGGTTCACGACTGTATTTTACAGAAGAGACAGTGCACGGGTTAAGGGTATGGACTCTGGAGCCAGACTGTTTGAATTCAAGTCCTGCCTCAGCCAATCACCAGCTGTGGAACTTTTGGCAAGTGACTTCTTGTGTCTCAGTTTCCTCATCTCTAAAATAGTATAATAATGTACATATCTCAGAGAGCTGCTGTGAATATTAAACGAGTTTAATACTTAAGACCATTCCTGGCATATAGTAAGGTTGTTAGTTAGGTGCCATTGAGTTGGTTCTGACTCCCAGTGACCCTATGTACCACAGAACGAAACACTGCCCAGTCCTGAGCCATCCTCACAACTGTTGTTATGCTTGAGCCCACTGTTGCAGCCACTGTGTCAATTCACCTTGTTGAGGGTCTTCCTCTTTTCCGCTGACCCTGTACTCTGCCAAGCATGATGTCCTTCTCCAGGGACTGATCCCTCCTGACCACATGTCCAAAGTATGTAAGACACAGTCTCGCCATCCTTGCTTCTAAGGAGCATTCTGGTTGTACTTCTTCTAAGACAGACCTGTTCATTCTTTTGGCAGTCTATGGTATATTCAATATTCTTCGCCAACAACACAATTCAAATGCATCAATTCTTCTTCGGTCTTCCTTATTTGTTGTCCAGCTTTCACACGCACACGGTGCGATTGAAAATATACTAAGCAGGCTCTAGGTGTTGGTTGTGAAGATGGTGGTGGTGGTATTGTGATAATGATGATAAAATTGAGGCCCAGAAGGGGTGACTTGCACAAAGTTACACAAAGATGAGTGGAAAATCCAGGACCAAAGCCCAGTTATCCAAGACTCCCAGCACAGTGCTCTTTCTACTATCGCCCAAAGAATGGACACCTTAAATTATTTTTTTCTATTTTGGGGCAAGCAGCAGTCCCATCCCATCCCATAACACATTATTACCAAGCCCAAGTTCCTAAGTTTGCTTAAAACTAAGTGTGGCTTCCTCCTAGTTTTTTGTGACAGAAGTCTGAAGGTTGATGGATAAAGATCAAGAAAAGAGAGGACAGAAGGTAATTCAAGAAGGCACTTTAGCCTCCTTAGGAATTCTTAAGAAACTCCTAGTATTCGACAGACAAGCTATCATCTATTCTCATTCTAATCTGTAAGACAGGAAGGGGCAGAAAATTAGTTTTCCCGTTTTATAAAAGAGAAACATAAGGTATTCTGAGGTAAAAGGCTTGTCCTGCTTACTCAACAAGCCAGAGAGAAACCTGACTTCCACTCTGATGGGCTATCGGTGGTTTAGACCAAACTCTGAGAAGCACAGACCAGCTGTTTAATTTGAGGCTCTACATCTATTTGGCCCCTAGAAAGCAGGAGGCAGAGGAGTAGAGGGCTGAAATGGAAACTCACTTCCAGGCTCAGCTCCCTAGATCATCCCCACCTATTGGTCACAGGAGGCAATAATTCTCTTGCTATGAAGAGAACGGTCTGCCCTAGCAATGATGCTGGTCAGGCTTGGTATGACAAAAGTTAAAGAAAAAAAATATTGTGAACACTCAGAATATTATAGAGAATATATAATAAATACTCCTGTACCCACCTAGCCTTCTCAAACTCTAACATGAAGCCCTGCTTGCTTCAGATCTTATTCTTTAAGCAAGAACAACAGTACAGATACTGATGAAGTTCGTTGGGTATCGCACCCTGATTCCCTTTCCTTCCCTCCTTCCTTGTTTCTCTAAAGGTAACTACTATCCTGAATTTAGTATTTATTATTCCCATATTTTTTCTACATATGTTTAAATTCATTAGCAAAACACAGCATTGTTTTACAGGTCTAAACACAGGTACACGTCACTTAATGTCCACAATACACTCTGTGTAATAAGACATTATGTGATTTGGATGCTGAGGATGTCTCAGGTGAACACTCAGGTAGGCCCAGCTATTGCTGGCTTCTCTGTTAAGCCAGCTGCAGAGAAGGTCAGCTCACCCGTGAGCAACTGCCCAGGGAGGGGATGGTGCAGGCCAAGGGGGCTGAGGGCACCCAAGCCAGGCTGGGGCATCTGGGGCACGTATCTTTCAATCAGTGCTTTACAGGACCACAGCCGGCAAAACACAGGGACTAGACCAGCCAAGTCAGGGGACCTGAGGGGGACTGGGGTTGGGAGTTTGGGACTGGGCCTCCATCGCTGCAGACTAGGTGGCTTCCAGGCAGCGTGCCGCAACCGGGCAGACATGGGACCCTGACTTCAAGACTGGGGTCTGACATCCTGGCACTCAGACACCTGTGTGCCCCGGCCCATGGATGTATAAGTGGTCGGCCTTTGCCCAGATGGATGTTAAGTGACACATACCTGTATTACGATACTAAATGCATCATTTTGAAACTAGCTTTTTACATTCAACACTGTTTCTGAAATTTATCCATGTTGAAATACATTGTACTACTTCATTTTAACCACTACATAATATTCCATTGATATGACAATTTACTTACCCATTTTCCAGATGGACATCTACAATGATGTAATTAACATTCTTGTACCTATCTCCTGTTGCACAGGCACAAGAGTTTCTCTGGCTTACAGTGTAGGCAGGCACATCTTCAAATATATTAAGGAGTCCAGAATCTCCAGTGTGGGTTTCCAATGTACACTCCCACCAGCAGTATACAGAGCTCCCATTACTCCTCATTCTCAGATGCTTGGTATCATTAAGACTTTAAGGTTTTTGCCAGTTTGATGGCTACGAAATGGCAGCTCATTTTTGGTTCAATTGGCTTTCCCTGGATTACTAATAAGACTGAACGTCTTCTCATAATTTTTTGTCCATGTAAAAAAAAAAAATGGCACCAACTATAGTAGCGTCAGAACTCCTCGTCTAACCTCACAAGGAGAAGGAGAGAGAATCGTCATCAGCACCAACAGGCCAAGGCTGACTGCTGTGAGGTGTAGGTCAAACATACCTCCACCCTCTAACCTTTTTACCAATTCCTATACCAGCCATCTCTCCCATGGGACTCTCTCTACTCCTCTGCTGGATTTGACAATTTGTTGCAGTGGCCACACAGAACTCACAATGGTACTCACAACTAGGGGTTTATTAGGGGAGTAACGGGTTACCATTCAGAATCAGGAATGATTCAGGATACAGTTCGTTGATCAAGACAGCCTTGTCTCAACTGTGCCCGCAGGTATGCCACTCTCTGGTCCTTGGCCTCTCAGCCTAGCTTCTGCCCTGCTTGGGCAAGTGTTAGCTCTTTAGCTCTGCCAAAAGTGCTTGGAGGCACCCCACTCTGCCAGGAAGCCTCTTGCCCAAAGGTGCAGAGCTCTCTTGCTCTACGGGTCAGCAAGCCTAGCTCTGCCAACAAGTGCTGGGAGGCATCCCACTCCACCAGGAAGCCTCCTTTCTGAAGGCGCTCAGCTCTCTCACTCTGCGGGTCGACACACTGACTGTAACCACCTTGCCACTTGGGCCAGGAAGCCCACTGGGGCATCTCACACTAGTCTCCTGGTTCTGCTGCTGCTATTTCCCTGCTGCCACTTCTCGCCGTCTTGCCCCGTCTCGTGTTAAGGCTCTCTGCCTCTGTCTCCTGGGTCTAGGAGGTTCGCAGCACAGGGGCTCTGGGTCCAAAGGACAATGCTCTGCTCCTGTCTCTTCTTGGTGGTAGTGAGGATCCCCCTTTCTGCCTCCGGGATGGCTCATTTTAAGCCTAGTGGGATGGCAAAACTGACCAGTCCTCTTGTTAGGGTTCCATACACCTTACTTGCATGGTCCTGCCCCTATAAGGATGCCATGCACCTTATCTGTATTATTAATAAGCTGTTCAATCCCCTTGGTGGGCCATGAGGACCTTATTTGCATAGTCCTACCCAATCTTTTCTTGGGAGTTACAAGACCACGGCTAGGAAGGCCATATAAAAGTGATCCATCCACAGTAGCCCACCCCCTGAATTTTCTAGCCATGGTTCTTTTTATACTTGGAGGATAACTTTACCCTCCCAATCATTTAACCAGTCCAAAACAGTCATTAACAGTCCTTCAGTAGGGCTGAGTCCTCAGGGTGAGGTTACTCAGGTATCAGCCACTCAGTTCTGCCGCAGGTATCCATCCAATCTGGTCAGTTTCTCCAAAAGTCATCTTGGCTTCACCCTCTCTGATGTCTGATAAAATTTAACTGAGAGAAGATTATTCCCTTGCTCTGAGCCTCATGAGTTATCAGAATAGCAAAACCTTTAAGGGGTTTTAGGTTCAGCTACTGTATCCTAGTCCAGCAGTGCCTTCCCCTTAGTCCACTCTTTCAGTTATTGCTTTTACAATTACAGTTTTTACAATCACAATTAACCCTACTAACAGTCAACACTCACAACTGAATCAAATAATCCTATCAGCATCTTCTCCCATTCTCTCTTCCCCAGACCTATCAGGAAAGAGGGATCTATTCGGTGGAGATCCTCCCTTCTCCTCCCTCAGTTTGAGTGTAAACACCCATGAAAGCGTTTAAGCTGGGCACTTTGTGCCTTTATCTCTCCCTGTTTTAGATAGCCAATGCTTAAATTGCTCATCCCTATCAAACCAGTACTCTGAGGAGACAAGCATGGGCCTTGGTCTTGAAGAATCTTCTGTTCTGGTTGGAACTTTGAGCATCTGCATCCATAAACAAAGTCCAGTTCAGAGCAGGCCACCAAATTGCAGCAACTTACACCAGCTCATGGTGTCAAACATTCCTCTCTCTCTCTCTCTCCATTCGGTAGGGTTCTGGTCAGCTCATCCCTAGCCCCCGTGGGCTAGGTCAATGGGTACCAGCCATAGACTCAGGAGTCCGTATCAGGGCTTTGAACAAGTTCTTCCTGGCTAAGTCATGTCTGAAGAAGTGACACCAGAACAGACCTGAATTTTTAAAGTTTGGGTGAATTGGAACAATAATGGGTGTGGGGAAAATTACAGGTTGAAGCCCTGCTAGAAACTTAATCTCCCTCTTTGGAAAACAAGGGTGGCGTATGTGTTGCATAGCAACTAAGTCTCCCGTCTGCTGGATCTTGAGCAGAGTTGGAAACGGTAGTGCCTCACTCAAAGATGGTGGCCTACCGAGCCTCTGTGAACATGTGTCGCTCCCCACAGTCCTGCTAATCCAGTCTCACCCACTGGGCTCCTGAAAGGGCTTACTACGCCTCCTTCGAGTCTCCCACTCCAGGGCTTCAAGTGGTAATTCTCCCTGTTCTAGTTATCGTTCCAGTTAATACAAATTGTAAAAATTCAGGTCACTTCCTTGGCCATGACAGAACTGGTTCAAACTGGTTCAAAGCCCTGGTCCACATACTTCCTTGAACTTTAGACCAACCAGCCCCTTTTCTTTCTCTCTTGCATCTCTAGCTCCCATGGGCTAAGTCAAAGGGCACCAGCCATAGGCTCAGGAGTCCACACAACTCCCTGTACTTCCAACCAGCCAGCCCCTTCTCTCTCTCATTCCTAGTCCCAGTGGGCTAGGTCAAGAGGTACCAACTGAACATATCCAAACTCAGGGCATCTCTTCATTGCTACACCTCCTCCACTTCCCCTCATCTTGTGGCCCCAGGTGGTCTCCTTAAGCATGCATACAAGGCTGTCTATTCACTGGCTCTCTTTAACTTTCAGTCCTGGAAGGGGGGTTCTTTTGATGGACGTTGACTTTTCCTGCCTCGATGCATCCAACAGCAAGCTGCTTGCTTGAAATTCAAAAGGAAAAGTAAGTTTTTTTCTCTGCTGCATGTCCTTTCAAATGGAAATTTCCTGAATCCAAAGGTTCTGAGTGGGGCTCAGGTTTTTTACCTTAACCCCCAATACTCTATACACAGGGCTACTGCATTCAAACCAACAGTCTGTGTTTCCTTCAGCCAAACTCCAGTTCCCCTTTTAGCATATCTAATCAAGTACTGGCTGAAGGTGAAGTTACCCGATCCCTGTTACCTACAATACCCAACATTCATTTCCACCATACACTTAGGTCTGTTTTACAACACTAGGTAGGAGAAACATTCAATATCCATAGTACATTCAAATAAATACACGTAACCCTTTTAAAAACATTCCAGTTTCATCTTCTCTACACCTTGACTACTTTCCCATTCATAGGCATATGGCCTTTGGACTCTGGCTGAGTGGAATCAGAAGACCCTGGCCCCCTACCAATCATCTTGTTTAACCAGCCTGGTTTTTGCCCCAAGTCATTCCAGATGCAGATTTTCTCCCCTCAGCTGCAACATAACATCTCTTAATTTCTTTTCAGCCATTACAGGTAACAACAACCAAAGTAACCATCTAAGGATCATAAGTTTCACTTCCCATGCCCCTTCATTCCTTCTCTTCCTAAGCCTCATGTTTCCATGAGTCCAGAGCCAATGTAACAAATCCCACTTCTGACACCAACTAAATGAATATTTCTTTTATAAGGATCAACACAAAGCTGGTTCCTATGAGGTGGAGGTCAGATATACCGCCACCCTCCAAACTTTTTACCAATTGCTACACCAGCTGTCTCTCCCAAGGTACTCTACTCCTCTGCTGGGTTCAACAATTCACTGTGATGGCCACACAGAACTTACAGACCATACTCATGATTATGGGTTTATCAGGAAAGTAACAGGTTACCATTCAGAATCAGGAACAACTCAGGATACAATGCTTCAGTTAAGATAGCCTCTTCTCAGCCCTGCCTGCAGCTAGGCCTCTCAGTCTCTTGGCCTGGTCCTCTTCCCTGCTAGAGCAAATGTTACAAAGCTCTTTAGCTCTGCCAATAAGTGTCTGGGGGCTCCCCACTCTGCCTGGAAGCCTCCTGCCCAAAGGTGCTCAGGTCTCTCACTCCATGGGTCAACAAACCTAGCTCTGCCAACAATTGTCCAGAGGCACCTCACTTCACCAGGAAGCCTCCTGCCCAAAGGCTCTCAGCTCTCTCACTCCATGGGTTGGCACATTCACTGCAATCACCTTGCTCCATGGGCAAGGGACCCCACCGTGCCATCTCATGCCGGTCTCCTGTTTCTGCTGCCACTGCTTCTCGCCATCTCTGGTGTTACAGCTCTCTGTTTCTGTCTCCTGGTAAAGGAGGTTCTCAGCGTAGGGACCCCAGGTCCTAAGGATGCACTCCGTTCCTGTCTCTTCTTCTTGGTGGTAGTGAGGTTCCCCCTTTTTGCCTCTGGGATGGCTCATTTTAAGTCTAGTGGATGGCAAAACTGACCAGTCCTCTTGTTACAGTTCCATATACCTTATTTGCATGGTCTTGCCCCCACAAGGGTACCATGCACCTTTTGTGTATAATTAGCAAGCTGTCCAATCCCCTTGGTGGGTCATAAGCACCTTATTTTCACAGTTTCACCCAATCTTTGGTAAGAGTTGTAAGACCATGGCTAGAAAAGCCATATAAATGCAACACCACGGTCCATTTGGGTTTTCTTTCCTGTGAAGTAATCAACAGTTTTCAGATATATGGAATAACTTCTCTTAAAGAATATGGCCAGTGTTCTTCACAGCTGCCTCTTATGTATTTCTAATTTGTTAAATAAGAGTTAAAATTAATTAATTAGAAACAATCAAATAAACAACCCTATCTTTAGCTGGCTGAGGTCTGAGGTGATAGTTTACAGTCTGAATTTTTGTAACAAACTCCTGGGTAAGTGTTTTTCCAATTAGGTTCATGTAGGATGTCTATCACCCATTGTTCATCTAAACCGCTACACAGCACTCTATTACATACATATATCAAAATTAGTCATGAAATCAATTGAGGCAAGTTATTCTTTAAAAAATGAAATAGAACATAATAGAAAATATTAGAGTGATGAGAGTGTACCACACATATACTGCATGAAACTTAGTTCAAGTATAATTGTGTATAGGTGCACATATGTGCATATGAGTTGTAATGTCAAAGGTATTTCTGTGTGTTATGGTTAAAAATTTTTGAAAGCCACTGTCCAACTTTATCTCCCTGGCTCCATTCTTTCTCTTTTCTCATCTATCCTGCAGACCACTGCCAAATTAATTGGACTAAATCATTGCTTTTGCCATTGCCACTTCTCTGCTCAAAAACCTTCAATTTTCAAAAACCTAGGCTCAATTTCAATTCCTCAGCACGGTACTGAAAGCACTATACAATGTGGCCCCAAACTAAAGTGTCATTTCTCATCAACAAACCCTCTACCCAAATCACTTTTACAAAATCCAAACTAGCCTCCTGACTGTCCACTTCAAGTGTTCTTTATGGATTCTGTCTCCATGCACCTTTTCCAATGCCATTCTTCTAACCTGGATCCCTCTCATTCTCCACTGAAAAACTGCATACTTGCTAGGTCGAGGTTCAGTTACAGTTACATCCACTTGAAGTCTTTCTTGGTGATGCCACTGCTGACACTTAATGATCTATTGTCCCTCCTTTGAATTCCTGGCACCTTTCACATGCTGGCTAAAGAAAGAGATCAAATCTTACAACCTTTTGAATGTTCCCCCACATTTAGCACAGACCCTAAATATTCAATAAGCATTAAACCAACGAATATTTATTAAGCATTGCCTATGTGCAACACACTATATACTAAGCCCTATTTGATGGATTAAAGAGCCCTGGTGGTACAATGGTTAAGTGCTTGGCTGCTAACAGAAAGGTTGGCAGTTCAAATCTACCTAGTGGCTCTGCAGAAGAAAGACCTGGCAATCTGCTTCTGTAAAGATTACAGCCTAGAAAACTCTATAGGGCATTTGTACTCTGTTACACGGGGTTGCTGTGGGTCAGAATCAACCTGTTGTCACCCAACAATATTTGACGGAGTAGCCGTCAAAACAATGGGCTTGGGAAAACAACCATAATAGCTTAGTTGTCAACTCTAAAAACTACGTCAACAGATTTACTTAAAGAGTAATACATAAGAAAACACTTTGTCTAAGGAATGGTGAGACTCCAAGATACGTGACTCTTTCTAATTGCTCCAAAATCTGGAAAAGTCCCTTCCCCTCTCACAACAAAAAGATGAAATGGGTGTGAGATATATGACATTTGCTGTCCAAAGCAACATCGTATACAAAATCTTATAGACTCCTCACAGGGTCTCTGTATTCTAGACATCACCATGCTCTCTACAGATGAGGGAAAGGCTTGGAGGACCCATAGTAAGAAGAAACTAAGATGGTTACAGAATACCTAGAGGTCTACAGGACAAAAGGACTTCCTACGTCATTTCATATGTGACCCGTTGCCTGTTACCATCAAGTCGATTCTGACTCATAGTGACACTATCTGACAGAGTAGAACTGCCCCACAGCGTTTCCGAGGAGTGCCTGGTGGATTCTAACTGCTGACCTTTTGGATAACAGCCATAACTGTTAACCACTACACTACGAGAGCTTCCTCATATGTGACAATATCCTATAATTCAATATCAACCTGGCAGATACATCCTAGCCAAGTGGAAAGCTTTCCTTTGGAATCACAATCAGTTTGGGAATGGTCTTCCACTTTTCCAACGTTCCTGTTCAAGTGGAGAGAATACTCAGGAGGCACAGGTTTTAGTTCCAGTTCTTCCAGTTACTAGCTGAGTGAATTCTATTAAGTTGTCAAAGGGGGATAATGAGATCTGCACTGTGTACTTCAAAGGTTAGATGTAAGGATGAAATTAGATAATGGATGGGAAAGTAATTTGAAAAGCAAAAAGCACTATATAAATGTAAGATAGCAATGGTAATAACGGGGAGAAAAGACGCTACTGAGAAGATGTCAGAAAACTGAATGGATAGTTGTATCTGATCTAGTAGTTTACCTTCCTTTCTTTATATTCCATTTATTTCACTCAATAATTACCTATTAGGTACCGACCACGTGCAAGATAGTATGTGTACACAAAGATGGAGAGGTTGTAGATCCTGTTCTCCAGGAGTTTAAGTGGGAGAGAGGGACACACTTGCAATAGCAGAATGTGGAGGCACTGAAGGGAAGTACTATGGAAGTACAGAATAAATACACCAAAGCAGTTTGATGGTGGGGAGAATGGAGAAGGGAAGGGAGGATTAAAATTAGAGAAGGCCTCAGGGAGGCTCGGATGCTACTTCTGTCAGTCAATTTTAACAACAGCACTCTTAGAGGCTATTCATTTCAGGAAGTGGCTTGTAAGCTTTGCATTTTTATCTTAAAAATTTTCCTGAACTGAGGCAAGTCAGTAACAGGAAAAAAGTCCTCACTCATACATTCAATAAACATTTACCAATGGCCAGGAACAGTGCTGGGGGTGCAGTGATGACCAAGAGACAGTCCCTATATTCAGCAACTCAGAGACAACTAGTGGGGTTACTGACAAGTAAAGCGATAATTCGAGTACAGATGCTAATGGGGGTCAGAGGGGGGGCACCCAACCCAGTTGGCAGGGTATGGGGGGGCAGTTCAGGGAGGACCCTCAAGAGAGGTGAATATCTGATCCAACTGCTTCAGGGTGAGCAGAAGCTGGGCTGGTAAGTGGGTTTGGGAGTAATGGAAAAGCATTTCAGACAGTGGGAACACTATACACAAAGACGACCAGGGAAAGCTTGGAGAATTGCCACATGGAAGTAAAGGGAAACAGCCAGATCCAGAAGGACCTTATAAGCCAGAGTAAAGCCATAAACTTTACCCTGAAGATGATTAGGTGTGCATATAGGTTGAGAACAGAGAGAGAGGAAAAAAAAAAAAAAAAGATCGACCCAGAGAAATACCAATATTTCAGATGCAGGCAGAGGCAGAAGAGCCCAGTCTGTTGTGTCTTTTCACAACAGACACCCAGTGCCAGCTGGGATTATGCATTCCATTTTATATATGGAGAACGTGATCACTGTAATTCAATCAGAACCTGAACTCAGCACTCTAAACTCCTAGTCAAACTTATCTGCACTGCCTCTAATTTGCTTTGTTCTGAGTCAAACTACTGGATCCCTAGATAAAGGAGCTTTCCTCCAATGTACCTTTTTTCCTCATTATAAGCCTAAAATCAAGGTCCCCAGGTAGTGCAAACAGTTTGCATTAGACCAGTAACCTAAAGGTTGGCAGTTCGAACACACCCGGTGGTGTGTGGAAGAAAGCCCCAATGATCTGCTTCTGTAAAGACTGCAGCCAAGAGAACCACATGGAGCGGTTCCACTCTGTAATACATGGGGTTGCCACGAGTCAGAATCGACTCAATCACAATGGGTTTGGCTTTTTGTTGTTGTTGTTGTTGTTTAAGCCTGAAATCATCAGGTGTGTGGTTCTAGGGAAGGCTACAATACTTGGAGACAGCTAAACCAGATTAAGGTCACTCTTCTTAATTCTATTTAATTCCATAGTATGATAAGGACACATACACACAACACACACAGAGAGAGAAACACTTGGATTAGGGTCAAGAAGTGAATCAATGATCTAAAATGTGACTATCAAATGCCTTCTTCTCAGTAGGGCTGACCACTGAGCTACCTTGCTGAACAAAAATGGAAGGATAGTAGATGTCTGGATAGGTAGATAGAGCAGGAGGGCAGCATGCATCCACTAAATAAACAGGGGGTGGGTGGGCTGCCCGCACAGAGGAAGCAAAGAACAAAGACCTCTCACTCTTCATGCAAAGTCCACAGTGTGCAAAGGGCATCAATATTGGACATTTCTCAGTGTGACATTTTGAAAGCCCAGCATAGCCCAGAACAATGGTTACCCTCTGGGAACTATGGGCTATATTCAGTGATAGCTGGCATATCCCATGTGCTTGGTGAACCTGACCTTGGGCATCAGCCTCCCATGATGGCTCTACGTCACTCTGGTCTCTTCCCCCACTGAGAATTCCAATCTTAAATGAATGGATGGATTCATTCTGGGAGCAGGAAAACCACTCTGGGAGTGAATCAGAAGGACCCAGCTCTGGTCCCTTTGCCAGCCATTGAGCCAGGAACTGAGTGCAATTGTGTGCCAAGGCGCCGGTGCTGTTCCTCTGTCAGGGAGAGAGGGTCAGGGTCCACGCAACAGATGACGTAGAAGCCCTCTTAGGAGGAAGAGAAAGGAATCTCAGCTTTGAGGGGACAAAGCCACCCTTTTGGTTGTGACCCTCAGTCCAAGAAGATGCCAAGATGTGCAGTGTACTGGTAAATTAGTTCTACTGGATGAAAATCTCAGTTCCTGCTGTACAGTCAGTAGTCAATTTCAACTGTCTCCACCCTGTTAGACTTTAGGAAATGGGCTAATAGTTTTTCAGAAAAGAAACTTTCTGCAACGCAGGTGAAAACTTGCCTCAGATCACCCAGAGAACCATTTACCTTTAGTGGTCTCTGCTCCATCTTCTCCCAATTTGTGCTGATTTTTAAAAACTGTAAATGGCAATCTAAGCACTAGAACGTATCTGTACTTTCTGCTTTTTTACTTTGAAAAAATCAGGCAAGAGAACTGCAGGGATTCAAGATGTAGCAGGCAAGAGTATATCTACACTGTAAGGTTGGAGAACCAGACTGACACTTTAAAGAAGCAATTCCTCTAGGAGATGGAACTGAAGAACTGCCACTTTGTCCATCACTAACTAGGTTGTAACAAGATGGGAAAGTTAGCTTTTTAAGGCTCCAGCCCCCATCAGCCTCCTAGAGCAAAATGTGGAGGGAAAGGAGCAGCTCCTCCCGGGGCTTATTAGGACATGGCTCCAGGCTTCCCTCCACGTGCTGGCACTGACTGTCTGACATTTGTCTATCAATCTTAGTCTGAGAAGCAAGGGAGGGGAGCAGAAATAGTTTAAATTTTACTTTAGAGAGCTGGCCTTGACACTGACTGACACATCAGCTGGTTGTGGCCAGAGCTTATTCTCCACTGATCACCAAATGTTAGCCTGCAAAAGCCTTCCTCCAGGATATTCTACTATCTTCACTCATTCTCAAGTAACTATTGTATATTTACTTTGTGTAAAGAATCAGGCTAGCCTCTGAGGACAAGGAGGCAAACATGGTTCCTACATTAATGGAACTAAGATTCTAAAAGGGTTGATTCATCTCGTACATCTCTGGGGATCAATGTATTCATACAAGCATATTGTAGTTAGATCCCCTGAGATCTGGTGCTGTGGCTATGCTATGTCAGTGCTTGGGCCTGAGGCAACGTTCTTCGCATGGCTGGCCCAAGGAAGCCCCAGAGAGCAGGCAAGCCATGGTTGTACCTCCTTTGAACAGTAATAATTCAGAGCAACATATAGGGATTACCTTTTGGACAACTTGAGTCATAAAATAAACTAACCATTAGACATTATCAAATGTCTATTATGTGCTAAGTATGAAATAGTTCTGCAACAACGTAGCTGTCAGCTCTAGAGTTGTGACTACTACGCTGAGACTCCCTTGCTTCTTTGCTCCTGACATGATAGCTCCCATAATGTTTAAGCTTAACTATGTCTATTTTGGAGGGAGAGAGGTAGGTAATGGTCCCAGAAATGATTCAAAATAGTTCAATCTCACGGGGGAGGGGGGGTGGGCGGGATCGGTAATCCTGGCTCCTCCCAAAAGAGAAGCAAGTTTTCTCTGTCTTGTGAAGGCTGTTAAGTGGTGGAAAGGCTGATAATCTGAAAGGGCATGGGTTTTGGTCAGTGAACGGGTCTCTGACGGCCCTATTGCCACAGCTCTGAGGCTGATGGGAGTGGCGGAGAGATAAGCAAAGGGGAGAAGGAAAAGACATTTACTCTACCCCAAAGGATACTTAAGAGAGGAGGGACCACGGAAGTCCCTTACTCCAAGGAGCTGGAAGAAGACGGGGCCAGCTTCTTGGAACAGGAGGAGTCAGGAAACAGAAGTCTGATGCGGGATTCCAGGATATGGAGGCTTCGGGTGAGCACCCGGAGGAAGGCCCCTTGAACGACTAACTACCCTAGAGCCGGGGCCAGTCGGGCCTTGGTCTAGGGCGGAGGGTCCGTGCAAGAAGAGCAGACGCCGGCGGGCAATGGGACTCAACTGACGCTGGGACAAGGCGCATCGCGAGTCTGGGGCTCCAGCACCCCCTTGCCTCCTGGACCTCACTCACCAGCTCATGGTCCCGAAGCTGGCCCTGCGAAGGCCGAAGCGCCGGCCACCGGGGTCCTCAGCCGCAACTCAGTTCTCTGGGATCACTTCCGGATTCAGCCAGTCTCCAGGAAGTGACGTTAACTTGCCCCCTCTGCCCGGAAGAGGCCCTAAAGGGGCGGGGCCCGGCGCGTTAACCGTTTGCTTCCCGAGGTATTTCTTTTGCGGGTGACCTTCATACTTTGACCTAGGGGTTAGAGACGCTCCTGTGGGAGAGGGATGAAGACATCTGGGCCCATTTTCTGCCTTAAACACTGAGTTGTAGAATCTTTTTCTCTGTCCACACGTGCCGCTCAACCTGGTAATTACCTCAGTTTTTCTATCTTTAAAGTGATTTCTACTCAAAAGGCTCTTAACAGTAATTGTCCATAAGGGAAGGAGCACCAGTAATGGGTAAAGGGTGTGAGCGAGACTTACATTCACTGATATACTCTTTTGAATCTTATAAATTTTGTAACATGTACATGCATTACCTGTTTAAAACAAACAAACAAAAGGATCTTTTCCCTCCCTCAGGAGGTCACAGGGTTCTGAGCAGGTAGAGCTGAATATAAATAGCATAGGTGCTTTTCGGGGAAGGAGGAATGTTCTGTGAATTTACTCAACAAAAAGGTGCAGTCGATTCAACAAAGGGGTATGAAAAGGAAGAGGCTGCTCCTAGTCTTCCAGTCATTCCTTCTGTGCTCCTCACTACAGAATGATGTGAATGGTTCCATTCTTTCTACTCATTCCTTTAACAAATATTGAGCTTCTACAATGTATCAGGCACTGTGCTAACCTTCAAGGATTGCTGTTGTTGTTAGGTGCTGTCAAGACTGTTCCAACTCAGTGACCGTAAGTACGACAGAAGGAAACACTGCCCGGTCCTACACCATCCCCACAGTCATTGCTATGTTTGTTCCCATTGTTATAGCCAGTGTGTCGACCCATCTCATTGAGGGTCTTCCTCTTTTTCCCTGACCTTGCATTTTACCAAGCATGATGTTCTTCTCCAGGGGTCCCTCCTGATAACATGGCCAAAGTAATTGAGATGAAGTCTCAGCATCCTCCTTTATAAGGAGCATTCTGGCTGTACTTCTTCCAAGACAGATTTGTTCATTATTCTGGCAGTCCATGGTATATTCAATATTCTCCACCAACACCACAATTCCAATGCATCAATTCTTTTTTGGTCTTCTTTATTCATTGTCCAGCTTTCACATGCATATGAGACAATTGAAAATACCATGGCTTGGGTCTGGTGCATCTTAGTCCTCAAAGTGACATCTCTCCTTTTGAATGCTAAAGAGGTCTTTTGCAGCAGATTTGCCGAACGCAATTATGTCCTTTGATTTCTTGACTGCTGCTTTCATGGGCATTGATTGTGGATCCAAGTAAAATGAAATCCTTTAGAACTTCAGTATTTTCTCCATTTATCATGATGTTGTTTATTGGTCCAGTTGTGGGGATTTTTGTCTTCTTATGTTGAGGTGTAATCCATACTGAAGGCTGTAGTCTTTGATCTTCATCAGTAAGTGCTTCAAGTCCTCTTCACTTTCAGCAAGCAAGGTTATGTTGTCTGCATATCACAGGCTGTTAATATGTCTTCCTCCAATCCTGATGCCCCATTCGTCTTCATATAGTCCAGCTTCTCAGATGATTTGCTCAGCCTTCAGATTAGTATGGTGAAAGGGTACAACTTTGACACACACCTTTCTGATTTTAAACCATGCGGTAGCCCCTTGTTTTGTTCAAATGACTGCCTCTTGATCTATGTACAGGTTCCTCATGAGCACAATTAAGTGTTCTAGAATTCCCGTACTTCCCAATGGTATCCATAATTTGTTATGATCCACAAAGCCGAATGCCTTTGCATAGTCAATAAAACACAGGTAGACATCTTTCTGGTATTCTCTGCTTTCAGCCAAGATACACCTGACATCAGCAATGAAATTCCTCATTCCGCATCCTCTTCTGAATTTCCTTGAATTCTGGCAGTTCGCTGTCAATGCACTGCTGCAAGCGCTTCTGAAAGATTTTCAGAAAAATTTTACTTGCGTGTGATATTAATGATACTGTTCAATAGTTTCTGCATTCTGTTGTATCACCTTTCTCTGGAATGGGCACAAATATGGATCTCTTCCAGTCGGTTGGCCAGGTAGCCGTCTTCCAAATTACTTGGCATAGACAGATGAGCACTTCCAGTATTGCATTCATTTGTTGAAACATCTCAGTTGGTATTCTGTCAATTCCTGGGACCTTGTTTTTCGCCAGTGTCTTTAGTGCAGGTTGGACTTCTTCCTTCAATATCATCAGTTCTTGATCATATGCTACCTTCTGAAATGGTTGAACCAATTCTTTTTGGTGCAGTGACCCTGTGTATTCCTTTCATCTTCTTTTGATGCTACCTCTATCGTTCAATATTTTGCCCATAAAATCCTTCAATATTGCAATTCAAGACTTGAGTTTTCTTCAGTTTTTCAGCTTGAGAAATACCGAATGTGTTCTTACCTTTTGTTTTTCTAACTGCAGGTCTTTGCACATTTCATTATAATACTTTACTTTGTCTTCTTGAACCATCACCCTTTGAAATGTTCCATTCAGCTCTTTTACTTTGTCATTTCTTCCATTCACTTTAGCTACTCTATGTTCAAGAGCAAGTTTCAGAATCTCTTCTGACATCCATTTCGGTCTTTTCTTTCTTTCCTGTCCTTTTAATGACCATTTGCTTTCTTCATATATAACGTCATTGATGTTGTCCCGCAACTCGTCTGGTGTTCAGCGTTCAATGTGTCAAATCTATTCTTGAGATGGTTTCCAAATTCAGGTGGAATATACACAAGGTCCTACTTTGGCTTGCATGGACTTATTTTAATTTTCTTCAGCTTCAACTTAAACTTGCATATGTGCAGTTGATGGTCTCTTCCGCAGTTGGCCCCTGGCCTTGTTCTGATGATATTGAGCTTCTCCATCGGTCTCTTTCCACAGATGTGGTCAGTTTGATTCCTGTGTATTCCTTCCGTCACCAATTATCTTGCTGAAAAAAGGTATTTCCAATGAATAGGTCATTGGTCTTGCAAAGTGCTATCATGGCATCTCTGGTGGTGTTTCTATTGCCAAGGCCATGTTTTCCTACTACTGAACCTTATTCTTTGTTTCCAACTTTTACATTCCAATCACTTGTAATTATCCATGCATCTTGATCGCACGTTTGCTTAATTTCAAACTGCAGAAGTTGGTAAAATCTTCAATTTCCTCATTTTTGGCGTTAGTGGTTGGTATGTAAATTTGAATAATAGTTGTATTAACTCGTCTTTGTAGGCGTATGTATATTATCACTGAGAGCGTTGTACTTCAGGATAGGTCTTGAAATGTTCTTTTTGACAATCAATGCAATTCCATTCTTTTTCAATTTGTCATTCCCAGCACAGTAAACCATATGATTGTCTGATTCAAAATGGCCCGTAGCTGTCCATTTGAGCTCACTAATGCCTAGGATGGAAACCCTGGTGGCGTAGTGGTTAAGTGCTACGGCTGCTAACCAAGAAGTCAGTAGTTCGAATCCACCAGGCGCTCCTTCGAAACTCTATGGGGCAGTTCTACCCTGTCCTGTAGGGTCGCTATGAGTTGAAATCGACTCAACGGCAGTGGGTAATGCCTAGGATATCTATCTTCAAGTATTCCATTTCATTCTGGGCAACTTCCAATTTTCCTTCCAGGATACAACCATTAAAAAAAAACAAGGTTCCTGACCTCATGCCCTTACAGTCTACTTACCTGCAGGGAGAGGTAAACGGGCAATTACAGTAATAATGTATGGTAGGAAAGAACAGGGTGCTATGGCACCTGCGTAAGGGTCCCTCTAATGCTCCTTATCCACAGCCACCACCTGTTAGTGGGGACTTACGGGTTGCTATGGTGTTGAACAGGTTTCAGCAGAGCTTCCAGACTACAAGTGACTAGGAATAAAAGCCTGGTGATCTATATCTGAAATTCAGCTAATGAAAGCCCTACAGATCACAATGGTCCTATCTGCAATCAATCATGGGGATGGCAAAGGACTGGGCAGCCTTTTCTTTCATTCAGGACTTTGAACCAGTTTGTTCCAGTTTGAACCCCTGTCAATAATGTGCATTTCTAACAAGTTACTAGCTGATGCTAATGCTGCTGATTAGGGACAAATTCTGAGAACCTCTAGTACAGCAGTTGTTCCCCAAATTTATTATACCTAAGAATCACCTGGGGGATCTTGTTAAAATGTAGATTCTGATTCACTATCTGGGGTGGAAATACAGATTTTCAGCAGGGGTTCGATCCAGAACAAACCATTTCAAAGCCCTGGTTTCATTGTGCATGGAGTCACCATGAGTCAAGAGCTGACTCAATTCAATGGCAGCCAAGAACAACCTGCACATGGTGTTTTAGTGACTGCTTCCAGGAGGAGTCAATATATTAAGCAAGTCCTGAGGCTAACCAGGTGAATCTCATGAGGGGTGGGAGTTGGGGGTCCACGCAGAGGGAATGTAATCTTGGCTAAGAAGAGGACCGAGGTCCACGCAAGCAGCTGACTTGCAATAGGTTTTTCAAAGTCAGAATTCAGAGCCTCGGGCTCTCACAAGTCGTCTGGGGTCATGGACTGTGTTGACCTCCCCACTCCAAGTACCTTTCTGCCTTAGAAGTGAGAAGAGCAGGCAGTAAGGCCTGTGCAAGTAACTGCTGGGCCACTGAGGACCTTCTTTGTAGGAACTCTCCTCCTTCAAATGGACCACAAGTGTTTCAGGGGCTGCTTGGGAAATAGCTAGGCCACTGAATTAGAGTAGAAGACATATATGACCCCCCGTGATTTGTTCTGACCTTCCAGGGTGGGGTGGAAGGCGTGCTTAGGAGAAGTAGGGGAGTTCAGAGGGTTGTACACAGGAGGTACTTTCTCATTTGTGTTTTCCGTTTCCATTTTTTAGATTCTAGACTTTAACTCAATAGGGCTTTTCCAATGGGGGTGGGAGGAATGGGTCCCCAAGCACATCACACAGATCAGCTCCATCACCATGTTATTCATTGGTAAACAGGCCAAAGTGAGCATCTAGAGCATCCTTGAAGAGAAAAGAGAGGGAGGAGAAGTGACCAAAGAGCATCAGCAGGCTGGGCAAGGAGTATGGGCAAAGGATGGGACAGTTCTTGCTGCTTCACACAGTGTAGGATGGATGGAATGGGGTGCTGCATGTTTATGAGCCTCCTGGCTTTCTTTTGCAAACCCGTGGATGAATCTCCCATCTGCTTCCTCCCTTCCCCACACTCTGCCTCTCTTAGTTGTTTCCCCACAATTTCCAAAAATATTAGCTTAGGCCACTGCCATATCCCAGGGGAAGCTCCGTTTCAGCTCTCTAGGGAGACACATCCTTTAGGGTGAGAATAATGAGCACTAGACTAAGAGTCTGGAAGAATCCTGGGCTCTAGTTCCACCTTTGATGCTAATACTGACCTCAGACAAGTCATATCCCCTCTCTGGGCCTTGGTTCCCTCATCTATAAAATAAGGAAGTAGGCGACATCGCCAAAGTCTCCAGCATTCTAAGGTTCTAAGTCAAGTGTCTTATTGACTCGAGAAGCCCTTGGGAAATAGGAGAAGTGGGGAGGCATATGAGGTGGGCCCTGAGTGGAGGGGCAAGCCCAGAGAAGTGAGCAGGTCTGAGGAAGTCAATAATGTCTTGGGATGAAGCCAAATATATATGTGTGTATGTGTATATGGTATATGATATCTGTACGGTTGTGGAGGCTGAAAAGCCCCAAGTTCATGGGTCAGGCATCAGGTATCAGGCTTCTCCTGACTCATGTAGCTATAGGGGCTGATGAACCCAAGATCAGTAGATTAGACGTAGGCTGCTGACTCTTGAGCTGCAGATGCTGATGAACCCAAGGTCAGCAGGTAAGACAGCAGACTGCTGGCTCAAGTTCCAAGAACCAGAGGTCAGATGATGACAAGCCAAATGCAAGATCCAGAGTGGAGCAAAAGCCAGCAAGCTTTGCCAGAAAGCCCATATATGTTGGATGCAGGCCACACCCCCCAGGAAACTCCCTTTCAACTTATTGGCTGCTCATAGTAGATCTCATCATGGAGGTGATTACATTATATCAGATCTCATTGTGGAGGTGATTACATCATTACATAACTGCCAAACTACATCATAACTGCCAAACCACTGAGAATCATGGCCCAGCCAAGTTGACACACAGCTTTAATCATCATATTCCACCCCTTGTCAACTTGGCACCCGTACACATCTCTTTAAATCATACATAATCTGTAAATAAAAACAATTATAAAGTCATACTTGGACCTAACATGATACAACTAACACACAACTGAAAATGTATCAGCCCTGTTTACGTTCTATATAAGTGAAGAAATAAAAATATTTGATGTACACATACAAGGAAGAAATACTCGTAACAATTATAGTTCTCGTTTCTGCAACTGGTCATAGCTGGTCTCAGAACTACCTTCTTCCACCATCCATTCCATATTCCCTTTACCCTCGGCAAGCACCTCAGCTGGTTGTAGTTCTTTGCCTGGTGGGGTGACCCAAACTTTCATTCCCAAAGGGTCTGGGCCATTAGTAATCATGTCAGAATTGGTTTGCTGTAGTTATTTATTGACTTTAATCACAGGGCATGGTAGTACTGAGAAACGTCCTAAGGGATCTCCTGCATTCCAGATGTACTTTTCTTTTATTATATATTATCAATCTGATTTCCTCTTGATAATCAGGATCAATCACACCAGCCAATGTGGTAACTCCCTTTGCCTGTTGATCCAGAGGCATGAGGATCCCAAAATGGCCAGGTGATGTTCTTAACATCCAGTTCAGTGGATTCAGTGATGTGCCTCCAGGTGGAACATTCCTCCCTTTGAAACTAAGATCTCTAGACCTACAGAGAATAGGGCCGTGAGGACAGGAAGCAAAAATTTTGTGAGTGGGTCACTAGGGATAATAGTGAGTAGTGCTACTCCCATTTCCACCCATTGATTCCTGGACCCCTGGATCCTGGCTATGGGAGAAACAGCACCATATATTGGATGCTGATTTAGAGTATATACAGCCTCCTGGAGAACATTGTCCCAACCCTGCAAGGTATTGCCACCTAGCTGGTTCCGTAATTGTGACTTTAGAAAGTGTCAGGAATTGAATTGTTTCCCCCAAAACTAATTGTAAAATTGGCTAGGCCATAATTCCCAGTTTTGTGTAATTGTCCACCATTTTGTCATCTGATGTAATTTTCCTATGTGTTGTAAATCCTATGTCTATGATGTTAATGAGGTGGGATTAGCGGCAGTTATGTTAATGGGACAGAACTCAGTCTACAAGATTAGGTTATGTCTTAAGCCAATCTCTTTTGATATATAAAAGAGAGAAGTGAGCAGAGAGAAATGGGGATCTCATACCACTAAGAAAGCAGTGTCAGGAGCAGAGTGCATCCTTTAGACCCAGGGTTCCTGCGTGAAGAAGCTCCTAGTTCAGGGGAAGATTGATGACAAGGACCTTCCTCCAAAGCTGACAGAGAGGGAAAGACTTCCCCTGGAGCTGATGCTCTGAATTTGGACTTGTAGCCTACTAGATGGTGAGGAAATAAACTTCCGTTTGTTGAAGCCGTCTATTTGTGGTATTTCTGTTATAGCAGCACTAGATAACTAAGACAGAAGGCCATTCCATCATTCTATCAACCCAGCTGCTTCAGGATGATGGGGAACATGGTAAGATCAGTGCATTCCATAAGCATGGGCCAGTTGCCACGCTTCATTTGCTGTGAAGTGAGTCCCTTGATCCCAGGTGATACTGTGTGGGATACCATGACATGGATAAGGTGTTCTGAAAGTCCATGGATGGTAGTTTCAGCAGAAGCATTCATTCAGGGAAGGCAAATCTATATCCATTAAAAAAAAAATATATATCCATAGTAAGTATCTATTCCAGTAAGAACAAAATGATGCCCTTTCCATGATGGGAGCAGTCCAATGTAATCAACCTGTCACCAGGTTTCTTTCTGGCTGATCACCTCAAGGAATTGTGCTTTATTGGGAATTCAGTGTTAGTCTCTGCTGCTGGCAGATTGGGCACTCAGTAGTGGCTGTTACCAAGCTGGCCTTGGTGAGTGGAAGTCCATGTTGCTGAGCCCATGCATAACCTCCATCCCTAACACCATGGCCACATTGTTCATGAACTCATTGGGCAATGACAGGAGTGGCTGGGCAAAAAGGATGACTGGTTTCCATAGAATGCATCATCCTATCCACTTGATTGTTAAAATCCTCCTCTGCTGAGGTTACCCTTTGGTGAGCATTCATATGAGACACAAATATCTTCACTTCCTTGGCTCATTCAAAGAGGTCTATCCACATACCTCTTCCCCATACCTTCTTGTCTTCAATTTTCCAATTCACGGTCCATGAATCAGTATACAATTGCACGTCTGGCCATTTCTCCTTCCAAGCAAAGTGAACAACCAGGTGTATTGCTCGAAGTTCTGACCAATGGGAGGATTTCATTTTACTACTGTCCTTCAGGGAAGTCCCAGAAAGGGGCTGTAGTGCTGCCACTGTCCATGTTTGAGAGGTGCCTATATGTCACGCAGGACCATCTGAAAACCAAGCATGGGTTTTCTTCCTTAGTCAACTGATCATAAGGAAGTCCCCATGAGGCCACAGGTGCAGACTGGGAGATGGAATATAATGTGACAGGAATAAAGACTCTGGGCATTTGAGCCACTATCTCATGCAATTTACTTGTGCCTTCAGGTCCTGCTCAGGCCTGATCTTGCATATATACCACTTCCATTTAATGACAGAGTGCTGCTGCTGTGCATGTCCGACTTTGTGGTTTTGTGGGTAAGACAACACCCAGTTCATGATGGGCAGCTCTGGCTGCATGGAAACTTGGTGGCCCATGATTAAGCATTTAGTCTCTACCAAAGCCAAGTAACAAGCCAAAAGTTGTTTCTCAAAAGGAGAATAGTTATCTGCAGTGGATGGCAGGGCTTTGCTCCGAAATTCTAAGGGTCTGCACTGTGATTCACCAATAGGGGCCTGCCAAAGATTCCAAACAGCATCGCTATCTGCCACTGACACTTCAAATACCACTGGATCAGCCAGATCATATGGCCCAAGTAGCAGAACAGCTTGTACAGTGGTCTGAACCTGTTGCAGAACCTCGTGTTGTTCTGGGCCCCACTCAAAACTAGCAGCTTTTTCAGTTACTTGATAAATAGGTCAGAGTAGCACACCCAAATGAGGGATACATTGTCTCCAAAATCCAAAGAGGCCCACCAGGCATTGTGCCTCCTTTTTAGTTATGGGAGGAGCCAGATGCAATAACTTATCCTTCACTTTGGAAGGAATACCTTGACATTCCCCACACCACCAGATCCCTAGAAATTTCACTGAAGTGGAAGACACCTGAATTTTTGTCAGATTAATTTCCCACCCTCTAGGTACAGTGATTAAGTGACCAAAAGGTCAGCAGTTCAAATCTACAGCCGCTCCTTGAAAACCCTATGGGGCAGTTCTCTGTCCTATAGGATTGCTATGAGTCAGAACTGACTCAATGGCAATGGGTTTTTTAACGGGTAACATGCAAATGTTTTACCAATAAATCCAGAGTCATTGGCACTCTCCCTTACTAGGTCCAATCATCATAATGTAATTAATATAATGGAAAGGTAATTAAGTTCCCTGCAGACTAAATTATGACACAGTGCTGGAGAGTTGATATAACTGAGGTTGGACAGTAAAGGTGTATTGCTGGCCTTGCCAGCTGAAGGTAAACTGCTCTGGTGGTTCTTCAAAACAGATATGGAGAAAAAGGCATTAGCCAGATTAATAGCTGCATGCCAGGTACCAGGAGATGTATTAATTTGCTCAAGCAATGAAACCACATCTATAACAGCAACTGCAATTGGAGTCACCACCTGGTTAAGTTTTCAACAATTTAATTCACTATCATTCTCTAAGATCTATGTGTTTTTTTGCACAGGCCAAATAAGTGAATTGAATAGGGATGTGGTGGGAATCACTACCGCTGCATCCTTCAAGTCCTTGATGGTGGCAGTAATCTCTGAAATTCCTCCAGGAATGTTGTATTGCTTTTGTTTTACTATTTTCCTAGGTAGGGGCAGTTCTAATGGGTTCTACTTGGCTTCTCCTACGATAACAGCTCTTAATCCAATTGTCATGGGTTCAACGTGGAGGTTCTTCCAGTTACTGAGTGTATCTATTCCAATTATGCATTCTAGAACTGGGGAAATCACTACAGGATGTGTTTGGTGACCCACTGGACCCACTGTGAGATGGACATGAGCTAAGACTCCATTAATAACCTGATCTCCATATATCCCACTCTGATTGACATTTTGAGTCTCCTGGAATTAGTGTGGGGTCTTATTGGCATAGTGGTTAAGCATTTGGCTGCTAACCAAAAGGTCAGTAGTTCAAATCCACCAGCCACTCTTTGGAAACCTTATGGGGAAGTTCTGCTCTGTTCTATAGGGTCACTATGAGTCAGAATCAACTTGATGGCAAAGAGTTTGTTTTTCTTTTTTTTTAATTAGTGTCAGTTCAAAGCCAGTATCCAGTTATCCTTGAAAAGTCTGATTATTTCCTTTTCCCCAATGAACAGTCACTCTCACAATAGATCCTTTCGCGGAAGGCTGGGAGAAGGATTAGCAGTATAAATTTGGGGCAGTGTGGTGGGGTCCTTCCTCAAAGGGACATGGCCTCCCCTTCATTCAAGGGATTGTGGGTCTGTAAACTGGTTCAAGTCTGGGAATTGATTGAGAGACTGTGACTTTCTAATCTGGTGATTTGAATTAGACTTCTGTTCACTTGACCTAGGATTCATCTGCTTGTACAGCTCGAGTAAAAATTTAGTAGATTTCCAATCTGTATCACTCTTAGGGACACTGTGACTAAGTAGCCAATTCCATGTGTCTATATGAGTTCAACTATTCTCATTATTGCTTTGACTCAGCTGTCCATTACCGTAACCATGTCCACCTTGTCTTTATCCATTGAGTGCAGCCACTTGGCCCCTACCATCACAGGGCCCAATCAGCCCCATTGTAGTTAGGTGTCATAATCCAGTTAGGGCAGCTCCCACTGTCAAACCTGACTTACAGAAAATAGCAATCACAACAACTTTCAAGGATGCTGGGGCTCCCTTCACAAATTTGTTCCTAACTGTGTGGTGAAAGGTATGTCCTCTGGGCACTCCATGTGTGGGTCCGTGGGTCTAACCTGATAAATTCACTTTAACGTGCCAATTTCCCTGAGTCTTTGTATTCCTTCTTCTACAGTATATCAAGGTAGGTCTGGTACTTCAACTTGATTTAGTGTGGGCCACTGCATAATCCATGCTTGAGTGATTCCACCAAATAAAATATTAGATCCTTTTCTAACCTCTGGAGCTGAAACAGACTGAAGAATATGCGCTTAGTGGGCTCATATCAATAAACTCAGACTGACCAACTTTATGTTCCTTGCACCATTATCTCACATCCTTAATAGCCATTCCCACACATATTCCCCAGATTGCTGCTTTTACATATCAGAAAAGTCAAGCAGTTCTTTTGGAGTGTAGCATACTCCTTCTGGGTTACACTTCTTACTTCACATTTTGGGGTTTGCTGGGACTTAAGTGTAGTTTTAGGTCTAGAAACAAAAATGGGTGGTGGGGATGTGTTTTGAGAACACTCAGCAATGTCTTGTAAGGCATCTGCCTCAGACAATGTCCCAGGTGATGACTCAGATGCTGCCCCAGGCAATATCTCAGACAAAGGCTCTTCAGATACAGCTGGGTTAATCTCATCAGATGGAGTAATGATTTCATTGGTGGGAGTGATCCAGTGGAATTTAGGAGCTCAGCTTCCTGATTATCAGCCCATATGTCTCCATTCCAATTTTCAGGATCCCATTTCTTCCCAGTCAATGCTCTCACTTTAACTTCAGACACCATTGAAGTTGGAAATTCAACTGGTATTGTAATTCAGTCACTGTTACGATCAGACTTTGGGCTTGGTTTTCGGCAATATCAGCTCTGTTACTACAAGAAATAAGGCTTTCTTTCAGGGTACAAGTGACCACTTTGAAGTCATTTATGTGGCACTTGAGCTTTGACTCTGAAGCCCTGAGCTCATCTCTTTCCCTTACCACTTTGTCTAGTGAAAGTAGAACCAACTAACTAGCTTCCTTATACTTCTCACTCTGACAAAATTTTAGAAAAGTATCAAACATGCAATCACCCAGAGCCTCACCTCTCACCAATACTTGATCTATTGGTGGTGATATTTTGTGTGTTTCTATTGCCACCTCACGCCATAGATTAGCAATGACTACTACTGGAAACAAAGTCATCAACATCTTTAAGACTAGCAATGACTACTACTGGAAACAAAGTCATGAACATCTTTAAGACTAACCAGTCTTGAGAACCAATTTAGAAAACTCATCCTTACAATTTTTTTCTCTAGAATCACTCTTGGTACCAAATGTCTTAGGCTGGGTTCTCTAGAGAAGCGAAATCAGTGAAGTGTATACACACACACACACACATATATAGATAGATAGATAGATAGATAGATAGATAGATAGATAGATAGATAGATAGATAGATAGATATATAAAGAGAGAGAGACACACACAGACAGAGAGAGAGAGGCTGGAAAGCCTCAAGTCCATGGGTCAGGTGTCAGGTTGGAGGCTTCTTCAGACTCACATAGCTGCTGGGGCTGACAAACTCAAGATCAGCAGGTGGGATGGAAGGCTGCTGGTTCACAGGTGTAGCGGCTGACAAATTCAAGATTGGCAGGTAAGATGGTAGGCTGCTGGCTCAAGTTCCAAGAACCAGGGGTCAGATGATGATGAGTCAAATACAGGACCCAGAGCAGCGCAAAAGCCAGTGAGCTTTGCCAGAAAGTCTGTATATATATTGGATACAGGCTATACCCCCAAGGAAATTTCCTTTCAACTTATTGGCTGCTCATAGCAGATCTCATCATGGGGGTGATTACATTATGACAGGTCTCCTCATGGAGGCGATTATATCATTACACAACTGCCAAACTACATCATAACTGCCAAAGCACTGAGAATCATGGCCCAGCCAAGTTGACACACAACCGTAACCATCACAAACACCAAACCCCTAATGTAACCAACAGGACTTCTGAGGTTAATGGGAAGAATCTTGGCCTCCCAGAAGTCTGTCCGGAAAGTGTCTGCTCTGAGGTAAACTCCATCTCCCTACATGTGGCTCATTTGCTCAGCCTGAATGGTGCTGGACTTAGGAGAGACAATCAGGGATCCTGTTATCCTGTGGACCTATCTGCTTCCCTCTGTGAACCTGACATGCCGTGTGGCATTGATCCCTAGGAAGCTAGGCATGGTGAAGAACAAACACCTCCCATTGCTCTGAAGAACTCAGCCTGGTCTCCAGACCCAGGGTTGGGGGCTATGTCTTTCTTTTCTGTAACCAAAGGACAGCACAGCACAGGTTGATCCTTCCCCTTCAAAGGAGGCATGTGAAGGAGCAAATTTGATTTCCAGTCAGAGGCAAAGAGTAGAAAAGCTTCAGATAGAAGCGGATGCTCTTGGCTTTGTTATTGTTAGGTACAACTGAGTCAGTTCTACTCACAACAACCCCATGTGATAGAACAGAACTGCCGCATGGGTTTTTCTATGCTGTAATCTTTACAGGAGCAGATGGCCAGGCCTTTTCTCCTGCAGAGCCGCTGGGTGGATTCAAACCGCCTAACTTTTGGTTAGCAGCTGAGCTCCTAACCATTGCACTGCCAGGGTTTCTGCTTCTGACTTAAAGCTTGGCAAATACTGCTTCCTCCCCAGAAGTCTGAGCCTGAGGAAGTTAAAAATGTTGAGGTGACAGGGACCTACTCTGGGAGACAAAATAGTTTACCAAAGGGAAAGCAGCAGAAGAACCAGGTTGGCCATCAGACCCCTGACTCTCCTTGGAGCTTTTTACTCAGAACTTGGTAAGCAGCTATTCTCCATGAACCTCACCTCCAGGTTTATCTGATCCTGCCCACTCCCAGACTTTTCCACACAGAGGCCTAGGGCTGACCCTCCAACTCTTTCACCTTGCCAGCCTCTAATCAGCTAAGAGTAAGAATGCCCAGAACCAGAACCCATTAGGGGCTTCATTAAGTTTCAGGGCTAAGGCTGAGGGCCTGAGTGTGAAGGGCCCAAACTGAGGGGCTGAGCTCCCTTGCCTTTGCCTTTGGGCCTTTGTGCCCCAGCATAAATTAAGACGCAGGCCCTCAGGTTTTTGTGTAGCATTACTATCCTGTTTTGCACCTGTTCAGCAGGATGCCTCAGAACGACAGAGTTCCCTGAGCAGTGCAGGACCAGGAACATGGGGAGGGGAGCAAGAGTGGGGGAACATGGAGGATATCAGGGTTACAGTTTCCAGTGTTGGGAAGCCCACATTGATTGCTCAAAGGGCAGGGAGAAGTGGCAAATCAGAAACTAGACCGGCAAGCAGCAATCAGGACCAGGAATACCTGGCTCTGGCACCAAGTAGCTGGAGGTAGTCTCTTCCCTCCTCTGGACTCATCTTCATTGACTGTAATGTGAACAAAAAAACTTAAGTCTGGGATGGCAAGGGAGTCCCCTGGGTGGTGCCAATGGTTAATGCTAAGTAAAAGGTTGGTGGTTCAGTCTACCCAGGAGAAAGGCCTGGTGGTCTACTTCTGAAAAACCACTCCATATTGAAAACCCTGTAAAGCACGGTTCTTTTCTGACACACATGGGGTCGCTGTGAGCCGGAGTTGTCTCAGTGGCAACTGGCTGGTTTGGGATGTCAGGTGAGTGTCATTCCATGTGCCAACTCTGATCACTTGCTAGTGGCTCCCTGGAGTGCTGTACTGAGGATTCTGGGGGGATCCACCAATGGCTGGTGAAGTTCTGTGAGTAATTAGCAATGTCTGCCTTAGATTAAGTAAGGGGAATGTGATGGTTAACATTTTACTTTATTATTTTTTTGTTTTATTATTAGTATTATGAATTAATAATAGGACCCCTCGGAGTACAACGATTTAGCACTTAGCTGCTAACCAAAAGTTTAGAGGTTTGAACTCATGGGAGAAAGACCTGGCAATCTGCTCCTGTAAAGATGACAGCCTAGAAAACCCTATGGGGCAGCTCTTCTCTGCCACATGGGGTCACTATGAGTGGAAATCGATGCAATGGTAACTAACAACAACAATAACTGAGTATTCACAGTGTGCCAGGCAGTATTCTTAAGCAGTTCACATTTAATCCTTATAACAACCCTCTGAGATAGGTACTATTATTACTATCATTTTACAGCTGAAGGAGCTGAAGCACAGCCATGAAGTGGTAAAGCAGAGATTCCAACTTGGACAGCCTGGCTCTGACCCTTCTGCTTTTCATCACTATGGTATACCACTTCTAGATGACCCCTGAGGTTCCCACCACCTCTGAAAATCTATGGTCCAGTCAAGGCAAAGCAGGGTTGGAAGCCAGCAGACAGATGGAGCCAGGAGAGGCACATGCACTGAGTGACCAGGTGAGGGGGTGGAGGCCCAGCTCACGACCAGGCACCTTACAACCATCCAATGCTCGGCCTCATCCTGGGAGCTTTTTATATGCTTCCCCCAGTTCACAGAGCTCAGGACCAGCAGGTGGCAGCACCTGGCAGGATGAGAGAAAAGGGGAGAGCCTGACTTCGCCCTGGTGGCATAGTGGTTAAGTGCTACGGCTGCTAACCAAAGGGTCGGCAGTTCTAATCCACCAGGCACTCCTTGGAAACTCTGTGGGGCAGTTCTACTCTGTCCTATAGGGTCACTATGAGTCGGCATCGACTCGACGGAACTGGGTTTTTTTTTTTTTTTTTTTTTGACTTGGTCCTGAGCTGGGATCAGACCGCTTTGTGTTGAGAAGAGCAGGAACACAGGAAGGTGTAGAGAAAGGCTGACCAAGGATCCAGAGGAGGAGCCTGAGCCTCAGACCCCTGGGGAGCTGCCGCGACCAATGCTTTAGTTCCACTAGGCAGGGCAAGCCTCTCAGCTTGCATTTCATGGTGCCTGCTGTGAGCTTTTTTTCCCTCTGCTCTGGGAGAATGACTAACTTTAAGAACTAAAAAAAAAAGTGTTTTGATTACACTGCCTTTTTACCAACTGGGAGCATTAGTCACCGTGGATTGCTGCAGATAACGGGGAAGGCAAGCAGCAACCCCCTCCTCCCCCTCCTCCCCCTCCTTCTCTCTGATTAGCTCACAGGACCCAGGGAGGAGACGCTGAGTGAGAGAGAGTGCATCCAGGAGGGAAAACAATCCCCATTGGACAATATGTTCCCCAGGCACCAGTCCAAGGGCTGCCAAGGGGGCATGGAGGGTGGTTGGACAAGGCTGGGCAGCCCTCCGACTGGCTCTGAGGTGGCCCCAGACCCACAGTAGGAGGTGCCTACTAGAAAGAGAATTGGTAGAGGAGCACTTCCGAGCCCACGGCTTCTGGGGTTCTGAGTGGGCTCTAGGTAGTCTGTTCCTACAATAGGTCCAGAGTACACCCAGGAAGTCACCAGAAGAAATCACTGAGGCTGTCTGCTCCTTGCCATCCATCCTAAGGTGGGGCATTGCTGACTGAAAAAGATGAGGAAGACCATGGTGGATTCCATAATGGCTGTAATGTGGTGTTGCTGCCCAGGCAGGTGGGGGGGGGAGGCGTGGGCGGTGAGCTACTTATTGGGGTTGAGAAGTTGCTGGCAGGAGGGGATGGTACCCACTTTCTACTCTCCACAGTTAGCAGCCTCTCTTCCTCTCCATCCCCAAGAGGGCAGTATCTAGTGCTTTGGGCTGGCCTTCCTGGCCAAAGATGCCTTCTTTGCTTCTGCCTTGGTGTTGGTAGGGCAGGACGACTAACCCAGTCTGGCTTGTTGTTCCAAGGTGCCAGAGATGGAAGTTCTGGGCCCTGTTGGGGAAGGCACTAAGGCAGAGAGGGATGGAACTGGGCTGCTTCAGGGACAGGCTGACCCTGTGAATCCTGTTTTTTCAGCCCAGCCCTTCACCCCATTCCCCCTACAACATTGCTCCACCCAGGAAAGAAGACATGTATCTGATGGCCCTTAAACTGGCAGGGCCATGAATATTTGCATGAATAATTCCAAGGTTTAGAATAAATAACCTTTTTACCACCATGGTAAAGAAAAAGACAGAAACAATTTTATTTCAACATCTCCCAAGATGATTTTGCTACTGATGATTCTCTTTCAAAACTAAAATATCTACATGTGTTTGGTGTATTCTGGCCTTCAAAAGCTTAAATGGCACCACCTTAGAGCAAATGGGCTGGGAAGAGGCAGGAGTAGGTTCTCCTAGAGGGAGAAGTCCCGTGGGAGGCCACCAGAGCCATAGTTGCAATAGGGGGGGCCAGGCCCTGGGCTTGCTTTGTATTTGGCTCCATCAGCCCCTGCACGTGTCCTCAGATTTCCTTTCCTGAGCATCTTCTAGCCAGCATATGGATGCTCTCTGCCCCCATTCTCTGCCCTTTGCAGTTCCTAATAGTAAGAGCTACCATCGTAGAGTCTTATTGGCGCTGGGCTAAGCATTTCAAATGTATTAGACAATGATTTCTTCACAGTAACTTGATGATGCAGCTCCTTTGATTATATTCTTACAAATGAGGAAACTGAGGCTCAAGGTCATAGATTGGCTAAGGAGATCTGGCGGCACCATGGTTAAGTGCTTGGCTGCTAACTGAAAGGTGGTCGATTCGAACCCACCCGTCGCTCTGCAAGAGGAAGACGTGGCAGTCTGGTTCTGTAAAGGTTACAGGCTTGAAAGCTCTCTGGGGCAGTTCTACTCTGTCCTAAAGGGTCACTATGAGTCAGAATCAATTCGACAGCAAACCAAAGGTTTGTTTTATAGGCTGGCTAAGGGAGAATGACAAGAATTTAAACACAGGTGGACTAAACTGCCTTGGAGTAGGAAAAAAAAAAAAAAGGTAGCAAAGGAGGAGAGGAGCTAGCATTTATTGAAGGTTCACTCCCACATGTCATCTCATTGACCTTCTTGCATGAGGACAATGAGGCTTGATCACAGGGAAGCTTGCAGTGGAGCTGAAGGTGAAACAGAAGTCTCTCTTGCTACAAAGCCCATGCTTCAGCCATTGTACTGCCTAGAGGACAGCTTGCAGGCAGAAGGGGATCGACTGAGCACAGTAGGGAGAGGCAGGGTTTAGGGTTGTTTGTGGGTGAGCAGAGCAGCCTGCAGGCTTTTGTCTCCTGGTTGGGATAACCATCCACCCCAGCTAAAGCCACAGGTATCCCAGGTGAGCACACCTCCCAGGAAGAATGATTTCCTAGGGAATCCTTGCAGGTCCCACGCGTGGTGAGAAGCAGACCTGGGAGTGGGAGGGACTGCCCTAGCCTGACCTTGCTCCAGGCCTGGCTGCCCAGTGTCCACCCCCTGCTGCTGTGGCCGAGACAGCCCCCAGACACCGGCGGGCCAGGTAGCAATTATCCCTGGGCACTGATTACACCGCAGGGCCAGCCGGTGCCCCAAATAGCCAAGCAACTCACCCTGGCACTGGGAGAGGGGGGAGGAGAAGGGTCCTGATGGGGAGGAAGGGCCAGAATTAACGGGGTGTGTGGGGTGGATGTGTTGGGAAGGATTGCCCGGGGTGGAGCGGGGGACAGATTTCATGTCAAGTCCTCTATCTTTCGGGCAGTCCAGGACCTTTGAAGAAGCAGATGTGATCCCACTGTAGCAGGCCAACCCTGGAGAAATTGGGTGGACAGAAGCCACTACTCCAGCCCTTCTGAGGAGAATCTGGTCACAGCGAAAAGGTGGTGGCCAGCATGAGGGGGCATGTAGAGAGGGCTTCACTGTTGTATTGGAAAAGCCAGTAGGGCCATTGAGGCCAGACCAGCTGCCACCTATCCCTGGCCTGCTGTACCTCTGGACTGATCAGGAAAGAATCCCCAAAGAAGGTAAACAACAGACAGAAAAGACAGGCCTAGGTTGAGGAGACCGTTGGGGGCATGAATGTCCCCTGCCCTGGCAGGCCAAAGTTCTTCAGGCCACCTCTAGTCTTTAGCCCCTCTTCTAGCCTCGGCCATCCCTCACCTTGCTTGGGACTGCAACTTCCCAGGCCCCAGGGACCGGCAGTACCAACAGAGGGACCATCCCACAGGGCCCTCTTCAGCAAGACACAAAATCAGTCAACAGCAGCTTTGGAGGCTAGAGTCCTATAGCTGTGGGCAGCACTTTTGAATGTGGTGTTTTAAGAAAAGACTGTCCTCAGGGCCAGGAAGCCTGGCTTCTAGCCCCCCTCTATTTCTAACTGCTCTCTCCTCTGCTAAAGAAGACCTTGGTTTACCAGAGATATCAGAGCAGGCTTGAGACTGCTGGGCCAGCAGCATCCCAAAAGTGAGGTCAGGGGGAGGTGGGGAGAGCCCAGCTTCTCAAGGCAAGTTGTGAGGTTGGGTGGTCTGGACCCTGAAAGCACTCAGCTAGAGTTAGAGACAGATTCCTTCAGGGCTTCTCTGGCCCACCACCCCCAACTGTGGATCTGACATCTTGAAAGGCTTACTTCTTGGTGGAACAGCATGAATGCCCAGAAATGGCTGAACGGAAGGAATTCCTGAATGAAAACAAAAAGGAAAATATCCCTCTCCCCACCAAGCACCCTATTTTCTTCTATAAATTGACCCCCGTGACACTTTGAGAGTTCATATCCATTACAGCTTCCCTACCTGTCACCCAGTGGAAAGATTGCTTTGCAGACAAGAGAGGGAACTGAGCTGCTGGTTTCCTTCCCACCCAAGAAACTACAGCTGAGGGAAAACCAGGGGAGACATATACCTCCAATATTTGTCAACTTGGAGACAACACAGGGCAGAACCCTGGCTTCCCAGAGGTCTCTGGTTCAGGGGGTCATCAATGACCCACCATGCCCAGCTTCTGTGTTCCTTTCTCCACCCCTTAGGACCCAGCATACATCTGGCCGCATCTGCTTGACAGCCACCTGTGAGTTCTCTGGACCCAGGTCAGAGAAGGAGCCTCTCACTGGCTCCAAACCACCTCTCCCAGCAACTCTGCTAATCCAAATAAGATAGGGAAAAGGCAGTGGGAGGAAATGATAGTTTCGTGGTTATTTTCAGAAAGGAAACAAAAAAAAAAAAAATGCAAACAGGAGCACACCCTGCATTTTGGTGCAAAATCTAGGACTCTCAGGGAAAAGAACCCACAGTTCTCCCTTCTTCTTGTTCTCTCACCAGATGCTGGGGAGGGGCTGCTAGGCTGGTGGGGGGCCCTTAGGCTGCTTTTCTTTATGAGGAGAGGGAGGTAAGAGGCTTAGGGAAGGAGGTATTGGGGAGAAGCTAGCAAGGACCCTTCCCATAAAGGCAGGCTTGGAGGGCATCTTTGCTTATGGGGGTGGAGGAGTTGGAGGAGAAGGTGTGGAAGGAGCAAGCGGAGAACTGGGAAATTCTTGAGATGATGTTTGTACAGCAGCAGTGGCGTGTGCAGGATTGGTGGGATGGGAGGGTGTGTTCTAGGGGAGCAGTGCAGAAAGAGAAAGATAGAGAGGGGGAGGGAAGCAGGAGAGCGTGTGCTTGGGGGAGAGCTGAGTAGGACTGTGAGTGCATGGGTGCAAAGATGGTCATGTGCACAGCCCCCTGGACTGTAAGCAGGAAAGAGTGCCCAGGACCCCACTGACTCCAGAGTGCAGTGTAAGAGGAGGAACCTGGTCTTCTTATCTCCAGAGGGAAACTGGGCTTTGCTCTCTAATCTCTGGGTTTCCGTGGATAGTGTAGGTTGGAGTGAGGAGGGAAGTGGTGACCTGCAACCTCTGGAGGCTTGGTCTGGAGGCCTGTTCTCAGGGATTTTATTGCACTTATCTGGTAGGTATCACACTTGCTGAGACTCCTAGAGGAGAGTCTACAGACACCCTGAGGGTCAGAGCATGGAGATGAGAGAGAGCTTTGCTGTAAGAGAGAACTGTTAGTGAGAGAGAACTGGTGTCACCGATGATGGGGATGCAGTGAACTAAGAGTCCTAAGTGGTTGCTGATGAGGTGATCTAAGGGTAATGGAGAGAAAAAGCTGAGCGTTGGGAGACCTAAGAGAACTGGAAGAGGACCTCAGGAAATCAGCTGGCCCCATGTTCTGCCTCGAGGCAGGGGAGGTATCATTATCCCCTTTACAGATGTGTCATCGGGGCCCGGAGAGTTTAGTTGCTGTGTCCAGGGTTCCATGACTAGTCAGAGGATGTGGCATGTGGGGATGGGCCGTAAGCAAACCCAGGTGATCTGCTGGGTGATCTAGTTTATGATACGGGGGTATAGTGCTGAGAAGCATAGGAGGGTCCACCAGGAATTGTTCCGGGGAAGAAAAGGTGAGGCTGAACACCAGGAAAATCCTGGTCACGGGAGGCCCTTGGAGCATTGGAGATGGCCTACATGGAAGCAATGGAACCCTCCCTCCCAGCTTGCTAAACCAGACCAAGCCCTGGGACTGGGAAGGTTTGGGGAGGAGATGGAGGTAATGACTCAGCCCATCCGACACAGGCTTGACCTAGGGGTGGTTGGGTAACCCAGCAGACGCTACAGTGGGGTGAGAATGGAATAAATGGGTGATGCCAAGATAAGGGAGAGAGGGCGTGTTGAGAGGGAGGGGCTGTGAGTTCCGGGCAGCTCATGCTTGGGAAGAAGATGGGGTGGAGCACACTTTGACTTTGGGGATGGGCAGAAGGAATGAGGTCACAGGACCTTTTGAGGGGCCTTTCCTGACAGAAGCTCCTAGTATATGGGCAAAGGCTCAGATGGTGGGTTTACCTTGGGGCTAAAAAGACAGTCCCTGGGTGGTACAAACGGTTAAGCGCTGGGCTATTAAAAGAAAGGTTGGTAGTTCAAACCCACCCAGAGGCACCTGAGAAGAAAAGCAATTTCAGCCATTAAAAACTCTACGGAGGGCAGTTCTACTCTGAAGCACATGGGCTGACATGAGTCGGAATCAACTCTATGGCAACTGTGTTTTTTTTTTTTTTTTCTGGTTTTAAAATTCAAAAACTGAGGACTCCCATCAGTAGAAGTTCTCCAGGTGGCTCCTAAAACGCAGAGCTCCTGAGCCCTCCGGTCCCCTGCAGTTCCCTCACTAGTGCTCTGGCCACCCCCAGGCCCTTCCAGTGCGTGGACAGGAGGCTGATCTGTGCACCAGAGGCTACTCTTCTGCAGCTAAGCATTTCTTGGGTTGGATTGAATGGGGCCCAAACCAGAAGACCTCATCAAGTATCATTTCTATACACTTCTCAGACAAACATAAGAGAGAAAAGGTTTTTAAAAAGTTGTATGAAACAAGCACAGCCACAGAACATTTCCCCATGGGTTCAGGCCAGATGGAGCGCCTATGATTAGAGTCAGGGGATTGCTGGCCTGAAGAGTCATAGCCCCAGGGAAGCCATGTGGAGCCACATGGAGGATGGACAGAAACTATGTTTTGGAGCAGCAGGAACCAGGGTCTATAGGTTGGGCCCAGCAGGATAAAAGCAGAATTCTCTTCCAAGTCCTGCCCTTGCATAGCCCTGTCCCAGCCCCCTAGCTGTGAGGTGGAGGGTCAGCCTTCCTGCTGTGCACAGGGTAACAGCCCTGGAACCTCTGAATATTAGAGCTGGAGCTGCCATGAGGATCTTCTACGAGGACTGCTAACTTTTCCGATGGGGAATTTAAGACCCAGCAAGGGATGGTCACTTTGCAAACGCCATACAGCCTGTCCTAGTGTCAGGGCCAAGACCAGGAGCCAGCTCTCCTGACCCCTGGGGCTGCGGGATCCAGAGCTGTTTGGCCATACCTATTCTTGCCTGGTGCAGATTTCAGTACCCTAAGGCCCAGAAAATACATTTTTCTAACAGTGAAGCAGGGAAGATTCTTGTGCTTGTCACCTCTGAGCCACCTGTATCCTGTGTGGTTTTCTCAGCTACCTAGTAAGAATAGTGGCTTAGTTTAAAGCCAGCTCCTCGGTCTATCTAGAATGTCTTCCCAGAATATTCACCCATGGAAGGAACAAACCCTCCCCACTTCCTTTCCCAAAAAGTCTTCTTCAGGCTTCTGGGACAGGACAGCTCTGTTACATAATTTTGCATTTCAGCTGATCCTCACGACAACCCTGTGGAGTAAGGGGTATATTCTCCCCCACTGTGCAGATGGAGAAACAGAGGCTCAACCAAGTTAAGAGACTGATTCATGGAGAGAAAGGCTGAGCTGGAACTGAAGCTCCAGCTTTGGTTTTTTGGCCGAGAGGTCTGAGCCCTTTCAGCAGCACTGCAGACAACTCTGGGGTGGGAGAAGAAAAGGTTGGTGGGCTGAGGGAGGGAAGACAGAGGTTTGCCCATGCTTGAAATTGTGGAAGCAAAACTCTAGGTGCCTAAAGAGGAAGAGGCTCACCATTTAGGTCCTGGGCTGAGGAGCTGGCTCCCCAGCCAGGCAGGACAGGTGGAGGTCAGCAGAAGGCCACTCTGCATGGACCAGGGAGAATCAGAAGATGGAGCCCCCATCTTATCCCCTCCCCCAGCCCTAGAAAAGTCTGCCCTGTAGCAAGGAGAAGCAACCAGAATGTAACACAGGGAAGTGTCATCTGGATTGGACAACCTCCACCAAGCCAGCTGGGCACGCTCCAAAGATCCCAAGCTGTTATGTTGTTTCCCAGGGCTGGTGGGCCATTGGGATTTTCTCTTCCTCTTCTGGAACAAGGATGAAAGAGTGAGCAACCCCACAGGGCATCAGGTGAGCACCCTAGGGCAGTTTCACTCTACCTGATGCAATGTGGAGCCCTGGTAGTACTGCGGTTAAAGCTCTTGGCTACTAATCGAAAGGTTGGCAGTCTGAACCCACTGGTCACTCTGCGGATTTATAGCCTGGGAAACCCTATGGGGCGGTTCTACTCTGTCCTATAGGGTTACTATGAATTGGGATTGACTTGACGGCAGTGGGTTTGGTCAGGTGGGTTGGAGACCAATGTGATAATTTGTGTAGAGTGCTTAGAATAGTACTTGGCATGTAGCAAGTACTTAGCACACGTTAGTAGTTCTGGTATTATTTTGTGGGACCTGGAAGAGGACTTTTCTGAGATCCTCCAGGAAGTTTCCCTTACTACTGCCCCCTGTGCCTCCTACCGCCTCCCAGATTCTGTTTAGGTGCTTTACTATTGGGGAGCACCACTAATATGACACTAGTCCCAATGTACTGAAATGATACATTTCTGTACTTGTCTCTCCCTGAAAGAATTTAAGATCCTCAAGGTCAGGGACTGTGTCTTGTTCGTCTTTGTATTCTCCAGCCCTGGAGCAGAGTGCTGTATCTGGCTGAATACAGTTTTTTTCTTTCTTTCTTTTAAAAAATTTTTTGCTGTTGTTGCTGAAAATATAAACAGTAGAACATACATAATTCAACAAATTCTACATGTACAATTCAGTGACATCGATTACTTTCTTTGAGTTGTACAGCCATTGTCACCCTCCTTTTTTGAGTTGTTCCTCCCCCATTAACATAAACTCATTGCCCCCTAAGTTTCTTATCTAACCTTTCTAGTTGCTGTTGTCAATTTGATCCCATAGAGATAGAGTTTAAAAGAGCACAATGCTCAAGGCAGACATTCTTTACCAGGTAAGCTAAACTATTATTTTGGTTTTAAGAAGACTTCAGGGGCCTGGCTTAATACAGTTTTGCAAAATTAATAGATGAATGAATGAAATGTGAAGAAGCTCTAAATAATGGCCAAGTAACCAAGGAAAGACAGAGTGAGGGAAACTTTTCGAGGGGCATGAAATGGGAGGATCAAAAACATGGGGGAGGGTTGAAATTTCTTTTTGGGAATGAAACTGCTTGGACAAATCTACAGAAATGATGCTAAATAAAAGACTGAGATTTGCAAGAATCTAGGGAAATGGCAAATTAAGGGCAAGGAGTATTGTGGATCAAGCGATTTTAAGAATGTCATATCTTGGATGCTCAGGGCTCTGGGTATGTGTGAGAATATGACCACATTGGAAGAACCTGGCCATCCACCAGCTCTTTGCAAAGGCAGGAAACATGGCCAATCCAGCCACAGGCAAATGAGGAAGCTGCATTTATAGGAGTGATTTCCGAGAGGAGGCCAAAGGAGATTCCCACTCCTAGGGTGGGCAGCAGGAAGAGTCATCCATCTTATTAGGAACTTGGCACCAAGGCAAATGTCAACAGGAAGAGAAGAGGGTCTCAGGCCGTGGCTCTCCAATGAGGCAGTGCTTTCTCTTTTTGGCCAAGCTGGATTTTAGGAATACATCAGTGGCCTCCGAAGTGACATAAAATAAAGGTTCAGAAGTCTGCAATCAGGGGAATTATGAAGGCCAAGCAGAGGAATGACGCTTTGGGGGCTGAAAAGGGGGGCAGCCTGAGGAGAAGGAGAGAGTAACTGCCCTGTGGCCCTGCAGCCTAGATACAGGTCATGGCTCTCCCCAGGGGTCATTGGGCCTTTCTCTGGCTTTAGCCTTCAGAGCTTGTTTGCGTCCTTTGGATATATTTTGGATATACTAATTTCCTCTAAAGAGCTCCCATGATCTGGTCCCATACTACCTCTCTGACTTCATCTCCTATTACCGACGCCCTTCCTCACTTTCCAACCACTCTGGCCTCCATGTTATTCCTCGAATAGTCCAAGAACACCATTTCCTCAGGGCCTTTACATTTGCTATTTCCTTTGGCCTGGAACACTCTTCCCCCAGTTGTCCACATGGCTCAGTCCTTCAGGTCTGTGCTCAAACGTCCCCTTCCTTGTGGGGCTGTCCTGGGCTACCTATCTCTAACCCTAACCACTCATGCCAATACTCTTCACTCTTCTCACTCTGCTGTATTTTCCTCCACAACACATGTTACAATCTGATATAATATTTGCTTGCTTGTTTGTTTTTTGTTTCCTTGAGAAGGTAAACTTGGAGATTGCGGGGACTTTTTTTGTTCAGTGTATCCTCAGTGCCTAGAAGAGTGTGTGGTACATGGTGGACCCTCAACAAATATTTATGAAATAAATGAACCAATCAACACCTTTCTGCCAGACCCTCTACTGATGCTCTGGGTCTGAAATCCCATCTCGGCTACTTACTGGAGGTATCATCTATGACAAATCACTGAACCTCTGTAGGCCTCTGTTCCCTTATCTGATAAGAAATATGTTGGACTCTTCAAGTCCCTTATGACCACAAATCTAGAGGGACACATTTGGGGGGCAGAGTGAGAAAAGTAAGGGACCTGATGTCCACAATTCTCTCACAGAACATCACTGACATTAAAGCAGTAGATGGACCTTCTGCTCCAAAACTGGAGCTGAGCAGGGGCAGAGGAACCAACCCTGTGATTGGAAGCTGAGAACCAGCCAGAAAGGCTGAGGTCAGGACTGATGACTAAAAACAAGCCTGGGATCAAGGGAGAGGGATTGGGAAGAACTGGGGCTGCTGCGTTTTATTTAAATCCCTGATAAGGATCAGGAAATAGGCAATAGCCCGTGACACATTAATTAACTTTGCAGATGATACTGAATCAGGAAGGTGTTACATCCACCCATCTCAGTGAGAGAGATAGGACAAATGGACCTGGGAAGGGGTCAGGAACCAGGCCAGGAAATGACAACAATGAGCATCAGCTGTGGCCAAGAAGGGGAAGGACTCCTGTCCTCTTCGGGTGGGTTTGGGGGTGGGGTGGAGAAGATCCACTTTTCAGAATATAGATATTCTGTGGATGGCAGGAGTCAGGAGTGGTGGCAAGAACTGGAAAGTTCTCTGGCTGTTTCTGAATTGGCATACCAGTACCTGATGGAGACAAAGCCCTTCTTGCAACTATGTTTGGAGAATGGGGAACAGGAACAAGGATAAGGGACAAAGAAGATAAATAACATGCCTGAAACACCCACAATGAGCCAAGTGCCATGCTAGGTATCCTATATATATTACCTCATTTGAACTCCATAACAGCAATACGATAACACAGGAGGAAACTAAGGTTCAGAGAGACTAAGAAACAGGTCTATGGTCATGTTGCAAGAAAGTGGCAGAACTGAGATTCAAATGGAGGATGGAGGTGAATATTACAAAGCAGGTGAAAGGCCATTGAGGGAAAAGTCAGTTTAGCTGCTGGGTTATCAAACTGCCTCTTCATTTTCAGAACAGAGACCTAAAAAGTAACAAGTGTCCCCCAAAAGGCTTTCTCTAGTATTCTGGGGCTGCATGGGTACCAGAAGTTTTCTGCCTTCCTGCTCAGATTACCTGATATTCTTAAGCAGTGGGGACAAAGGAACAAGGAGGAATGGAAGACCTTTAGGCATTCAGACAACCTAGAGGGACCAAATGCCTAGGAGTAGAAAGTGCCAGAGGTCTTGCAGCCTGTAGTTGAGAAGAAGCCAAAGGGCTTGGAGGCCCTGTTCTGTGCTGGTCACTAATCTCTCTCCCTTGGATAGAAGCAAGGTACTGATGAATGCTAGGAGGGTGGCCTCCCTTGGGGTGAGCCATCCCAGAGAATACAGATCCACAGACAAGGGTAAATTCCCCTGAGGAGGGTTTGGTGTGTGCCCAGCCTCAGGGGCATCAGACATTTCTTTTCCTCAAAGGAGCTGAAAGGTGGAGGCATTGCTGAGAGTTTAACTAGGAAGTCTGTGGGCGACCCAAAAGGAAACTCAAGTCTATTGTTGCCAGAAAAGAGCAGCTGTTTCTGATTGGGTCATGATGCCACTTTGAAAGGGCCAGGGCCAATATGGCTGTAGCCTTCGTTAGTGTTTTGGGGTAAACCAGCCTGAAGGACCTCAGTGCTTATGCTTCATGCAAAATGAGCAGGGCCCAGAGAACAGCATTGCAACCATGATAGGATTGGAGGGTTGTGGAATCCTACAGGTCCTCAGGAATGGGGTGGAGGGGAGATTGCAGGATGCCTGAGGCCTAGGGAAAATGCCATCTTCATCCAGTGTCTTTGGGATCTAAGTGAACTAGAGAGACCCTGAAAGGAAATACTGGGGGTGGGGAGGGTCTTGCTGGAGGCAAGGCCAGGAAGCAGATTCCAAACCTGGTGCAGAGGAGTTGATTCCAACTCACAGCAACCCTATAAGACAGAGTAGAACTGCCCCATATGATTTATGGAAGCAGATTGCCACATCTTTCTCCTGTGGAGCAGCTGGTTGGTTTGAACTGCTGACCTCTCTGTTAGCAGTCCAGTTCTTAACGACTGTACCACCAGGACTCCTTAGGAAGCAGATCAGGCAATATTAAAGAGACTAGGTCTGACTTGGAAATCCTGGTGGCATAGTGCCTAAGTGTCATGGCTGCTAACCAAAGGGTCGGCAGTTTGAATCCGTCAGGTGCTCCTTGGAAGCTCTATGGGGCAGTTCTATTCTGTCCTACAGGGGTTCCTGTGAGTCAGAATCGACTCGGCAGTACTGGGTTTGATTTTAGGTCTGACTTTGACTCATCCTAGAAATTATAAATTTTGAGTAGTCAACACAGTCTAGAACCTAATACTCCCTAACTCTTTTTTGTATCTTTGCGGCCATGCACTGTTTGCATTAGTTCTTTAATGAAATTACTCAGAAACTTTTCTTCTAGTCATCTGCATGCCAGCCAGAGGGGAATAAACAGTGTTTCCACACCTGGGTCAGTGGACAGAGGAATACTGTACCCCTTGTGGTCAGAAGGGTTGGTGGCAGGGATTCTAAAGCCGATAAAGAACCAGCAATGTTGAGGTTGGGGAATGAGGATCCCAGGCAGAGTCAGGGCCTGGCCCCTTCCTGCCTGAGCATGGACAAGAAACCATTTGCATACAGAGTCTTTATTGCAAATTTGAGGAAAGCCTCATCACACTACCCCAGGCCCTGACCCACCCCTCTCATTGTTGTTGTTGTTAGGTACCACACAGTCGATCCAACTCATGGCCACCCCATGTGACAGAATAGAACTGCCCGATAGTGTTGTCTAGGCTGTAATCTTCACGGGAGCAGATCACCCAGGTCCTTCTCCTTCAGAGCCGCTGGGTGAGTTTGAACTACCGATCTTTCGGCTAGTAGTCAAGCGCTTACCCATCGTGCCACCAGGGCTCCTTTATTCTTGCATAGGGCTGTGGAAGCGACCAATTGTTGCCAATATTAGAGATGGGCATGTGGGAACCTTTAAGCCAAATTCGTGGTGAAGCTTCAAGGTTTAGTGAGCTAGGATGCTGAGAGAAGCCGTGACTTTGAGAGGGGACCAGGAGTGCTCCTGGCCTCTGTGGACGACTGATTGCTGAGTGATTGTGTCCTCAAGGCTGTTCCAGGGACTGGTCTGACCAAAGGGCTCCGAGATTCACTCTGTTCTTTCCCTTTCTGGAGACCTCTTTCCTGTTCATACAATGAGTGGGTTTTCTGAAAACCACCACTTGGGATCAGGTATGGATTTACCCAGTACGCAAGGTATGCGCGGGCTTACTTGTACTTACTTACTAACCTGTAGTACACAAATTTCACCTGTTTTTCACCACATCTTTGATCCACGGGAAATTGTGCACTTTTGTACCTTCAATATACCACACCCTGACTTGGGGTGGTGGTGGTGGTGGTGTGTGCGTGTTAGGCATCCTTTCATTCATTCCTCAAACACCTCAGGGGTTACTTGGAAGGAGTTAAGCCTCTATATCTTCCACACTTTTATGGCTGATTGTGCTCCAGGGTCTCTTCCTTCTGAAGCATCCATTGATTCCTTCTCATGATAGCCCCATCCAGGCCTTTCTTCCACCATTTTTCTATTTCATCAGTAAGTTTCAGGGTTAAGCTCCTCCTCCCAATATTTACAAAACCCAGGCAAGTTGGGTTGCTGGTGTGATGCTATCTGGACAGCTTTATCTAGCTACAAAGTGTGAATCAGTGATTACTCCACACAGGGCTGGTGCCAGCCAGGCGGGTTGCCATCTTGCCAAGTAACCCAGTGGTCGAACCAGGTTGAGTTGAGTAATATCCACCAATGGGAAGTGAGTTTGTTAATCGTGCAGCATAGTACCCTGTTGACTAAAGTGTAACCCCAAACGCCTGGTTTAATTGGAGAAGGTGCAGGTGGTGCTGGATGCTAACTATGAAGACACCCAGTGACACCATCTTCCTCTGATAATATTCACTTGAAAAATACATAAAAATCTGGAAGGAAGCATCTAGCTTACCAAAGAGATAGATTATATATTCAATCATTAGGACTTTCTAGCGATATGGGATTCCCTTTGTTAAGAAAGATACCTTGTGACTATAAATAAAGCAGCAGTTTGGAATTTTAAAAGTGTTGTGAAGTGAGGGAAGGAAATTCAAGATGGCAACCAATGACCTAGACTTGTGTGCGAGACTTGTGTAGTTGCGAAAAATTAAAATTCCACACTGCATTCTCTTTGCTCATCTCTCATTTCAAAAATATTCTGTTCTAAGGCCACAGCCCACCCCTTCCACCCAAGTCTGGCCTCAACTTCTTGGTAATTACAGCCATCCAGAAATACTACCTACATTTTTCACTGTGATGGGCCTGGATTGAGGCAAGCAAAAACAGTTTTTGACCAGGGATGCTACACTTCATTTCTGTTGCCTTATGCCTGGCTTGGCTGGCACCTTAGAGAACAAGACAATCTCCGCCAGTCACGATCTGGTGGAACATTGACATAGTTCGGCATCATGCACCAAGCCCCTAATCTTTGGTGGGGCAGATAATACGTAAAAATGCGCAGCAGACAAGCCCAAGTGAGTTTTTAGAGGGCAAGCAGGAAGTAAGGGAGGGAGGGAGGACTAACTTGTCCAGAAGGCTGCCCCAGAACAAGCCTTACAGGGAAAAAGGATTCTGAAGATTATGAGGAGTAAGGTGAGGGGAGCAGGTTGGAGCTGTGGACACAAGGAGGAAGTGGAGGGAATGTATTTCTTCTAGAGAAATAGAGAAAACTCTAAGGCTGGCAAACAAACTCAGTTAAGAAGGGGAAGGTTTTTGGGGAAGGAAGCTCATAGGGTAGGAGAAGCATTGCTTTTATAAGAGATGACAGTCATAAGATGGAAGGGTTGATGCTACATAAAACATTCCTCCATATGTCCTCCAAATCCCAAATGTTCTTTCTTCCCTTAAAAACATCTAATCCCTGGACAGTTCATAAGAGTGATTTTTTTTTGCGGGGGGGGGGGGGGGCAGTGCCACCTTCACCAAGCAGCTACAAATAAGCCTGGGAAATCCTAAGTGGGATTGAAGATGCAGAACTTTAAAACCTGATTTTTCCCAATTATCTCTGACCACAAAAGAGCTTTTTCTCTCTCCAATGAGCTTGCCAACCCTGAAGAACCCCTCTCAAGTCTCCACCTGTTTTTCAGGCTTCAAAAGCTTTAGCAAGAGAACTACTCAGTGTGGCCATAGGGACCCTCCAGGGTCCTGTTCTGGTGCTTTCTATGACCATCAGAGCAATTGTTCATAAACCAAGAGATTCCCCTTCCTTCTACCCCCAAACCCATTGGAAACCAGAGAGAAGGGTTCTAGAAGATTCCAATTACCAGTCCTGACTCCCGTCAATTTTTATCTAGTCTTTTGAGGCTCCCAGAAGGATGCAGGGGAAACCTATTCTCCTAGAAGCACATGACACACTCAAAACTGGATTTGTAAACATCAGAACCTGCACAAAATTCTGACCAACTTCCAATAACACCAAGTTCCACATTTCTACTTTGAGAGTTTTCAGAACAAGAAGGGCAAAATCAGGCATAAGACCCTCTCAAACAAACCAACAGCCAAAAGCAAAACAAGACAAAACAACAGGCCAAATCAAAACTTTATGCTAGGACAACAAGAAATAAAATAAGGAGATTTATAGGCCAGCTGATTGTCAGCAAACACAATATATTTACTGTATTAGCATTTGCTCACAGTGCAAATGGTACAACATTACACCATTTCAATATTTCAGTTTTTAAAAATGCTGTTTTCATTAACTATATTATATTGGCATAACAATGTGACAAAGGAGCAAATGAAATGTTGGTGAAGAATTTCACCTTTTCACAATATCAAGCATATTTTTTTTAACCTTAGTATAAGGTACTATAAATCCAAGAAATAAAAACATCCACAAAATATATTACATCTGGTTTGTCTTTTTCTAAGTACTCAACTTTATACAAAAGTCTTTCAAAAAATATCATTCCCCGTAGGTTTTCCTGTTTAAAACCTGATTTTTTTCTCTCAGTTCACATAAGTTAGAGTGCATTTTCTCTTGTTGTTTTTTAAAACATGCAGACATATAAAAAATCTGGATAGCACAACCTTTTGGCAACAAAGTTATTTTTCTCTTAGTTTAGCTTAAACGTCTGAGAACAGTTTTATTAAAACAAAGGAAAACTCAGAGCTATCATGCAGTGACATGCATATACCAGAAGGAGCAAGGAAAAAATATTAAAGGGTATCTGATTCCTCCTTCCAGCTTTGAAGTGACCAAAATTTTTGTTTTTAATAATCATCACATTATAAAAAGTATTCAGCAAAATACTGTCTCTGCAAAGAAAGGTTTTACCCTTCAGCTGAAAAAATATGGGCCCTCCTGGCAAACTTCATCTCCTTCTCTCGCCTACAAAAAGTCCAAGTACCTGGAAATTCACAACCCCCTACTCTTTGATTTTTTTTTTTTTGCTTTCACTAGAGTCCTTTTAGTATTATTTAATCCACCACCAAAAAAAAAAAAAAGTTTTTTTTCCTTTAAAAAAAAAAAGTGGGTAACGCATAAAGTGACTTCAAAAACAGACATTCTGTAAACTCCAGACCTTTGTTCCTTCTCTCTGGGCAGCTTACTGACCACAGGAGAAATGACACTAATAGGGAACAGTACATTCAGTCAAGACTGTGCTGGAAGCTGTGTCAAAGAGCAATCTTCCCTACTACTCCACTTTAAAAGAACCACCCCTGTACCAAGAAGGGCTGGAGAGGACAGCTGGGGAGGAGTGGGTGCCTGAGAAGAGGTGAGGTAGGGCGGGGAGAAGGTGAGACTGGGATATGGAAAAGCTATGCCTCATTCATCAACATAGATTAATGCAAAAATCCCCATATTTCTGAAGAAAATTTGGATATATATATGTATATGCATATATATATACACACATACTCACATAGATATAATCTAATCATTTAAAATTTTCATAAAAAATAAATCACTTAAAGCTGTATATGCCTACAAATTCTCTTCATTCCGGTGCACTGCACTAGAAAACCAAGTACCTTAGAGATCTGATTTTGTTGGGAATACATATTATGTGTGTATGTGTCATATATATGCATATATACACACACATATACATACACACACGCACACATACACACCATATGTATATTTAAGTTCTGTCTGACAAATGGCAAAAACAGAGCCAGCTTTCCCATCAACGGTGGGAAGGAGAAATGGGTATGTGAGTGAGAAGAAACAAAAAGACGGTGAAATGGGGGAGGCTGGTTGAGGCCTGCCTTTCTGGGAAAAATTTAGAAAGAGATGGAAGAAGGTTGAAAGGGGAGAAGGGAGAAAAAGGGAAAGGTAGAGGGCAAACTCTGAGGAATTACATTTTTTAAAAGGCAGGCTCAGTGATGGCTGCTCCTTCTCCCGGAAGATCAAACTGCCCTGAGGCCCAAGAGGGAAGCGCTCGGAAAAGAGAAGGGTTCTGAGCCGCCAAGCCAGAAGCGGCGGCAGCAGCGGCACCGCGGCGGCAGCATCCGAGGCATTTCTGTAAGAAACATTAATTCCGAGCAGATGGAAGACCATCCCGTCCAGCCACGTGCAGGCGCCCAGCCTGGGACAGACCCCAGCGGCTTGGGGACCCAATGTGGGGAAGAGTTTGGGGTGGACACAGGCCAGTTCAGCTCAAGAGTCTCACGCGAGCGCGCGCGGTCACGGACACGCACACACACACACACACACACACACATATACACACGCGAGCACGCACACACTCGCGCGCAACCCCGCACGCAGACGCGCGTGCGTGCGGCAGGCAGCAAGCCCTGCCTGCGCTTTGGTGCGCTCCTTACCCCCTCCCCTCTTCTGGTCTTCGAGGGGGAACAGAGGGAGACTAGGGGGAACAGTGGGGTGCTAGAGTCCGGCGAGAGTTGACCGGCCCCGCCCTCAGTTCCCCTCAGGTCCTTGGCGCGGCCCAGCGGCCCCTGGATCAAGGCGATCCGAACTGAACAAAGCAGGCTAGACGCCACCTTCCCGCCCCCACGCCTTGGCTAAGGGGGGCAGCGAGGGGAAGGCGCCTCTTGCTCTGGCCCCCACCGTTGGCCGATGTGAAAGGGTGGGAACCGGGGGAGGGGGCATCGAAAGGGTGCAAGGAACCGCACGTCCATGGAGAGGCCAGGGCGCGGCCCCTACGCCTCCGTGGCCGGCTTTCCCGCTGCTGTCAGGCTAGCAGCCGGGAGGCACTGGAGGGAAAAAGTGGGGATCTGGGGGCTCAAGCCTCAGGCGCAGGTGGTGACCACGGGGGCCAGGGACACGGGGGGCGCCGAAGACGCAGAGGGCGCACCTCCCTTCTCTGCCTTCTTCTCCTTTTGCTTGAGGTGGATCTTGGCGTGACGTTTGCGCTCGTCGCTACGCGCAAACTTGCGCCCACAGAATTCGCAGGCAAAGGGCTTCTCACCCGTATGCGTGCGGATGTGAGTGGTGAGGTGGTCGCTTCGGCTGAAGCTCCGCATGCAGATCCGGCATTGAAACGGCTTGTGGCCCGTGTGGATGCGCAGGTGCCGGGTCAGCTCGTCCGAGCGGCTGAAACGGCGGTCACAACCCTCTGCTGGGCACGCGTGGGGCCGCTCGTGGAGCGGGGTTTTGCTAGGCCGGTTAGGGTACTTGCGGGGTCTGATGGGTTTGAGCGTGAGCGGTGGCTGGGGCAGGCTGCCGAAACCCGGGTGGATCTGCTTGTCTTTGAAGGCCTTGATGGTCTCCAAGGGGGTAATAGGGGGCGGGTTGACCCGGATGGGGTCCATGCCCTGGAAGGGCTTATGCTCCGGAATGGAGCCCATGTCGTTGGGGTGGTGGTACAGGTTGTAGTCAGGAATCATTGGGAAAAGGTTGCTGTCCAAGGCCGGTTTGGCCGATTGGTAATCCTGGGGGGAATAGGCGAGCCCGGGATTGCCCTGGGGGTCGTGGAAAGACACGGGCTCTGAGTAGAGATCGCTGCAGTTGGAATAGGGGGGCAGCGCCGGATACATGGCCTCCACGTCGCCCTGCGGTGGCTGCACCATGCTGGCCGTAGACGTCTGCGTGCTTAGCGCCCCTGAGGCCGGGGGCACCCCCAAGATGCCGGCGCTCATGAGGCTAATGATGTTGTCCTGGCACCAGTTAGAAGGGGAGTCGAAGGCGAACTTTCCCAAGTAGGTCACGGTCTTGTTGCCGGGGGCTGGCTGAAAGGAGCCCGAGTAAGAGAGTTCCGGGTTGGGCTTCTCGTTGGGCAGACCGATGTCCATCACATTCTCTGCGGAGAGCGGGGGGAAAGAGGGGAGGGGTGAGTGAAGCCGAGCCGGCTCGGGGCCGGAGCGCCCAGGTCCTTGCCCAGGTGCCGAGGGTGCGGCGGGGTGGAGTGCGAAGCGCACGGGGTAGGAAGAACGCTGCGCCGGGCGCAAAGCGGGCGGTGCCTCGCTCCCGGGTGCAACCTGGATACAGCAAAATACTACGGATCGGGGTGTGGAGTGGCTGCGGCACACACACCGCCGCAAAAGCCGCGCACACACTCACGTACCACACACACGAACACACGCGCGCGCGCGCGCGCGCGAGTAGCATTGTTGTTCTTCCCGAGGTGGGGCGGGCAGGTAGCTTCAGCTACAGGTAGTTTCAGACCCGGAGCGTGCCGGGCTCTCTGACTCTCCCTCACACAACTCGGCCGCTTCCCCGGCCCTGGCGGCTCCGGGACACCGCGCCTTTTCCCGCCCCGCCGAAGCCCCCTAAGAGCGCTGCACCGGGTCGGCGACCCAGAGCGCCCTGACGCTTTGTCTTCCGCGCGTAGAAGGGTGCCGCCCGTAAAAGGAGCTCTCCCGCCGCCTACCCCGGCCCCAGCCTCCTCCCGGCCTAAAGGAGCTGTTGGCTCTCGCGGGAGGGGGAAAGCCTAGACCCAGCTAGGGAGGATGTGGGGCGGCGGAAGACCGGCCGGTGTCTCCAAGGTGGCCACCTTTCCCGGGATCGCCCTCTCCCCCGTGACAGCCCCCCCCCGCGGGTGGGCCACCTCCCTCTCCCTGCCGTCCCCACACCCCTACGGCTTTGCAGAACGCCCTGGAAAGGCAGCGTCGCAGTACCTCTCCCACCGCGGGGACTCCACGCCGCACATGGCTCCATCCCGGGTGGGAGGCTGAGGGAGTAAGGGGAAGAGCGCGGGTGAAAAAGACGCTGGGCTCCTCCCGGGAAAGGGGGCGACAGCACCACGCCTTGCGTGCGGCCCGGCGATCAGGCCCCCTGCGTAGGGAGGGAGAACCCCAGAGCCACTCGCACCTACCTCCCTTCGGTCAGCGGCTGCCCCCACCGGGAGAACCGAAGCCTCTACCGTGGCGTCGTTAAGCGAGCCTTCCCGATCCGGGAGGGCGGGAGGAGTGGGTGGGAAAAGCAACTCGCCCCCCGGAAAATTCCCAGCGCGCCCCCCATCTCTCTGTGTATCCATCCATCTATCCATCCATCCATCGACCCATCCATCGCTAGCTCGTTTTCTCCTCCTCTTCCCTTCTCTCTCCGCTTCCTTCCTCGCAGCCTCACCGCCTTCCTGCCGCCCTTACCTGTAGCCATCTGATTGTAATGGGCCACCGAGTCGCTGCTGCCGGAGAAGAGATTGAGCGCGCTGGGGATCTCCTCGGGATACAGATTGTCAGGCAGTTGATTTAGCAAACTGCTCATGGTCACCGGCAGCTTCTCGGCGAGTTTGCCGGTCATAGCACTCCGGAGCTGCCGCCGCCGCCGCCACCGCTGCCGCTTGCTCCTAGCGCAGCTTCCAGGCAAGCGGCATCCGAGAGGCGATCCGTGGTGCAGGGGAAAAGCATGCGAGAGGAAAAGTTCGGAGGGAGGGGGGAAGGAAGAGGGGAAGGCGTGGGCCAGGGGAGGGGATCTCTTTGGGGGGGTGGGAGAGGGGGCAAAGGGGAGTAATCCTCGGTGGTATCCTCGGCTGGTGTCTGTCGTAAGAGGCTGGGTCGATTGGGGTTGGGGGTGTGTGTGCGGGGGTGGGGGTGGGGGGTGGGCTGGGGGGGATCTCGGTCCGCGGGGGTCGGATGCGGCCTCAGTATTGATCTCACAAACAGACACGCGCCCGCGGCCCCCCCCGTCCCCCGATCCGCCACCGCCGCTGCCGCCGCCGCCGCCGCCGCCTCCTCTGCCGCTGCTGCTGCCGCTGCTACCACCACCACCAGCCCTGCCGCTTCCTAGCAAGCTCACTGCTGCCCAAAAGCTCCCAGCCAGGGAACTCCACCAGCCTATTTATCTGAGCCCCGGGAAAGCTCCGTGACGTAGCTGCCCATATATGGACAGACAAAGCCCAGCCGAAGGGGCGCGACGTCACAATGGAAGCTCCTCACAATGGAACATTAGAAAGCAGGAAGCGGGCCGCAGCCAACGTGCGGCGCCCGCACCGCTCGGCGTTCTTAAAAAAAAAGAAAGAAATGGAAGAGAAGAAAGAAGGAAAATGCGAGGAAAGAGGAAAGAGGGATGCAGTTGAAAGCCAAGCGCGCCGCGCGCAGCACGAAGTTGAAAAAGCAGTTAACAGTGTGTGCGTTTTTGAGATCTGCACTAGGAGAGGGCGCTAGTGGGGCGGGGGGCAGAAGGGGTGGGCTTGTTTGGAAGTGGCCTCGAACACCCCCAGCAGGAAGAAAGAGAAACTAAAGCACCTGGCGAAGTCCTTTGCAGCCTGGCAACTGCTAGGGAAACCCGGAAGGTGTGCGCTCAGCCCCGGCTCCCACTGAGCGGTCCCGGTCCAGGACCCTACCCTAGAATAGGAGAAAAGGAGCACGTTCCTTTGAGGGGGATTCCAGAGTGTCAGGATTCCCTGGTCCAGTATCTTGAGAACTTTTGTGCTACCCTTATCTCTGATTCGCCGCCCACACCCCTGCGCCTTAGTGGGACCCTGACCTTGCGCTCCTTACCCGCTGAGCGCTGTGTTGGGGAGATTTGTAGCTGCTGCTGGGCTGTGCCAGAGGCGAGGCCCTGGCTCTAGGAGCACGGATGTGAGGTTCTGGTGGTAGCTGAAGGGATAGGAAACACGTGCACCAAATCCCCAGTAAATCCCCTAATGGTTCCAAAGCAACCCCTTTGGCCACGGGATGGTAGGGCCCAGCAGGCCCGGGCGTGCAGTCCTTGTCTACTGCTGCCTGCAAAGGGACGCTTCTGAATTGTGGCAGGGGAAAGCCGAACCCACAGTCTCTGAGCTACCAGGGCGGCCTCTCTTAGTCTCTACCTTCCCCCTTGCCTTCCACAGGGCTACCACCTTTACTGCCTGCCGGCGCCCTGCAACCAAGGGCAGCCTGTTTGCTGACCCGGAGCGCAGTCACCTCCCCGAGCGGCAGCTGATTCCGGGGGCGGCTGGTGCGTTCCCCGAGGCCTGCTTCTGGAGCGCTCGCGGCCAGGCCGCGGGAGAGGGGTAGGAGAGGAAGGGAGCTTGGGGAAGCGACCCTGAATCACATCGGCTTGGCGTGGGAAGATCCCTCATCGATGGCCGCGTGGGCGCGGTGAATCCCACGTCCCCCGCTGGGGAGTCGGGGTTGGGGGAACGTGCATTTCTCAGGGGGAGTGGGAGTGTTGACAAGGAGGAAGAGAGGATCCCCAAGCCTCACGCCGTGGGAGGGCCACGCGGGCTGGGGACGTGTGGGAGGAACTCCCGAGCTGCACATCGTGGTGGGGGTGGATGACAACCTCGCTCCGCTCCCCTCCACTCACTAGGTGGAGAGCTGGGGCTGGGAAGGGCCCGGCCTCCTCCGGAACTTCCCTAGTTTTCAGGAAAGGAGGGATTCCCGCCACACGCGAGCCCCTCTTTCCCACCCCCGCCGCGCTCTTGCTAGTCTCCCCACACCTATACTGGGGAGGCATAGCGCCCCCGGGCTGTCCTCCGCCCGCGCCGCGAGGGGAGGGAGCGCGCTGCAGCGGTCCCGGCTCCGGCCGGAATCAGGGCATACAGCGCTACCCGCCCCCGGCTCCCTCCCTGGGGGGGCTAACGGCCCACCCCGGGGCGTGGGCGGTGTTGTGAGCCCCGCTGGGCGCGGGAGGGGCCCCGGCGGCTGCAGGGAGGGTCTCGGGGCGGCGGGCCAAGCCGGGAAGAGCCATACAAGGAGCGGATCCGGTGACGCGCCGGCCGCGCCCCTTCTCCTTCTACTTTTGGCTGCAGATTCCGGTCCCCGGATTTGCATATTTTGGCATCCAGTGGAAAAGAAAAGAACAAAACCCGAAGCCTTTAAAGGAACCGCACAGGCTTAGCGTCACCGAGGGAGGCGGTCGGGGAGGTGGGGGGGGCGTCGTGAAAAATTAGCCAGCGACTCTGGCCTCTAGCCGTAGAGTCTGGCAGTAGGTGAGAAGCGGGGAGCGACTGCGGCCAGCGAGCTTCCGCCGCACCAGTCCTGGTCCCGGCCCCTCTGCAGCGCTTCCTGCCACGCGTGCATCCTGAGCCGCGGGGTCTCAAAGGGCTCCTGCCCGGGGCAAGGAGACGGTGCGAGGTCCTCTGCATTGGGCCCGCCGCAGGCCCCAAAACTGGCTGCAGTTCCCCGGTCTCCCCGCCGGAGGCATAGTTCAGTCTGCGGGGGTGGCGGGAAGGAAGTGAAAGGCCTCGGTCTGCCCCGCTCAACTCCCGGGGAACCCTAGCTGATGCACACGGTTCCCACCTGTCGGGACCTCTCCTCAGGAGGGCACTCAGAGGGAGGAGCTAGAACCCCCATTCCTGTTATGTAGGGGCCCGCATTGGGAAATACAGCCGCAATGGGAGCATTCGGACCATTTCAAGGGCCACAGGGACTGCGCACCCCGGCCACTCGGGAGATGGCCCCCACTTTTAGGCTAGCTGGACTTGTTGCACCCCAGGGGAAGACCTTGCTGGCCTGCACTAGGCCTGTTGACATGTTATCAAGATTGAAGAGGAGCCAAATTCTTGGCATAGAATGGGAGCCCTCAATTAAATAAGCATACATTGAAGCTTCTGTGCGACCTTCCACAAATTTCTGAATTTCTTTTTCAGTCTCAGTTTTTTGTCTGTAAATTGGGCTAATAATAGTACCAGCTCTTGTGCTGAGGTTCCACTGAAGGGGAAGCAAGGGCAGAAAGAGGTAGACCAGTTAGGACATTACTGAAGAAATCTAGGCAAGAGATGACCCTGTGGTGGGTCAGAGGGTTAATGGTAAAGGTGGTGTATGGTTATGTTCTCTCACTATGAAATGTATATATTTCATATATATATATATATATATATATATATATATATGCCCTGGTAGTGCAGTGGTTAAGGGCTATGGCTGCTAATCAAAGAGTGGGCAGCTCCAATCCACAAGCCGCTCCTTGGAAAACCTGAGGGGCAGTTCTGTTCTGTTCTATAGGATCACTATGAGGCAGAATCGACTCCATGGCAGAAATCTTTTAGGAAAAGTTAACTTAGATGATCCTTATAAAGTACTTATGTCAGAACCCTAGCAAAAAAAGCACTCAATAAATAGTAATTACTATTGTTAAACTATCCCCGCCCCCCACCATGTGACAGAAAAGCCCTTTGCGTTTCCCTGGAGTGAGTTTAGGTAGTAAACTAGGCCAGGCGTGGGACTCCATTCCATCCCAGAGTGAATACATACAAGAAGTATCAATGTTTATTATCTAGGAAAAAGAAAACAAAGGAAACTCTTATTTGTGTATCTGGCACCTGTTGGGCACTGTGTCAACCCAGGGATTGTTAAGGAATGGTCCCTACTCTCCGGCAACCCAGACAAGGATAGAGCAGTCAACAGCTGGTGGTGAAATAAGACAGTACAAGGAAGTCACTCAGTTGCTTTTTAACACTCTGGAACACCGTCTAGATTTTTTGGAGGGGAGCTGTGGCTCCCAGGGGGAGAAGGACTCTGGTGACCCTTCCATCCTTCCTCTGCCACACAGGGGGAAAGTCTGCCTCTTCAAGCTTAGGCCTCACTGCCTGGTTTGTGTTCAGGGTGCAGCCCGCACTAGTGTTTGCTGTTACCCTGGATGACGGTGGCAGACGGAGGCCAGGCTCTGTAGCAGAAGGGGACACCCCTGGGTGTGTAGTGGGGGTAAGGTGTTTGGAGTAACTGCTCTGTACACTAATAGCATTCTCCCATCTGGTTGCCAGGCCTTGAATTCAGCACAGAAAAAATGTTTATCTCCCTCCTTTTTCCCCCTTCCCTGCTAAAGAGGGGCTGAGGGTGGTTGTCTCGGTTTTATTGGAGGGCTCAAGCGAGATTACCAAAGTTCAGGGCATCCTTAACCTGGAGACTGTGAAAGCCAGGCCTGGCCCCCTCTGTGGCAGGGCCAAGGCGCCAAGCCCATAGCTCCTCTCTTCCAAGGAATCCAGCCCGCCTCACCAGCTGTGCTTGTGGGGAATGCTGCTGCCTGTGGGGGAAATGGGTGTGTTTGTCTTAGTGAAAGGATATGGGAAGTGGGAGGTGTTCTGTCTTGGTCCTTAGTTCTACAGCCACCTCTGCACTCTGAACTTCAGCTCTCCTTTTGCTCAGGATGTTCAGTCCTTCGCTGCTGTCTTACAAGAAAGAAATCCCCAACTTAGTTCAACCAGGGGTGTTAGTGACTTAATGCAGTACCTTCCTGAAAGGGTATTTGCATTTTGAAAGAAAATGCTTAGAGAGTAATACATAACCCAAAGCAATTAAGCCCCATATTTGGCATGGAAAATAGTAGGTGCTGATTAATACTGGTGGAATAAGGTTTATTCTGGGACATTAGGCACAGTGACAAGTAGTGGGAGGTTAGGGGAGCCTGGTGTTCCTCAAATCACAACAGGCACACATTTATGTACAGGGCCCATGCTGATGGGATGGCTCCTGAATGACAGTTCTCTTTAGTTGCTTTCCATTTTTTGGTGCCCCATAGGTGGTTCAGAGAAGACCAAGAGGTCATCAGCGGAACTCTCCTTGGCCAACCCTCTGTGGCATTCTAGAGGTCCTTGCCATTTCTTCCATAGTGACAGCCAAATCCAAAGCTAGGTGAGTTTTGCCTCAAAACTTGAAGAGAAATATTGTTGGCAGCCAAAAAAGAGCCCCACAGGCTTCACGGAGACTTTTGAGGATGGTGCTTTCGTTGGGAGTCAAAGCTGAGCATCATGTATGGAGCTGCAGGAGGTTTTTTGGCTTGCAGAGCTTCCAGTCTGTAGCCACAAAAGATGGGAGCGACTGCTGATGTCTGCCTTGTGGCAGATTCTGTGGATATGCTTCATTTTCTTCATTCAGCAATCCTGTGAGGAAGCTTTTAGGGCTGCCCCTCGTTTTTTTTTTTTTTTTTTTTAAAGCTTGCTGGAGGTTACCTGGCCACTCAGTGGCTGAGTCGAGATTCAAACTCAGGTCCACGTGGCTCCACTTAATTTCACCCATTGTCCTCATTATGACTGTCAGGCAATTTTATCAGGGGAAAGAAATGAGATGGAAGATGTAAGACAGAGAACTTGTGGAGGAACCAATGAATAAAGCACAGGCAAACTTGAATGTTCCTCCCAGCACCCCCTGGGGCCCAGTAGGAGGGTAGGGAAGGAGCTCTAGCCTGAGGGAGTGTAAAGGAGGTTACCCAGACCCAGTGCCGCCGAGTGGATTCCGACTCATAGTGACCGTATAGGGCAGAGTAGAAACTGCCCCGTAGAGTTTCCAAGGAGCGCCTGGCGGAAAGGAGGTTGGGAGGAGCAATTTTGCCAGGGGCTCTCAGGAGGTGGAATGGCAACTGTGCCACCCTGAGTGTATGTCTGCTACCCTAAGCTGTCTCAGAGGTCACAGGACCCTCTCCAAAACAAACACACCCTTCCATTTTAAATACCTGCTTGTGTCTAAATTCAAATTCAGTCATGATAATTATGTTGAACCAGGCTGTTTTGATCAGACTTCAAGCAACTTAGGGGAAAGTCTGATGACCAGGGAGCCCTGGTGGTGCAACAGTTAACAGTTAAGAGCTCAGCTGTTAACCAAAAGGTTGGGGGTTCAAACCCACCCAGCAGCTCTGCGGGAGAAAGACCTGGTGATTTGCTCCCATAAAGATTACAGCTTAGAAAACCCTATCGGAGCAGTTCTACTCTGCCTGATGGGGTTGCCATGAGTCAAGAATCGACTTGAAGTCACCCAACAACAACAACATCTGGTAACCAGAGGGAGAAAGCCTTGTTACAAAGTGACATTTGTTTGGGGGGCTCAAAGTCCCCAAAGTGGATCCTCTTGGAGACTCCTGTCAATACACCAGTAACTATCATGGGTGGTCCAGAGGATGAGTGTCCAGGGCACGGGGCAGGGCTGGGCCAGGGAGGGAGAGAAGACAGAAGGGCAGACTTAAGAAAAGTTTGTGTGTAGGTAAGTGGAGTGAGTACCAGCCCTGGCCTGGGCATCGGGAGTTCCAGGTTCTGCCATAAATCATCTATATGACTATGAGCCAGGCCCTTCTTGTTCCTGGGTTTCTGGAAGGGGTTGGACTGGGTAACCTCTAAATTCCTTCCATGAGCTTCTGATCCTATCACAGAAAAGGTTGGGAGGAGGCCTGAGGTAGAGGCCTCAGTAGGGACTCAGTAGGACTTGGGCTGGAGCCCGCAGAGAAGGAGGAATAGATGGGGGGGGGCGGCGGTAAGGGCTTGTAATGGGAACTTTGCTGTCCTAGCTACGGGGTGTGTGGAGGGTAAGTGGAGTCATGTGCTCAGAGGGCCTGTCATTCCCCCTGGGGGCTACTGTGGGACAGCCCCTGTGTCAGCAGGGAGGGATGGGTGTCTGCAGAAAGAGCTCTCTGGGGATGGGGCTTTTTGGAAAGAGGAACTTTGTGATTTGAAATGAACTAGAAAAGGTGTGAGTGTGGGGGGGGCAGTGGGGGAGGCAGTCAAGGGGAGCAAAGAAAGAGTGACAGAAATGGAGGGAGAGAGAGGTGAGAGAAGAGATGAGAGCAAGCTCTCATTCCCATTGCTCTCCACACACCCAGCCTCTTGCTGGGTACCAGCATTACCCATGGGACAGATGTGGAGTCCACAAGGTTGGCAGGTACATCCTTCCCCCTCCCCCACCAGATGGTTGCAGTTTCCTGATCCTTGTTTCTTATCAGTTCCTAGCCTCGGGGCCCTCCTTAGCCTGAAAGGACCTGGCCCTTCGCCTCCTTCATCTGAGTGAGGAGTAGGGGGCAGACTCTTTGGTTTCTTTTTTGCTGTTTAATAGGGTAAAAAATCTGGGATCCTGCGTACAGCAGCTCATGACGCTTGTGAGTTGTATGAGCATCCTCTTTCACCGGATAGCGTAAGCAGGGCTTCCCTTTGTGGTGCTGTAATTCTCATAGAAAATGAAACTTTTTACAGCCACTGGGGTGAAGGACCGACGTTGCCCCCAGCCCCATCTTGTCACCCTGAGGGCTGAGGGATCACTATTGGCCCAGTTATAACCCACTGGAGGCCTGCATATTGCCTAGGAAGCCCTGACTGAAGGCATGAGCTTCCCAGGCAGGGTCCACGGTAGAAGCGCAAAGGAGAAGGGGTGCGTTCCCTCTCTCTCTCTCTCAGAGAGTACAGAATTAATTGGGCTATGCATGACCCAGGGGAAACCCTGGTGGCGAAGTGGTTAAGTGCTATGGCTGCTAACCAAAGGGTTGGCAGTTCGAATCCACCAGGCGCTCCTTGGAAACTCTATGGGGCAGTTCTACTCTGCCCTATAGGGTCGCTAGGAGTCGGAATCGACTTGACGGCACTGGGTTTTGGATGACCCAGGATCACCTAGAAAGTTAATGAAAGAAAAGACATGATAGACAAGCTCTCTGAGGGCAGGGACTGTATCTTATTCATCTTTATATCCCCAGCAGTTAGCACTGTGCCTGTCCTCAGCAGGTTCTCAATAAGTGGTTGTCGACCAAATTCACGTGTCCAAGTTGATAGTTTTGAATTATGGGTGATTTGAGTGGGAGCCTGATCCATTTCATCCTTCCCTCCTGGTTCTTTTACTTCTTAATCCCCCACCCCCACAGCATGGGAGGGCCTTGTCCACTGGGATTCCATTTCAAGGGGGACATCCTGGGTCTGGGGCTTAGCAGCCTGAGTTCAATGAAACAAACATCTACGGAGCACTTCCTGGGCACTCTTTGAGGAGGGAAACAAAGTGAAGACTAGATTCCTGCTATCAGAGAGCTGGAAGTTTAATGTGAAGTGAAGAGTAAGACTCTGGCAGAAACAATTGTGTACAAGAGTGACAAGGAGGTCAGAGTGGGTAAAGACCACTGAGGGTTTGGGAGGAAGTCGTTCAAGGAAAGGGGAAGGCCTGGTAGAGGAGGTGGGGCTTGATCAAGTCCTGAGGAGGGACTAAGCTAAGTGAGGAGGAGAGGGGAGTGGGGAAAAGAAGGGAAGGGGAGGCTCTGTGCACAGAGCTGTGATTTTTTCCCCCCTCCTCTTCAGGTTACCTTTATTTCTTTCATTCCTATCTAAAAGTGGAACCTATTAGTACTGTCCTTCTGGACTCTCTCCATGGAAGAGTACCAGGCACATAGGAGGCCCCATCATTTTTTTTGTTGCATGGATAAATGAGGAGTCCCAGAGGGAGAGGTGGGAGACAGAATTCAGCCCTGAATATAAGCTAGATCTCATTCAGACATCTGGGCGCTTACTAGAATGCAAACTCCAGGAAGTCAAGAGTGTGGGTCTGTGTGCTTCACTGCTGTGTCACCAGCAGATAGAACTTGGCTCATTGAAGGTGCTCAATAAATGTTTGTTGAAGAATGAATGTTCCAGACACTCTACCAGGCCTCATTCCTGACGCCATTAGCAGGATCAGAAAAGTGGGCTAACCCCCTGAGTGAAATCCCCGAGGAAGAAACGAGACTAGGAGAGTCCAAAGAAGGGGCATCAGGGGGTGACATGGAGCCCAGGTTGGGGGGAGGGTAGGATTAATCAAATACAAACTCCAGGGCTAATAGCCCTGTTAATTGGGTGGTAATAATACTTGGCACTTTTCATCTTCAAAGCAAGTAACAAACTGTAATTAATACTCCTGCCACCCGGGGGCAGGGTGGGGGGTGGTGTGGAAAATTTGTAGCCACTGCTACTCTGTTAGGGAAACTGAGGCACTGGCAGAGAAAGTGTCACTAGGAGAGTGGATCTTCCTGGGCGCCCTGAACACACCAAAGCGTGACCTCCTCCTCGTCCTCATGCTGAGGTCACGAGTGGGAGAGGAGTGCTGGGGACCCGCGCAGAGAAAGAAGTCCCAGCCGCCAGCCTGTCCGAGGGTGGCAGTGGGGGAATCCAGGTTTGCCCGTGGCTTGGCTGGAGGACAGCCAGGTCAGGCCCAGAAGGCCCTGGGTTTCCCAAGGCAGAGGTCCGGGTGCCCCTGAGAGGTGGACCCCTGAACCTTAGGCCCAGGGCGCGCCGTGCGGCCTCTGCTCCCGGAGCTCCAGGGGCGGCGCAGGACCAGAGCGTGCACCGAGGAGAGCAGGGAGCCTGCGCGCCCTTCGCGCCCAGTGGCAGCCCGGCCCCGTGCACACTCAGAGTGAGTCACTGGCGGCTCCGAAATGCCTCCCGGTTTCTTCATCGCCGTCTGGCTGCCCCGAGCCCGGAGGGAGTTTTTCATTGGGGTGATTACCCTGCCGTCATTAAATCCGGTAAATATCACTCAGGGACAGAGGCCGCGCGGCCGCCTCTGAGCTGCCGCCCGGGTTCACAGGCCCGAGAGCGCGGGGCCCGACCGCAGGCCGCGCCGCTCAACCTCCCTGGCGACGAGTTCGAATGTCCTGTGTCCAGGGGGCAAGGATGGGCGGCCTGCGCCGCCCGGCAGCCCGTCCACGCGAACTCCGTGGCAGTCGTAACCAGCACATCACTTCGCCATTTTCTGGTGTTTCCTCCTTAAAGGCAGGGGCTGTGTCCTTGCAGTTAAACCCCATCTATCCTTGAGCAAGGCCTTCCCGGTGATACTCCTGAATACCACTTCTAGTTTGCAGTAATTCTACTTAATTTTTTTGCTTTATTTGTGTAATTCTTTGATAAATATCTGTTTGCCAGTTCCCCTCTCCTATAGGTTCCAGTAGGGCAGGCACCACTTCTGATTTTTCTCTCCTCACTATTGTATTCCCCCCCGCCCTGCCCCCCGCCCCCCCCCCGCCCCGTGTCTGGCCTACAGCAGGCCTCAGCAGTTTGGAATTAATTCAAAAGTCTGTGAGGCAATGGTGGGAGTCTAAGTGGTGCAGTTACCCCATCTCACCTGCTAACATAAAAGCTGGCGGTTCCAGTTCACACAGAGGAGCCTCCAAAGAAAGGCCTGCTGATCTGCCCGTGAAAAGCCAGATGTTGAAAACCCTGCGGCGCACAGTTCTACTCGGACACACACAGGGTCTGCTAAGCTGAAATCGATTGGACGGTGACTGGTTGATTTATGAGGCGATAGAACTGTTTGAGGACCTCTCATGTCCCATTTTTGTCAACATTCAACAAATACACGTTGCGCATCTACTGCGTGTCAGACATTGGGAATACTAAAGACTTAAAAGGTTGGCAGTTCGAACCCACCAACCACTTTGCAGGAAAAAAGACCTGGCTACTTTTTTATCTGCTCTGCTGATTTCAGCCTAGGGAACCCTTTGGGGGCTGTCCTACTCCGTCACACTGGGTTGCTGTGAGTCGGAATCAACTCGACAGCACACAACAACAACAGTGTGGTCAGGGTGGGGACAGATAATAAAGAAATAAATGTGAAGTGGTGGTATGTGCCACAGTGAAAACATAAATTAGGCTAAGGGGAGAGAGAGTGATGGAGTGCAGGCTAAGATCCTGTTTTATGCAGTAATTCTTGCATTTTGGAGCTTAGTATTGGTGTCCCTGACTTACTGAAGTGCTGAATTTGAATATCTGGGTCTATGTTTTAGTCTAGCTATGGCCTAATTTATTGCATGCTCTTTGGAAAATTCTGTGTAAATAGGATATTTATTTTTAAAAGATCCTTCAAAGTCTACTAGGGAAAGTCAGGTCTTTGAAGTCAAAGTCACCTGTGACTTGGCCCCTTTCCCTTGCCATCAGTCCCTCTTCCCTGGGTCAGCTTTCCCGCCCTGCCACCAGGTGGCCTGAGATGTACTTCTGATGGCACAAGAGGACCAGGGCTGCCTTCAGAGAAATCCTCTGGGGCAGGGATGGGAGTGGGCATAGGGTGACTGTGGTTGGGGTACCCCAGCCCTAAATCTCAGAGTCGCACTTCCCTGACTCACAAACCCTGTCTCAGAACGGCAGCAGAGCGCTTCTTCTAGACCCCAAACGAAAGAAAAAGTTGCCACAGTGGAAACTCAAACTAATCCTCTCCTTTTGCCCCACTTCCCTCCCGCGGTCACACTTCCGGCGGCTGCCACAGGGTATTTTGGGTTCGAAAACAAAGCGTCAGATCTATTTGAGCAACTTTTGTTCCATTGGAGTAGAAGCCCAGGGGCCTGTGGCTGCCCTGGTCTCGGCCACTTCCCCAGGGAACTGACGCGTTTCCCCTCACTGCCAAGGACCAATTTAGCAACTCAGACCAACCACTTTTAGCTTCTTCTTTCCCTGGCCTGGTAGCAGAGAGGGGCCAGAGGTAAGGCTGCGTCTGCGTGCCTTCTTTGTGGATTATAAGGCCTGATTTCCCTCCTCTGCCTCCTCTTCCCCCCACCCCAAGAAAAAAAAACAAAAAACCCCATACGCACAATTTCCACTGCCACCAAAAATCCACTTGCCACATCAGGAGACTGCGAAGTGAGAGTTGTGGTTAGTCCTTGTCTGGTCCTGAGTGTAATCCAAGGTTAGTATGTCTGTCAGCGGTGGCTGGTGTGTTTGTAGATTGTGAATGAAGTGGGAGTGCGTATACGGAGATAGCATGTACATGCAAATAATATGTTCACATTTGCCCGTGCTGAACAATGCATGTATACAGAGCTTGCATGGATGTCTAGAAAGAGCTTGGCAGCGTTGATACCCTGGAGTGTCTAGCGAGTACATACACCATGTGATTTTGTGTGGGCTGCTGTATTTACAGTGTGTGTGTGCAGGATGCGTACAGTAGAGGTGTATGTAAGTATGTGTGTGCACATTTACATATGCAGAGTATTTGTGGATGGGCAGGGCCTGGTGCTAAGGATGTGGGAGAAGACAGGTGAGCCTTGGGCAATGGTGACCGGTCTCCACAGGGGCAAATGCTGGACTGCGGATGCCGTCCATGGATCAGGGATTGAGGGTATGCTAGTGAGCTGCAGATGTGGGTCTGTGTATACCTGTGGGAGCATTGGCTATGGCCCAGCAGCTGCTTTGTGTGCCTTTACGTCAAGAACCCTCACAGGCCTGTCAGGCCTTGTTCCTCAAGCCCCTTTCCCCCCAACGGGGTGCTACATCCCCTCCCTGCTTGAAATGCTTCCCTCTCTTTTCCTTGTTAGCCTGTCTTTCTCCTGACTCTGAACTTCTATAGGCCTCACAAGCACACAACTCTTGATAGGCTTTGTGTCTGCCCATATTCTCTCCCACGGTCAAAGCTTCCAGAGGGCAGAGACCATCTAAGTTTGTTTTGTAGTCCCTTCACTTGTTAGCACCCGGTTGAGCCTCTGTAAATACTGGAGACTGTCTGCTGCATGCTGGCCCTCCAGCTGCGGTGTGTATGCAAGTATCACTTTCTTTATGGTGATTTGAATGCATACCTCCAGCTGTTTCTGTGTATGTGTGTGAGTGTGTGTGGGTGTGACAGGGGATGTGGTGGCGGGTGGAGGGTTTGGGACTCCTCTAGGGTGCTGCCAATGTGCCATTGCTCTCCAGGCCCTAAAGGAAGTGCACTCAGCCCGCTTTTCTGCTTTCATCATGAGGATGGGAATGAGAGCTAGAACTCTGGGGCCCTGCCAGCCCAGCCTTTCTGACAGGTTCAGCCCCTTTCCTTTTAGCCCTCTATTCCCTGCCCAGAGGAATTATGCCAGTGAGGCAGACTTCAGCCCATAAGGAAAAAAAAAAAAAAAAAGAAAGGGCACTTTTGTGTCCTGCCCTCATTCAGAACAGTCTGGAGACCCTAAAGTTACGCCTCTGCTCTCTGCCCAGAGTGCAGACATACCACATGTGCTTCTTGCCTCTACTAGGCATGGAGGAGTCTTTTGAATAGGCTCCTTCTGGCCTAGACCTAGGAGAGGATGGGGTCTGTCCTGCTGCTTCTGGGGATGGGCTCTCCTGAAACCCTGTGGTCTCTAGATCCCCACATCTGTGTGCTTTGCTTAAACCTAGGCCTCCCACCAGGGTTTACTGGATCCTGTAGCCAAAAGCACTCGACTCTTTTCCATTTTCAAATCCAAGAATGCTCATTCTACCCAGTTCTGGCAGCTTCTGTTTACCTCCAAGCCAGAGGGATAGCGGTGGTGGCTTTCTCTCTACCGCTCCCAACAGAAGCTGTATGGACTCTCAGGATTCAGCAGGAGGGGGCCTCAGAGAACACCTTTCCTGAACTCTTTTACAGATGAAGAAAACCAAGGCCCAGAGAGGGGGCTGACTTGCCCAGGGTCACACAGCCCTGAATGGTAGAGCTGGAACTAAAATCAGGTTTCTGCTCCTGGTCAGGGGTTCCTTCAGCTCCATCACACCAAATGTCCTTATCTTTTTTCTTCTTCTTCTTCTATTTACTTTTTCTGATACCTTCTATTCCTTTCTTTTTCTATTGAAAGATTTTCTTTTTTCTCTTTCAAATGTCCCCTCTGTGTTCAGCAGGACAATTTGCATCTGGTGGCACCAAGGTGGCCTGTCCTGTCGTGATTTTCCTCAGTTCTTTCAAAAGCCTATTTTCCTTCCTGCCCACCACCCCCCCTCCCCGACATTCCCCAAGATATGCAAGAGGCCGTGTTCTCTCCTCTTCCTGAACTATCCTCTCCAGTTCCTTTTTCTCCTTCTAAGTACCAAGGCTCCTCTCTCTAACCTTAGTTTCCTGGTCTGTAAAATGGAGCCGAGAGTCTCAGAAAGGGAGAAATGGGCATTCCTGTGTGTGTGTGTGTCACATGCTTCCCAGCAGTTCCTAGGGGTAGATGGGAAAGTTAATTATAACCAGGATGAGAAGTGCTGTGAGATAATTGCAGGTAACATCAGGATAGCCAAGAGGGGAGGGCAGGACATCCTGGGATCGGGCAGCCCCTAGCCCACTTCTGCAAAGAGGATCAGACACCTGGAGAAGCTGGGAGGAGGGAGCATTCTGAGTGAAGGGTCTTTGTCTTTACAGAGAAATGCTTGTTAGTTGCTAAGGAACTGGGATGTCTTTCCTGATCCAAGTCTCTCCATGTTTTGCTTTGCTCGGGAGGGGGTTGTAGGGCTGAGATTTGAGGCTCCCTTGGCAGTTGGTCCTTTCCCTGGGGCCGCAGAGGCTATGATGGGTCTCTTGGGAGGGATTCTCACCTGGAAAAGATGGCTCTTTACCATTACCCTAAGCCTTACATCTGGTGGCTTGCTTAGTGGAGCTGGGGAGAACAGGTAAGGTGGGATTGGGAAGGAGAGGAGACATACATGCCAGGCGTTGTGCTAGGGCAATCCTCCATGCTACCTCGTTTAATCATGGCAATAAATCTTTTAAGGAAGCCATTTATTTCCATTTTTTTTTTTCATTGTCTGCTTTTTACAGTTGAGACACAGGCCCAGAGTAGTTAAGAAATTTGCCTGAGATCACAGCGTTATTAAGTAGTGGAAATTAGATGTGAATTTAGGTCTGCTAGTGTTTTTTTTTTTTTTTTTTAGTAAGAAAACCTGTGCTTTTAAAACTGCACCACTTAATGCATATACCAGGTTTTCTTCCCATCCCATGGCTGCTCAGCCCTAAGCTGGATTCCTCCTCTTCACAGTCATCACTGTCCTTATCATCATCCCCCTCATCAACATCAGGGAGTTTTCCTACATGGCTTTCCTTCCTTTCCCACCTTGCTTCCCTACCTAAGGGCACTTATCACACAGGTGTGTTTCTGGGAGGAGAGGGGTGGTTCCATGGTCTGGGCCTTGGGCAGGGGTGGGGGTGGTGATGGCGGTGGTGGTAATGGTTCTGGACTGAACTGGTTCCTTGCCCCATGAATATCCCAAAGCCCCACAAATCACACTTGGTCCAGATGGCCGAAGTTGGAGGAAGGGCAGACGCTTGGGGGAGCCTCCTTTAGGTTCTTCTGGAACTTCTAGCTCTCCCTATTTTGGCTCAGTCCAGCTCCCGAGTAAATAGAAGGCCTGGTATTCGTTTTATGTAGGCCAGAGAGTAAAATTAGAGTGCTGCTTACCTCTAATACTAGGAGTGAGAAGACTTGAGTTAACTCCAGATTCCACCATTACTAGTTGGGAAACAGGGAGTAGGTTATTTAGCTTATCAGAGTCTCATCTATGTAATGAGAATAATGGCACTGACATTATTATGTTGTTGTGACAAATGCATGAGGTAATATGTAGGAAACCCCTGTGAGCTGTGAAGCAGTATAGGAATGCAGTAAAGGAGATCATGCGTGCAAAGCACTCAGCACAGTGCCTGGTATGTAGAAAGTGCTCAGTAAATGGTATCTGCTAATGATGATGGTAATAATCACGTCTGTTCTCTCTCTCCCTGTAAAGGGGTCATTAACACTCCCTTATATTTTCCTTAGCTGTTTCGTTACAGATCTCAAAGCAACTCGCATTGTCCTCTTGTTTCTCCCTAGAGAAGCCAGTGAAAAGAAAGGGGTGAAAGGCTCAAGGAGTTTTGCAGCAGAAAATTGAGTCCAGAGTGGGTTTCCCCCAATGTCTCCCTGGCTTCCAGGATTCCCCTCTCTGCCACTGGGACCTCGTTCTCTGTGGCTTCCAGGGATCGACCTGTGGAAGGAACGGCTTTGGCCTATAGCCTGGGTCAGCTTTGTTTTATCTTCACATTTTGGGGGCAGGAGGGTGGGGATCTCTCCTGCAACTGAACTAAAAGCCCAAAACACCAGAGGACTAGAAAGGTGGGGGGCAAAAAAAAAAGGAATGAAAGCAAGCCGATAATTTCCTCGAAGGATAAACATCCGATTTTTTTTTCCTCACCCAAAATAAACATGCTAGCCACAAGGAATTAAAAGCAGAAGAGGGGAGGATATGTCTCCATTTGGGGCTGCTTGAGGAAGCTGACCTTCTATTTATCCCGGCCCTGGGCACCAACCGGAGCTGCCAATTACACTCCTGTCTGGTGGAGGTGGGGGCTGGGGAGAAGGCCCCAGGGAGTGTGAGGTTCACACATACCCAGAAAGTCCCTTTGGAGGCTGCCTTCTATGACATTGCAAATGGACTCTTCCTTTTCCCTTCTTATTTTAGCTTTTCTCGCATGTTTTGCCTGGTGGGGTAGAAGGGAGGGAGGAGCTTCAGGAGTTCCTGTGGCCTAGGATTCCTTTTGCTTTGGGGTGGTATCAAATGCTGTTCTAGAAAACAAGGATTTGGTGTCCATCACCTGGGCAGAGAACGAGTTTATTAGTGGGAGTGGGGAGCCCATTCACAAACTCAGTCTCCCACTCTATTGCGTTATTCAGCTCCCCAAGGCTAAAATTTTCCAACTAGCTACAAGAGGGCTAAGCCTGGATCAGAGCTCCTCTGCCTCTCAGCGAATGTGGAGCATGGCGTTGTTGTTAGGTGCCCTCGAGTCGGTTCTGACTCATAGCAACCCTACGTACAACAAAACGAAGCACTGCCTGCTCCTGTGCCATCCTCATAATTGTTGCTGTGTTTGAGCCCATTGTTGCAGCCGCTGTATCAATCCATCTAGTTGAGAGTCTCCCTTTTTTGATGACCCTCTGCTTTACCAAGCAGGATGTACCTCTCCAGGGCCTGGTCTCTCCTAACAACGTGTCCAAAGTACGTGAGCTGACGTCTCACTATCCTCACTCCAAGGAGCACTCTGGCTGTATTTCTTCCAAGACAGACTTGTTCATTCTTCTGGCAGTCCATGGTATATTCAATATTTACAGCCAACACCATAATTCAAAGGCATCAATTCTTTTTCAGTTTTCCTTATTCATTGTTCCACTTCTGCGTGCATATGAGGCAATTGAACATACCATGGTGCTAAGAAGGTAATAACCCCGTGCCCAGCTGCAGCCTGCCCCTTTCATCTGGGGATCTCAAAGCCCTGTGTGCACATGAGTCACCCTAGCCAAGGAGAGGGGGGTTATTAACTCTTGGAGGGAAGCTGAGCTGAGGGGGAAATTGGGAGGAGGCACTGAGAGGACTGGAGCTGGGAAGAGTAGGGGTTGGGGGTGGCTTGGGGAGCCATGCATGATTCAGGCTGTGAGACCATAACAGAGAGGTCTCTCCCAGAGGTTGGGGTCGGAGAGCCAAGTGACCTCCAGAGGAGGTCCAGGGGAGTTAGATGCCAAAATTCCTTTCCTGGGAGAAAAGGAATAGCCTGGGGATTATTCGTAGCGTTCTCAAAAGCATAAATCGGATTACGCCATTCTTCTCCCCGCTGCACCCGCCACTCTAAAACTTGAAGATCGCTGCAAAGCCTGGCATGTTGTGGTCTTTTGCCACCTCTTCAGCCAGTCTCCTCCTTGAATTCTTCCCTTCAATCTCCTGGCCTTTGACTTAAGGGAACATGTCATGCATGTCCCTTTCAGCCACAGGACCTTTGCAGGTGCTGTTTCCTCTCTCTGGAATGCTCTTCAGCCCTGCTGTCACTCACTTAGCATTATGGATCGAATTTTGTCCTCCCAAAATATGTGTTGTCAATCCTAACCTAGTGCCTGTGGTTATAATCCCATTTGGGAATCGGTTATCTTTGTTATGTTAATGAGGCAGGATTAGGGTAGGGTGTATCTTGAGTCAATCTTTTTTAAAATATAAAAGAGATTAAAAAAATCAAGTGAAACAAGCAGAGATGGGGGAAGAGAGATGCCAAGCCACATGAAGATGTTCCAGGAGCAGATGCTTGGAAGGGACAGGGACCTTCTTCCAGAGCCCACAGAGAGAGAAAACCTTCACCTAGGGCCAGCACCCTGAATTTAGATTTCTAGCCTCCTAAACTGTGAGAAAATAAATTTCTGTTGGGTAAAGCCGTCCACTTGTAGTATTTCTGATATAGCAGCACGAGATAACTAAGACACTTAGTTAACCCTACCCAGCCTTTCCGTCCTGAATTTAAACACCATTTCCTCTGAGAGGCCTTGCCTGAGCCTTCAGCCCTCCCCCTCCATCAAAAATCAGCCCCCTTTTACACACTCATAGCACTTATCACAGTTTGTTATAATTTGCTTGCGTTAGTCTGATGCCTGTTTCTCTCCCCAGCTAGAGTGTAAGCTCTGTGAGGCAAGTACCATATCTTGTCTGCCCTGTTTATCTGATATCTCCCCAGCAGCTAGCAGAAGGTCAGGCACATGATAGGTAGCAACAATACTTGTTAAATGAATGTTGTTGAATGTCAGAGCTGGAAAGGACCATGGCGATACACCAGCTGTACTCTGCCTCTTCTTCCCACCTCAGTTTCACAGCCGAGGAAGCGGAACGTTAGAGAGAATAAGTGATTTTGCTCAAGGGCACACAGTGACTCAGTGACAGTTCAGAGCTAAAGGTCCCTACCCTCTTCCTGCCTACAATCTATCCCCAGCCCCATCCCCCCCACTTGCATTTACTATAGAGCTCCAAGCCCCAGTGCCAGGCATTGCTTGATTTTCTCTTGTTGGTTTTTGAAGACATGTAAGGAAACAAAACACCAAATGAGACAACCTTGGATGATATTTTGTTTTCCTTTAATCTGAAAGATAAGTGGTTCCTTATTCAGAGGCCAGCCCATTGGAGGTAGGCACACACCTGGAAGAGGGAACCTAAGGCCTGGGATGCAGTTATCTCTGCTTTGCCCTTAGGCGCATTCCCACCTCCTCCAGGAGACTGGGCTGGCGAGTCCTCGTAGTTTTGGGTCAAGAACTGGGTGGATGCTTCCGGTTCATTGAAGTGAAAGCGGTTCAGAAATCTCTCCATATTCCAAGCGCCTGGAAGGACAAACAGACCACAGGAAGGCAGTGAGAGAGAATCATGGACTTCAGAGCTGGGAGCGGCCTGAGTGGAGACAGCAGAGGATGACCTTGGCCATTGAGCTGAAGGGGCATAGTGCCGGGGGTGCCTTCTGGTTCCTAGCTGGCAAGACAGCCCCTGGATATTAGCAGAGCTGGGAAGTAGCATGAATTTCTGGGTTGCCTGCTCCCCCGAGGACAATGGGACAAGAGGTCACTTTGAATATGTCTGGCTAGACTAAAAACTCAGATAGAGTAAGAGACTGCCTTTGGGTCTCCTTCAAGTGCCTTTTATTTATCATAACTCTGCCTTCTCATTCATATGCAGAAAGGAAATGCCCAATCAGGTGGGCTGCCCACTTCCTCCACCCACCCCTCTCTTCCTGCATGACCCCATGACTGAGGCCTTAATGCTTCCCTTCCTTTCACATCTGGTCACCCCAGCTGCTGGGTCTGAGATTAGCAGAAGTGCCTGGGCCACTCTTTCAGTCTTCTCCCCACAACCCAACCATCTCCTCTGCTGCTCCCAGGACACTCAGTGCAACAGTGTTCCTTCCCTGGCTGTGGTAGAGGTCAAGGGGCAGGGAGGACAGCCAGGGTGCTTCTCTCTCCACCTAGACACCTAGATCCAGGAGGTTGAGCAGAGTGTGAGAGAGCTGTCCCCAGGCTGGGACCTGGAGAAGCCCAGTCAATGCTGAAGTCAGCGGGGTCCCTTCTCAAGGGTAGAAAACACAGGAGTATAGGGGTAGGTGCATCTTCTGGGGCAAGTGTGAACAGGCCTAGTGGCAGGGCAAGGAGGCCACAGCTTACGGCACTGGGGAGAGGCTGAGGGAAGTGGTCAGAGGCATATTCCCACGCTCTTGTTTCCCAAATCCTGGGCCTCAGGCATCCTAAGTGTATGGTTGCCAGATAAAATACAGGATACTCAGTCAAATTTGAATTTCAGATAAATGACAAATAGTTTTTTAGTGTTAGTATATCCCACTGAGCCCTGATGGCACAGTGGTTAAAGTGCTTGGCCGCTAACTGGAAGGTTGGCAGTTCAAACCCACCAGCTACTCAATGGGAGAAAGATATGGTAGTTTGCTTCCGTAAAGATGACAGCCTTGGAAACTCTATGGGGCAGTTCTACTCTGTTCCATAGGGTTGCTATGAGTTGGAATTGACTCCACAGCAACAGATTTTTTTTTTTTTCAGTCTATCCCAAGTATTGCATGGGGCATATTTATACTAGAAAAAATTATTCGTATTTATCTGAAATTCAGATTTAACTAGGTGTTCTGTATTTTTTTCTCCCCTCTTTGGCTAAATCTGGCAACCCTCCCTGAATGGACTATGCTTGGGGAAGACACTGCCCAGTGCAGAGCTAGGCGGGGGCTGCCATGCCATGGGGTGATGGGATTAGGAATTTCTGATACCCACAGAGAATAGGGCAAGGGGCTGGCTCGTGGCCTAAAAATCCTCTTGGAGCCTCACCTGATACTTGCTATCACCCATTTACCCACATGTTGTTCTCTGTCTGCACCCAGTGCCCTTTGTAACAACGAAGAAAGCAAGTCCACTGAAGTGTTAGTTACTCAACCTTTCCTCCCTCCCAGTGGCGATTTGTATTTCAAAGATGTTCTCAAGGAAAGGACAATTTTTTAATCCAAAGAAACAAAATACCAATAATTGCAATGGTAATGACACACCTTAGAGGCTTCCTGTTAAGTGCCAGGCACTGTGCTAGGAGCTCTATCATATTTATTCATGCTCACAATACTCCTGTAAGGAAGAACTATTGTTATCTCCAGTGTCCCTGGGGTATACAAACAGTTAACACACTCAGCTGCTAACAGAAAGGTTGGAGGTTCAAGTCTGCCCAGAGGCATCTTGAAGAGAGGCCTGGCAATCTACTTCTGAAAAATCAGCCATTGAAAACTGTATGGATTACAGTTCTACTCTGACACACATGGAGTCCCCACGAGTCGGAATTGACTTGATGGCAATTTTTTTTTTTTTTATTGTAATCTTCCCCAGTGCACAGATGGAACAACAGAGGCAGAAGGTAGGGCAACTTTTCTGATATTGGTTAGGAAGCTTCTTTAGGGGCAAGGATGGGAGAAAGGGCCTTTTTACTTTCCCTCAAATCACGTTGTTCCTGGGTGGTACAAACAGTTAACACTCTTGCTGCTAACCAAAAGGTTGGAGGTGTGAGTCCACTCAAGAATGTCTCAGAAGAAAGTCTTGGTGATCTGCTTTCAAAAATCAGCCATTGAAAACCCTATGAGGCACAGTTCTGCTCTGACACATATGGGGTCACCATGAGTTGGAATGAACTGTGTGGCAAGGGGTTTGGCTTTGGTTTTTCTTTCCAGTCACATCTGGCTAGGTGACTGCATGTTCAGATTAGGCCTGTTTGGGCTGGAAAGCAAGAGGTTTCAAGAATTCTCTGCAGGGAAGAGTGGCTGAGGCAGTAAGGGAGAGCCTTGCCTGTTGGATGGGTTGCTGCTGGGCTGGAGAGATGTACTGACCACAGTGGGGTCTTCCACTATGAGGGAAAGGAGGGGGGTCTTCCACTATGAGGGAAAGGAGGGAGGTCTTGTGTGGTCTGGGTGCCGCTTCAAAGGTACTGTGCCTGGCTGTGACCTTTGCATCCATCAGGGAGCCTTGGCTGGCTGGAAAAAAATGATGTTATCCTGTCCCTGGGCAAGTGTTTATATGTGAGTGTGTGTGCGTATGCCAGAGGAGAAAGGGTTCATGGTGAGCTGGTGTGTGGCAGGCACGGGGGGGCCAGAGGGCCTTCCCCACCAAGTAGGACAGGAAGGAACCCGGGTGGCGAGGAGGGAATTGAAACTCATCACGAGATCAGCAGCAAGCTGGTGGAGAGAAATCCCCTCCACCCTTAGGGAGACTTCCCTCCCCTCTTGAAGCACAGTTTGTCCTCCCCAAGCTTAGAAGATATCTCTTGAATGATTATAGTGCCCTGGGGACCTCACAGCTCCTTTCCTGTCACATTTCTGACAACCCTGTGGTTCTCGGGTTTCCTGGGCAGCTCCTCAAACCCAAGTCTTGTCTTCCCTCAAGCAAGCCGAGCAGAGTGCAGCCTGGCCACTCGCCTCCTGCCACCTCCTCTCCCCAATTTGGCTGCGACTCCTTACACCCCCCTTCCCCGTTTCCTGCCACAAAGGGCAAGAGGAACTGACCCTGAACAGGGTTTAGAAGGAAGAGGGGTGAGTCAGGCCCTCAGGGGTGTGTGTGGGGAGAGCTGGGGAGCTGGGAGGCTGTGGCTTCTGTGGTCACGGCGTGAAGGAAAGCTTCATCCTGTATGGCACTGCTCTGTGCCCTGGGTTGAGTGAGGTTCCTCCTGCGCAGGAAGAGGGCGGTGCTGCTGTCAGAGCTTGGGGCCACTTGACTTGTGCCCTGGACCCACCCGAGGTGGGTGCTTCCGGGGACAAGGGCAGGCAGGGGTGGCGAGTGTACTTCAGAGGCCTCTGTGGTCTGAGGCCTCAGTCTGGGGGGAGAAAGTGGGAGGAAGGTGTCTGATGCCCGACTCCTGAGCACCCAGTGGCTGGAACAGTCTGCTCCTTCTCAGGGCAGGGCTGCCACATAGGATGTGCAGGTTGGTCCCTGCACAACCCTAGGGGGCGCTGGTCCCATCTTGCATAACCATCTGCAGTGGCTGGGCCTAGAGGCATTCTCTCATTTGTTGTTCATTGCTGATAGGGAATATATCCGTGATGAGAGAGCTGCTGCTGTGCAGGGTGGGAGATGTTCCAGGTGTGGGCCCGGGCAGGAGAGGTAGGTGACCTTATCATAAATCCCTCAGCGGGTTTTGAACCACTTTTGCATGCATGATGATATACTAGACATGAGGAGGGGTGGGAATGAATGAACCCAGTTTTCAATAGCTGGGAGAGGGGCCCCAGCTCCAGCCCCCAGCCCCAGCCCCACAGAGACTCATCCTCTGAGCTTGAGTTCCAAGGGTTGCAAGGTGTGGGGTGTTTGGGAATGGCCCTGGTACAGGTCTTGACGCTGACTCCATCCCCAGCTTCCCAGATCTGTGTGGCTGATTTACCCCTGTTGAGTAAAGCTTTATCACGTGCAACTGGACAGCTCCTTGGGCCTGTTACGGGATGAAAACAGTTATCCCAGAGACTGAGTGATTCCACACCCCATCTTGCCCCCACTCCCTTTGTAGGAGGATGGGGTGGATAGCCCCTCTGCTAGAAGTGGGGAGTTCTGAGCTGGCCCGGGGTTAGAGGGCTTCCTCAGTGCTGACAGTTGCCTTCCTGGGACTCTGCCAGGCTTGGTAGGGAGCTGTTTCACCCAGCCCAATCCCTGCCCTCTACCAGTTTCTAACATAAGACAATTGTTAGCTGCTGTAGAGTAGGCAACCCCATGCCCAATGGGATCGAACTGCTGTGATCCACAGGGTTTTCACTGGTTGATTTTTAGAAGTAGATTGCTAGGCCTTTCTTCCTAGTCCATCTCCGTCTGAAAGCTCTGCTGAAACCTATTCAGCATTATGGCGACACACAAGCCTCCGGTGACCAATGGGTGGTAGCTGCACATGAGGCGTATTGGCCAGGAATTGAACCCCGGTCTCCTGCATGGAAGGCAAGAATTCTACCACTGAACCACCACTGCCTTCTCTTTATAAGACAGTTAACACTGGACTAATACTAAACAAGTGCTTCCAAGAGTGGCCTTGGCCAGCAGCATAACTTTGCAGCCCAGGCCCCCAGTAGACAGGTTCCATCCTTCCAGCAGCCCTACCCTTAGGCCTTCCCAGAGAGCACAGGACAGTGGCCCCCTAAGCATGTCCCTGCTCTAGTCAAAGGATATTTTCTACCTGACCTGTCATTTGGCCCTGAAGTGTTTCCCTCTCAGCCTGGGAAGTGGGGGTGGGGTTGCCTGCCCATCTCCTTTCTCCTGCCAGCCTCCATTCAGGTGGGCTGGAGAACAAGGGAGCGGTTTCTGCCTGAGCTCTAGTCCTTGTGGTTGGCCTCCTCTGAGCTGCTTCAGCCTTCTGCCTGAGGCATTCTCTGCTGGGACCTGGAGCACCTTGCTCTGAGCCGCCCTGTGCCGCTAGGCAGGTGACTGTGCCTAACCAACGCAGCCACCCTCTTCCCTGGCCTTGCTCTACTCTCCCCCTAGGCAGGAGCACCTCTGCTTCTTGTCAGGGGATGGTGGCCCTGAAGAAAACACAAAAATTCGACTCCAGCCTAATAACTGCCCCACCAAGAGCCTGGTGCAGGTCTGTAATTTGTCTGCTCGGCGCGGGGCTGGCTGCAGTGATAGAAGCGCTGATGCCTTTTTGCTGAGATTAATGATGTCCTGGTGGTGGTAGGCGGGAGGCCTGAGCCTTTTATTTTTTGTGCCATTAAGTGACATCCAGAGACTTCCACTCAGGAGCTGAAAAGCCCTCGTTCCATCACATTCAATTACTCCTGGAGAATATTTGCTGAGTGGCTGATCCTGCTGGCTTGAGATGCTTGGGGTAGAGGGGACCACTTTGGCTTTGGCGGGAGTGAGAGGGTGGGCGTGCTGGGTGGAGTTCTGAGGTGGGGTGGGGTGTCACCCCATCTCCTCTGGAGCAGAGAACCCAGGAGAACTGGGGGGTGGAAGTTCAAACCCTAACTATCCAGTCAGTGGAACACCCAGGACTTATTCCCGTACCCTGAGGAGGCGAAACTCTTAAGCTGTCAATTAGCTCCCAGTTAAACATTCCAATATTTGGTAATAGCGATGGCCCGTTGGGGTTTTGGGTGAAATTTGGGGATTATCTGTAGTTTTCCCATGATCTGTTCAATACTGTTTTAGATGGCTGATGTTTGACTTGACTGAGACATGCATCTTGATGAGGTCTGCCTGGGGCCTGCAGAGGTTTCTGGCAGTTCCCAGCCAGGGTGCCTGTCTGAGAGTTGCCCAAGATGGCCCCAACTGGGGCATTGCCAGGCCCCCAGTCCTACCCGCTCTGCCAGGTGGGTAGGGCCCTTCTAAGGCAGAGAGCTGCTTTTCAGAAGCCCACACAGTGAGTGACTCAAGGGCTGGGCCCTGGGGGATTCTGGGGCCTGGCCATGTGAACCACCATGGGAGGTCATGGGGGGCAGGTAAGGGGAGGCTGTTGTGCAGTGGGCTGTTTGTGTCTGTCTGTCTGTCTCTGTGTGCTGGGGGTGTGGGATTAGGGGCAGTCTGAGTGTTGGAGCTGGTCTTTAGGCATGGCCAGGCTGCAACGTATGGGCAAACCACTGCCCTGTTCCTTCTCAGGCCTCTTTCCTTGTTTCCCTATATCATGTGCTCTTTCCTCACTGCCACCAGGCCTGCTGTATTTCCCCTAATTCCTCTTAGCCTCTCCCTTCAACTCAGTGCCTCCTACTGTTGACACTACTTGGAGTGCAGCAGCCTTCATGCCTTTGGCCTGTGCTTTAAAGCATTTCCCCACAATGCCCCTGCCTCAGTCACCCACGGTGCCGTGCCCTGCAGGCCTTCAGATGCCACAATCAAGATTTAAACTCCACTGTGTGTCAAGTCCCTGCCTGCCTCTCCTCTCTGACCCCTGTAGGACAGATGGCTCCACCCAGGCCCTGCTGAATTCAGGCGCCTAGGCGCTGGGGAGTGAATCATGGCTGTCTGGCCGGACGTTCCAAGGACCCCCTTACCCCCTTCGTGCCCCTCCCACTCCACTTAGCAACGCTGTTCTCTCTGAAGGCCCCAGAGGCTGCCCGTTAGCTGCCTGGCGTTGTGGGCCGCCTGGGGCTCGCGGCCTTTGAGAGAGCTTCTGGAGCAAGCTGTGGCTCATCATCTTGCCGGGCAGAGAGGGGATTTCCCCGGCTCACTCACGAGAGGAGCGTGAGGCCGGCTCGTGACACCTTTGGGCGAGGTGGCTGAGGTGTGGCATGGCGCAGACCACAGCTTCCAAGGAGCGCTAGTCTCCACTTGTGCTGAGCCACAGCCCTGGCCAGAAGAGGGGTTATTGTGGGTGGGGCTGCCTCTGGGCGGCTGCTGCTGCTGTTGCTGCTGCTGCGGCTGCTGCGGCTCCTGCGGCTCCTGACGCAGGAGCCCCAGGGGCCGCAGGGTGAGCTTGCCATACCCCCACCCCTACTTCTACCAGAAAGCCCAGATGTCTGGTGGTCTGGGTCGGGGAGAGGGAATGTTGGCGAGTCAGCGACAGGTACAAAAAGCCCAGCTCCCAAAGTTAGAAGAAAGTTAATTTGTTTTTAGCTGCGGACCCTTGGGCTCCAGGTTCCTCATTTGCCAAGAGTGGATAATGGCCACCCTGTCCCTCCTGTCCACCTCACACAGCTGGGCTCAGTTCAGCTGAGATCAAGTTGGGAAGGGCAGGGAAGGCTGGGGAGAGGGTGTTAGCAGCCCTGTCTGCCTGGCTGGGGACAGGGAGGATGTGGATATGGAAATTTTCATTTGTGTTCACAGACCTGGCTGCCTTTTCAGGTGTTGAAGGAAGTCAACGGTGTGTGTTTGTGGGAGTGTGAGAAGGTACAGATCCTTGTGTGATCTGAATGTGGCACCGTCGGTGTGTCTCATACACAGACACGCTCATTGACTGAAAGTCCACAGCCTGCAGAGCACACTGATGGGTGGCAAGAAGGAAACAAGGCCGAGATAAGCTCTTCCCTCAAGGAATTTGTAGTCCCATGGTGGAAGTAGGACCAAAGCAAGTGCAAAATGATTTAGTAACACTAAAGACATAAAAACAGGTGACTAACAAAGTACAACAAAAGGCCATGTGAGTGTGGAAAAAGATATAGACACTGCTGGAGAGGGCAGGGACAGGTTCGACTGAGAGAACCCAGCCTGTGGGGTTATTTTGAACAGCCTCCCAAAAAAAAAATTTTTTTTTTTTTTTTCATGGAGATGATAAAAGGGGACTGGTGATCTAAAGGTGGGGAAGGCATCCAGGTGTGAGGGAGGCAGAAGTGGTGTGCACAACTTGGCAGGTAGGGGCATATCAGGTGTTCAGTGAGAGTGGTGGGCAGGGTGACATGAGTGAAAGAGTATGTCATGGGCATTCTGGCAGTGTGAGGGATGAAGGGTATGTGGTATGAGGTGTGAATGAACACTGTGGGTGGGCCATCTTCAGAAATGTCCCCCTCAATGGCCTTAAGTTGATTCCTTTAGAATCTAGAAGTCTAGAGGCCAATCCAAGGCTGTTGTAAGGAAAATGCCTGGAGACACCATCATGAATCTGATGGGCTTTGGGCGTGGAGGGTGAAAGAGTAGGGATCAGAGCTGTGAGAGAGGTGTTAACTTGGAGGCAGAGAGTAGAAGTCCGGTGTATTACAGCCCTGAGGTAACAACAGCTCCAAATCCACGATGGCAGGCAAAGTGTGGCTTTTGGGACAAGTGAAACTGGGCAAGCCCTTGCCATAGGGCAGGTCTTAGTCTCTTTCAACTTCAGACTTTGCCCCTGCCATTCGCCCACTCGGGACATGCATGAGCTGTTCGAACATCTCTCTTGTTCTCTTCCCTGACTCTCTCTATGAGCTCCAATTATCCACAGAGCTACTTTGTGATGAAACTCTGCGAGAGCAGGGACACTGTCCATTGACCTCACTTCTGTACCAATAGTGCCTGGAATGGAGCCCCACATGTAGTGGGTACCCAGCATTCTGAATAAATGTGGCAGGCCTGAATGAATCCTGACAAGCATGTGAGGAAAATGGCCACTGAGAGGAAGGAGCTGTGTCTAGGCAGGAGGAGTGGGGCGGAAGGCAGAGATTTCTAAACTAGAAGTGAAGTGGCTCTCACTACCCACCACCCCCTCCCAGGGTCCTTGCTGTGGTCTTGGTAGCCCTTCTCTGATCGAATGCCTCCAATGAGAAATGTCTGTGGTTGGCCTGGTGGAGTCAAACCTTATCAGCTGCTCCTGCATTTGTCTGGTAGAACTTGGAGGTGAGGAGAGCTCCGTAAGCTGGAAGGAACTCTGTTTAGGGTCATTAGATTGTAGACCAACTAGTTTAGCCACTTATCTTGATGATACAGAAATTGAGGCCCAGAGAGGTTGGGTGGCTTGTCCAGTGTCACACAACTAGAGTTTGGACATCAAGATTTCCTCGTATTGCAGTAAAGTCTTCTTCTCCCTCATTGACTAACCAAGTGTATGCTACCCTGGAGTCACAGTACAGAGAGGAATCCTGGAGAGAGTTTCATCCCTTTGGTCTGAACAGCGCCACTCCATGCTCCCACCCCATTACACGGCCATGGAAGGTTAAACTAGAATAATCTGAAGCTCCAGTCTCATTCTAAGCCTCTCATTTACACATCAGGAAGCTTAGGCCTTGAGAGGGAAGTGATCTGAATATGAGTGGGTCAAGCTAACTGTCCTCCACAGATGCCCTTCTACCTTGGTCCTGTATGCTTACCTTTTGCCTCTATCCTTAGAAGCTGCTTCTGCCTATTCACCCAGGGGCTGCAAGTGGCTGGTTATACTATATATACCCTAATGCATCCCTACCCCCCAATACCTTGCCATGAAAAAACTAGATCAAGGCAAGTCCTGGGGCCTGTGTTTACTGGCAGGACCCCATGTCCTGGGCACCTGAGAGTTCTCCCAATCTGGGGCTCCATGATTACCAAACACTGTCCAGGTACTTTAGAGAACATTGGGCCTTTGGAGTTCTGGCATTATGCAAGGGTCTACCACTTCCGCAGCCACTTGGGATTCATCCAGGCCAGACCAGACCCTCACTGCCCCATGTTTTGATGCCTTTGGTGGCCTCCTGTCCTCTGTCTCTTCTATCTCTGGTCAGTTGTGCCCAGCATTCTAGGTTAGTCATCTTTAAAAAGTAACTTTTGTTGGTTACGTCTCTGGTTGACAATCTCACATGTCTCCCCATTGTCTACTCATCAAAACCATACCTTGGCCTGGTTTTCAACAACCTCCACAACCTTCGTCTTTTTTTCCCCTTTCTTCTCATCACCACCCCCTCACCAGGGGTGCTCCTTCTTGCTTCTTTATCTTTGCATTGCAATTCCCCCAACCCAGAACTCCCTCTCTCCTTCACTCAAGGATTCAAATCTCCTCCTTCTCCAGGGCCCAGCTCATGTCCCATCTCTTCATTGTAGGTTTAGGGATGTATGGATCTATAGATCATCTAGATCCAACCCACCATCTTCTAGATGAAGAAACTGAGGTCCAGAGAGGCTAATTGATTTGCTCAAAAGTCAAATCACTAGCTAGAGATGAGAAGTCAAGGTTTCCTCACTCGGCAGTAAAATATCCTTGTACCTTCCCTTGCTGAAGGGGATGTGTTATCCTGGAGAGAGTCCTATGATAGGAAGTAGTTTATCCCTAAGTCCACATGATTGCCAGTTGTACTTACAGTCAGAATCACACAGTTAAGCCCTTAATTATGAACTGCTCTATATTGTTATTTAATTGTTTCCAAAATTGTAAGCTCCTCGAGGGCAGGGAAAACTTCCTGGGGCATCCAATTGTGTCCTCTCCAAAGGCTCTAGCACAGTGCTGGGCACATAAAAGGCATTACATGGTGGGATTGGTACCCTGGCCAGAGCCTTCCTCTGGGAGAATAACTTCCCCACCTCTATGAGGAAGCACACAAAATAGCACAGAAGCCAAAGGGACTCTGCCCAGATGCAATTCCAATTTCTAAGTTTTCACGTGGATGGAAGGTGAGGCCAGAGGCGCCACAACAAATCGTGGCTGTGGCAGAAATCCAAAGGGACTAATAATGGTTTTAAGGCCTGATACAATCCCAGGTTCCTTGTCTGGCCTCCAACATTATAGGACTGCAGGTCAGGACTGTGCTGGGCACACAGGCCACTTCTTTCTTCAGGCTGGGGACCACCGTACAGTGTAGTGTTCAAACCTCAGGATCCCTGCCCATGACAGAGTTGGGAGGAATCTTTGGTGTACACAGACTCCCTTGTCTTTGCCCCTTTCACTGCCCCTCTTTGTCACCTTATGCTTTCTCTTTTCTCCTCCATCTTCCCTCAGAAATGACTTGATCCTGCGAGTGGCTTTTTAAGGTCACCCTGTCTGAGCATGATCCCTCCCAGGGCATTGGCATTGTGACTTGAAGTCTAACGGGGGCATTTAATTGAGTCTGTCTCATTTTATGAGAATCCCACACATGGCAGAAGCTTGTAGGCTGAAGTTCTAGCTGTCAGTCCTCAGAAATCACAGTGCTTGAGCTGGTCAAAATGCTTCATGATGTTCTATGTGAGAATGGTACCCAGGGAGCTGGAGAAATTTACCTTGGCCTTGGCAGTCATATTTTTCTTCCTTCTCCCTTCGTAATCAAACTTAAAAGTGTGTCTTTGGCAAAGCTCTTTCAGATTTACAGATTGGAGAGGTACCATGTGCTGAGGGCACCCGGCTAGGGTTCACCAGCAGAAAGGTTGCTCCAGCTCCACTTGCAGATGACCCAGAACCCTCTGTGATTTGGGGCCCCTGCTCAGCAGATAGGCTGAAGGGCTCCATCACTCAACAGGTGCCTTTTTGGACTGTACACTCCTCTCATCTGGGGCCTCAGGCCTCAAGGGTTGTAACAATACCATCACTGCCTTCCCAGTGGGTAGAGGTTGGTCAGGGTCACTGGGTGAGAGGAAATGGCAGATGACACCCATCCACCCACTCAGCCTTCTGCCAACCTAGGGAACGTGTTCTTTGCACCCTCAAATTGGGGAGGTGAGAGAGTACACAGGGGTGACTTGATTTCCCATTTTCCTAAAGAGAAATCTGAGGCTCAGAGAGGGTTCTGTCTCACACAGGGTCAGGTGAGTCACCTGCAGCATTGCAGTTAGTGGCCAGGTGTCCAAAGCTCCTCTCTGAGGGTGGCAGGACTGAGGCTGAGACAGCCGAGTTAGCCAGTAGGAAGCTCTAGTGGAGTGGGCCTTCTCCAGACTCTGAGGAGGGCTGTTCAGAGACGCTAATGGAGGAGGTGTGGCTGGGGAAGTCTGCCCAGCCACTGAGGAGGGAATGATACTAGGAGATGGCACTGGCAGACAGAGTGATTAGCCATCAATGAAGACAGACTGGCAGGGTGGCATTCCAGGGCCCTGTTGCCCAGATCATTCTTGATTATAGGGTACAATTATCTGCAGAGGTCATGTGGGGCAGTTGCCTGCACTTGCCATCCATGGCTGTCGGGGAGATGCTGCTCTCCCTGGCTCCAATTGCACCCTTTGGGACCCTGCCTTATATGTATACCAACCCACCCAGCTAAAGTCACCATCTTGGTCTATGGGACTTACTTCTATAGTGGGACCACATCTGATAACAACATCTTCTCTAGGATAACCATTCCAGTTCAGTTCCAAGAAACACCACCCTTTGACCCTAGCCTCTGAGGCTCATGGGGAGGAGGGTTAGGTTCCAACTGTCCATGAAAGCATTAAGCATCTAGTTCCACCCTCAGAATTCACCTCAGCTTCAGCTTGAGGGATGGGAAGGTCTTACCTCGGGAGTCATTTTCTTCGGGAAGGAGAGAGATGATCTTTCCCTCCTGAAGATAGACAAAGAACTGGTAGCGGTGGAAGCCAGTCTGTGCTGGTGGGGTGGGAGGCTGGTAGGCTGTGGGTGGAAAAAGGAGAGTGGTGGGCTTTACAACCTGTACTACCCCGGACATTGCTCCTTACTTGCAAGTCCTCCTTGCTGCTCAGGGCAGGGGGAAGATGCTGATTCTATATATTTTCATGGTCCCTGCTGACCCTCCTGGAGCCCCCGATGTGGGCTCACCCATTGCAAACAATTAGGATTTATATTTGGCAGGATCACATCTTTAGTATCTTCATTTAAGAGTACTTATGTTATTTTTCTGGGGGGGGGTGCAGATGGTCCAAGAGGAAGTGTTCTGGGCTGGCTTGAAGGTCTTTGAGGCTGGTGGGGCTCTTAAACCTTCCTGGGTGAGTGGGTGTTGGTACTATCCTCATTTGGCTTTAGTCCGTCTCGATGGATTTCCTGCGTCAAGAGAAACCCATCTTCCCCTGTGTGTCTATGTGAGTGCTTTGGCAGGGTATTTCTATTTATTTTTTCAGCATTTCCTTATGAACTCAATCCCCAAAGAAGCAATTTTTTTGGCTGGACCCAGAGGATCTGGAAGTGGTTATGGGGTGGGTGGGACTGGGTTCAAAGGTTTGATCATGGAAGCTGTAGGATCTGGGTGCTCAGGGCAACAGGGAGCCCACTCAGGCTCTTCCGGAGGAGAAGGCTAATCTCCCTCCCCTTTGCTCTCCCGCCAGGAGGCAGGCCTTTTTTAGGGGGAAAAGTAGGGCGGGGACATCCCTCATCCCTCCCCGACATCTATGCATGGCCTCAGGGTTTTGCTGGTTCTGGACTTGTTTGGAAAGATGGGACTCTTTCCAAGAATGCTGTGCCACTTGCCACTCACGTTGCCCTCTCTGCATCAAGGAAGGGAGTCAGGCTGGAGCCAAGAAACTTCCTAGGGGTGCGTGGGGACTGAGTGCTTGCAATGAGGATGCTGGTGGGAGGGAGCGTGGTACTTTATGATGACCATCTCCTTCTTCTCTCTCAGTCACTCATCAAAAGAGCAACTTGAGTTTTGGAGCTATTGAAAGAGTTCCTTATTGTGCCCTTCCAGCCACTAGAGTCTTAGCATGCCAACAGCCAGGGGGAATTCCTGACTATTCCTCCTCCCCAGAGTTTTTGCAGTGCAGATCAGATGTGGGTGCGTGCTCAGAGTAAGAACAGTACAGGGTGTGCTGGGGGCTGTGGGAATTTGTGTGGCTTGTGTTTACACTCGGGCAGGTCATGGATTGGAAGAGCTCTGAGGCTGCTTTTTGAGGGTCTCTGTCAGTGTGTGAAAATGCAGGTAAATCAGAGTTGTTTCACAAATATTGCCAATGATGAGAACGACTTCGGAGCATAGGTGGGTACCAGAGCGTCTCTTGGTGTGCGTGAGTGTGTGGAAGGCAGATGTGACCAGGCCAGCTTTCATCAAGGTAGATGAGGGTATGGGTTGGCAGATGCGCTTGAGGGTGGGCATATCTCACGCTGTCTACAGATTGTGTGGCTAAGTCTGAAGTTAGAACTCACTGGTACTGTACAACTGAAAATCTGTCTTCAGGGGAGGTGGAGACTTAACCCCCCATCACCAGGGCTTTTGTGAAGAATTCCCACTCCAAAAGTAGGGATGAAAGGGGTGAAGAGAAATGGAAGAGCAACAACTCTGGGCCAGTCACTGAGCTAAATTCTTTCACCTCTGACATCTCATTAATTCTCACCACAGCTTGATAAAGGTGGGTATTATCTCTATTTTATGGATGAGGAAACTGAGGCTCTGAGAGGTTAAGTCAGGCAGATGGTAAGAGGTGGAGCTGGAATTTGAATCCAGGCCTTTTTATTGCCAAATCCCATGAGGCTGAGTTTTTTGCTCATTCCTGCACCAGAAGGCCAGCTCACCACCGGAGCGTTCCCTTCGAGTTCAGTTGAGGGCATACTCTCGGGGCGGGGAACTGAGAGAGCCAGGGGAAGGCAACCGATGGTGAGAATGGGGCAAGAAGAGGAGGGCAGCTGAGAAGAGGGAGATCTATGCAACCTCACTGGGAGGCTGGAGGCAGGTGAGGAGAGAGAGGCGGGCAGAGGAAAAGAAGTGATGCTCGCCAATCCCGGCCAGGCAAGTGGCCACATTGCACTGTGGTTATGAGCATGGCTCCAGTTAGGTCCCCTGCATTTTAATGCTGGCTCCATCCCTCGCTAGCTGTGTGACACGGGGCAGGTCAGTCTCTGCCTCCATTTCATTTCTCTTTACAGTGGAGATATTGATTGCAAGTACCTTCAAAGTTCATTGTGAGTATTAGATTACACAAGTAAATCTTTGGATTGATGCTTTGCACGTTAATGTTACTTAATAACATTACCCAATAAAGGCAATGTATCATTATTAAGTAATATTATTCTGATTCTTGTGATTATCACCTTTCTCTGGCTGGGGGCACACCTCACCCCAATACCTATGGGGAGAGGGGTGCTGGAGGGTCTCACTCACGTGTCAGCTCCTGGCCCTGGATCCTCCCATTCTTCATATCAGTGCCCTGAAAGAAGAGACAGGCATGGACACGAGTTACTCCTGGGTAGCAGAAGGCATGGTTTACACGATACTTAATGCAGCTGGTTTCTGATGAGCTGTTTCTCTCTTTGAAGAAGTAGGATGGACAAGGAGGAAGATGTATGGCTAATTCTGGGAGACCTTGCTAGAACAGGACTGTGGGATTTTGCTATGGTGTCTCAGGGGGCGTCTGGCGAGAGAGGACAGACACAGATATCCTGAGGATGGCTTCCAGGTGGGGAATAGACTGCCTGAGCTCTGGAGAATCCTGAGGCAATACTTCTGCACCCTGAGACCAGGCACAGGACACAACCCACAATCTGGGGGGTCTGGTCAGATGGAAGGGAGGAGCTGACAATTCTCAAAGGCTGCTCAGCCAGCCCATCCTCTCAGGAGAGGGAATTCCACATTCCTTGGAGCCTTCAGTCTCTTAGGCCAATGGCTATCTGAGCAACCAGAAGGGAAAGGACAGGTGGGAGGAGGCCCCATGGATTCTCTAGGCAGCTTCTTTCCCAGCCTTGAGTTGACTCAGCCCACAGCCCCTAGAGACAGATTCTTCGGCCGCTGGCACAGCCTCAGTTTCCCTCCTTCTCTCCCTTTCCCTCCCTTCTCCCCTCCACTCAGTGTCTGTGGGATAATGAGGTGATCCTGGGGGCGGGTGCTAATTATTGTTTGTGCAGGACCAGGAGATGCCAGATGAAAGGAACTGGAGCCGGGCCCCTGGGTCTGTGCCACAGCTCGGGGCCCCGGGCCAGGCCAGGGAGACCTGTGGCCCCTTAGTGTGGGATTTTATAGCCTTAATGATGATGATTAAGGTGCTTTTAATTGATTCTGCCAACACTTCACTGTGCCCTGGCCACCTTTCCACCCAGTTCTTCCTAGCCCAGCCCCTGGCCCTTCCCCTTGCAGGAGGGTTGACTGCCAGGGCTCAAGGTGGGAGGAGGGTTGAGAACGGTGACAGGCCCTGGTTTGAATGGTTGTGAGAAAGTGGGTGCGGGAAGGTGAGATTCTACCTCAGTTCTCTGTGGAGAATCTCTGGGTCAGCTGGGTGACCCAGCCTTTGGCTTGTGGTTTACTTTTTACAAAACTAAAGGTCTGTTCCCTCCTCCCAGAACACTTCCTGATCTCCATTTTAGGCTACTAATTGTTGTCCCCTACCATTCTCACTTTGGGTTTCCTCTGCCAAACATCCTCTTCCCTAGGCTCAACCCTAGCCATCTAGATTACCTGTGGAGTCCCTGGATGGTGCAAATGGTTACTGTGCAAGTCTGCTAACCAAAAGGTTGGAGGTTCAAGCCCACGCAGAGACACCTTGGAAGAATGGCCTAGTGATCTGCTTTTGCAAAATCAGCCACTGAAAACCCAGCGGAGCACAGTTCTACTCTGACACACATAGGGTTGCCATGAACCAGAATTGACTCAACAGCAACTGGTTTAGGTTACCTGTGGTTGGGAGAAGGGGTGGGAGACTGTAGGGGGATGGACCCCTCCATGAAGAGCCCCTTCACACTTTGTTTCTTCACCCCCACCCGGGTGAGGTCCCTTTCCATCCTCTCAAACCCCTGTCTTTCTTCCTCAGGAACATGAGCAGAGTAGTGCACACTCTAGCCCTGGCCTGCTTCTTTCTCAGCATAGTCCCCTGACTCTCCCTTGCATTATCCAGGGCTGGCATCAGGCCCAGGTGAGGTCAGGGGCTGAGATACAGGGACACCAAGATATGATAAGGTGTTGGAGAACGGAGGTGGAAGGGGCACAGGTTGATACTACTTCCTGTCTTCTCAGCACCCCTGCCCCTGGATGCCCATCTCTTCTGGCAGAGGAGGTAAGGACCTGAGGCCTAGCAGTCACTCTCCTAAAATAGCTCCTCTGGCCGCCCTAGCGAAGACTGAGAGATCCGGGGCCGACCCAGGGAAGCCTGGCCCTGCCTACCCTGCTCTGTGCTCCCTAGCTTCCCCTCATTCCTTTCCAAGTCCGCCCAACCAGCGGTTTGTTTAAACCAAACAATAGCAACCCAAGCTGGCTGGTGTTTTTTTTTTTTTTTTTTAATTCCCCACAGGCTTTGGTCCCACCCAGAGTGATAAACAGGCCTCTCTCTTCTGTTGTGTGAATGTAGGGATGGGATGAGGTGGGGGCTTGGGGCCCATAAGGTCAGGGAGTTAGTTTGTGCAGAGTGGTGTGGAAAGTCTGATTTGTATCATTGCTCGGGGTGGAAAGGCTCTCCTTCCCCTCCCGCTCACTCTGGGGAGCCTTTTCTCATCAACTGGGGCCAACTTGGCAAAGACACACACAAGCCTTTGGGTTGAATTCATTGAGTGAACTCACCAGGCCCTTCCTGCCTGTCTTCCCCAGCCCAGGACATGATGAAGTTTAGACTGTTCAGGGTCCTGTCTGGGGGGCAGTGGTGGTTCAGTGGTGGAATTCTCCCCTTCCACACAGAAGGGGCAATTCCTGGCCAATGCGCCCCAAGCGCAGCCATCACCCGTCTGTCAGTGGAGGCCTGTGTGTTGCTCTGATGCTGAATAAGTTTCGGTGGGGCTTCCAGACTAAGACAGACTAGGAAGAAAGACCTGGTAAGGTACTTCTGAAAATAAGCCAGTGAAGACTTTGTGGATCACAACAGATCAGGCAGTGTTTGATTCTGATGTATGTAGGGTTGCCATGACTTATGGCAGCTAACAACATAGCCAAGAACAGAGTGATGTCTGGAGCCGGTTCTATGTAGAGGCCCTGGTCCTTGCTGGAAGGAAGTGCGGGGAAGGAAGGCAGAGGAACGACCTGGTGGCAGTGGAGCCCCCACAGCCATGTATGGTCAGGGTTGGTCCAATTTCAGGTGGGTGTTTTTTTTTTTGTTATTTACTTGGGTTGAGCTGAGTACTTCCCTCATTGCTCTGTCCTGGGGGCTAAACTTTCTACCATAGAATCAAACACCTAGTAGGGGTTTTAGAATACTGCATTCAGAAAGGGAGAAAGTTGAGCCCCAGAGAGGTCAAGGTGCTTGTCCAGAGCACATAGCCAGTGAGCGGGAGAACCGATGAGTGTTCAAGGGGCAAGGGGCCTCAGAGACCAGCTGGCTTGAGGTCTAACAGCCAAGGCAGGGTGTCATTCCTTTGATTTACAGAGCTGTCCTGGGCGTTTCCTATGACCTTGTGACAACCCATCACTCCTCTGGGAGGTGTTGTTTTCAGAAGACCGTTATTAAAAGACACAGATATTACCTGGAGGGCTAGGGCTGCAGTGGAAATGGTTACCCACCCACCTCCTCCCCATATGGAAACGCCAACTCTCCTAAAATATTGTCGTGGATCAGGCATTCATATTTAGCCTGCGGTCACCTTAGAAAGCTGCAACTCTCGGGGATGGATGAGAATCAGGGGGCTTCAGGAGCAGAGTGGGGGTCCTGGGCGAGTCTATAGTTCCAAGCATTGCTCAGGGATACTGGGCTGAGGGACGCCCTGAGGATGGGGCATGACCCGACACTTGAGGAACACAGACAGCACACCTGCCAGGTTTGAGCAGAGAAGAGCTTTGGAAGGAGAGCCTGCAGTAGCTAACCCCCGCCTTGGGCTTCCTTATCTTGACCTTGCTGCCTCTACCTGGCCATCCCTCCCCCCAGCCCACAGGTGTGCTTGCTTCCCTTTCAGAGGGGCTCTATCATAGGCACAACTTCCTTTCCCTTACTCTAACACAGGCTGACATTTTCAAAAGGAACTTGTCTAAATGCTAAGGTTAAAAAAAGAAAAGAATTTCAGAAATTACAAACAGTGTAGAAATAGGTTTCTGATCCCCAAGAACATGGAGAAGCCCAGGCTTTCCGGATATCAGGGTCCCAAGCCAGGAGCACCTGAGGTGTTTGGGTGGGGTGCTCGGGAGGGCCTTCTGCACACAGTAGGGGTCCTTCTGAGGGTCAGGGGCTGGATGGCCTTGGGATGGAAACACTTTTCCTTATCAGCATCCTGTGGAAATAGGGCGTTTGATACTCATCACCTATCTAACAGAGGGTGGGGAGGAGGAGGTGGAGTAGATCCTGAAATACTCATGCTGTAAGAATAAACGAGTTGCTGTCAAGTCGATTCTGACTCATGGCAACCCCACGTGTGTCAGAGTAGAACTGTGCTCCATTGGGTTTTCAATGGCTGATTTTTTGGAAGTAGATTGCCAGGCCTTTCTCCCAAGGAGCCTCAGGGTGGACTCGAACCTCCAGTGTTTTGGTTAGCAGCCAAGTGCCTTAACTGTTTGCACTGCCAGGGACTTCATAAGTAGTCTCTTCTTTTTCTTACAAGTTGGTCCTCAATGTGGTTGGGGGGTGTGTTTAGGGTACTGGATAGTGTATGAATGCATAGAATAGGAATAAATATAAACTATTCTATTGCAGAAAAGGAGTTCAACTCTTTAGACAGTTTGGAGGAATCTTTGGGTTTCTAGAACATGCGATTTTCTTTCCAGCTTCTCTTCCACCTCAGAGTTCGTTACTTCTTTGTCAAACTAGGTTGGAACTGGCATGTGAGATAATTAAGTTGGTGCTAGACCACAAGTCATAGTAACCCCATTCCTGGACCAGGGTGATGCAGCCTGTCCTACCAAATTTGTTTTGATTGATTTGTCTCAGGTTAAATGAAGAGCACAGCACTGGAAGCTGGGGATTATTATTCAGATGGTCAAGCGCTTGCCTACTAATCAAAAGGTTGATTGTTCAAACCTACCCAGAGGTGCCTTGGAAGAAAGCCCTGGCAGTCTGCTTCAAAAGATCATACTTTGAAAACCCTATGGAGCACAGTTCTACTCTGCACACATGGGGTTACCATCAACTGGAATCAGCTCAACGGCAACTGGCTTGGTTTTGGTTTTTACAGTGCTTCCAGCATTTACTCCCTAAAGCGCTATCCAGCTGATTGGTCTCACAACATCTCAAGCACGAAAAGGGCAGATACCATTATCCCTGTTACCCCAGAAAGGCTGTGTCTACCCACATATCATCTTCTCAAGGGCAGGGACTGCGTCCCGTCCATCTTTGTAGCCCTTAAGGTGCTTTGCACATAGCTGGTGTAGTGGATATTGTCAGTGCCTGGCCACATCCCCGTGCCCAGACCACTTCAGCACAAATCATTTGCACCTCCTACCCACTTCTCTTGGCTTCCAGAGCCCACTTTACCCTCTGTGTAGTGGAGCAGAGTGCTGGGGTGTTAACACCCCCTGGCCTTAGCTCTTAGCCAATGACTGATGGGAACTGGTCTATAAACACTCCAGCTCCTTGTCTCTTGGGTGGGATGACTCTGAGAGCATATTTCACTCTGGTTGCAGGTACTCACAGTGGAACTTATTTGATAACGAACCCTTTATTGGTTGCCTTCATTTTCCTGTCTCGCTTACCCTCTCCCTTACTGGTGTTTCCTTGTATCAGCTTGAAAATAAACTACTTGCACTAGAATCCTTGCCTCAAGCTCTGCTTATGGGAAAATCCAATCTAAGACGGTAGGTGTCAAATTGGCATTAACTGAATTAATGAGGCAATGAGAGAAGCCTTTGTCGAAGGTGTCATAAGTAGCTGCAACACCAGGACTAGGAGTCTATACTCCTGAACCCGGGCCCGGGCTCTTCTGATGGGATCATATTGCTGACCCCTGGACCTGGATCCTTCTGTCCTCCTGGGCCAGGCTTCAGAGTTCCCTGACAGAACTGGTCCCTGATACATCAAGTCTTTGGAGAACTGTAGACAGATGAGCCAAGTAGATAAACACCACCACTATCCTTTGTTTTCTGTCCTCATGGAGACAGTCAGAGAGCTACATTTTCTGAGGCCTCTTCTTAGAATTGAGGGTGCAGAGATGCCCCTCTCTTTGGGAGCCCCATAGTTGAGGGCTCTTTGAGACTAGGTACCTAGATTGGGTTTGTGAGGTCTGGTGGGTGGGAAGGGGACTTGGCTCAGTCGCTGGTTCCAGCAGGGAGGCTGGCCCAGTTTCTTCATTCCTCTTCAATTACCTACAGCCAACTGCCCGCCCACCTGGGCGTTTGTGGAGGCCCCAGGTACTCAAGCTGGATGACCCCCAGAGCAGAGGGTCAGCAGCACATTTCCTTGAGCTCGTGTGAGATGATTTAATCTCTTCACCCACCTCTTCCCATCTGGACAGGACGAATCAATCACTTCTCCTTCCTGGCTATAATCCCCAGTCAGAGTGGGAAGTTTCACTTTTTGATCTATGGGTTGGTGGTGGCGGGGGGTGGGGGGGGAGGACATCAGAAGAATCTCTAACTTGAAAAGTGAAGTACATAAGGATGTTGGGAAGAAAGCAGAGGGGGGAGGGAGAAAAGAGCAAAATATAGTACTTAGGGGAAATAGGAAAAAAGGGAAAATAGAAACAGAGTTCCAAGCTTTCTGACACTGGCATCAAACAAGAAAGCTCCTTGCTGTTTCGCACAGCTGCCTGCAAGCTGCCAAGTGGCAAAGGATCCAGGAAAAGGCACAGGATTGGAAAGTGCTACCCAGCAATCTGTGTATTCTGCAATTAACAAAGGGTAAGTGAGTGGAAAGCGATTGACAGCTCCCAGGCTCTGAGCTCCCCAGGGGCTGTGGCTGCCAGGCCTCTTAACACCAACCTGGAGAGGACCCAGCCAGGGAGACCAGTGCCTGCTCAAAGGGAAAGGCTGAAGTCAGTTAACCCTATGGTGTGCTTTTTTGCCCTGGGGATGGGGAAAGAAGGGACAGCTACTGAGGTGGGTGGAATGAAGTCTGTGGGAAGTGAGAAGAAAGCAGGCACAGACCTGAGCCCTCTTGGGAGTCGAGTGCTTCTAGACTCCAGGGTGCAGGATGGACAATTATTTTGTGCACCAGTATTCCCTCAAGAAATGTCAACATCAAAGACCTGATAGGCCTTTTCCCGTCACCTTCCCGGGCAGTGGAGATGGCATGGTGAATGTCATCTTTAGAATATACCAGCTGATGGTCAGCAGATCCTGGTATCTCGGCACAGATTGGCAACAGAACTCCTAGATTTTGATTCTTAATTTGGCTTCAAGTATGGAGCTAGTTACTTCTCTAGATCTCTAGATGCCAAAATAGGGTGAGGTAGGTGGCTGTTGGGGAATGATATGCTCCTTGGGATAAGGACGGAAGGAGATTCACCCGGGATGTTACCATGCTCCATGGTTGTCTATAGCTGAAAAGTACAAGCTGTCTAGGCCTTTTGTTCCAGGCCATGTGGAAGTGCCTATGGTTCCCTAGTAAGTCACGCTGTCTTGCACCTGTGTGTGATAGTATCAAGCACAGAGTTGGCCCTGAGGAATGATGGCTAGGTAGATGGGTAGTTGAATGAATGAATGAGAGGATTGTGTTGGAAATAGAAATATGAATAAGACCCAGTTCATGCTATCTAGACAGGCAAATAAATCAACCAAGAAATAACTCTGTGACAGGCCTAACTAATTGAGGTTTACATAAAACGTGGGCGATGCAAATGGTTAAGCACTTGCTTGCTAAACAAAAGGTTGCTGGTTTGAGTCTACCCAGAGGCACCTTGGAAGAAAGGCCTGGCAACCAGCCATTGAAAACCCTATGGAGCATACAGCTCTACTCTGCCACACACAGGTCACCATGAGTTGGAGATGACTAGATGGAAAGCTTTTTTTTTTTACATGAAATGTAGAGGAGCACAGATGAAGGAAGGTGTAACTGCTTGGAGCTAGTGACTAGGGAAAGCTATTGAAAGGAGCTTGTACTTTTTCTGGGCCTTGAAGGATATATAGGAGTTTTTTGGTTTTCCAATGGACAAGATAGGGGAAAGGCAGGGCAGCTTAAGATGAGGAAACAGCATAAGTAATGTATGAATGTGTCAATGAGATATAAAAAGATTTCAAATGACTTAGCTGTCTGCTGAAGCAGAACCAAGCATGAGTGTCTGGAGGAGACTCAAGATAAGCTTGAAAAATATAGACTGGAGTTAGGCTTGAAAGGACTGGCAGGAAATACTCCTGGTTTCTGAGAATCGAAGCTATCAGCAACCTCAACCTTGGGGCCACAGACCCTAGGCAAGGCCTTTTCTGTTTTCCAAATCCTCAGCAACTCTGTTTCTGGAGGGTTATCAGAGCAGGCTGGCAGAGCTACCTCTCTGGTCAAGAAAGAATCTGGGAAGGGTTAGGCTTTGGGACATTGCCCATGCAGGAGATCAGAGCAGGACCCAGGTGAGTCTGGGACCCCTGAGCCCAACATCACCCTTTTACAAACAGTTCCTGGGTGGTGCACATGGTTAAGTGCTAGAGCACTAGCCAAAAGGTTCGTGGTTCAAACCCACCCAGAGGCTTCTTGGAAGACGGGTTGGGGATCATCTTCTAAAAAATCACAGCCTTGAGAAACGGTGTGGAGCGCAGGCCTGCTCCGAACACACGGGTTTATCATGAGTCGGAACTGACTTGATGGCAACTCACAACAACAACAAAGCTATTTTTTCCGGTCATAAAACTAACGTATGTTCATTATACAAAAAATTTTAAACACTGGAAAGGAAAAAACAATCTTCTGAATTGTACCATGTAGAGATAACTGCTCTGAAAACACACTGGCTCCCTTCTTTGTGCAGGTATTCCCCCGCTTTTTGAAAGTTTGCTTTACACCACTTTGCTTTTAGGAAAGACCTACATTAGTACCTGTTTTTGCCAACTGAAAGAAATCTCAAGAAGATTTTCGCTTTTACGAAAAAAGGCGAAAAGCAGAAATAGCAGTCAGCGCTTGTTTTGCAGCGAGCCATTAAAGAGACGGTGGAACCCCGAGCAGCATAGTTATCCTCAGCGTCTCAGCATCAAGCCACCATAACTTTGAACTGTATCTGTAAGCATCTGTGCTTTATCTCAATTTATTTTGGGTCTGGGAACACTGAAAAATTTTTCTTGTATAAATTAATGGTAATCGCATCTTCACTTTATGCCGTTTTGGCTTACGAAAGCCTTCCTGGGAACGCTCTACTTTAGGATAGTGGGGGAAACCTGAATTTAGGTTCCAAAGCTTCTTGTCACACAGGTGCCAGCTTTGAGTCCCTGGTGCCCTCTGGGGCCTGCATTGGCTGAGACTCTGCATCTGTCTGCCCTTGAGGGTCTCGTGCTTGGGGAAACTTGCCTGAGTTATTTTCAGTCCCTGAAGATTGCAGACCCACCCCTCTTTGACCCTTGCTTGTCCGAGGGTCACCGGCTCTCTGGGTATAGCTCAGGGGTAGGGATAGGAGGGGGGTTAAAAAAAAAAAAAAAAAACCCGCTGCCCTCAGGTCAATTCCGACTCATAGTGACCCAAAAGAACAGAGCAAAATTGCCCCATAGGGTTTCCAAGGAGCGCCTGGTGGATTTGAACTGCCGACCTTTTGGTTAGCAGCTGTAGCTCTTACCCACTATGCCGCTAGGGAGGGTAGCCAGCAAAAAAGGAATAAAGAATACAGTGTATAGTCCTGTTAAACCAGTTCCACTTAGAAATAGACAAGAATTATTAAGATAGGTTCAAAACAAATATCAAGAGTTGATAGGTAAATATAATGATTATTAAGTGTTGAAGCAAGCCAGTTTAGACTAAAGATTGACATTTCTAGATACATGGAACAAAAGCCAAAGATTTTGATGCCAGCCACAGGTTGCTGGAATGCCTGATTTATCTGGAATCCTGTAGAAAATTGGGTTTTCTTCATGAGTACATTTCCCTGATATCTTGAATCTTACAATTTTAGCTCGCAAACTCCTTTTTATGTTGGATAGTGATCTTATTAAAACACTGGTTCTTGTCTTCTTAAACAGACTACATGGAGAATATTTTATGTAATTTTTAACAGTTTTGTGGTTGTCACCATACCACCACCGTGGAGTCAATTCCGATTCATAGTGACCCTTTAGGACAGAGCAGAACTGCCCCATAGGGTTTCCAAGGAGCGCTTGGTGGATTTGAACTGCTGACCTTTTGGTTAGCAGCTGTAACTCTTAACCACTCCGTGGTTGTTATGGTGAATACCGGTTTTGTACCCAATAACGGTACCAGACTGTAGTGCCTAAAAACAAATAAAAGGCACAACCCATTCAGACTTCCACCTGCTCAAACCTCCTTAAACCCAGTTGCTGTTGAGTCTACTCCAACTTATGGCGACCCCATGTGTGTCAGAGTAGAACTCTACTCCATAGGGTTTTCAATGGTGATTTTTCAGAAGTAGATAGCCAGGTCTTTTTTCTGAGGTGCCTCTGGATGGACTCAAACTTCCAATCTTTTGGTTAGCAGCTGAATGCATTAACCTTTTGCAACACCCAGGGACTGTGTTGTTGGGTGCCACTGAGGTGATTCTGACTAATAAATCAAAAAAGACTCATTGCCGTTCAGTCTATTCCGACTCATAGTGACCCTACGTGACAGAGTAGAACTGCTCCATAGAGTTCCTTAGGCTGTAATCTTTACGGGAGCAGATAACCAGCTCTTTTCTCCCTCAGAGCAGCTGGTGGCTTCAAACCGCCAACCTTTCGATTAGCAGCTGAGCGCTTAGCCATTGAGCCTAGGGGCTGATAATTAGTGATAATGTAGTGGTCACTCTATACAGAAAAGGAAACCACCTCTGCGATGTAACTACTACACAGCAGGCATCCTGCCAGGCTCTTGACATAACTCACTCCAGTCTCTGTTTTCCAGGAAATCCCCCTCCCCACCCGACCCCCCGCCACCATGGCCCATAGGAGAGCCACACTTAGAGGGCAAAGAGCCACGGTCCTGCTTGAGGAGTTGTGTACCATGTTCTGGTTTCTGGCAGCCATGAGAACTGGGGAAAGGGTGCCATCCAGTTACAAGCAGCCCCACTCTGTTAGCAGCTCTGCTTCTAACACAGCCATTGTAAAGGGCAACCTGGGCTTGCATCCAATGCCGTTACCAATTATCTACGTGACTTTGAGTAAGACACTTAATTTCTCAGTGTCTAAGTTTCCCTACCTATAAAATGGTGATGATAGTGATACCTGCCCTGGTTTCCTCACAGAGTTGTTGTGAAAGTTAAGAAATTAAGAAATGGAATATTCTAAAGTCCCATGGTGCAGTCCAAGTGTAAGGATCATTACTGTTCCCATTTCCCAGCTGGCCTCTGTAGTGAAAGGCTTGGAGGAAGAAGACAGCTCAGGGTCTGCCCTGGGTGTGGACATGGCACGGGAGCTGGGCGAGGGTGAGGATGAGATGCTGCCCACTCCACCACTGAAGCCCTCGGAGCCCACCCCACAAGCTCTGTTTTGCTATGACCCAAGAACGTTCCTGGCAGGGTCAGCCTCACGAGACTAATGGCTCTGCCGTGGGCTCAGGGGTTACTCGGCTGTGAATGTGGGGCCTGTCCTGCTGGGTCTCACTCACCCAGGGTGTGTGGAGCGAGTGGCAGATAATGTTTATTAATATGCCTTGATGAGGGACATTAATATCTCTTAATGACACCATCTGAGCCCAGCCTCCTTCCCCATCTCATTCCTTGCTCCTTCCTCTTTCCCCAACCCAAGGAGACACAGACACACTCAGTCATAGAGAGGCAGCGACGGAGTGACAGAGACACAGGGGACACACAGAAGGAGGTCAGGACAGAGGGGGAGCCAGAGGGAGACCAGCCCTGAGCCCTCTCCCTTCCCTGGCTGTCCAAGGAGCAGGGGGCTTGGGATGGGGAGGACCCAGGCACAGGGATCAGACTCTTGGAGGATCCTGGCTGAGGGAGGATGTAGCATGCCTCTGGCTCTACTGTTAGGTGGAAGCTTGGCCAGAAACTGCTTGCTGATGGGAATAAAACAGTGGCGAGACTTTTCCAAAACTGATAGAGACTGAAATAACAGGGGGAGAGATAGGAGAAGCTGGAGCTGGGGAGGGGCTGGGTTGCTTGATGGAAGCAGGAAGGGAAGGAGACCAAGGAAGTGTGCAGGCCACCCTTAGGCTGGGTCTGAGAGGCCCTGGGAGTGGCTAAAGTGAGTGCCAGAGAAGGGAGATCAATGAGTCACACACACACACGTGTGCACACATGCTTATACACATGCAGACATACATACACTCCAACACGTGTGTGCACACACACACACACACACACACACGCACACACTCCACCTCCCAGGCAGCTGTTGCACTTGTGGGGATGTCAGAGACTGAACATGATGGGGAGAGCAAGGGAGCATTTGGGAAGAAGGTCTGTAGAAAGGCTAAAGCTTGGACTGTGGGATTTGGAAAAGTGGGTGTGGGAATCTCCAGGCCCCTGGCAGGGGACCAGGACAAACAGATGACTGATTAGGACTGAGGTCTGAATAAGAACTGAGCTGGTCTGTTACCCACTTAGAGCTAATGGTGTGGGGATATAGGAGGGAAGGTAGAAGAATCTGGCCTGACCAACAAGGAGGAGGTGGTGGTGGGTCCCCTGACCCAGCCCCATCCCATTGCTGTATGCTTGCGCTCCATGGAGCATCAGAACAACAGGAAACGGGTACAGTTAATCCCCAAAACAAACAGGACTTGAGAAACTGCAACCTAACGAGAGAGGAGGGAGCTACAGGACTAACTCCTCAGCCCCGGGTCTTATTGAGCTCCATCTCTCAGCATCCAGTCTTTCTGGCTAGGTGGCTGCAATCCCAGGAGGGGAGGAGAGGAGAAACTGGGAAGGACCGATAAGCTGGGAGGAGGCTGTTCCACCAGACCTTTGCTCCCCAGCTCCAGCTGAGCTGAGGTGGCGCAGCGGCCCCCTAGCACATACCTGGGCTGACGAGTGGTATCCAAGGGCTGTGAGTGAGCAGTAGCTCTGTGTCTGGAACCTCACAGCCCCGGGCTCAGGGGGTGGCCATGAGAGCTGGGGTTCTATGGATCAAGGACAGTCTCCATAGACTCCCATGGAGATTCTTAGACCTCTGGCTCAGCAGTTTCCTCCAGCTCCTGGCCACTCCCTCCATCTCTCCTTTTTTTGGTTAAGAGGTGCCTCAGCCCCCCACCATGACCCACCTTGCCCTCTACTGCCACCAGGAAATGGCCAACTGTTTCTGCTCTCTCCTCATACCATCCCATCATCTGGGAGACAAGTGAGATGAGGGAGAGAGCCCAACTACCACGAACCTCTACTGGGATCTCTTTCGGGGAAGCAGTAGGTGGAAGTCAGGTTTCTGGGTTCTGCTCTCTGCTTTGTCTCCCTCCTTTGCCCTATTTTAGGTTTCTGCAGTGTGCTTAATTACTTTTGTGTGTGGCCTTTCTAGCCACGGTCTTGTGACTGCCACGCAGGTGATTGGGTGGGGCTGTACAAATAAGATAATTGTGGCCCACTGAGGGGATTGGTCAGTCTTGCCTTAAAAGAGAGCCAATTCCAGAGCACAAGAGGACAGCCCACCACCATCAAAGAAGGAGGGACCCACAGCAGAGACTGGCAGCAGAGATCTGCAGGAGATGGTGCAGTGGGCTTCCCGGCCCATGAAACGAGAAAGCTGAGTGCCGTTGGGCATCGACTGAGGGCCAGGGAGAATTCTATGCCTGACCCACAAATTTGGGACCTGTCAGCCTCCACAACCACGTGAGCCATTTCCTTTATATGATTCGTGAGTACTGTGAGATGTTGCAGCAAATTAGGGAACCCAAAGATGAAAGGGAGAGTACTGAGGGGAGAGGGAGTAGCTGATGTTAGAGATGATGGAGTGGTACAGCAGCTTGGAAAAGCTGGGCATTTGGGACATCTTTAACCTCTGCCTCATAGGAACCAGCTTTGTGCTGATCCTTATGAAGGAAATTTTTGCGTGAAAAGATAAAACACAGTCCACATTTTTGAGCTTCCTCCTTCCCTCCCACCAAAGAGTTCAGGCCAATGGTCTGGGCTCTTGGTCTGGAGTAGCCCTGAGAAAAGAAGAAAGGAAGGGAGGTAGGAGGGAAGGTGGGAAGGAAGGTAGGTAAGAAGGCAGGAAGGGGGAAGGAAGGTAGAAAGGAAGGCAGGCAGGCACTAGAGGAGAGGGACTCTCCAGAAGAAAGGAATTTTGAGGAAGAAAAAGTGCTGGAAAGATTTGGGGGCTCTGTGAAACCCTGTGCTCATTAGAAAGAGTGACAATAAGGAGAAAACAGTATAAGTCTCATTCAAATCACATCTTGATTTTTTCAGAGGGACCAATAGTCAATTTGGCTCCAGTCCCCTAGAGCCTTGCTACTCAAATTGCAGTCCTTGGACCAGCAGCATCAGCCTCATCTGGGAGCTTGTTAGAATTGCTGAATCTCGGGCTCCACTCTAGACAGAGTGAATCAGAATCTTCCTTTTAACAAGAACCTGAGGTGATTCTCATGCATGTTAAAGCACTGAGCCAAAGTCCTCCTCTCAGGGCCTTCTGGCCAACTTCCCTGGGCCCTCTGGTCTGGAGAAGAGGACTCTTAATCAGACTGGTAGTGGCAGCTATGGTGGGAACCATCTGAGCTCTTATCCCTGATCATGTCCTCTTTTACCCAGCCCCTTTCCTGCCCCTTCCAGACTTTGGAGACCTTCTGCAGCCGCCCATCCCCAGGCAGGACCTAGCTGACTTTTAGGACCTTGAGGTGTCCCCAGCTAGCAGGTCAGATTGTTCAGACTACTGAGGTTCCTTCATGGTCAGAGTAGGTCAGTAAGCTGGAGCAACAGGGGCTCTGCCAGGACGGGAGTCAGGAGGTCTGGTGCATACATCTTCTTCCTTTGCCCCCTGCTCAGAGCCAAGAAAAGCAGTGCCAGATCAGTGACTCCCCTGGCATGGTTCGCTGTTCTGAGCCTTTGAGCTCCTGGGGGCTGTGATGCAAGGTGGAGATGGGAAGAATCACCTCGAGGGAGACAGGAAGTTGGGCAAGAGGGCCTCTCCCACTGGTGGGGGGCCTGTCTACTCACACCTGGGTGCACTGCTTGATGGTGCTACAGGGGGGTGTTTGTGGGCTCTTAACAGACCCATTGTGCTCCCTTCCCCAGATCATGCTCCCCACTCCTGGCCCCATTAGAGGAGGGGGAATGTTTGTTCCCCAGGTGTTCAGGGACCTCAGGGGTCTTGGTAAAAGACAAGAAAATGGAGGCAAGATACTAGTTACTCTTCCTGTAGCCTCCAGACCAGAGTAGGGTGTGGGGGGGGCAGCCCAGGTTTGTGGGTCAGGACCTACTCTAGGGGCCCTAGTCCCAGCAGAAGGCCTGTAGTTAAGTGACATCCTCAGTTTTCTCTCCTTAGAGATGCCCAGTCAAAGTTGGTATCCCTGACCACCTGCCACTGCGCCCTCATGTTCCTTGGCCATGCCCTGTGTGGCCTGTATGGTGGCCCTACCTCCCTGGGAAAAACCACACTCATTTGTCTGGGCCAAGGGGGGCAGTGAATATGGACCACCAGGGGCCTGTTGTGGCCCAGTGCCATGCAATCGTCTGCCGAGACCAGGCCTTACTCTCATTCTGTTGTGTTGCTTTTTACAGTGCCCAGCAGGCAAATGCCAATCTGGGGAGCTTGGCAATTACAATGAAAACACAACCAAGATTGAGCACGGTATACTCCACCCTGGCCTCATGGCTGCTTCCATCCATCTCTGGAATGCCTCAGTGGCTGACATAACCCCAGGAGAGGAAGGGGGTGTCTGTGGCCCTCTCTGACAAGGCCAGCTGAGCCTGAGTTATTATGTTATCTACCCTTTAATGGGTGGTCATCTGTTAAGAGCAGCTCGGTTCATCTCCACAGGCCTGGGTGAGTAGGCTTGTGTGCAGAGGACCCCAGCTGCCTCTGGAACGTCTCCTGCCTTCTCAGCAGGCAGGAGAGCTGAGTTTGGGGCAGTTTGTGGTGCTTGGCTTCATCCCTGATGGGGAACTTCATCAGCTCTCTGAGTGTGTTGAAATTGAGTCTTTGAACAACCTTGAGGAGGACTGAGACATTCCAGGTAACAGTGCCCAGGGGCATGAGAAGATAGGAGCAAAGGGTACTGGGTGACAGCAGGGAAGAGGCCCAAAGGGGACCAAGGGGCCCATAGCCTTGGACTTCCACACTTGTGGATCCCCAGGCCTCTGATTTGGGGCACACCCTACCTGCTTCCAAAGGTTTAATCCAGGGAGGCCCCCACTTATCTGGCTGGGCCTCAGAAGCCTTCCACCTCAGGGATCCCCAGAAGTCTGGGATTCTAGGATGCCAGGCCAATCCCTAGGCTATGCAACAGGCAGCGGAGACAAACTTCTCCCCAGAACTTTTTGTTGTGAGCAGTTAATTGCCTGCCATCTGAGGCTGTAACACACAAGCAAGGGGCCTTTAATGAATGCAAACGACAGCTGATTAACCAACCAGCTCAGGAGCCCCCTGCTCCTCACTGTGGGGTCTGGCCACGCTCCATTCAGCCTCGATGGCCTGCACCAGCGGGGTGGGCGCCAACCTATTACGACTGGTGCTTCCAGCCCTAATGGGGGTCAGGGCAGCTCCCCTCTTCTACGCCCCCCCCCCAAAAGCCTGCTGTCTCGTCATGCATGAGGTGCTCCTGGGACTGGTCCTGGAGAAAAGGGCTTGTCCCTGCTCCACTCTGTCACTGGGTGGTCACCCATAGTGATGTGGTCACCTCTCTGGGGAGAGGGAGGGGACAGGTTGCAAGGAGAGACCCAACAAGCTGCTCAATGGGGTTTTTGTCCCAGGATCCCATTTAGAAGGTAAGTAGGGGGCACTGCCTAGACGACAGTAGATGGTTTTCCTTTTGAGGGCTTAAAAAAGGCAATCTCTCCCTGACTATGGCCTCGAGAAAGCTGTCTGCCCCTCGGATCATTTGCCCTGTGAGAGAAGGCAGAGAAAGAGGAAGAGGATCAGGAGTCCCTTCTTTCTGTCCCAACAGTTAACACACTCAGTTGCTAGCCAAAAGGTTGGAGGTTGAAGTCCACCCAGAAGCACCTCAAAACAAAGGTTTGGCAATCTACTTCCAAAAAACCAGCCACCGAAAGCTCTGTGGAGCACAGTTCTACTCTGACACATATGGGATCACCATGAGTGGGAGTTGACTAGATGGCAACTGGTTTTTTGACCATAGCTCCTGGCTGCTGTTAACTCAGCCAGCGTTTGTGGTGCTCCTGCCATGTGCCAAGCACTGTGCCAGGGCTGGGGAGCCTACAGTCTGGCGGTGAACATGAGTGTGAGGAGGTGATTACCAGTGTGGTGAGCACTAAAAAGAGGACATACAGGTGCTGAGGGAGGCTAAGCATGGGGCTTTCACCTGGTCTGTGGAGCAGGGAAGACTTCCCCTCCCTGAGAGCTGGATTAGGCCCTCCACCTGAGAGAGGCGTTTGGTGGGCAAGGGGAGGGAGAGCTGTGCTCTAGGATGGAAATGCCCCCTTATTCCAGACTCCAGCCACCAGGCCTGGGCTCTGAAGAGGGGCTCCCCTCCCTGAGAAGCCCCAGCTTCTCGTCTTTGAGCTTCTTTCTCTTCAGCTGCCTGGCTGCTGGGGGAGGGAGGGCTGGCGACGGCAGAGCACTGAAGGACAGTGAGAGGCAGGCTACCGACTTCTCCTGGGCAAACTCCCTCCCGGAAGTGGAAGCAGAGCTCCATTTGAGGGAGAAACCCACTCCATTTCTTCTGCAGCAAAGAAGGGGCCCGAGCTCTTGTAGCAACCTCTAATGACTGGGTTGGGGCATAATGAATATCTGTGTACTCGTAAAACGGGCTAATGACCGTCCTCATTTAATGTAGCCCCTTTCATCCTCACCCGTTCCCAAATCAGAAGGGACCATCCTGGGGGCTGAGGCCTAGAGCCTGGTGGCCACTACAGACCACAGATGGGGTGGGGTGGGGGAATGGGCTCCTGAGCCCGAGGCCTCCTCGGGAGGCTGCCTTTGCCTCCTCCATCTTTTATCTAATTGAAACAGTCCAAAGAATTGAGGTGGATGGGTGGCTGACAATGACCAGCCTTAGGAACTGGGAAGGGGTAGGGAGAGAGGAAGTGGATCCACCCTGATTCTTAAGAACAGTGTCAAGGCTTACAACACACGGAGGCAGGGAAAGAGCAGGGAGCATCCTGGCTGTGCCACGCCCCCTTCCTCTGTCCAGGTAGGTCAAAAGCTCCCTGAATCATCCCAGTGTCAACCCCAACACCTGAGAAGAATCAGACTCGTAGGGAGGTGCTCCACTTGCTGAATCACCAGCAGCACCTGTGTTTTTCTTGGGATGTCTCCGGCTCAGGGACTGGCCAAGCCTGACCCTGTTTGGCTTACTGGAGCTTGGTGAGCTCTTGGCGCACGGTGTTGTGGCTCCAGGCCATTGTGGCCTGCTAAGCAGGGACGATTTTTAAAGACATACTTGCCCCTGTGTTCCCAGGATTAGCTCAGTTCAGATTTTCCTTTGAACTCCCCCTTCCCCCTGATTTGATTGCAGAAACTGGTCAAGGGAACATAAAATCCCTTGGGACAAATTGTGTAGTGGAAATAAACAATCCAATCCCCTTGCCGTAGAAAAGCCCCTAGGGCAGCAGGGGTCTTGATGACTGGTAGCATCTGAGGGAGGTGAAACAGGGCTCAGTCCTGGAATGGGTGAATCAGAAGGACCCCAAGACCCACTAGGATGGAGCAACAGGCCAGTTTGCTTTTCCCAGGGTTCTAGACTTGCCTAACTGTGGCCAGAGCCTGGACAGGAGTCATGGGGTACCAGGATAGGGCCTGGCAGTGGCAGAAGACTCAGAGTGAGTCAGCCGCAGCCTCAGTGTTCCCATCCCTGGGCCCGCCCTGCCTCCTAGTGATCTGCAGATATTTGAGGTCAATGGATGGCCAGAGGATTCAAGAATGCAGGTTCCCTGTGCCCCTAACTAACCTCTCCTTTTCATCTCCCTTTTCCTTGCAAACAATGGCCCTCTTACAATCCCAGGCAGAAAAAGCACTGTTCTTGGGTCACATTATTGCCTCTCAGCTGGGGATGTGAGGGTAGGAAAGGAACATTTAGATGTAAGTCTTAAATACTTGAAAAGTGGGGAGCAAATAGGTCATGTGAGTCACTCGGCAGTAGTGTCTCTGTTATCAGATAGTACCAATAGTCATCCCAGGCATGGGTCCGGCTCTGTCCATTTTTTAGGCATGTCAGCACTTCCATACCACATTATCATTTAATCCTCCTTCAAGAAGAGGCAAGAAGGGCAGAGATTATCACCCCCAATTTGCTGATGGGAAGCACAAACTCTGGAGAGCTTAAGAGGTTGCCTGAGATTATAGTTCAAATTGGCGGCATATCTGGGAATGGAATCCAGGTATTCTGGCTCATGACCTAAGTCTCCTGACTCATAGTCCAGTATTCTTTTGCCTACACCTCATAACAAAGGGGACTGTGTTAAGAAATCCAGTTCTGAAGGGAAGAGATGATCTCTCTCTTCTTCCTGGAATTTCTCTGGCTACCCCCGCTGGACATTCAACAAGTTGGGCTAAAGGATGGCTCAAGAGCTCCCCGAATCTCCTCTAGGTCACTACCAGTCTTGGGGGCAGAAAGCTTCCAGGCCAGGGACTGGCCACTTTCTCCAGCACCCCCTGACTTAAGGAGGCCCAAATGCTTTCTTAAGTGGGATGTGGGCTGGGGTGAGTCAACACTTCACTAGCCTTGGGTCCTGTAGGGCCACCTGCTACCTGATGGGGAAGTAAGACCTGGAGGGATAGGGGTGGTCCAAGTGATTCAGCGAGGGTCTGGGGTGCAGTGGCTAGGAGTTTTACCCATCCAAGGCTGAAATACCTCCCCAAAGCCTTCATCTAGCTTGACCAACAAGAGTTGATGAAGTTTTTTATGAGCTTGGCTCACCTATTTTCTCAGCCTTAAATGTCCTTTTTTCATTTTTCTAGTCCATTTTACATTTTCCCCATCTGTAAAGCCTTCCTCAATTGCCCTTCCCCAGTGACACCACCGCTTCCTCCCTCACACTCTGTCCTTGTCTCTATTATGGTGAGGACCCCACTCTGCCAAGAACCACAGCTGTTTGCTGTCCTTTGCCTCTCCTCTGACTGTGAGCTCCTTGAGGGAGTCTTGTCCCTGTTCTCTGTCTCCTACCCATAACACAGATGGAAGACAGTAAGTATTTGGGGCAGAAGGGGAGGAACTCCAGCACACAACCTGCTTTGTCCGTGTGTTCTATGTACATCTGTGCACTTAATAATCACAACTGCCCTGCAAGGTGGGAAACTGAGGCTCAGAGAAGGAGGTGACTTGTTCAAGTCATTAGGCAGCAGAACGGGAATTAAACCCAGCTATTTTTTTTTTTTCTTTCTGATTTCATAGATGGTGCTCTCTGCCCGGCTCAGTACACTCTCTTCAAATGTTTGGTTAGAAGAATATGGAAGAAAGTGACAAAGTGGATTACTCATGGATTATGTGTCCATTGAACTGAATCAAGGTGTTGTCTCCTGGCTTGAAAAATGCACCCGATTTATGGCAGGAGAAACATTTTCATTTCACTAGATTCAACTTTTTTTTTTTTCATTCCTAAGGTACATTTTTTTTTTTTTTTTTTTGCTGAAGTAACCTGTGAAAATGGCCTCAGGTTCATTCCAGTTAGGTCTGCCCTACTGATGGGAAAGAGCAAGGGAATCTCTGCTAACCCAGGTGCTCAGGGGTGGAAGCCATGCCCGGGCATGGAGAGAGCCCTGAGCATAAGGGCTGGTCAGTTTGGGAACAGGTTGGGTCTTGAGACCTGGAAACCAGCAGATGCTGTACCTTTGGCCCTGGCTGGTTGTGGTGTCCATTAATTCTGCTCTCTGGTCCTTCTAGAGTAGGGTCAGGCTGTTAGTGGACAGTGGTTATTCTCTGACAGACTGTCAGCTCTCTGCCACAAGGGAAAGCCAGAGTTCCCTCCTGTCCCCTTCCCTTCCCTTCCTTCCTTGATCTCATCTTAGTTCTTTCTTCACCTCTCTGCTCCTTCCCCTCCCCCTTCTCTCTTATTCCAGCTTCTCATCCTCCCCTCTTCTCTCTCCTTTCTCCAGCCTCTTCTGCTTCACTCTTCTTCTACTCTCTTCCTCTCCCTTCTCCTCTCCTTACTTCACAGGGGACTTCAGCCCCTCTATTAGGAAGGAAGCAGATTTCTTCAGGCCATTTGATCCCCCAGCCTGCTTCCCTCAGGATCAGCGCCGTCCACTACAACATTCTGTGGTGAAGGAAGAGTTCTATATCTGCATTGCCCAATATAGTTGCTGCCAATCACATGTGCTATTAAACACTTCAAACGTAGCTAGAGCAACTGAGGAACTAAATTTTTCATTTTATTTAATTTTAATTAATGTGGCTAGTGGCTACCATATTAGACATCACAGCTCTAAAACACAATTGCTATCAAGTTGATCCTGACTCATGGTGACCCTACCTGTGTCAGAGTAGAACTGTGCTCCATTGGGTTTTCAATGGCTGATTTTTCAGAAGTAGATTGCCAGGCCTTTCTTCCTCAGTGCCTCTAGGTGGATTTGAACCTCCAACCTCTTGGTTAGCAGCCAAGTGCGGGACTCCGGCACCCAGACACTTCACACAGCTCTAAATGGTGCCAATCCTGGACTCCCAGGAGGTCCTTGGAGTCATCCCTCACCCCTTGTCCAGGCCCTTCTTCCCCAAGAGCTTTGTGTGGATCCAGCTTCCCTCCCATGCTCATCCAGAACCTGTGAGAGGCCTAGGTCTGGACTTGGAGCGGGGTGATCTTGGGCAAGTAACTTGATTTGTGAGATTCAGTGGCCATGTATAATGTGTGATGATAATTTCTGTAAAATGGTGATGATAATTTCTTGTAAACCTCAAGGTTTCCTTCCAGCTCTAAGATCTGTGTTTCTTTGCCCAGAAGCCTGCTGTGATCAGATCTGAGCCAGTCAGCATGAGCCGCCAGGCAGGCTGTGTGTGTGTACACACGCGTGTGTGTGCATGTGGGGGAGAAGGACTATGAGGGGCAGCAGTGGGACCTTGGAGGACCCTGCTCGTCAGTCTGACCCTTCCTAACTGAGCAGCCTGTTATCAGGAAGAGGGTTAAGGGATCCACGGTTAGTGGGAGGGTCTTGCAGCCTGACTCAACTTCTGACAGGCGTTTGCCCTCTTGCTGGCCCGGGCTGTTCTGATGATGCCCCAGACTTCCTCTTTTGCCATAAAAGTCTCCCGGAAAGCCTTCCCACAGAGGCCTCAGGGGCTTTCTCAGGGAATGTGTGAGTGTGTGTGCACACAAACCCTCTCCAGCAGAAGTCCAAGGCTGTGTGTATGCTTTCCCACAGAGGCTTGGGCCCTGGCAGTGGAGGAGATGTCTGTCCTAGCCTGGGTGGAGACAGGAGAGGCCCATCTTTGCCTGGACTCAGGCCCTAGCTTATGCAATGCTTAGACGCTTAGTCAACTTGAGCAACTACGGAACACACACACACACACACGCACACACACGCACGCACACTTAGTAAGGAGGTGTGTGGAAGGGACAAGAATTGACCTTTGCAACTTTGTCTTCCCTGCAAGCCTCTGCCAGTGGCAGATCTCCCCACATCTGGAGAGCAGAGGGGATGCTCCAAGAGAGGGCTATTGGCTGGATAGTGGCTCCAAGCCTACTGCTGAGGAGGGTGGGCCACTGAGGGGGCACTCCAGGGGAGGAGAGAGAAGCTCATCAGCCAGCATTTGATGGAACATGGCCGTGGTATGGAGGGAAGAGGATAACTTCTCTTCCTGCCCCAGAAGGTGCCTAAGCCTCAGGGATCCTGGGTCACAGAACCCGCCTGGCAGAGAGTTGCATCAGAGCGAAACTGTATGATGGATGCCTTAGGGGAGAGGGCACTGAGGGCCTGTGATCCTAATTTTCTACCTTCAGCTACTTAGGGTCAAATCTTTGACCTCCACAAGCTCTTCTCCCCTCTCCCCCAACATTCTTCTGCACATGGACAGAGGCTGCAGTTGGTCACTGGAAGTACTGAAGAATGGTGGGTGTGAACCAGAGGCCACTAGGGTCAATCAGCCACTGAGTCGGAGGGCAGGGAGGTGGGTGGAACAGCTCAGGTAGTCTTGGGATTTCCTACAAGCAAGAGCATCCTGGGGAAAAGAAAACCCTCCCTGGAAGCTGTGAGGGTCCTGATTGTGCAGACCCGGGCTTTTCTCTGCCATCACCACACACCCTAGGAGAGGCCACTACAAGTCCTGAATGATTTAGGAGCAGACCTGTGTGGTGGCAGGGAATTAGACCAGATGATCCCTTGGGCCCCTTCTTACTCTGTAATTCCACACAGAGGGCCCATCACACCAGTGCCTCTTTGCCTTGTGGAACCTAGACTGGTCCACTGAGAGTTTGGGCTATTCCACTGTTGAGACTAGGGAAATGACAATCAGGGCCAGAAGACCAAGATGGTGTGGGTACAGAAGGAAGATATCTCACAGCTCTGTTGGATTTTATGAATTTATGTTTTTGCTTCCCTGGAAATAGTAAAGGGAGTGGAAATGGGGTAGGAGATCTAACAACTCTTAGGTGGTTGGAAAGGCCTGTAAATTTCTTTTCACTTATTTATGGTCTTGGCAAGAAAGCTGTGGAGTCGGTTTCTTCTTTATCATAGCTGGCAGCCCCAGTGATTGGAAGGCTGAAATCTAGCTGGTTGGTGGTCCCCTCTAGATGTCTTTGTGAGCCTCTGTGCAGCTCCTCTTGCTTTAGACCCATACACAAGCGTTGCCATCTATGTAGTAGCAGCCTGAGGAACACAGGCTTCCACCTACCCCTCAAGCCCTGCAGGAATCCCTGCTAGTGTGGGAGAGCCATGCCTGCCCTAGCACGGGGCCTCTACCCTTCTCCTCCCTCCCTGGACAGGGGTCACCCCCCAGGGCACAGCCACCAAACACAGTATGAGGATCAGCTCTCCAGGATGGAGGTGGTCTCCATTTGCCTATCTCGAGGAGGAGAACAAATGTCACTGTCTGAGTGTCCCTGCCCTTCCTCTGAACAGATTCTCCATACTGGTGGGTAGCTAGCTACAGACAGCTGTTGTGGTACAGATAAGAGCTGCAAGGGAGCTCAGAAATCCTTTGGCAAAGTCCATCCTCTGCATTTCACGGAGGAGCAAATTCAGGGCCACAGCATCCAGAGGGCTAGTTACAAGCAGCGGGTCTGGAATTTAGTTCTCCTGTCCCAGTTTGAGATTCTTTATAATGAATTAATTCTGCTCTTTCATCTTGCCAGAGGCTTGGGTGCATGAAACTAGAATTTAGCAAAATTTATGGGGGACACTTTTTTCTTCTTCCAAAGTCCAGGTGGATGATTCTGGGCACATGGCTGGCATTTAATAAGTGCCTGCTGATTGACCTGCTCGTCTGGGTGGCTCATGTCTCATCCTTGATAGGAAGGAAGAACATAGTGTGTGGGAGCTTGGTTTCATCCATTCACTCTTTTCACCCTCTAGAATTCCACTCTTGCTGAGCAGTTAGAAATGAGGATGCTAGATGACCACTCCCCCAATCCTAGGGTCACATTTTGTTCTTTCTCAGCTCTCCTCAGAGCTACAACCTGAGCAAAGGAGTCAGTTTGTACTGTGCAGCCACCCTGACTCTGTTAGAGAAATAAGCAAGATGTGTTTGTGCTGATGGGAGAAGGGTTACATCAAAAGTATCTCAGAAAGGAAGAAAGCCAATTTTTAATATGAGATGCATGGATGGGGGGTGGAGGGGGAAGAGAAAAAATGCCTGGGTAATTAACTTAATAGGTTTCTTAAAGAATGTCCTTATGAGTGATGTTCAACACATTCAAGTGTTGACAAGAAGGCATTGAACTTGACGCCCACGCAGCGGGCAGAAGCATGCTCTCGGCTCCGACACACCTTCTTTGTCTGAAACTTGTAGTAAAACTCAGCGCTGGGTTGTGAAATCTGTTCTGGGGAATCCATGCTTCAGGGGTTCCAAGGTCCCCTGCTTCTAGGTAGAGTAACTACCCTTCTAGGACAAGGGTTACTGCCCTGAGCTGAGATTCTAGGACTAGAAGAGCAAAGATTGTGGTACTCAACTCTGAAACCTAGAGGTGCTGGTGTGTTTCTATGAGACTGAGGTTTGCTGTGGGCTCCAGAGACAATTTGCATCTATTGGCGTTGATCAGAATGAAGCTTTGTTCCTTCCTTCCAATCCCTAGTTGCCTTAAAGAGCTGTGACTGAGAGCTAGGAACGTCTGGGGGATCCTAGTGTTTCCCTATCTTCACGAACTAGTGGAGAAATCCAGGTAGTAAGTGAATACGAATTTTCCCCTTCTCTTAGGTCTGGGGAAACCCTGGTGGTATAGTGGTTAAGTATTATGGCTGCTAACCAAAGATTCAGCAGTTCGAATCTGCCAGGCGCTCCTTGGAAACTCTGTGGGGCAGTTCTACTCTGTCCTATAGGGTCACTATGAGTCAGAATGGACTGGACGGCACTGAGTTTGGTTTGTGGGTTCTTAGGCCTGGAGTAGTGAAAGATCCCAAGTCATTGGCCTGGGATGGTGGAACAGAGGCTTTGCCTTAGAGGAGCAGGAGGTATATGTGTGTTTATGTGTGTGTGTGTGTGTGTGTGTGTATTTGTCTGTCTGTCTATATATTTGTATTTAAAAAAAAACTTTGGGTTGCTTTTAGTCGAAGCAACAGGAGTATAAATTTCCATTCTTAGAACAAAGGAGAGCATTCTTTTGCCAAACAGCCTGCCTCAAAGGTCCTAGACAAGGATGGGGCTCTTGACCTGTTTGCCTGCCTTCCTGCCCATCTGTCACCCATCTCTCTTGTCACCAGCCATCTACTCATCCATCCTCCCTTTCTGTTACATTAGGCTCAGACTTAGCAGGCTGAGACCTGATTGCAAGGACTCATTCACAATTAAAGTGGCCAGATTTGTAAAATAGAAGGAAGGTAACATGAATGTCATTGGGAAAGAACTTTCCTTAGATACTTAACAAAACACTTTGAAAATAAAATAACCTACCAGAGTCTACATTGGCCTGGTTATCCTGAGGCAGCTCACCCCAAAGGTGCAATTTTAAAAACTTGAATAAACATCCATGGTTAATGGATTTCTAGCCTGGTGGAAAGACCAGCACTGCCCTTACCTAAAGTCATTTACAGAGACTGTGTGTATAGGTGGCAGGGAGAGTGGGGTGAATTGGAACTTATGGAATTCCTCCTCATTTAAAAATGGTGGTCAAGACATGGCATCCCCTCTGGCACTGGGGAAGTCTGGGTTAGCTCTTTGTTTTTGTTCTTGGTAGCTGACCATGTTCTGGAGGCTCATTTCTGCCAGGAGAAGCCAGTTCCCACCCAAGCAATCCCACTATTCAGGTGATACAGAGGAATAATATAGAGGGTTTGTATATATTCCTAAAGGAACAACTTATCATCTTTCTGCCTAAGTCCCAATGTATTAGGATATAAAGAAAAGGCTCTGGGTTGAGTAGGGAATACCTGCCATTTTACATTCAAATTTCCCACTCCTCATCAACATCCTCTATCCTTACTCTCTTTTGGAGATACGTTGCTGCTGCGTCCCTCCTTTTCCTCATTGCCCAAGCTGAGTTTCCTAAGAGCAAATTGAGAGGGTTAGTCAGATTCTCAACTAGCCTGTTTGGACCAGTCATGTGGCCAGGGGAGAAGCCAGCAGCCCAGCTCAGCATACTATGTACAGATCCAGGGCTGGGTGCTACAGGGAATACAAAAATAGTCCTTGCCCTTAAGGAGTGTTCAGCCCATGGGAACTGCAGAGTTACCCGCATCATCTCTGTACCCCCAGAGAATGGATACTCCCTGCTTAGGAGCCAGAAGCGAGCTATAAGCATCCCAGAAACACACAAGTTTCCCAAGAAGTCGATTCCTCTGGCAATTTCCCACCTCCTCTCATCCAGGCTGACTCCATCTTCCAGCATCGAAACTGGTGGAGCCACATGGAGTCCACGATTTAAGGGCATCGGGACTGACTTCTAGCTGGGGCATCTTTCACATCAAACTCTTTTTGAAAATATTTCTTTCCATGCAGACATCTGACCTAAGTGAAGCAAGCTTCTTAGTCTTGAAAAACTAATAAGATCAGATCAGTGATATTGTTGGTGTATTTCAAATGGACAAAGGATGCTGGGAAAACTTCAGAGCTGGGCATCTCCCTCAGCTGCCAAGAGACTGAAGTTGAACTTCCAGGCAGATCTGGACAGAGTGGTGGGTAAAGACCCCACCTAGTGGAAATCCTTCCCAGGTCACCACTCTTTGCAGGGGAGGTGGAGGGCAGAAGCCAGCATCCTGGGCTATGGGCTTTGCTGTGCTGGCTGCCTCAACATTGGCTTTTAGGCTGAGGTGAAAATCTCCAGACCAGACTTCCCCACCTCCAGACTTCCCCGCCTCTGCGTGGGAGGTGTGAGGGGCTGGAGCTGGGAGGCAGGAAGTGAGTGCAGATGGGCTCCCCCAACAGCTGTACAGGGAACAGAGCACATCTGTCTGGGTGTGAGCCTGGTGAGGTTCCTCCCTACAACCTCTAGGCTGAGTCCACACGTTTGTTCATCAATAGGGTGTGGACTGAGTTTGTGTTCCACAAATGGGGAAAATGATGGGAAAGGAAAGTCTGAAGATAGAGGCTAGAGCTAGGGGTTGCTGAGGGGTAAGTTCAGATTAAAAAAAAAAAAAAGTTGCTTAGCTGAGGAAGAGGAGGGACAAAGGGGCAAAGTGAAAACTGGAAGCAAATCAATCAAATTGCATCTGCTCAGGATGGGCTTCTGACGTTTCACGGGCTCCAGAACCCAGGATCTGATGCCTTCTCCTCTGTGAAGCTACCCCTGAGCCCCTCAACTCCTCGCTCCAGATGGGCCTCTCTTCTAGGTGCCACCCAAGCCTCTGGGATTGTAGCTATTCAAGTCCCTGAGGTAACTTCTTATGGTTCTGTCTTACCTACTGACTGCAGGTGTACTGAGATCAGAGCCCTTGTCTACTTCGTCTCTGAATCTTCACTGAATAGGTACTCCAGGAGTTTACTGAATGAAGGAATGAACTATTCTGTGGCCTAAACCAACAGAAGTTTTCCTATTTAATCCCTTAATTTTCTCTAATTGGCTTTAAATATTGCTGGGAAACCTTATCCCCAGTAGACGTCCAGGAGAGATAGAAGGTAGATCACACTCACCAGGAATTTGCCTGCAGGCCCGGGGTAAGTTGACCTTTTGCTCTTTTCTCAGTAGCGAAGCAGAGAGGGAAGGCTCCATTGCTTCTAGAAACTCTACCTATTGGCTTGGCATCATGGACGTTTGCATGTCCTTCTTGGGGCGGATGTGCAAGGCTTTTGTCACCTGCCTAGTATTGAGCCAGACCTGGCAGGAGTCTTGGATCACGCTGACCTCTGCAAGTATGGAAGGCAAGTAGTTTGCCCATGCCTATCTCCTCTATCACCTCTCTCTGTCTGGTTTTCACAGTGTAGTGGAAAGCAGATAGGAGTTTGAGTCTCAGCTCTGCTGTGTGGCCCTGGGTGAGTCATTCCTCCTCTCTGGACCTCAGTTTTCTGATCTGGAAAATGAGAATACTGGACTAGGTGACCTCTGAGATACCTTCCAGCCCTTATCACAAATTTGGTCAGATGATGAGTACTGAATATGGTCCCTGACTTTACCATCACTGTTCCCTGAGAGCCTGGGCTGGGCATTTCCCTTAACTTAGGCCTAGAAAAGGAAGGAAGGGCCCAAGAGGCCTGTCATGGATTGAATTGTGTCCCCCCAAAATATGTGTCAACTTGGTTAGGCCATGATTCCCAGTATTGTGTGACTGTCCTCCATTTTGTGATTTTTTTATGTGTTCTAAATCATGATCTCTGCCTGTGGTTAAAGAGGATTAGGGTGGGATGTAACACCCTTGCTCAGGTCACATCCCTGATCCAATATAAAGGGAGTTTCTCTGGCGTGTGGCCTGTGTCACCTTTTATCTGTCAAGAGATAAAAGGCAAGCAAGCAGAGAGTTGGGGGACCTCATACCGCCAAGAAAGCAGTGCCAGGAGCAGAGTACATCCTTTGGACCTGAGGTTCCTACACTGAGATGCTCCCAGATCAAGGGAAGGCTGATGACAAGGGCCTTCCTCCAGAACCGACAGAGGGAGAAAGCCTTCCCCTGGAGCCAGCACCCTGAATTTGGACTTCTAGCCTACTGCACTGTGAGAGAATAAATTTCTCTTTGTTAAAGCCATCCACTTGTGGTATTTCTGTTATAGCAGCACTATATGACAAGGCCTTCCCCCACTACTGACTCCGGTGTTCACTCACTTGCGGCAATGGTGACTCTCCCTGAATGATTCAGTAGAGTCCAGAAGGACTGCTGGAATGATTTTCAAGCTCCTACCCCTGGTATTTTACCCCTGGTATTCTCTTGTCTAGCGAGTGTAACAGAGATGCCAATAGGGAGGAAGAAAGAATTAGCATCTCAAGGGCTCGGGGCCAAAATAGCACATGTATACCCTTCTTTAACATCATTTCCATCATCGTCATCATCACCACCATCGCTATCGCTCGTTATTAATATTAATAAATGCTTAGCAATATTAATATTTTGTTAATATTCATATTATCAATAAAATTAATATTGTTAAACATTTATTATTCTCCCTTTGGCCCTGTGCAATGGATGGGTACATTAGCCAGAAAATCTGGCCATAAGCCTACCCTGTCCCAGCATATCTCTGTTTGAGGCTGGTTACTCCAACCCTTATATAGGTAGTTCTAAAGAGACTCAGCCAGGCCCAGAGGAGGAAATGGAGCCAATTGCCTTGCACTCCTCTATGTGAAAGTATCTCCACTTTGGAGAAAAGGCATTATAATTTTAAGCTCCTGCTGCTGCTACACATCTGTGTCTTATTCATCTTTGTAGCCCCTACAGTGCCTTGAACAAGGCCACAAAAAAGGGTGCTGACTGATGCTTATTGATAATAATTATTACAGGGATGTCTTCTAATGAATTCAGCAGGGGAAGTGGCCCACGAGAACACAGAGTGCTCCTGAGCTGCCATGGGCTGACAAACATATTTAACTCCTTGTCTGGCCTATCTTCCCTGCTCAAGCCCGGAACTGTAGGGTTGCAAGACTAGTGTGGGATTGGTTTGGAGGCAGGGTGGCCAAAGACTCAGACAGGAGGTGAACAGCTGGCGCCTCCTTCTGGCCCTGCAGGGCTGGAGCAGACCCAGGGAGGGCTTGGGCCAGAACCTCAGCCCCTAGGCTCGCAGACTGTGACCCTCTCTGCCTTGAGACTCTTCTTTCCAGCAGAGCCCCAGCTCAGGAGAGCCAGTGGAGGATGAGGGAGGCTGTTATGTAACCGATTTAACTCCTTGTCAAAACTGGTGACTAATTCAGACAGTCTCAGCCAGATTGGCTCAGCAGCTTTGCTGTTAGCTGCACTGAGACCTTGGCCAGGCTTGTGGCTGCTTCTCACACCCTCTGCTGGATGGATCTCTCAGCTTCCTCCCTGGCCTTAGTCCTACCACACTGCTTCTTCCCTCCAGCCTCGACCAATGCCCCCTTGCCACCCCTCCCACTCAGACCAGGGAGGCTTGGGGAGGCAAGCCTTCTCCACAGTGTCCAACATCCCACCTTTGTGTCCCTTCCTGCCCGACACAAAAAGGCCAGGGGGAGAGCTTATTTCTGCCTGTCCCCAAAGAACCATTTGCCTAGGGGCTCACTGAGGACCTTCATTTTGCTCCACGGTGAATGAGAAGAGAGCTACAGCCTGCTGCCCTTGGATGGCCGGCAGCTGCAAGTATTGGCTTGCTGAGGTTGGGACTGTTGGGTTCAGAACTCAGTGCTCTCTCTCTACCATCTCCCAAGGGCGAAAGGGCTCCAGGGGACATCTGGCCTCAACTGTTTTCTGGCCTTGGACCCCTGGTCCTGTGGGTGGCAGGCTCCCTGGGTGATGCAGGAGAAAGGTCTGTGCTCCCTGTTCCAGTTTCCACTTTTTTATAAAAGGTGGTGAGGTAAGCTCAGCCCCATTGCTACGCACAAGTCCGTCCCCAGGGAAACGCGCATGGAGAACATTTGCATTTATTTGGAGGCAGTTTATGGAGAAATACAAAGAGGTACTCTAACAAGATGACAGACCCAGAGCCTTAATAATAATGAGTGATCACTGTATGCCAGGGATTATTTTATTTAATCCTTAACCAAATAACCCTGAGTGGTTGGGGCTACTCCTGTTTTATAGATGAGGAAACGGAGGCTGAAAGCAATTGCGTGGTGTGCCAAAGTTATTAAGTGGCTGAGCAGGGATGTGAACTTATGTTTCAGTGACTCTGAAGCCCAAGTCAGTTCTGACATACTGCCTTCCTGTGGTATTCATGGGACTGGTTCCCGAGGCCCTTGAAATGATTACACATCTCAGCAACTTAATGGCAACTGCCCAACTAGACCCAGAAAATAATACTACCTTGTACACTTCTCTTGCTGTTCCCTTCCGCCAAGTAACTCACAGACGTGATCTCATCCACTCTCACAGAATCCTATGTGGGCTGGAGGTGGGGGGGAGGGGAGTGGGGATTAACCCTACTTTTACAGGGAAGAAAAGGAGACACAGAGAGGGATGGTGGCCTACCCTAGGCCACACAGCCAGCCGGTGGAAGGGCTGAGACTAGAAATTAGGCATTCCTGCCCTCTAGAACAGTTATTGAACTTGAAGGATATGAGCTAGAATCACCGGTGAGATACAGCAAATTGGGGTGTTCTTCTTGGGGGTAACTCTGTTGCTGAAACAACTCCAAGAGAGTTGGGCTTATGTATGGGACTAATGGTCACCACAATTATTCCCCCTTTGACCAGGAGCCTGCAGCCCTGCCTGGGCAGCTCCTTGCCTCTGTGTGTCACAGCGTCCCTTCTCTGGGCGTCAGAGGCCGCAGTGGTGTGATGGAAAGAGCACTGGCCTTGAGGTCATGGGGCCTGGGGAGGGTAGTCACCAGGGGCCCCTAAATTAGTCATTCTCCCTCTCAACTTTTCCATTTTTCATTCAAAAAGTTGGGCTAATAACCATATAAAAGTGTTGAACTGAAAGAGACATTGGGTATAAAATATTTCATCATGAACTATAAGCCCTGCACAAAATGAATCTACTAGCGGCCCCTTTAACCTGATTTCATCAATACAACACAACCTTAAAAAAGTATATATATATATATACAATTTTTTTTTTTTTTTGGAGGGCAGTGGATCACACAGCAGGATTGCCCTTGTCATGTTCCTTACTGTGTCTCTGTCACTTTGCATCTTTAGTACTCAATGCCTAGTCTGAACATTCATGTTGAGGCCTGCGTGATCTCCAGTACAGGGGTCAGCAAACTTTCTGTAAAGGCCCAGATAGTATTGTTGGCTTTCTGGGCCACATAGGGTCTTTGTCACATGTCCTCCTTCTTTTTTAAAAATTCTTACAATCCTTTAAAAGGCAAAAACCATTCTTAACTCACAAGCCTTACCAAAGCAGGCCAATTTGGCCTGTGGGCTGTAGTTTGCTGAACACTGGTCTAGTATAAAAGGGAGGTCTTTGGAAATGAACAGGAAAGGACTAGAACTTCATGTATTGAATTATGTCTCCCAAAAGGTATGTTGAAGTCCTAACTCCCATGCCTATGAATGTGACCTTGTTTGGGGAAATAGGGTATTTCTTTGAAGATATTACCAGTTAAATCATACCAGAGTAGAGTGGGTCCTAGTCCTAAGTCCTTCTGAGTGGTGAGAGAGAATCACACACAGCGGGGAGGACCATGTGAAGACTGTCTACACGCAAATGTAGGCTAAGAAGTCCCTGGGGGCTACTGGGAAGGATCTTCCCCTACAGCTGACTGAGAAAGAGCATGGCTATCTCTGTGGATACCCTGAGTTCCAACTTCCGTAAATTCCTGTTCTTTAAAGCCACTCATTTTGTGGAATTTTGTTAGGGCAGCCATAGGAAACAGAGAGCCACTTACCTAGCTTTATGCCTTTGGACCACTCATTTAACCCCCTTGGACTTAAATTGTTTGAAGATGATAATAGCACCTACTTCAGAGGATGTTGTGAGAGCAATATATATAAAATGCCGGCCCCGTTACACCTGGTAGGTGGGAGCTGATATCATGATTACTGTTCAATGAGCAAGTGAGTGCAGGGCCAGCGGCTGCCCCTCTAGTGCTTGGTGTGAAATGGTGACCAGCACCCTCCAAGCGTCTGTAATATTTCTACGGGGTGATGAAAGCCTTGCCTCTAAGGGGAGAGCCTCCCCTTCCTGGCCAGCCTCATGAGGAAAGGAGGAGAGAAGACCTGGGGTTATGCCAGGGGGCTGGTTGGCACAAACTGGAGCATGGAGTAGGGGAAGGCTGAGGGAGGGAAGCTAGGGCAGTCTGCAGAGTGAGGGAGGTGGGGAGCACCATGGGAAGCAGCTCTTGACCTGCTTCCAGGCAGCATGATAGGCTCTGCTGGCCTGGAGAGGAAGAGAATCCCCTTGGGTCAGAGAGCCCATGACAGCTCGGCTCAGAGGGAGAGAGAGGCTGAGGGCAGGCTGGCAGCAGCCTAGAGTTTCCTCAGAATAGACCACGAGGGCTCCAGGAGAGGTGGAGGTGGGGGTGGAGGATGGAGACCTTGGCCCCATTGCCAGCTTTGTCTTGGGTAGGGGTGGGGTGGGAGCCTGCAGGGCTAGAAGAGACCCCGCATAGGTAGTGGGCCAGGGATGCCTAGGGCTTTGCAGAGAAGATGCCTGGGAATACCCGGTCCCCTTGAGTCCTGGCTTCTTCTCAAGTGAAAAATTAGAGAAAGACACCCATTTGGAAAAAATGTGGGCTGGAGCGAGCTCTTTTTATGAACCATAAAAGCTACCCTGTGCTAAGCACCTTTTGAGCCCCAGGCATTGTGCTTGCAGCTTTATACCCGGTACCGCCCATCCTGACAACAAGTCTGTGTAATGCAGAGAGCAGGAGAGCTGGCCAATGTCAGCAGTCTTGCTTTAGCTCATGTCCTATTGCCTTGGTTTAAACCTACCCCTGCCCATGGCTTCAGGATTGCATAGGATACCCAGGCCAAGGGTGCTTTTGAGATCCTAATTCTTCTTTTTGAGAAATACAAGAAGGGACTGGTTTGTACGCTGTTGGGAGAAGCCCATTGTCAACCAGCCATTGAAATGCAGAGGGCTCCCTTTATGTACTTTCAGCATCTCAGGGCTGGTTCTGAAGAGCTGAACTGGGACCAGCCTCTCAGGCTGTAAATCAGCAGTGCAGCACCGAGCATAGGGCAAAGTCTTGATAGATTCCAAACACCCCATTCATTTCTGTGCCCCTATGCATCTGCATGTGTTGTTCCTCTATCTAGAAAGCCCCTCCTTCACTTCTTCACCTGGTAAACTTCCAAAAAAAAAAAAAAGATTGCCGTAGAGTTGATTCCAATTCATGGCAACCCCATGTGTTATAGAGTAGAACCGCTCCATAGAATTTTCTAGCAATAATCTTATGGAAGCAGATTGCCAGGGCTTTCTTCCTCTCATGCTGTTTGGTGGGTTTGAACCACCAACATTTAGGTTAGTAGCCAATTGTAAAGCACTTGCAGCACCCGGGGACCTTGGTCAACTTCTACTTCGTCCTTTAAAACAGCTCAAAATGTCATCTCTAGAAAGCCTTCCAAGACTTCCTAGGGACAGTTAGGAACTCCTCCTTCTACTTTATGGTATTTGATTGTGCTTCTATTATTCACATTATTTTGGGGGGCAAATATTAGTTGAGCACTTATCGCACTCTAAGCCTTGTGCTAGGCACCTTACTGGATCATCTCGTTTAACTTATGAGGCTGGTATTCTTACTTCCATTTTACAGATGAGGAAACTAAGGTTTTTTAAAAAAAGAGCAGCTAAATAAACTGCCCAAGGTCACCTAGCTACTAAGTGGTATTTGAACCCAGGCAGTTTGATTCCACTGCCCTTCCTCCTAACCACTAAATTATATCACCTCCCTTACATTACTTATAATTACCCCCAAGCTGTAATTATAAGTTTGTAGGTCTGTAAATGCCTCATGAGCAGAGACCACGTAACTCGTCTTTGGTGTCCTAGAATGTAGCACAGTACAAGGCACATAGTAGATGCTTATGGAATGAATGTTGAGTAAAAGAGGCCATGGGCATTGAAGGCCACTGAAGGAAGGTGGGATGCCTGGGAGTGGGGCAAGGAAGACCTGCCGACAGCCCCAGAGGCAGCTAAGTTGACAATAGGAGAGGGGAGGGCACCTGGACCTTGGGTGGGAAGGAGGTTCCTGCTGGGCCCATGCTATGCCATCTTGGAATCATGAGCCTAGCAGGAGCTAGGGATAATTTCCTGACCTATGACTCAGTGAGCATCTTTAATACGCTAGGAACTGCTCTATCCGCAGGCATTTTAAGTCAAGAATAGAGGATAGCGTGTTAAATTCCCTACACAGCTCACATGGGAAGACCCTCTACCCCAGCCATTGTAGGATATATTTTGGAAAAGGCTCACCTCTCAGGCAGGGTCTGGACTATGTGATTGTGGGTTCTGGGCCTTGCTGGCACTCTTTGAGTCCACGGTGTTAAAGGAAGTTGTGTGTGCTTAAGTCCCCATGTATGTTAGTCCTCTGTTGCATCACGCAACTGCGCATACTACAGAGTGACTTCCTGGAGGAGGAGACCTTTAAGGTGGATGTGAAGAAATGCATCAAGACATCTGGCTTCTCTGTCACCTCCTGGCCCTCTCCACACCAGAAGGCGGGAGGCAGCCAGCCCCGAAGCCTGGAGCACCCCCAGTAAGCCCAGGTGGGCCTATAGGTTGCTCTTCCTGGAACTGAGCAGAGACAGCAGTCACCCTTCTCTCCTTGCTGTTGGCTCTGCCCTGAGGAGCTGCTGGGCCTCTGGGGCAGGGGTGGCAGGGTGATGTGTGTGTGTGCTTGTGTGTGTGTGTGTGTGCGAACACCTTAGCGTTCACAGTCCCCTCTGAGTGCCAGCGGTGCCCCTTGAAGTCCAACCGGAAAGCCCTTTTCTTGCCCGGAAGACGTCCAAAGCTGTGCGGCTGCTGACATGGGTGGAGGCGGGAGGAAGGGGCGGGGGAGGAGGCGGGGAGAACGGAAAAGACCCCCCTGCAAGCAGCGTTCATACAAAATGCATTTCCCAACGTATCCCTCTGGCCTGTCGGGGCCCCTTCTGCTCACTGCTCTGTTTATACATGATAGACAACTAATTAACATCCAAACCTCTTGAAAGGTCTTTTCAGAGGTAATGTTCTGACAGATTATGTCAGCAAGGAGCACTGATTTGTCTAAGCATGGATCACATTGTTTCAGATTGAATGAGGTGAATATTAAACTGCTTTAAATGTACTCTTCATAAAGTACTAATTACACACTCCCAAGGGAGAACAGCCAAGGAATACTAAACAGCAGAGAAGTCAACAGAGGGTTCTTTTTATAGTATGTTGCTGGGCTCTGTGTTTTTCTGTCTCCTTCTTTCTCGCTCTCTCTCTCTCTTTTTTTTTTTTTACAGTAAAATCACAGCACGCTAAAGAATACACATTTATAGCACAATGGTTCTCATCTAATTATATGGCAATCATTAGTTTTAAGCTGGATGCATTATATTTTCTTTGATATCTAATGCCTAGGGCATAACTCTGCATTTATTGCTGATACTGGCAGATTCTAGTCCCCCCTCCACTACCCTTGCCAAACCCCAACTCCTTTCTACCCCGAATCCTTTAACAAATTATTTAACCCCTACTGTTAGTTTGCTTATTGTGTCAAAAAAAATCACAATTTAAATTGGAAAAAATGGAGGAAACAACACACCCTTTGTTAATTTAAAGGGGGAAAAAAAAGAAAGAAAGAAAGGAAATCTCACGTGTTCGTGGGAGCTGTGCAATTTTTTATTAACTGGGTGATGTCCTGAATATACAATTTCTACTCTCCACCCCAGTGAAATTCTTTCATAATGAATTTTACTGGATCGCACTGAATTCCCACTTGGCTGAGCTTTATTGTCCCTTAGGGAAAGAGATATTTATATGTATATAAATACGTATCTATTTAAAAGCAACACTGGGGTGGAAAACCATGTGGCAGGGAGCATTCAAGCAAGAATGCAGGTTGTCCCTTCAAAATGCCTATCTATGAATGTTCCACCAATTCTGTTCCATTGGTTTTGGGAAATATTTCTGCCCTTGCCCATGGCTGAGAAAAATCAAGGTCAATTTTGAGACGCCCTAGAGTCCTGAACGGAGGAGAAGGCCAAGTTCCTTGGGAGTGGATGGCCTGATATTGACCCAGCTGGTTTCTTATCGGTCATGCCTCCAATTATCATGCCTTTAAAGATGAAAGGGACTCCGGGGTCTCAGAAAGGGCAAATTATGAATGTGTAAGTAGCAAAGTGGGGGCCCCTGTCTCCCTACTGTAATCTTCCTTTACTTCCCCCATACCAAATCAAAAACTGTGGAATCGTAGAGTTGAAGGGATTAGAGATTTTCTACCTCTTTATCTTACAGCTAAGAAACCCCAACCAACAGGGGCCACGTAATTTGCCTAATATCACAGAGCTGCCTGCAGCTAAGGCTGGAATCCAGGGTCCTGGCTCCTAAACCAATGTTCTTTCCACTTCAAACAGAGTAGCTTCAAGGAACACTTTCCGCGCAAAAATGACAGAAAGCAAAGGAACAAATGACAGATTTCCATTCTCTGTGAGCTGCAAGAAGACTTTAATGTCACCTAGTCTAACCCTCCAGTTGCTGCCTGAATCCCCTCCACAACATCCCCAGCAAAGGACTTGTTCATTCTTAGCTCTGGCTCCTCCGGGGATGGGCTGTCCACCCCCTCCACCCATGCAGTTAGATCCTTATTGTCTAGCTCTCAGGGTTAGAAGTAAGTGCTTAAGAGCAGGGAAAGCTGGAGCTAGAGTGTTTGGGTTCAGGTTCTGCTCTGCCACTTACCTGCTAGCAACTTAACATTTCTTTGCTTCCGTTTCCTCCTTGTCTGTAAAGTGGGCATAAAAAGAGCACCTGCCTTGCAGAGTTTTGGAAGGATGAGATGAGCTGATATATGCCAAGCAGTGAGTGCCTGACCTACTAAGCTAAACAAGGTTTCATTGTTAGCTGCCATCAAGTTGGCTCTTGACTCATGGCTACCCCATGCAGAATGGAATGAAATGCTGCCTGGTTCTGTGCTATCCCCATGATCAGTTGGCAATAGGACTGTTGTGAGCCAAATGGTTTGCACTGGCTGATTTTTGGAGGTAGATTGCCAGGCCTTTCTTCTTAGTTCATCTTAGTCTGGAAGTTCTGCTGAAACCTGTTCAGCATCACAGCAACATGAAAGCCTCCACTGACAGAAGGGTGGTGGCTGCGCATGAGGTGCATCTGCCAGGAATCGAACCTGGGACTCCCCCATGGAAAGAGAGAATTCTACCACTGAACCACCAAAGCCTCATTAAGATTAGCTGGTATTATTATGAGAAAGTTCATTTTTTCACTCAATTGAACTACCCCTAATTAACGACCGTAATTCTAAATTAACTTCTCTCCTATATGACTGTTGCCCACTATTTCATTCATTCACTGCACAGCTTTCACTAAATGACCCCTGCATGCCAAGGGCATAGTGCTAGATGCAGAAAGAGAAGTGAAAAAGACCTGGTCCTGGCTCTCAAGGAGTTTACATTCTAGAAGTTATCATTTGTCTTCAGAATTTTTCTTCCCCAGGGGAAATATTCACCAGTTTCTTTGTTCCTCATTTAGCATGATGTCAAATCCGTCCCAATCCATTTTCTTCATATGAAACTATCCAAAGAAATACATCAGGGACACAGTAAAAATGGTAGCAAACTTGAGCTTCTGTCCAGGCCAGGCGTTGGGTCCATTACCTAAAAAGACCGACTAAGGCACACCTGTAGTGCTCATTACTCAAAAGACTTAGATTCCATTGCACTAGATAGGGCCCAGGTAGGTGGCTTTTTAAAGCTCCCCGGGGGAATCTAATGTAAATGTGTGTGTGTGTGTGTGTGTGTGCATGTACACCCATACACACAGATGCTACCCAGCCCCTCCACCCTGGGCTGATTCCAGCTAAATTGAGAAGGTTGTCTTTGTATCTGCCCACTTCGCTGTGACCCTTCTTTTCCATCTTCTACCAAGTCTCTCCTCAATTTAGGACTGTTGTCTGCTGAGGTATTGCTTGATATGCTAGGGTGCCAACTGCTATGTGACTCTTCCAGAATGCCCCAAGTTAGTGGGGAACCCCCCCCCCACCCATTCTACATGTCAGCCAAAACCCAGGGACCAGGGCCAGCTTTACGGCTGTGTGACAGTACAGCCAAGCAGGGCCCTGTGCTCTGAAGGGCCCTACACTTGGGGTTTAATGCTCTGTTGTTGCTGTTTCCAAATTCTTAGTAATTTGGTCTTTGAATTTGCATTTTGTCAGTGAAGTCTGTGGGTCAATGGAGCACGTTCTGAGGGTCTGGAGCCTCAACCATGTGTGGTCCCGTCTCCTGCCACTTCCCTGGGATGCATTCATGGCTGCTTTCTCCCCACCCCTGCCCTGAGACCTCTCCCACCCTCAGCTCTCAGTGGCACCTGGGCACAGGTACAGCGTCAGGGTCAGGTATGCTTCCCACAGTGTCTCAGAGTGGGGAAAGCAGTGGCTGTCCCTGCCCTCGGCTGGCAGCATGGCCGCACATTCAGTGGGTAACTCGCAGGGACCTCCTCCCTGTGCCTGATCCTGGTCTCAGCATGGAGGTTGCAGTCCCTCCCATGAGTTGGGGCAGTGGGTCCTGGGAAGGAGAGATTGACTTCCCCTACCCCAGGCAGGGCCCCACATTTTTGTTTTATATAATTTGCACTGCTACACAGCAAATTATGCAGCCAGCGCTGCCAGGGGCATTAGTCTGAGCACTTTCTTCACGCTACTTCCCATCCAATAGCCACTAGGTCCTCTCATTTCTTTTTTCTGAATATCTCCTCCTCCCAGGCACTAATGTAGGCCCATGTGAGTCGATGCCTGGGCTATTGCAGTAGCCTCTGGGCAGTCCCCTTGCCTCTTTACTCTCTCATCCCCTGAATCAATGCTGTTGCCAAAGTTATCAAAACAGAAAACAAATTTGTCACTATCATGCTAAAGTCCCTTTGACAAGATCTCCCATCTAGTTTAGGATAACAGGCAAACTCCTTAGCATGTGTACATGTGAGTATGGGCATATTTAATGAACACTGCATGCCAGGCACTGTCCTAAGCACCTTGCAGATATTAGCTTCACACCCTGGGTGGGCTCTGCTCACAGCCTTAGCAATCATGGGCTTTGCACCTCTCCTTGAACCTAAAGGGCAGGACTGTGTTTTATCCACTTTGTTATCTCACAGCCTAACACAGTCTCTGACACAGAGTGAGTCTCTAATATAAGTTTGGTGAATTGTATAACTGTGACCCTTCACATTTTAATACCCAAAGAGTAAAGATATCACGGTGGAATCGTGGGCAGCTCAGGTGCTATTATTGAGGAATACGCCTTGCCTCACACCAACAGATACAGGCAGCCAGCTCCTTCACCTAACCTGTTGGACCCATTAAATACACCCTCTTCTTCACAGAACCCACGCCTCCTTCCCCGGAACCAGGCCTTCCTCACCCTACCCTGTATCTCTGCCCAGTCTTGTTGCAGTGAGATCAACTGATATAGTGGAAAGGACATGGCCTTCAGAGTCAGGCACACCTGGCTGTACACCTGTGTGTGACTTCAGGCAGTTACAGCCTGCAGAGGGGTAATGGGCACTCAGTGAGATTCCAGGCACAGTGGTAGATGTGGCTGTGACAATCAGTAAAGCTAAGGTCTCTGCCTTCATGGAGCTTGCAGCCTGGTGGCAATTTACTCAACTCCCTGAGCAACCACTTTCTCATTCATAAAGGGGCCTAGTAACACACACTGTACCGAGTTGCTGTAGAGACTGATATGAGGCATATAGGGTGCTCGGCACAGGGTGTTCCACAGAGATTCCCAAAGGGTATTCTTCTGTACCTCAAGAGGTGCTGAAGCGAGTGGCCCTTAGGGACAGGAACACCTGTGCACATCTCTCTGGGGATGCAGTTGCCCTTGGCCTTTGTGGCAATGAAGAACAGAGAGGTGCTGGGTGCTGCTGGTGAAGAGACAGTCCCGACAGCACTTGTGCCAGCATCTCTGGGGTGACAATACGAAGCTTTTTTTTTTTTTCTTTAACACTTTGCCTTATGACCTGGCATGTCACTTTTCTGCTCAGCATGACTTCTTGTACTTCTCCTTTCTATGTCCTTCTTCTCCCTCCTTGCTCCCAAATGCCCAGTACTTCCTGCTCACCAAATTAAGTCACAAAATGGGCTTTGGAGGAGACTAAACTTGTTTGGGGAGCCCTGGCGTTGTAGTGGTTAAGCGCTTGGATGCTAGCCAATAGGTTAGCGGTTAGAACCCACCAGCCACTCTTCTGGAGAAAGATGTAGTGATCTGCGCCTGTAAAGATTACAGCCTAGCAAATCCTTTGCGGCAGTTCCACTTGTCCTATAGGGTCAATACAATCTGGAATCCACTTGATGGCAATGGGTTTGGGTTTCTTTTTGGAAACTGGTTGCTTTTGCTGCTACTACCTAACTGTCGTGTGGCCCTAGGCTGGTTTGTTAATGTCTCTAAGCCTCTATGTCTTCATTTGTAAAGTGGAGATAATTATACCCTCCCCATTACATGGTTTTGAGGTTTGACAGGATGCAGAAGTATCTAGCATGGGGCACCACAGACGGCCAGCGTTCGCCACATGTGAGTTTCCAGGTCCCCTTTAAGTCACATGTAGGTGCTATGGCTTTAATGTATTATCTCCCCTCAGGAGCACTTGCATTTTAAAAGAGGATACTGGGCTGCTTAATACAGCACAATAAATTGACAGGGGAAGCAGTGGGGTAGAAGAAAGAGATATTTTGGGGCAGGAAATGGCCTTCCTTTGCTCCTGAAATCACACCGCTTAGACCAGCAGTTCTCAACCTAAAAGCTGCGACACGCCGGTGTGGTACCAGCAGTTGTGAGATGTATCACAAACAAATATGTTACTAATAATAAAGTGCCGCAGTTTTCGAATAATTCCCCCTCCTTTTTTTTCTTTTTTCTTTTGGTAAGTCAGAGGTAATTCAAGGCTATCCGTATAATATCGTCATGCCCACTCAGATCCGATTTCTCGGATGGGACAGAAAGGGTGCCCCTGGAACTTAGCACAACTTGGCGTGCCTGGGCATAGATGTCCTGGTGGAAATAACAGTTCAAAGTCGCTGCCTTGGAGCTCTTCCCACACCCCCACCCCCGTATTGGGGAAGAACACAAATGTGAAAGCCTTTGAGAAATTTGGAAGGACCAGGTATACTGCATAACGACGGAGAAGAACGAACCACTGCTTCCTGCAATGACACAGACAACTCTCACAACAGAGTAACATGAAAGAAGCCATGCACAGAGCACATACCATATGATTCTGTTTACATGGAGCTCAAGAACAGGCCTGACAGATGGTGACAGAAGTCCAGAATAATACTACTTTGTCGCTGTTGCTGGCCGCCATCCAATCCAGTCAGCCCCGACTCATGGCTGCCCCACGCACAACGAAACAACGAAACGCTGCCGGGTCCTGTGCCATCCCCATGATTGGTTAAGGATTGAACTGCTGTGATCCACGGGGTTTTCACTGACAGATTTTCAGAAGCAGATGGCCAGGCCTTTCTTCCTAGTCTGTCTTAGTCTAAAAGCTCCACTGAAACCTGTTCAGCATCACAGCAACACACAGACTTCCTCTGACAGATGGGTGGTGGCTGGGCATGAGGGGCATTGGCCGGGCAGGGACCCTGGGTCTCCCATGTGGGAGGTGAGAATTCGACCACTGAACTACCACTGTCCCCGCAGATGCTACCTCAGGGATGGGTATGTCGCCTGGAAAGAGGCACGTGAGAGGTTTTTGCGGTGCTGGAAACATTCTAGGTCTTGATCTTGGAGGTGGTTACATGGGTAATAAGCCACGGAGTTGTACACTTAAGATCTGTGTACTTCATGTATGTATTTTTAACTTAAAATTTTTTCGAAAACACTTCGGAGTCCTAGGCACATGCTTGTGAGGGATTTTTCTACAGTCAATGCTAGAAGTTCCTGACATGCCCCAGTGCCTTGGGTGAGGAGAGTGGGGTGATGAAGTTTAATTTCAGAACCCTGGGGGCACTGGGATCCCCATCAGGCCCTGCTCCCCACCTCACCCCCCTTGCAGGGACTGCCCGCCAAGAGCACTCCTTGTGGCTCTTCTGCCCACTCCCCTTACTGGCTCTGCAGCTCCAGGAGCTACCTCCTGGCTGACGACATTTTGGGGCTGACATCTTAGCCTCATTAGCACCAGTGCGTGCACAGACAGTACCTTTATCAGATAATTTTATTTCTCCTGGCAAGACAGCCCCATAGCAGAGGTAAGTAAGGGCACACATGTTACCGCAGCATGTTGCAAAGTGTTCCTAGTGTGGGGTCTGGGGTGCATCGGGGAGCCCCCTGAGCCACCACAGTGAAAGAAGTTGGGCAACGGCCCCCCAATTTGTGGCTCTTTTATGCTGAGGTGACTGCTCCTGGGCCACCCATGTGGAGCTCATTTTGTTTGCTTTGTGTGTTACTTTTCACCCACCCCTTTTGGTTGCCTAGGAAACAGTGACGCAGCCTCGGGTGGGGCCTCAGCCCCAGTCAATACGGAATCTTTTAAGGCAGTGGTTCGGTGAGGCCAGCCTGGCCCAAGGGAGGGCAGGTGTAGTGGGGGGTGCAGTGGCGACAGTAAGGTGACCCGAAGAGAAGAGGCGGTCTGGTTTGTTGCTGGCTTGCTGGATGGCAAGAGTTAGGAAGCAATATTTCATCTCATAGCCTCAGGAGTCCCACCCTTGGCAATGTCACCAACAGATAAAAGGCAGAAGGTTGTAGAGGTCAGAGGGAACAGCCTTTCCATGTTGGGTGTGTGTTTGGTCTGGGACAGTTGGCCTTCTTTGCTCCACCAGGTTCAAAGCCAGGTGCCAGGCAGAATGGGTTTCTGGGCATTGAGTACATTTATGGACAATTAGGGAAGGAGTTCCTTCTTGATGAGAAAAACAGCTCATTAATCTCCAGAGATGAGTTACCTCACTTTCCATTCCTATATTGCCACCACCAATGGCACTGGGATCTTGGTGATGGCAAGCCTTCGTCCTGCTCAGTCTCAGTTTCCTGTCAGTCCTACACTCCTCAGCCTGGCTGTCTGGTCACACCATTGAGCCTGGCACCTCAGACCCATGCTCTCCTTACCAATCCAGCAGCACAAGTTCCAGAGCCTGGCCAGACAGTCTGGTCCATGGAGTGTGTCTGCCTCAGGGTCTTATCTTAGGGTGTCTCTTAAAGGCTCCACTGGAGAGGCAGGTCCCCATTATTGTTCTTGGAGACAAGTACACCTGGTTCTTTTTCAGCAGCTACTGGGTTGAAAATTTTGGTAAGGACAATCCAAGTTCTATTCTTGAGCCCAGGGGTGTGCTGCGTGCTGGTCTGCTGACAAAGCCCCTCCTCCCTCTGTGCCTCAGTTCTCCTTTCTGTGAGACTCTTTCTCTTCTGCCACACGAGGACAATTGGATCTCTGGCCAGTAGCTCAAGTTTCACAGTCCTTACAGTCATTTCCCCACCATACAACCCTGCCCCCGCCTCGCAACTTCCTTTCCTCTGTTATTTTCCCTATCACCCAGCCTCCAAAACCTTGGAGTTATTTTTGATTCATCTTTCTCCTTTATCACCCTTATCTAGCCACTTATCAAATCTTGTCAGTTCTTCCTTCAAAATGTCTCTGGCATATGTCCCTTCCTTTTTTAAAAACAAGTTTCATTGTTTTTCTTAGCACAAAAGAGAAATATGGGCAGTGTACAAATTTAGAAAATACCGATAACCAAAAAGAAGAAAATAAAAATTACCCACAATTCCTCCAGCCAGCGCTAAACATTATTATTTGTTTTGCTACACTCCAAGTTTGGGAGACCCTGAGTGGTTCAAACAGTTAACACACTTGCTGCTAACTGGAAGGTTGGAAGTTTGAGTCCGCCCAGAGGTGCCTCAGAAGAAAAGTCTAGTGATCTACTTCAGAAAAACCAGCCATTGAAAACCCTGTGGAGTGCAGTTTCTACTCGGAGACACATGGGGTCACCACGAGTTAGAGTCAACCGCAACTGGCTTGGTCCCTTGTTTATGCTTATATACCTGCATACTTCTCTCGCTTTTCATTGCCCTCCATTCCTGCTGCTGTCACTGAGCCCATGCTCTCCTCCCGTCATGTTCTCCCTGACCCTGGGCCTCTCTCATCCATTTTCCACCTTTATCAGTTTAACCTTCTCAGACACTGCCTTCAAAAACGCAAAGCAGCCAGGAGCCCACAGGACAGAGGTGTTCTTCTGGGTAGAAGCCTGCAGCTTGGCAAGCATGTGGTAGGCACCTTGGTGTGAACAGAAAGAAGGCTCCTCTTCCTCCTGATGCAAGAAGCTCTGGGCGGGGTGAATGGCCTAGTGGATGGAGTGTGGGCTGGATGCAGCCCGTACTTTCCCCTTGGTGGGGCACAGTAAATAACTGTACTGGTCAAATTTGCCCTCTGCAGTGTGATTTCCAAAGCCTACCTTATAAAGCTCATTTCCTGCCCTTCCCAGCACTTACCCGCCAGTGCTTCTAGGCCAGTCCATTCCCTTCTCAAATACTACACGTTTGGCTCTTCCTCAGACCCTCACTGAAGCTGCACCGTCTACACCCTTTTCCCTTTTCCTCATCCTTATACAACCACCCTTTGAGACCTAGTCCAGGGGTCACACATTCACATGCCCACAGGGTCCAGGTCCTGGGAACGATCCTGAGTGAGTCAGTGGGTGGGCTGGTGTCTGTGGAGGAAAGGAGAGGGCTGCCCTCTCAGCGGTGGGCAACTCCCACTCAGTTCCTGCGCCTTGCTCTCCAGTATAGCCAGATCTTCATCCAGGTTATTAAATGAAGTCTCCCATTTTTTCACTGTTGCCCTCTCATACAAAACTTTAAGAAACCTTGTCTAGGCTGAGCAAAGCTTTCCAACTCCCTGACCACCCATGTCTCCCCTGAAGACTTCTATGCTGCCGTCCCACCTTCCCTTGACCAGCCTTGCTTCTCACGCAGAAGTATCAGACAGAGCTGGCAGTTTAGGCTCTGTGGCTTCAGGGAAAGCACACTTACTCACTCAATCAACAAGTATTTGTTGAGTGTCTACCCAGGTTGTGCAGTAAAAAACTTGGGGTTGAGTTCTGATTTTGCTGCTTTCTCAAGAAGGCACTTAAATTCTCTGAACTTCCTTTTCCCACCTATAAAATGGGGATTGAGAGAATTCTCAGCCTACTCACTGTTGTGAAGAGGCATTGACATCATATACGTGAAAACACATTGTAAACTGTGAAGCTCCATGAAATGCCATTATTGCCTCATCGTATGTTATTCAAGGCGTGCAGGTCTTAGGTTTCTAAGTAGCATGAGCTGGCTCCCTACTGAATACATACCAGACATTTGATAGCTACTTATGGATTAATTCATGTCCCTGGGTGGCACAGTTTGTGCATGATTAACCTAAAGGTTGATGGTTCAAACCCACCCAGTGGCACCGTGGAAGAAAGGCCTGACACTCTGCTTCTATAGAGATTACAGGCAAGAAAATCCTAAGGAGCAGCTCCACTATGCAACACGTGGTTGTCATGAGTCGGAATTGACTCAAGGGCAGGAGGTTTGGTTTGCTTTGGCATTTATAGTGCTGTAACACTTTTATAATAGAGAATTTGTATGTTGTTGTTAGCTGCCATTGAGTTGACCCCTGACTCATGGCGGCTCCATACACTACGAAATGACATGCTGCCTGGTTCTGTGCCAACTCCATGATTGGTTAGGGATTAGACTGTTGTGATCCATAGGGTTTTCGCTGGCTGATTTTTGGAAGTAGATCACCAGGCTTTCCTTCCTAGTCTATCTGAGTCTGAAAGCTCTGCTAAAACCTCTTCAGTACAAATCACCACTGACAGATGGAAATGTTACAACAAACCCAGATGAAATAAAATAATAATAATATTGATATCGATAAGTAACATTTATGAAGAACTTACTCCTTTGTTTTTACTCCATGCTTGGCACTGTGTTAAGAGCTTTTATAATCATTGCCTCATTTAATCTTCACAGTAATTCTGAAGGAAGATATTATTATTACCTCTTTTATATAAATGAGGAAATTGAGGCTTAAGGCAATTAAGTAACTTCTCCAGGGCCACACAGCTGGTGAAAGGTACGGACAGGAAAGGGGACAGGGAAATTAACATAGTGAGTCAGCCCAGTGGCTTTGGCAGATTAGAGATAACGTATACAAAGTTATCTAAAAGAGTCGCAGGCAACTTGTAAGCACTCAATCGATCGTACCTATTATTACTGGCTGCTAGGCCCATTATCCACCACCCTTTAGTCTGTCGTGCTGAGGTAGCTTGAGTGTTGCCATGTTGCTGGAAGCTATGCCACTGATATTTCAAATATCAGCAGGGTCACCCATGATGGACCGGTTTCAGCAGAGCTTCCAGACTAAGACAGACTAGAAAGAAAGGCCTAGTGATCTACTTCGGAAAATTAGCCAATGAAAACCTTATGGACCACAACAGAACCTCATCTGACTTGCCTGCTTTGGATACACCAACAGCAGGGATCAATCGCTGGTAGAGGACATCATATTTGGTGAAGTAGAAGGCCAGTGGGGGTGAGGGAGAGCCTTGGTGAGATGGATTGGCACAATCGCCGCAACAATGGTCTCAAATATGCCAGCGATTGTGAGCATGACAGAGGACCATGCAATGTTTCAGTCTGTTGTATATAATGTTGCCATGAGTCCGACGGAGTCTGCTCGGCAGCACTTAATAACTAACAATACAGGCCCATGATACGTGTGTACATTATTTTATTTAGTTTAATCCCCATGACAACCCTCTGAGGTAGATGTTATTATGTCCATCTTACAATTGGAAAAACCAACGTTCAGAGAGGTTCAGTGCCTCTGCCAAGGCCACACAGCCAGAGACCTAGAGAATGGCCTGGGGCCCAGCCCTGACTGATCCCTTTACCCTATTGTCCAGCTGTTTGGGTCTCACAAACCCTTTTCCAGACAAGTAGGAAGTGCTCTGCTTCCTGTAATGTTACCGGTGGCACTTCGGTGAGCTTATTAGCTGCAGGGTCCTTGTTAAGACCTTCTAGGCAGCTTTCACCAGAGCCCAGCTGCTTTCAGGAATACCTGTACAGCACAGAACGCTGAGGGCTGGGATCTTGGAGCTAACATGGGTCCCCTCTTAAACCTCAAGGGAACAAAGACTTATAGAACCTATCTTGGCCCTCCCTGCCCCCTACTCATTTTTTGTTTCTAAAGAAAAATGAAAGAATCTGATAATTACTTCTATCTACCACCCAACTGTACTAATTACCAACCTATTTCTTCACAGTGTGACAGACACCAGCTCTGGAAAACACATAGAGATAAATTAGCACTAATTGGTTTTCCTCTGGCTGTTTGAATTAGTATTTAAAGCTCCAATTACAAAGCAGAATAATTGCTATTAATGTCCTATCGCAGTACAAAAGGCAGTTCTCTCAAGAACCAGCTCAGGTGTATTATTACCCTGATTACAGCGTATTTAACCTGGCTCGTTAAGAGGGAGACACAGGGGATGGTTTCAATATGGCAGACAGACCACTTCCTGCAGGGTGGAAAGCTTGCAGAGAGAACTGTGGTGCAAGGGAAGAAAGAAGGAAGATCAGAAGAAAGGATAGGATGGATGTGGGAAAAGCTGGGCCTGAAAGTCTGTGGAATTTCTAAGCAGGACGCTTGGGGTCTCCTGCTTCTCTCACCGTCCACCTGGGGAACATCCTGGGTCTAGCCGACCTTGTTCCCTCTAGAACCAGATCCTCATACCTCATGCCAGCAACAACCTCTATAGGCCTCTAGGCCTGAGTGAATGTTGGAAAGTGAAACTGCTGACTGAAAGACTTGAGATGTTCCCAAATTGGCCTCAGGCTTGTTACCAGTGAGCAAGTGGGGGCTGCACCCTCCCACCCACACCTTTCTTTCCAATGTCCGAGTCTCAGCTGGGGGCTTTAGGACATGGAGTATGCTTGCTTCTCCCACTGTGGTGGTCTTTGCTTTACCTCCTCCATCCCCTTGCCTGCTCCTCTGCACCATTTCATTCTTGTTCCTCTTCCAGGGCATTTTCCTGCTCTGCTCTAATCAGAGGCCCGCGGGAGTGTTGGGGAAAAGGTAAGCTCGGTGAGGGCGTGTTAACAGGTTCTGTGCAAAGGTGGGTAGAGTGAAGAGTCCTGGCTCTCCTGCCCGTTGGCTATATGGCAAGTCATCCAACCTCCATGAGTCTTAGTCTCTTCAGCTGTAAAGTGGGTACAACAACCTACATCTTTCTGGTTTCACACAGCTATGAGGACCTAATGAGAATGTATGTGAAAGGACTTCGTAAACCACACAGTGCTGTACATAAATAAAGATGGCTTATTTAATTCACTATGGGCACTTACTGGACACCTCCTTGGTGCTAATCAAAGCCCAGAGGGACAGTGACAGCTTGTGAAAGGCAGCAATCAAGGTGGAACTAGATTTGCTTCTTGCTGCTCCTCTCTTTGTTCTCTTCTTCCCTTTCAATAACTTTCCTTCTGCCTCTTTGTTTCTCTTCTTCATTTCCTCTCAGTCTCCTAGATCATATATATATATATATATACACACATATACATATACATATTCCCATTCACACTAGGATGTTAAGAACTCAATGAGTTACCCTTTCCTAGAGCAGCTGCATTTAAAAAGGGAGGGCTATGTTTAACCCAACGAAATGAGTCACTAATGGTGAACTTTCAGGCAAACTGAGATGATATTTTGTGGGGGAGAATGAGGATGTCACAACGCTCTTCGGGGCCCCATAGACAGCTGTCTGCTCACTGACACACAGGTCTGGCTCGGGCATGAGCCAGGCTCAATCTGACAGGAAGCATTATCCAGGGAGGGAGGGAGGTCCACAGGGAAAGGCAGCAAGAATGGAATCACAGTCGGGGACTGAGGCCTCGCAAACCCAGCTGAGGCTGCTGACCCTGAATGTCCAGGTCTTGACAGGGGGCTGAGCTAGCCATGCTTCCCGGGCAGAGGTCAGGGCTGGGCATCAATGAGGCTGCCCCAAGGAGTGTAGCCACTACCCTGGGCTGTCAATGCCTTTCCCTTTCTTTGCCCCACCTCGTTCTTTAAGAGCTTCCTTCTCTGTGGCCATACGGGAAACAACCAATCTGGCTTTCCTCCACCAAGAATCCTTGGTCTGTTTCATCCCTTTCTATTCCTTTGCCCTTCTGTGCCCTCTTCTCTCTATCCTGGAGCCCTCTTCTTTGGTCCTACAGCCCCTGGGTGCCACCTCCCTTCCCCATATGGGGAAATGCCACAGGCTGAGGGGGAGAGCTGCATCCTGGGAACCAAGAGAGCCAGGCTTAGCCCCGTCCGGCATAAGGTCGCTATGTCACAAGCTTTTCTTCACCTTTCTGGCCTCAGCTTTTCCACATGTACCGTGAGAGGTTAGGCCCAGATAGGCTCTGAGGTCTCTTCTCAGGTTGTATTTTGGCATTTTATGGCCTTCCTCTCTTTTCTTCTCCAGATCACGTGGCCTGTCATACCCAGACAGCCTGTGTCTCTCAGCACCTTTAGGGACCTCAGTGCCCCAACAGCTTTTTGGCGAGGGGATTCCTGAGGTGGGCAATGAGCAGGTAGTCAGGGCACGTCTGCCAGGGAGAAGCCTCTGGGTGGTCTCTGCCAGGTGGGCCCAGCCGTAGCAGCCCAGGAAAGGAGCGTCACTGCCAACAAATCCCTCCTTTACAACCATGCTGGGAGGGATGTGCAAGGGCCCGTGGGTGGGTGTTCACGTATGGGGGGGGGATTTCTTTTTAAGAGACAAGGTGGGTGGAATGGGGGAAGCCAGCTGGCTGTGGGCTCTATTTCTACTGACAAGGCTTTACCCTGTAGGTGTGAGGAATTCCAATTAAATATGCAGCCTATTTGTCTGTGTGTGGGAGAGGGTTTGCTGGGAAGGAGGGGAACGGAGGCAGCGTCTCTGCGGCATACCAGCAAACCAGAAATTAGCTCCGTTCATCACAGGCACACGGGGCTTCCCTCAGCCCTCCTGTGCACTCACAGGAGTCGCAAGAAGGAGACAGACAGAGGAAGCAAGAGAAAGAGGTTGGGGAGGCGGGTTCTCCAGACTCGAAGGGCTTCCGGAATTTCTGAGTGGGCAGAAAAGATTGCTCGACTCCTTGGCTCTTGGGGGGGTTTCCCATTCTGGAAACCTGTCAGCGAGCTTCTCTGGCCTATCTGTCCCCCGCCACCCCAGGGAACAGTAAGGGTCACTGATGCACACACAGAGGCATCTCCAACTGGAGAACAGGTGGGGCTGTGGCCCTGGGCTGCCAAAGAGCAGAAGCCATTATCTCTGCAGGCCTGGGGACCACTCGGGCCCTCTCATTCTTCACTCCTATGCCAAAGTAGCACATAGAAAGCCTCGTTTAGGGGCACAGGTTTTCTGCAAGAGCAGAACTCTAAAATGCTGATCCTGGGGCTTCCATGTTGGGATGCAAAGATTGTGTTAAGGACTTTGAGGGGTATATGGGCCTCCAGAAGCCTCTACAAACCCCTTACCCTCTCTTCACACCACTTTTTACTCATAGGAAGGATTTGGTAGAAAACACGAAAGTTCTCCGAACTTGAAGCCAATAGATATAATCTTTCAACAGTAAAAATAATGTGGCTTTCAGGAGCTTTCCATGGTGCCCGGCATGTATGAGCCTTTCAACAGCAGCGAGGCTGGCTGCAGGGTCTGTTGACCCTCCTGGTTATGCCATCTGTCTTGCTCTTAGCCTTCAAATTATTGACCTTTCATCTAGGCAGCCACTCCATCCTCTTCATCCTCCACCCACTGGTTTCTCCATCATTAAGTCTTCTCCGCATTTTTACTTATCTTCACTGGATTTCTGGGTTCTCCTGATGTTATTCCTCTCCCTATTTCCAAACACTGATTCCTCCCTAGCTCTAATTTCACAGTCTATTTTCCACATAATTAAAACACCATCACTTGTTGACTTACAGAGCTTAGTAGCTGGGTACGGAATGTGAGAAGGAGAATGGCTGGCTGGTAGGGGCGGATTAACCAGTAAGCAAGGTACGCAGTATGCAAGAGCTTACATTAAGCAAGGTATGCATGGGCTTACTTGTGCTTACTTACTAATCTGTAGTGCACAATTTCACTTGATGTGGTGAAAAACAGGTGAAATTGTACACTATAGATTAGTTAGTAAGCACAAGTAAGTCCTTGTGTACCGTGCTTATTGGGTAATCCATCCCTGCCTGGGTGTTTTTTTGATCAAGACATTCAAGGTGGTGGTCAGGAATTCCCATCTGGCTAACTCAGCTCCTCCTCTTCAGAGTAACCCTGAAGTGAAGCTCACTGGGCTGGAAGAAGGTTGGCACATCACCTCGTATCATCGGCCAGAGTCCAACCAGCCAGGCCTGAAGGATGGCATGGGGGCAAGGCTCAGGCATGGCTTAGGTTGGTGGGGAAAAACTGGGACAGCTTGCAATAGGCACCATAGAGGCTAGGCTTGGAAGGAGAGATGGCATGAACGCTGGGCAGAATGGAGGGGTGGCACCAGCTGAGGCTTGGAGGGGAGAGTGCCACAAAGGGGATAATTGTGAAGACAAGTAGCATGGCCCAGGGAACACAAGAGAAAATCTGCGAAAGAAGTTCAGTACTGATCTGGCTGAGGAGTAGGGCAGGTGCTGTCTCCTTCCTCACCTTCCAGAATTTTCTTCACTCCTCCTTCCTCTCTGGTCCACCCCTTCGTTATTCCTCCATTCTCCCCACTTTTTCCATCTCTGTCATCTCTCACATTTACATAATAGAAAAAGAGGGCGTGGCTTCCTGGGAAGAAGAGGACAAGACCACAGTGGAGCGACGGTTGTCCTAGCCCTGGAGAAGTTTGTTCAGAGTTCCATTCTCAACGCCAAAAAGATGAGGACTCCAGTTTGTGCAGGAGGACAGGTGGGGCTCCTGCAATTACTATTCCATCCCTTTCACCTGTTTCTGCCTCTGTGCACTTGTCCCAGTAAATGTCCCAGTAGACAAGTGGAAAAAAGACAGAGGGTTTAGAGGAAAGAGCTAGAGGTAAAGGGAGGGAGGCAGGGAGATACAGAGGATCAGAGGAGGAGAAAAAGGAGAGATGTAATGGGGAGGGAGAGGTACATCTGCTTTAGGAATATTAAAATGATAAAATCAGGCCATACAGAAGATGCTTTTATGGAACAGGCCTAGAGTAGGGCATGGAGGGTTGTGGCAAAGGGATATCAAAGGCAAATTTGGCCACTTTGCTCAAAGGGCATTATTGCGTGGTCATGGGATAAATCACAAATCTTTTGTTGTTGGATGGAAACTGGGCAAGCATCCTGAGGCCCAGACCAGTGAGGTACCTCACTCAAGTCACACAGTCAGTTGGTGGCAGAGTTGGGACAGGGGAGTGTGTTGTGGCTTGGGCAGCCAGCATCTCTGCTTGGTCCTTTTCTCAGGAGGTAGGACTACAGGTGACAAGGGAACCTCTCCCTTAGATCAGATAACATTCTCAGAAAACATTTGGGTTTTCTCCCCACAGGGCCCATTAAGTGATTTGGGGTTTGTGGGGAGAGAACACTGTGCTATACCAGAGACATGCACTCTTTTGAGAACAGTAAGGTGGACTGAGACTTGGTTACGGTTGACTATCTTCAGTGACACCAAGTGGACCATGAGGTAGAAGGACTGTGCCACCCACACCTTCTTTTCTCCATCTACTTCCCTTTGTTGAGCACTTGTGATGTATGATGTTAGGTGTTGTGTGGATCCCACAGATGACACCAACCCTGCCCTCGAGGAGCTGAGAGGCTTAGCAAAAAACATCTCTCAATAGGAAGAAGTGCCTCTTTGTTTCTTCTGCTCCCTGAGACAATGGGTTAAACAGACCCTTTGGACAGAAGTCTGGGCCTTGGCTACAGAACAGTGTGAGCGATCAATCACTAAAAATGTTCTGCTGTGTATTTTCTCAACAACAACAACAAAATAAATAAAACTTAGGAAGAAAAAAATAGATTAATTGGAAATCCTCTTTTCACATAATGGACTTAAAAAACTGACAAAAAAATAGTTCAATTAATTTATTAGGGTTCACTCAACAAACTTCAAAGTTAGAATTTTAACCTGTAAGTCACCCTGTTTCCCAGTCACATAAGCCAACATTCCTACTGCCACCTCTCAGAGTTCAGGATCCACCACTGGATTTAAGGTCAGTATTTCAGATGAACAATCAAGCGGAAGAGAAATCTATTGATATGTGTACGTGTTTGAATTGGTATAATGCTTTTAGTCAGACATAGAGATTGACTATAAAAACTGTTATCTTGAAAACCCTTAAAAATATTAACTCATTAAGTGTGAAGTAGAAAGACAGTGTCTGGTAATGTTTAGTTTTGAAAAAAAAAAAAAGAACTGTTTCCCTAAGTCCAACCTCACGAGAAATACCAGGGAGATGTGGGGTGTGGCTCTGTCTTCAGGAGTGACTCCAGCTGGGGAGGCAAAACGAAGCAATTAAAGAACAACTGAGTGCTAAGTTGCTACAGGGAATGCTATGAGGATAGCTGTGGTCATGGATTCATGGAAGGATTGAGGGACAGATAAGATTTATATGAGATTGGGGAGGGATGAGATGGTGGGTAGAACCATTCCAGGCTGTGAGAGTTACCTGAAAACCAGTGTCCAGGGGGGGCTTGGCCTGGAATGCACATGGATCAGGGAGGGGAATGGGAACACAGCTCCTGGACCCTCAGAGGAGTGCCAGGCCCCTAAAGGAAATGGGCAGGCTTTAGCTGGGACTACATTTGACAGGGCCTCTCGGCAAGAAGCTTCCGGAAGAAGGTTGGGGAGCTAAACTGTGGCTTCTTCATTCACACTGCACCGCATTCCTGTCGTCACCAGAGCTGGGGGTGGTGACTGGGGTGTGAGGAACTGCCAAACTTCAGGCAGGAAAATGTGAATGGCAGAGCTTCCCTGAGAGCCCCCAACCTTCCCCTAGAGAGGGAGGAGAGAATCCCACCATGAGGTATTTCCCTGGAGCTAAGGATAACCTCGTAGGAGGCAGAGGGAATCCAATTAGATATGCAATGCTGGGGAGGCTGAGGGCGTCAGGGAGAAGGTTTTTTTTTTTTTTTTTTCCACTTTCTGGTTTCTCCAGGCCCTACATGAGAAATTACAGGCTGGCATCCTCTTCCATTCCCCAACTTTCCTTTCCCAGGGACATCATCATACTCTGATTCTTATGCCCCAAGTCTTCCCATCATCTATCCCATTCTAACTCAGGGTGGAATAATCACCTCAGAGGGGAGAAACAGTTTTCCACAGGGGCGGGACTCAAGACAGCACTTCCAGGGCAGCAGCCACCACTGTTCCTTCTTTTCTCTACTTGCCTATGGAACAGGGGTGGAGAGAGGGTTCATGGGTTGTGTCCATTGCCCCCGGGGACCTGGAGGGTCACCTAAGTCTGGCCTCTTCTGCTCATCCTGATCTTATCTGAGCCCTATAGTGAGTGGCTTTTTCATACAGTACTACTCTGGCTCAGCAAGGATCAAGTAATGAGTGACCTCACTCCCCTGGACCCAACGTCCCCAGCTGTCCCCTAGCAGCCAATTTGATGAGCTTCCATGTGAGACTGGATCCTCACATGCCTCTGAGACACCCAAGTTGATCTTCTTTAGGGGCATTTATGGAGGGACAGAGGAGTATGCATGTAGGAGTGTTGACACAGTGTGATCTTGGACAGGTTCCCTAGCCTTCTCCAGCCCTCACCAGATGGTAGTAGCTGCTCAACCCAGTTCTTTCTGCCCTCCTTCCTGTTGTCCCCATTTCCCTCTTCTGTAACCTTTGGATGGAAAAGAGGCTTCTGCTGGTGGAGCTGGACTTTCTACTGAGATGAACAGGCCTAAGTGGAGATCTTTCCAGCAACCCTCTTAGAAGTTTCTGGAAGTACTGTCTTATTGGGGTGCTGGACATTGAGGCAGTTTCCTAGACTTTCCTCCTTGCCCTGCACTGGCTTTCTCCCCCTATTTTACTGAGACCATTTAAAGGTGGTTTTTTTTTAGAGAAAGAAAACTCCTGACCAGAGAGAAAAACTTGAGCACCCCTCCACAATCAGGGCCCAATTCTGGAGCTCTGATTCCTCTGTCATTTTGTCCGACGCTGTCCTCAGAGGTGTGAGGAACTCCAATTAAGCATTCAGGCAGTATGCCTGTGTGGGGGACATGGGGCTGTGGGGGAGGAATCCTTGCACTAGCTCATGACTAATCCTCACAACACCAATTAGGAGCCTCTGTGGAGTAGGTGGTGGGAAGGTGGGTGGGGGAGGCGGGGGAGGTGGGGAGATGGGGTTTCCTCACTAAGTCAGCTGCCTCTTGGTTCCCTGTACCATGGTCACCAGAGGAGAATTTGAGATTCTAAGAAAAGAAACCGATAGAGACCCAGAGCTCCCCAGAGAAGAGTCTTATACCCCTGTGGGGTCCCAGATGCCCTATATTTAGATTCACCCAGTGTTTTTGGAGTACCTCTGATGTGCCAGGCACCCTTTCTTCCAACCACCCTCAATTTATGGATAAATTGAATCTGAGGCTCAGAGATATAAGTGACTTTGTCAAAGGTCACCTAGCTGGTGGGTGATAAGGCTAGATGAATACATGACTCTGACTCCAAAACCAATGTGTTTTTTGTGGTGTCACAGCTACTGCTAGGCAGAGAGCTATAGGGTCTTTAGCACATCATCTAGGTCACGATCCCTCCCACCCATCATGTGGGGAGACTGTAAGGCCTAGGGGAGCTGAGCTGAGGAACGCTTTCTCCCCACTCGGCCTTACCTCTGCAGAGGAGGGGTTCTCCTAGAGGCTCGGCAATGTCTGGACTGGGGACCTTCATCCATTCAACAAATATCTGCTGATGGTTTACTACGGCCTCGAACTGTGCTTAGCACTAGAAAGGCTGAGGAAACCCAGGTCTCTCTTCTTCAAGAGAGATTCAGCTCAAGCTTGACATTCAGTAGTAGGTGGAAGTGTCACTGAGGATCCTGGAAGAAAATCTACTGTTTTGCCTTCCTGGGCCTGGAGAAGAAGGATTTGAACATGAGTCTAGCGTGTGAGCACAACATGGGTCAGAGTGGAACGAGATCTGTCAGGGAGGTGAGAGCAGAGTGAAGGGAAGGGCAGAAGGGCATCTGGTGGCCAAGACTTCTGTGGTAGGCTGTCCCCATTCCTTTGCTGTGACCTCTGCTGTTGAGTTAGACCCAGCTGCTCTAGTAGCCTGGCAAGTCTGTCCTGTCTACCAAGGAAGTCCTTTTAACAGTAAACCCAAGAGGAATACTAGGAACAGTGTTCACAAAGGATTCAAGGGCTTCTCCAGTCCCTCAGACTTCTGGGAAAATGTTAGGTTTCCAGCCTTGATCCCTAAATGATGCTTATCCTGGTATTTTGGATGTATTAAGTATAAGCATACAGAAGGTGGTTAGCTATTTTTATTTTCCAAGGAGGGCAAATGAGAGAAAACAGACTCTAAACTTTAACACTGGGGATATATAGATTGGATACGTGAAGCCTATTGAGAGGACTCAAGAATAGTGTGTTGGAAATAGTTAAAATAGGATAGATTTCCATGTCTCTTAAATGATGCATCTTGAGGTAAGGTGATGTGTTACAGTCCCTTCCTCACTCAGGGCCCTGGGTCAATTTCACTGGTAACAGGCTCTTGTTTTGCAGATCCTTCCTGTATTTTTCAGGCCCAGAGTAGCTTATCCCTCAAAGTCCATTTTTCCAGAGCAAACCGTCAGGTCTTTCTCTCTCAGGGGATGGCATGGTACACAGTACGGAATGGAGGAGCCAGAAGCATTTGTATTTCTGCCTGAATCACGGATGACCATTATGGGCTCTGTCATTTCACCCGTTCTTTGAAGTCCCACAGTTCTCCTGGGCTTTTCTAGAGAGGACACGCTTCAGGCAGCCTGAGGTAGGGTCCTGGGAAGCTAGAAGAATACCAGGGTGGGAATTATGAGTCCTGATGGCACAAGCTAACTAAGCCACATACAGGTAGATATCCTGGTGTAGGTATCCAGGTAGACAAAGTGCCTTGATTAGGGAGCCCTGATCAGCAGGTAGAATGCGGACAGGGGCACTCAGATTAGACTCTTTGGATCTAGAATGAGTCTTACTATCAGCCATGGGTTTCCCCTTCTATACAAGGACAAGAGGGTCTCTAGGGTTTCTTCTGGCTAGGGGGAAGGAAACAACCTGCTGGGTGCCTCCCATGTGTCAGCCTGTGCTTGGAACTACTAGTTGTCTTAGTTAAGTACCCCAACAATCTTGTGTCATGGACATTATCTACCATCTACTGCTAAGGAGGAAACCCTGGTGGCGTAGTGGTTAAGTGCCAGGCGGTCCTGGAAACTCTTTGGGGCAGTTCTACTCTGTCCTATAGGGTCGCTATGAGTCGGAATTAACTCGGCACTGGGTTTGGTTTTTTTTTTGACTGCTAAGGAAACTGGCTGGTGGTTAAGTGCTACAACTGCTAACCCAACGGTTGGCAGTTCAAATCCGCCAGGCGCTCCTTGGAAACTGTACGGGGCAGTTCTACTCTGTCCTATAGGGTCGCTATGAGTCGGAATCGACTTGATGGCACTGGGTTTGGCTTTTTTTGGAAGGAAACTGGCTCAAAGAGAGTAGGCAACTTGTCTAAGGTCACACAGTTAGCAAATAGTAATGTTGGGGTTCACAGCTGGAGCTCTTTGTCTTTGGATTGGGCAGACCCTCATTCTGGGATGGCAAATGACTCTTTGCCCCCATTGGGCTTCCTTTGGGTTCCTTGTTTTGAGCCGAAGTCCCAAAACTGTCACAATGGGTGACCTGTACCTTTGGTTACCAGGGGCTGTGAGAGCTCCATGGAGGGTGGGGTGAGGGCAAGGTGGGGGGTGGGTGGTCAGGTAGCTCCTCCTCACCAGTCCTGTAGAGGAGTAGGGAGTTCTGAAGAATGGGAGGAGGAAGGGGCTGGTGGAAACTCTCCGAGGCAGCAGGAACCGGGGCTGGGAGTGGGGAGGAGGGACACACGGGGGTGGGTTCCAGGCTTTTCCCCACACTTCCTCAGGGATCGCTTTACATAACCAGGGCTGCTTAGTCACCGCTTTCTACTTTTTTTTTGGAAACAATTTTCTCAGCATCACAGCTCCCGTCTCCATTCCTTACTAGTCACCGGTGCTAGGGAAGTCCCTTTTCTTCTGTTCCCTAGGCAACCCAGCACATTTGCCTTTCAAATGATCCAAGGCCTGGGCGGGGGTAGGAGTTCCCTCCCCCTGTACCCAGCCTCCCACACAGCCACTCCCGCCTCAGTTGGCAATGTCATGTGGCCCAGCCACCCGGATAAATCTGGTAAGACCAAAGTCCCTGTCTGGCTTCAGCCCCCATTCTAGACCCCCCTATATTTTCAGGCCTTGAGCTTGGCTTAGACTCTGAGGCCCCAGCTCACGTCTGGAGGTGCCCAAGTTGGGCTTTAGACATGGCAGGCTGGCCTCATTCTTCCGTGGGGGAGGGGAGGTGGCAGAGCTGGGTCTGTCTCAGCGAGACCCAGACAGAGTACTGGGGCTGGAACTACTCACACTGCCACCATGCCCAAGAACAGGGCTTGCTGGCCTTAGCTTCTCGATCCACTCCCCCCCCACCCCAGTCACCTTACTGTCAATATCTTATTGCGGGGAGAGGGTTTGGGATGAAGTCCTTTTCCTTCAGCCCCTCTCTGTCTTCCTTACCATTGCCCTGTGTCAGCTTGGAAAGAATGGAGGCTCCCACTTGCCTGGGAAATTAAGCCTTGGGGTAGGGGTATGGGTGAGTGGGGGGAAGTCTCTTGGAACGGGCACTAGAAACACTGGGCAAAGGACTCAGAAGTCCAGACCTGGTGTGTCCTCATATACTTGCTTTAAAGGCCAGTGTTCCATCCTATGAGGGTCTCCTCCTCCTGGTGTCTCCACCCAGGGCCCCTTTTCATTCTTCTCTTCTATCCAAACTTGCTCTTAGGAAAGCTCTCACCCAGTCCCTATTCTTAGCCTTGGACTGTGGGTTTAAACTCTCTGAGCACTAGGGTCCCAGTTTGTAACATACAGACACAGTTTTAAAATAATTATAATAGTAACAAAGGCCATAATGTTGAGCCTAATGTTACAAGGTGCTTGACCAGTAGATTTGATACTATGAATTAGGGGCAATCATGCGAGCTATGAAAATAAAAAAAAAAAAAATTGAGAAGTACAAAACCACAGAGCATGTAGGAACCGTTCACTCATTCATTCAACACATATTTGTGGAGTGCCCACTACGTGCTAAGTATTGTACAACTCCTTGAAAATCCATCGGATCTAGACTGCTGCCCAGCATGAAAATGCCCGAACCATCCATCAGAGGGTTTTAGAGAACATTGAGTTTTTGATAGGGTCCGTGGATCAAGTACAGAAGATCTCACCTAGACATCCAAAAACCAAACCAAACTTGTTGCTGTCTAGTCAATTCCAACTCAGCGACTGTCATTATATCCCCCCTCAAAATGGGTGCATCAATTTGGCTGGGCTGTGATTCCCAGTATTGTGTGGTTGTCCCCCATTTTGTGATTGTAATTTTATGTTAAAGAGAATTAGGGAGGGATTGTAACACCCTTACTAAAGTTACATCCCTGATCCAAGGTAAAGAGAGTTTCCCTGGGGTATGGCCTACACCACCTGTTATCTTACAAGAGATAAAAGGAAAAGGAATCAAGCAGAGAGTTGGGGATCTAATACCACCAAGAAGGCAGTGCCGGGAGCAGAGTGCACCCTTTGGACCCAGGGTCCCTGGGCGGAGAAGCTCCTAGTCTGGGGGGAACATTGAAGAGAAGGCCAACAGAGAGAGAAAGACTTCCCCTGGAGCTGAAGCCCTGTATTTGGACTTTTAGCCTACTTTACTATGAGGAAATAAACTCCTCTCTTTAAAAACCGCTTGTGAAATTTCTGTTATAGCAGCATTAGATTACTAAGACAGAGACCCTATAGGACAGAGTGGAACTGCCCCACAGGGTTTCCAAGGCTGTAATTTTTACAGAAGCAGACTGCTACATCTTTCTTCTGCAGAGCAGCTGGTGGGGTTTGAACTGCTGACCTTTCAGTTAGCAGCTGAGCTCTTTAACCACTGTGCCACCAGGGCTTCTTCATCCAGGTATAGAGGGGTTCTAGTTAGGAGAAACGACTCTTAGAATGTTTTCTTTAAGGAGGAGTTCTTAACCTAGGATTCACGAACAGGCTTCAGGAGGTCTGTAAATGACCAGAAATTGCAAATAGCATGCATGTTACAAACAATTTACACTTGGCAACCAACTGAAAAAGTGGAGGATCCTCAACAAGATGGATTGACACAGTGGCTGCAACAACGGGCTCAAGCATAACAATGATTCTGAGGATGGTGCAGGACTGGGCAGTGTTTTGTTCTATTGTACATGGAGTCGCTATGAGTCGGAACCAACTCAACAGCACCTAACAGCAACAACTAACTGAAGGGTTGGCTGTTCAAATCTACCCAGCGGTATCATGGAAGAAAACCCTGGCAATCCACTTCTGTAAGATCACAGCCATTGAAAACCCTACGGAGTGCAGTTCTACTCTGACACACATGGGGTTGCCATGAGTCAGAATTGACTGGACGACAACAGGTTTTGGTATACGTTTGTACGTATTCTTCTAGGGAGAGGGCCCACAATTTTCATCAGGTTTGGGGTCTATGATCCTTCAGAAGGTTAAGGACCATTTTATTAGAGGCCGTTGCTGCTGACCCAGCTCCAGAATTAGCTGCTATGGAAGCAGCATGTTTTAAGTACTCCTGAGAGTGAGAGCCAGCACAAAAATCACCACGCCTTGAAGTTCATGTCCACAGGGCATGTAACCTACTAACCAACTTCCCAGGATGCGTGTCACTCACTTTTGCCAGGGCCAGGGAAGACCCCCTGCCCAGCCTTCCCACCCAGACCCATAACAGGCAGGGCAGGCCCCGGGGGTTCCAGCTGCTAGCAACCCCAGGTCCAACATCTGCCAAAGGGTACTTCTTTCATGCATAAGCGCACCTGGCTTCTTCTCTGAGCAGGGCTCTGTGAGCTTTGGGTACAAGGTAAGTGGGTGCGGTTTCCTGCCTCTCCGGGCAAGGGCTGGGACTTTCTATGGCTCTGTTTCCCCCATTCCAAACTCACTTTTATTTCCCTTCTATATTTAGATCTTTTCTCATTCCCATCTTGAGAATAAAGGAATGATGTCTAGCGATTTTCTTTGGGCTTTCATTCCTCTGTCCCTCAGCCCTGAGGAAAGATGGGAATGGCTATCAAATCAGGATTGGCAGCTGTCTATAGAGTAACACCTCCTAGGATTTCGGCTATGGCCATCTCAAGTCTTTACTCAAGGCTCAATTTCCTCACCAGACAATGGTGACCAGGCTGTCCTGGAGAGACTTGTGAAGGGCGAGGCCCTCTAAGAGCTGTCTGTTTGGCTGCTCCTGGGGACTTCAGCAACTGTCTTGGGGTTGGTGGTCAGCTGCCTGGGTGGGAGCTTCACCGGGTCCCTCCTAGGAGTCAACCATGGTCATTGTTCTCAGAAAGAGCTCAGAGCAGTAATAGCAATAATGAATAATGGCCACTTAATAAAGGTTTGTTTCAAGTTCCTCTTGTATACTCAGGAGTAGAGAGAGCACAAGCTTTGGAGTCAGACAGAGCTGGAGGTGGAAGTCCAGAGCTACTCTCACTGGCTCAGTGATGACCTTGGGGAGGTTATGTTACCTCTCTGAGCCTTGGTTTCCAGATCTGTGAAAGGAGGCCAGTGACACCTCTGCTCTAGGCTGTTGTGAGTATTACAGAGGACACCACATTAAGAGGCCCCATATGGACTCCAGAGAGTCTCTAGTTGGTACCAATGGCTAACAGGCTTGGCTGGTAATGGAAAGGTGGGAGGTCCAAGTCTACCTAGTGGTATCTGGGAAGAAAGATCTGGTGACCTTCTTCCCAAAATCAGTCACTGGAAACTCTATCAAGCACAGTTCTACTCTGACACACATAGGGTCGCCATGAGTTAGAATCGACTCAGTGGTAACTAGTATGGAATCTGGAATGCAGTAGACACGTGATATTTGCTGGTTTTCTTCTTTCCCTGCCACCTGTACCCCACTACCAAAACTGAGTACGCAGTGATGTGTAAGAGGAGAAGGGTGTCAGTGAGGGTTGAAGGAATATGTGTGAAGATTTAGTGGAAGAGGTGGGAACTAAGCTAGGCCTAGGAGATGAGTAGACCAGCAATAATAAACGCAAACAATGAACTCAGTGGGGGAAATGTGTTCAGGAATAAAAGGCAGGGAGGGAACAGGACCAGAGTGGGCTGGAAGAGTTAGAATGTGGTTATCTTAACGTTGTTTTTAAAATTTGTCCTGATGCCTTATTTTTAGGGAAACTGAGGCAGTGGGGTGGACTTGAATTCTGGCCCTCCTGCAGGTGACTGGGCATGACCCCTTACACAACCTGGGAGAAGTGCCAGGCTTGGGTGCTGCCAGCCGGGAGCCTGATTTAGCACACGCCTTGTTAAGAGAAGCTAATTAACAAACCTGCATTTAAATAAGCAGCCACCCGGGTGTTTGTAACCACTGCCTTATTGAATTGTGACAAGTTATTAGCCCTTGCATGTTAAATGAAATAGAAGCATCCAGGAAAAACCCCTAAATCCAATCTGCATAAAGCAGATTCCGACTGTGAAAATGACGGCAGCAAAAACTGATTCACCCACCGCCTTGGAGAGATCTCCAGGCCTCCCTTTTTTAGAGGTTACATAACCCTCTGTCAACAGTGATGACACAAGGAGAAAGGCAGGAGCAGGAGGGAAGGACCATCTGAGAAGTTCTGAGGTCCATCTGGGGGTCCCGCCACCCTTTGGGAGTGCTGGAGACAGAGCCAGGGTAAGGGGGCCAAGGGCTGCCATGCCACACCTCCGGATACAACCCAGCCACCAACAAGCCTCAGAGCATGTCATGGGTGAGCTGGGGCTGAGCCTGCCTCCTGGGGACACTAGTGTGTCCGGAACACTTTGTCACCCCATTTGGCCCAACTCTTTTCAGGTCTAAATGCTGCCTCCGCTGCAGTGGGACAGGAGGACAGCTTAGCACAGACCCACAGGGGCCTGGCCTCATGGCAACATCAGTTTCACTCAGGGAGCATGGCTCTGCATTTTCTTCAAACTATAGGAAAATATGATCGTGGGCCAAATTCAGTGGTATCTTGACAACTTTTTTTTTTCTTTAAATAAAAAAGCTCACTAACCCTCAATTGTCTACCACCAAAGACATTAAAAAACCCATTGCTGTCAAGTTGATTCCGACTCATAGCGGCCCTATAGGACAGAGTAGAACTGTCCCATAGAATTTCCAAGGAGCAGATGGTAGATTCGAACTGATGACCTTTTGGTTAGCAGCCAAGTTCTTAACCACTATGCCACCAGGGCTCTCCAAGAATATTAGGCCCTAGGAAATGGAGCTGGGAGCTTTCTAGTCCTCGTGTTATACTCCCTGTCCTTCTGGGGTACCTAGGCCTCTCCTCAGCACTTCCTGCCTGGTTTCCAGGAAAAAGCCACAGCCAAATCAAGATCCTAAGCATCCTCCAGCACGGCATTTCAGAGAACATCAGCTCCCTGGTAGGGGGTAAGAGTAGATAAGAGTGCTGGTTAAGGAATGCCAAGGTGCCGTCCGTTTTGGGCCACGTTCATGGCGTGATGCCCAGCCACAAATGCTGCTCCTACTTATCAGGGGAGTCCCTGGGTAATGCAAACGGTTAACATGCTCCGCTGCTAACCAGAAAGTTGGAGGTTCTAGTCTACCCAGAGGTGCCCTGGAAGAAAGGCCTGGCAATCTACTTCTGAAAAATCAGCCATTGAAAATCCTGTGGAAAAGAGTTCCACCCTGACACACATGAGGTCACCATGAGTTGAAGTCAACTTGATGGCAATTTTTTTTTTTTTTTAAATCAGGGGAAGGGGAATTAAGACAAAGCCCAGATAGGGAGTCAGGGGTGACCAAGGGTGCTAAAGATTCAGATAGACCTAGCTCTGCCACTTGTTAGTGGTGTAACCTTGGAAACGTACTTATCCTTTCTGAGCCTCCTTCCTCATTTACCACAGGAACAATACTGACCATACAGGTCCTGTGGAGAGTGAAGGAGATGATGTCTACTCATTGTGTCTAGCACAGAGTAAGTAGTCCACAGATGGCGGTGGGGGTGGCTTCTGTGACTACTGAGGCAGTGGCAGGCTGACCAGGTGAACATGGAGGTGAGTCTCCTGGGCCTCACTGCTGGTCAGAGTTGATCCTGGAGATTACAGGTGGTACGGGAAAGAACATAGGCACTGGAGACAGCAGAACTGAGGTTAAACTTCGGCTCCACTCCTTCCTGGCTATGTGACCCTGGATAAGTTAATTAGCTTCTTTCTGAACCTCAGTTCCCTCATATGTAAAATAGTGTTAATACTTATCTCTCAGGGTTGTTGTGAGAATATAAGATAATGTACGTATAGAAAGTGCCCAGCACAAAACAGAAAGTGAATAAATAAATTCTGGTGCTCTCTCCCTCCCTCCCTCCTTCCTATCCACTTGATCCATCTTTTTGTCTCCCAGCAATAGAACTGCTAAACCATCCATTCCAGAAGGCTCTGGATTAGTGACACCAGAGAAAATTACTCCAGTATGTTTAATATGCTTATGTGTAAGTTTTTCTTAGGTTGGGGTGAGGCCTGTGCCAAGAGGCTAGATATATTTCTGAACTTTGAAACCCCATCTATTATTTTAAATTGGCAGGGCGGCTGGACGGTACAGAGAAAATCATCTCTTTCTCTTCAGTCCCTCTAAGAGTCAATTCTTTAGCATCACCCTCCGTACCAAGCTTCATGGCAGGCACTGTGGGGAGGAGAATTGATTGAGAAAGTCAATGATCAATGCCAGGTGAGTCATGTGAAGGGAAGGGGGCTGGCCTCTTCTAACTGGGATCCTGACATTCCCACAAGAGTGAGGTCTTCAGGGGTAGGGGTCCTCCAGGACACTTCCCAGAGCCCATCTTGGAGGATGGATAGACGTAACACAGGTGGGACCCGTATACCTGCTGAGTCAATTCCAACTCAAAGTGACCCAATAGGACAGAGTAGAACTGCCCCATAAGATTTCGAAGGAGCACCTGGTGGATTCAAACTGCTGGCCTTTTGATTAGCATTCCTAGCTTTTAACCACTACACCGCTGGGGTTTCCAGCAGAGGTGAGAAGTGGGATGGTATTCTAGAGGAATGGAATACAAAGAGTGGAGCTGAAGAGCTGCGGTCTGTTTTTAAAGTCTATCAGTCAGGCTAGAGTGAAGAGTTTCTACTCGAGATGTGGTCAGAGGGAAAGAATTACGCAAGCCCAAAAACCTGTTGCTGTCAAGTCAATTTGGACATACAGTGATCCTATAGGACAGAGTATGACTGCCTCATACAGTTTCCAAGGCTGTAATCTTTTTTTTTTTTAATTGTGCTTTAAGTGAGAGTTATAATTGAAGTTATTTTCTCATACAAAAACTTATACACACATTTTTATGTGACCCTAGCTGCTCTCTCTACAATGTGACAGCGCACTCCTTCTCTCCACCCTGTATTTCCCATGTCCATTCAACCAGCTCCTGTCCCCCTCTGCCTTCTCACCTCACTTCCAGACAGGAGCTGCTCACAGAGTCTCATGTGTCTACTTGATCTAAGAAGCATACTCCTCACCAGTATCATTTCATATCTTATAGTCCAGTCTAAACTTTTTCTGAAGACTTGGCTTCGAGAATGGTTTTAGTTTTGGGTTCACAGAGAGTCCGGGGGCCATGACCTCTGGGGTCCTTCCAGTCTCAGTCAGAACATTAAGTCTGATCTTTTTACCAGAATTTGAGGTCTGTATCCCACTTTTCTCCTGCTCCATCAGGGATTCTCTGTTGTATTCCCTGTCAGGGCAGTCATTGGTAGCTGGGCACCATCTAGTTCTTCTAGTCTCAGGCTGATGGCGTCTCTGGTTTATGTGGCCCTTTCTTTTGGGCTCATATTTTCCTTGTGTCTTTGGTGTTCTTCATTCTCCTTTGCTCCAGGTGCATTGAGACCCATTGATGCATCTTAGATGGCCACTTGCTAGCTTTTAAGACCCCAGATGCTACTCACCAAAGTGGGATGCAGAACGTTTTCTTAATACATTTTGTTATGCCAGTTGACCTAGATGTCCCCCAAAACCATGGTCCCCAGACCTCTGCCCCTGCTACTCTGTCCCTTGAAGTGTTTGGTTGTATTCAGGAGACTCCTTAGCTTTTGGATTAGTCCAGTTGTGCTGACTGCCCCTGTATGGGTGTGTCGTCCTTCCCTTCACCTAAAATAATTCTTGTCTACTATCTAATTAGTGAATACCCCCTCCCTCCCTCCCTGCCCTCGTAACTATCAAAGAATGTTTTCTTCTGTGTTTAAACCTTTTCTTGAGTTCTTATAATAGTGGTTTCATATGGTATTTGTCGTTTCGAGACTAACTAATTACAGTAAGCATAATGCCTTCCAGGTTCCTCCATGTTATGAGATGTTTCATGGATTCATCGTTGTTCTTTATCATTGTGTAGTATTTCATTGTGTGACTATACCATAATTTATTTATCCATTCACCTGTTGGTGGGTACCTGGGTTGTTTCCATCTTTTTGCTATTGTAAACAGTGCTGTAATGAACATGGGTGTGCATATATCTATTCATGTAAAGGCTCTTATTTCTCTAGGATATATTTCAAGGAGTGGGATTGCTGGATTGTATGGTAATTCTATTTCTAGCCTTCTAAGGAAGCGCCAAATGACTTCCAAAGTGGTTGTACCATTTTAAATTCCCACCAGCAGTATATAAGTAAGTGTTCCAGTCTCTCCGCAACCTCTCCAACATTTTTTGGATTAACACCAGTCTTTTTGTTGGGGTTAGATGGTATCTTACTGTAGTTTTGATTTGCATTTCTCTAATGGCTAATGATTGTGAGCATTTCCTCATGTATCTGTTAGCCACCTGAATGTCTCCTTTGGTGAAGTGCCTGTTTGCCCATTTTTTAATTGGGTTATTTGTCTTTTTGTTGTTGAGCTTTTGCAGTATCTTATAGATTTTAGAGATTAGATGCTGATCAGATTTGTCATAACCAAAAAATTTTTCCCAGTCTGTAGGTTCTCTTTTTACTCTTTTGGTGAAGTCTTTGGATGAGTATAAGTGTTTGATTTTTAGGAGCTCCCAGATACCTTGTTTCTCTTCTGCATTGTGAGTAATGTTTTGTATACTGTTCATGCCATGTGTTAGGGCTCCTAGCATTGTCTCTATTTTTTCTTCCATGATCTTTATTGTTTTAGATTTTATATTTAGGTCTTTGATCCATTTTGAGTTAGTTTTTGTGCATAGTGGTGTGAAGTATGGGTCTTGTTTCATTTTTTTGCAGATGGATACCCAGTTATGCTAGTGCCATTTGTTAAAGAGACTGTCTTTTCCCCATTTAATGGACTTTGGGCCTTTGTCAAGTATCGGCTGCTTATAGGTGGATGAATTTAGGTCTGGATTCTCAATTCTGTTCCATTGGTCTATGTATCTGTTGTGGTACCAGTACCAGGCTGTTTTGACTACTGTGGTGACATAATAGGTTCTAAAATCAGGTAGAATGAGGCCTCCCACTTTGTTCTTCTTTTTTAGTAATGGTTTACTTATCTGGGGCCTCTTCCCTTTCCATATGAAGTTGGTGATTTGTCTCTCCATCTCGTTAAAAAATGCCATTGGAATTTGGATCGGGATTGCATTGTATATGTAGATCGCTTTGTGTAGAATAGACATTTTCACAATGTTAAGCCTTCCTGTCCATGAGCAAGGTATGTTTTTCCACTTACGTAGGTCTCTTTTGGTTTCTTGCAGTAGTGTCTTGTAGCTTTTTTTGTATAGGTCTTTTACATCTCTGTTTAGATTTATTCCTAAGTATTTTATCTTCCTGGGGGCTACTGTATATGGTATCACCAAGGCTTTAATCTTTATGGGAGCAGGCTGCCACATCTTTCTCCCATGGAGCAGCTGGTGGGTTCGAACTTCTGGGCTTTCGGTTAGCAGTTGAGTTCTTTAACCACTACCCACCAGAGCTCCTGAGAATTACACAGGGTCTTAAAATCTCACACTGATCTTGCCTGAGGGAAATTGCTTGGGTCTTGCAGAGATAAGCCCTTGCCAGACACAGAAGAAGGGGAGACACCAGTATTTTGTCAGGTAATTGTTTCCATGGTACCCATCCCCTTCCTTTCAGTCAAAAACTACTCTTTTTACTGATTCCCAGTTGGCCAGTGATGGCATGAGAAAAGAGAGTTAATCAGTAACAATAACATTCACTCTGCCCCAACACTGCTGTTCAGTTAACAAACCAGGACTTTGACCTGTTTCGTTCCAGTTTGAACCCCTGCTGAGAATTTGCATTTTCACTCCAGATATACTGAATCAGAGTTCACAGTTTAACAGGATCCCCAGGTGATTCTTATGTATAATAGAATTTTGAGAACCATTGCTCTACTAATAAGAAGACCCAATGGCAGTGGTAAAAGTGCTTGGTTGCTAACTGAAAGGTCGGTGGCTCAAATCCACCAGCCGCTCCCAGGGAGAAAAACGTGAATCTGCATCCATAGAGATCTACAGCCTGGGTGTCAACTTGGTTAGGCCATGATTCCCAGCATTGTGTGGTTGTCCTCCATTTTGTGATTGTAATTTTCCTATATGTTGTAAATCCCAATCTCTGCCTGTGGTTAATGAAGCAAGATTAGATTATGCTAAAGAGGATTAGGGTGTGGTTATAACACTCTTACTAAGGACACATCCCTGATCCAATGTAAAGGGAGTTTCCCTGGGGTGTGGCCTACGCCACCTTTTATCTTACAAGAGATAAAAGGAAAGGGAAGCAAACAGAAAGTTGGGGAACCTCATACCACTAAAAAAGCAGCGCTGGGAGCAGAGCACATCCTTTGGACCTGGGGTCCCTGCGCTGAGAAGCTCCTTGACTAGGGGAAGATTGATGACAAGGACCTTCCTCCAGAGCCAACAGAGAAAGGGAAAGACTTCCCTTGGTACTGACACCCTGAATTTGGACTTCTAGCCTACTAGACTGTGAGAGAGTAAATTTCCCTTTGTTAAAGCCATCCCTTGTTGTATGTCTGTTATAGTGGCACCAGATAACTTAGACACTTGGAAATCCTAAGGGGCAGCTCTACTCTGTTCAATTGGGTTGTGAGTTGGAACTAACTTCATGGCAGTGAGCTTGGTTTGGTTTGTTGCTCTACTAGTGGTTTTCAGGATTGTTCCCTAACTTGTTAGAAATGCAAATTCTCGGCAGGGGTTTGAACTAGACTGAACCTGTTCAAAGCCCTGCAAAAAACACACACTGGGGATAAGGTGGATTAAACATGGCCTCTGTTCTCTGGGTTTTTTTCTGTTCTCTAGTTGGGGAGTTGAAGAAATAAAATAATAATAATAGCACTACTGTGCTAAATTCCATAGTGAAGGAAAGTATGAGCTGTGGTGGTTTCCAGAGAAGAGGCGGCTCAGTGCTGCCTAAAAGAAGATAGTTTCCAGGAAGGTGTGGTGAAGGACAAAATGCTTAAGCTCAGCTTTAAAAGATGATTTAGTCAGACAAGGGGGTTGAGGAGAAGACTGAGAGCTTAACTAACAGGGTGACAAGGAGGAGCATGTGAAGTCTGTTATTGTTGAAGTGGGGAGGGGGGTGTTGGGTAGAAGGGTGCTGGTGACAAATGAGGCTGGAGAGGACTTTAGAAGGTCAGGAAGGGCCTCACATGCCATGCCAGTTGTTTGATTTATCTCTATAAGTGTAGGAAGCAGTTAAATGATTAAGTTGGGGAGTGATCAGAATAGACTAGCATTTTAGAAAGATTCTGTAGTGAGGGGCTAGAAGACAGGTTGGAAAGCACAGAGATTGGAAGCAAGGTGACCAGTTAGGAAGAAAACAATAACTGGTTGCCATCGAGTCAACTCCAGCTCATGGTGACCCTGTGTGTATCAGAGTAGAATGTGCTCCATAGGGTTTTCAATGGCTGATTTTTAGGAAGTAGCTCATCAGGCCTTTTTTTCCAAGATAACCTCTGAGTGGACTCGAACCTCTAACCTTTCAGTTAGCAGCCAAACGTGTTAACAGTTTGCACCACCCAGGGAGTTCCCACCAATTAGAAGTTACTCTAAACCAAAGCAGGATGACCACCTGGGAAGAAAAGGGTGGGCTCCAGACACCGAGGAGGCACGAGGCAGGGGGAAGGGAGATTCCAGGTTGATTCCCAGGTTTCTGCCTTGGGTGGATGGTGATGCTACAGAGAAGGCGGGTTCATCAGCAAGGTGTGTGGACTGGGGAGGGGGAGAGATAATGCTTCATTTTGAACACACTGCGAATGGACTTGCAGAGCACCCAAGCAGAAACATGTAATACGTACGCAGGTCTGGAGCTCAAGAAGAGGTAAATAGGGGCTGGGTGAAGCCTTATGAATGGATGGGCTCATTCTGGGAAAGTATAATGGAAAAGAGATGCTAATAGAACCAGGAGCAACAGACAAAATCAGCCAGAGGAAAGCAAGCCTGTGAAAGAGATTGAGGGGCCCAGCCTTAGGGGCGAGAGGAAAACCACGGTAGCCAAAGGAGGAGAGAGTTTCAAAACGAGATGTCCTTCATCTAAATATCACCAAGATGCCTCCAAAATGACAGCTGAAAAGTTCAATCCTATGTGGCAGCAAAGAGGTCAGAGGAGAAGCAGTTTCAGCAGGAGGAGAAATGAATGGAAAATGAAGAAGGAGACATTCCAAGTGCAGGCTGCTCTCAGAAGCAACTTGACCGTGAAAGCAAGGCAGGAGGTGGGGGTGCCGTAGGTAGAGGGGAGGTTCCAGAAGCCCTTCCACTGCAGGTTGTGGTGGGGACTGAGGTTGGCAAGAAGGGGTACGAGCAGAGTCCAGTGCTTCCTGCCTGTACTCAAAGTCTCACACAACGATTGTAGGGAGTACCCAGGGTAAATATACAGTCCAAGAACCTCCCTGGGCCTCAGTTTCCTCACCTGTAAAATGAAGGTGCTGAACTACAGCATTGCTAGGGCTCTTGACAACCCTTAAATTTGATTGTTCTAATGGCTATTACTGTGCTAATGATAGGGTTCTAGATTGACAGGAATAGTAAACTCTGGATGGTATTTTTTTTTTTCATGTGGTAAATATATATATAACAAAACATTTGTCATTTTGACTTTTTTAACAAGTACAATTCAGTAACATTAATTAAGTTCATTATGTTGTCATCCAACACCACTATCTGTTTCTAAATTTTTCCATCATCTTTAATGGAAGCTCAGTGTCCCCTAAACAATGACTTCCTCTCCCCCCCACTCCTGGTAACCACTAACCAATTTTGGTCTCTATGCATTTGTTTATTCTGGATTACATTTTTAGTAGCATACACACTCCTCACTTATTGACATGGTTAGATTCCAAAGACTAGGTAGCTATACAAAAATGGAGAGTGACCACAGCAGGTCACAAAATGGAGGATGACTACATCATTACATAACTGCCAAATTTCATCATTACACAACTGAGAATCATGGCCAGCCAAGTTGACACATAATCTTAACCATCACAGCCAGCGTTACTCATGCCTCCCACCTCAGCATTCATTACTGCCAGATGTACATCATTAATGTGCAAAATAGTCAGATAGTAAGTAGATTTTTTACTATTGTCATAAATGTTAAATGTCAGATAACGAGACAGTCAATATGTGAGGAGTAGGTATATAGAGCACAAAGCCTTCAAATTTGTGACTTTTGATCATCAATTCTACCTCTATGAATTTATTCTAAGAAAGTATGGAGGTGAAGGAAGACTTGTATATTCACAGCGCTACTCATTGTAGCATTTGGTAATAATATATATATATATATATATATATATATATATATATAAATAGATACAACCTAATGCCCAATAGTAAGGGATTGGCTGAGTAAATTACAGTACATCCATATGGTAAACTACTTCTGCACTGAAAATCATGATTTGGGAGAATATGCGTTGACATGGGGAAATGTTAATGATATATTGCTAAGTTAAAAGGCAGGCTACATTACAGAGTATACAGTATGATGCATTCATTTAAAATTTTTTGATTAGGACACAGACCAAATTTTTAATTAATGTCATTTTTTCTTCTCTTGGCAAGCAAGTAAAGTATGATCTGGAATAAAACTAGTTGCAAAAACTAAACAGGATGACAGAGGTGTGTTAAGTGTGTTCATGTGAATTTTGAAGCATTAGGTATGAATTGACTCCACAACAAACAACAACACTGTCATGGAGTCAAAGAAGTGGACAAATTCTAAAATGCTGGAATTCACCCTTGAGATCACTAGGGCCAAACTTCTCAGTTTACAAATGAAGAAATGCAAGCTTAGAGGGAAATCTAGGACAGTTACTAGTTGAGGGTGGGGATGAAGGTGGGTGACAGGCCTAGGACTCAGGTCTCCTGGTTTCTTAGTTTACAGTAACATTCTGCTATGCCTCAGAGAAACCCTGCTGGTATTTAAAGGTGACTGTATTCCCAGCGGGTCCCCGGGTGACACAGACAGTTTGTGCTCTACTAACTGAAAGGTTGGCAGCTCAAATCCACCCAGAGGTACCTCAGAAGAAAGTCCTGGCCATCTGCTTCCAAAAGGCAACAACCATTGAAAACCCTGTGGAGTACAGTTCTACTGTGATACACGTGGGGTTCCCCGGGCCTTCTGCAGAGTTCGGTAGTAGCTCAGCTTGGCGACTTCTCCAGCGGGACCCTTCTGGAGCTGATCCAGTATCCCAGAGGGAAGCCAGTCTCTGGGTGATCCACAACTGGGCTTCACTGTCTTCCTAAAGAATTTATCCTCACCTTGTCATGCACTTTGTGATATGATTCTTCTTCCTCAAAATAAGCTTCTTCTTTCCCCCCAGAACCCCTGAGTAGTATAAATGGTTAATGTGCTTGGCTGCTAACTGAAAGGTTAGAAGTTTGAGTCCACCAGGGGTGCCTCAGAAGGCCTGGCAATCTTCTTCTGAAAAATCAGCCATTGAAAACCCTATGAAGCACAGTTCTACTCTGACACACATGAGGTCGCTGTGAGTTGGAACTGACTTGACAGCAATGGTTTTGGATTGGTAATATACCCTATTGTTTACTTATTTATTGTGTTTATCGTTCCTTGTCTTCCCCCTCTAGAAAGTAAGACCCAAGAGGGGCGGGATTTTTGCTTTGTTTACTGATGTATCCAAAGTGCCTAGAATAGAGTGGTGCAGTGTAGCCGCCCCAGAAATTTGTTGAATGAATGAAAGGAATGAAAAAAAGTTATGAACTTAGAAGCACCCTCCCCCCACCCCCCATCACCACCAGAAAAGCATACGGAGGAAATTTAAGCAGCCCTTAATAGAAACGATTTCGATGTTTAGGGTGAGAATTGTAATTATGTCTGAAGTTTGGCTCCCAAACTCCACCCTACAACACCGTTACTAACTCCTCATCCCCAGAACCAGTCTCCATATACTTGGAAGCCCTCCTTTTGTGAGCCATCAGCCATTTTACAGACCGTTTGATAGGTCATTCGTTCATTCATCAAACATGCAAGGACAGAGCCAGGTGCAGTCTCATCCATAAAGAGCTCCCTCAGAACTGAGTGTCCCACAGGCAGCACGGAAGCACCTTATGAGAGGCGTAGACACAGGAAGTCAGAGGACGGAGAGATCCCTTATGGCTTACCACACATGAGGAAGCAAGCCTTCAGGAATCAGGTGGGATTTGAAACATGGGTGGGATATGAGGAGGGAGGGAAGAGGAAGACATCACAGGCATGGCAACAAGCACGGCCAAGGCTCAGTAGTGGGAAGAAACACGAGGGATATTTGGGGGTTGCTGAGGTTGGCTGGAATGATGGGATCACGCAGGGCTGAGGGGAGTAAAAGCTGAGCTGGGGCCTGACCCTGAGGGTCCTGTGGCAACCTGTGGAAGGCTTGGTTTCTAGTTCTGGATTTGCACATTTACCAGGCTCTGGGGAAGTGGAGAATTGGCTCCTTTCTCAGCAAACAGACGGGGTTTAATTGCTGTTACTGTCAGGGTAGTTGCAAATATCATATAAAAAGAGCTTTTTGGCTAATTGTTTTTAGAATAAAATTTCAAGAACTATGTATAGATATTATGCATCCAGGATACTTTAAAGATCAAACTGTTTATATTACCCTTAAATACAGTCCTTAACAGGCGGTGCTTGGATCTGGGAGGGACTGGGGTATACGATGATCCCCCAGGGCTTAAGATGCTGGAACAAAACCACAGCAGGAACTTTCTTACTGGGCGGAGGGTAGCCAGCACCCTTTGATTGGCCAGAGGCCCAGGAGAATAGACAGCTAAACTGGATACTTTCACAGGCCCCGTTAACCTAAAGTGCTACCTTCCTGCACATTACCCCTCCCCCAATACACAGAGAGAAAGCGGGTTCCTAGGGATGGGCACAGGGCAGGGACGTGGTACAGAGGAGGCAGGGTGAAGCCAGGTACAGGTGAGCCTCAGCACTCCCATCTTGTCTCCTTTCACTCACCTGCAGCTTTCTTTCCTCACCAGAGCCTCTCACCCCCAAATGATATGAAGAGGTTTCTTGAGGGGCTGGACAGATAAAGCAAATTCAAATCTATTCGTTGCCATCCTGTACTCCTGTTCAAACCTATCTCAAATTTTAATTTGGGAGTTTTCAGAAAGGCAAATTTATTTGTGACACCATCCAAATTCTATTTTATTGGAATTCTATTCTTAAAGGATGCACTTGACTCCTGAGAAAGTTATGGGCTTCGCCTTTTGGTATTTTCCCAAACGGTGCATGTTAGTTTTAAGGTTCTCTCCGCATCTTATGTACAAACACGTAATACATATTCACAAGACAGCCATGAGTGTACATTTATTCATCCCATAAATGTGTAACACAGTGCAGACTCCTGTAAGCCAATATTCATGTTATCATATTTAATTTATTTAACAAACATTTAATAAGCACTTCCTATTTTTTTATTCATTAAACAGAGTTCTAGGCCCTGGGAGTAACATAATGAACAAATCAGACAAAGCCCTTGCCTTAGGGAGCCAACATTTAAATCCACTGGACACTTAATACAGGGTTTCCAACAAAGGTGAGGAAATCTGTATCGATAGCCATCAAGTATGCAAGTTAAATACGTAAATAGATCAACGTTCCTTTAATACAAGAAAGGCAGCACATTTGGGTGAAATAGTTGCAAGTAAGGTTCATTTAGGATTCCCTGCCATAGGCAATCTTTCAGGGCAGTAAGGCCCTGTCCCCAAGGAATACTCCTGGGTGCTTTTAAGGTGGAGATGAAAGAGCTGGGGACTGGGGTTGGTGGGTTCTTTCTTTTGTAACCTCTTTTTATCCCTTTACTCCATACCACCCTGAACGCACCCAATCTTGTCTGATCTCAGAAACTAAGCAGGGTCAAGCCTGGTTAGTACTTGGATGGGAAACTGCCTGGGAATACCATGTGTTATAGGCTTTACCAAGGACCGCTGGTGGTACAGTGGTTAAGAGCTCGGCTGCAAACCAAAAGGTCAGCGATTGAACCCACCAGCTGCTTTGCAGGAGAAAGATGTGGCAGGATGCTTCTGTAGAGGTTACAGTCTTGGAAATTCTATGGGGCAGTTCTACTCTGTCCTTTAGGGTTGTTAAGAGTCAGAATGGACTCGATGGCAGTGAGTTTGGTTTTTTTATTTTTGTTTTTTATTTGTATAGGCTTTACCACCACTTGTCTATCAGTTTGTCATGCTGTGGTGGCTTGCCTGTTGCTGTGATGCTCGAAGCTATGCCACCAGTATTTCAAATACCAGCAGGGTCACTCTTGGTGGACAGGTTTCAGCAGAGCTTCTAGACTAAGATAAACTAGGAAGAAGGACCTGACAATCTACTTCTGAAAAACATTGGCCAGTGAAAACCTCATGGATAGCAGTGGAACATTGTCTCATATAGTGCTGGAAGATGAGCCCCTCAGTTTGGAAGGCACTCAAAATAAGACCGAGGAAGAGCTGCTTCTTCAAAGCAAAGTCAATCTTAATGATGTGGATGGAGTAAAGTTTTCAAGACCTTCATTTGCTGATGTGACATGACTCCAGATGAAAAGAAACAGCTGCAAACATCCATTTCTCAACATGGAAAGTGTGAAGTATGAATCAAGGAAAATTGGAAGTTGTCAAAAATGAAATGGGACATCTGAAGATCAATATCCTTGGCATTAGTCAGCTGAAATGGACTAGTATTGGCCATTTTGAATCAGAAAATCGTATGGTCTACTATGCCAGGAATGACAAATTGAAGAGGAACAGTGTTGCCTTTATTGTAAAAAAGAACATTTCAAGATCTATACTGAAGTACAACACTGTCAGTGGTAGGATAATATCCATATACCTGCAAGGAAGACCAATTAATATGACTATTATTCAAATTTATGCACCAGCCACCAATGCCAAAGAGGAAGAAATTGAAGATTTTTACCAACTTCTGTGGTCTAAAATAGACAAACATGCAGTCAAGATGCATTGATAATTACTGGTGATTGGAATCAAAAGTTGGAAACAAAGAAGGATACTGGTAATAGAAACAACGCTGAAGATCACATGATAGAATTTTGTGAGACCAATGACGTATTCATTGGAAATACCTTTGTGTCAACAACATAAACAGCAACTACACACATGGACCTTGCTGGATGGAATACTCAGGAATCAAACTGACTACGTATGTGGAAAGACATGATAGAGGCGCTTGATATCATCAGTCAGAACAAGGCCAGGGGCCAACTGCAGAACAGACCACCAATTGCTCATATGCAAGTTCAAGTTGAAGCTGAAGAAAATTAAAACAAGTCTACAAGGGCCAAAGTATGAACTTGGGTACATCCTACCTAAATTTAGAGACCATCTTAAGAATAGATTTGACACATTGAACACTAATAACCGAAGACGAGACGAGTTGTGGGAGGACATCATGAAAAAAGCAAAAGATCACTGAAAAGACAGGAAAGAAAGAAAAGACCAAAATGGATGTAGAAGAGACTCTGAAATCTGCTCTTGAATGTAGAGTAGCTAAAGAGAATGAAAGATGAAGAGCTGAACAGAAGAATTCAAAAGGCGGCTTGAGAAGACAAAGCATTATAATGAATTGTGCAAACACATGAAGTTAGAAAACCAAATGGAAAGAACATGCTTGACATTTTTCAAGCTAAAAGAACTGAAGAAAAAATTCCAGTCTCAAGTTGCAATATTGAAGGACTCTATGGGCAAAATACTGAACAACACAGAAGATGAAAGGAATACACAGAGCCACTGTATTCGTTGATGTTAAACCATTTTAGGAGGTAGCATACGATCAAGAACTGATGGCGTGGAAGGAAGAAGTCCAAGCTGCACTGAAGGCATTGGTGAAAAACAAGGCTCCAGGAATTGACAGAGTACCAATTGAGATGTTTCAATAAATGGTTCCAGTGCTGGAGGTGCTTACTCATCTATATCAAGAAAATTGGAACACAGCTGCCTGGCCAACCAACTAGAAGAGATCCATATTTGTGTCCACTTCAAAGAAATGTGATCCAACAGAATGTGGAAATTATCAAACAATATTATTAATATCACACGCAAGTAAAATTTTGCTGAAGATCATTCAAAAGCAGTTGCAGCAGTACATCAATGGGGAACTGCCAGAAATTCAAGCCAGATTAAGAAGAGGATGTGGATCGAGGGATATCATTGCTGATGTCAGATGGATCCTGGCTGAAAGCAGAGAACAGCAGAAAGATGTTTACCTCTATTTTATTGACTGTGCAAAGGCATTTGACTGTGTGGATTATAACAAATTAAGGATAATATTTCAAAGAATGGGAATTCCAAAGCACTTAATTGTGCTCATGAGGAACCTGTACATAGACCAACGGGCAGTCATTCGAACAGAAAAAGGGTTTAAAATTTAAAAAGGTGTGCATCAGGGTTGTATCCTTTCACCATACTTATTCAATCTGTATGCTGAGAAAATAATCCAAGAAGGTAGACTATATGAAGAATACTGGATTAGGAATAGAGGAAGGCTCATTAACAACCTTTGCTATGCAGATGATACAACCTTGCTTGCTAAAAGTGAAGAATAGTTGAAGCACTTACTGACAAAAATCAAAGACTACAGCCTTCAGTATGGCTTACACCTTAACATAAAGAAACCGAAAATCCTCACAACTGGACCAATAGGCAATATCATGATAAATGGAGAAAATATTGAAGTTGTCAAGGATTTCATCTTACTTGGATCCACAATCAATGCCCATGGAAGCAGCAATCAAAAACTCAAACGATGTACTGCATTGGGCAAATCTGCTGCAAAAATCTTTGCTTTTTAACAAAGATGTCACTAAGGTGCACCTGACCCAAGCCATGGTATTTTCAAATGCCTCATATGCTGGACGGTGAATATAGAAGACTGAAGAAGAATTGATGCATTTGAGTTATGGCGTTGGTGAAGAATATTGAATATACCATGGACTGCCAGAAGAATTAAGACAGGGAGCAAAGGCCCTGAGATCAGAGGGTACCTGTTTGAGAAATAGCAAAGAAACTGGTGATGTTAGAAGAGAAGCAAGTAAGAGAGAAATAGACTGTACTATCAGGGAGGTGATAGGGGGTTGCGTGTGGAACTTGGAGGCTTAGTAAGACAGAACAGAGGGGCCCCCAAGTCTGCAAACAAAGTAACAAAAAATGGGCCGGGGCTCTGAAACAAAGCCATTCCCCAGAACAATGGGGCAGGGTATCTAAAAATAGCCCACAAACTTCTTTAAAGTTGCCTTTCAGAAGGAGCTGGAGAAAACCAGGCCCAGGGACATGCACAGAACATCCACCTGTGACCGCTGTATGATCTCCACCAGGGGCCGTGAGGGGCTACAGCCCCAGCCAGGGAATCCAACCCTGGGAGAGAGAGACTGCACAGGTGCGACACCCCATAATAAGTCCTTCTACGAATCCCAGAGTCCTTCGGGACAGGAGCCATCTTGGAAAGCTGCTGTGCAGGCACTGATCCCCGCCCCCCTCCCCCCGCCTGTGTATATGAATAAACATGAATCTTTTCCCTGCCCAAGAACTTTTAAAAACTCAGGCCTGTCTTTTGTTCTGTGAGACAGAGGTATGCCCTCCTCCTCTCTGCTTGCAAGGCTCTTCAATAAAGCTTTGCTCGTGTGGAAAACTACGTGCTTTACCTGCTCCTTGACCAGTGAGAGGTAAGAACCTTATTCTGGTAACAGAATGAACAAATCTGTCTTAGAAGGAGTACAGCCAGAATGCTCCTTAGAAGCAAGGATGGCGAGACTTCGTCTCATGTACTTTGGACATGTTATCAGGAGAGACCAGTCCCTGGAGAAGGACATCATGCTTGGTAAAATAGAGGATCAGCAAAAGAGGAAGTCTAGATGGATTGACTCAGGAGCTGCAACAGTGGGCTCAAACATAGCAAGAATTGTGAGGATGGGGCAGATGGGGTGGCGTTTTGTTCTGTTTCATACTATCTGTGTGACTCATCAGATGACACTGAACACGTACTACCTTATGTTGATAGGCATTATTTTTTGTTCTAAGTATATGTTCTCTGAGTGATCTTTGAAAGTATATGTCTTTCAAACAGCACTCAGAGAACTTCTACTCAGGGCCTGACCCTTGCATTGGAGACACACTGATGAAGGACCCTGGCTTTGCCCATCAGGAAATCATACCTAATAGGGGAACAGGCAAGCACACATGTATGACAAGTAGTATGTCAGGCAGATGACAGAGGTGTGCATAGAATGCTATGGGAGACGGCGGGGCGGGGAGGGGGGACGCTCTCAGGGCTCCTTAGAAGAGATGATGCCTGAACACTCCCCAAAGGCCTGAAGACTCATTGGAATAGCAACTTTACCTAATTCTCTTTGTACTCCCCACAGCTGTAATGATCCTATTTTCCTGCCCTGTAATTTAATTTTCTCTATAGTATTTAAAAATCTAATTATAAAAAATACATATTATAGAAAATTTGGAAAAATAGCTAAGCTCAAAGGACAATGTAAAAATTACTCATCATCCTACTTCCCAGAAATAACTGCTTTAACATCTTAGTGTATACACTTTCCAGTTTTTTCCCTCATGCAACAAAAATAGGTTGTACTCTAATGATGTTTAATTTCTTTTTCTTTTCATGTGACAGGTAAATTTTTCTGATGCTCTTACATACTCATCTTCCATTATTTTAATGGCTGCATAGTATTCCACATACCATAATTTGTTTGCCAGTCCTCTGCTGTTGGACAAATAAGTTGCTTCTGGATTTTCACTATTATAAGCAATACTCTAATGAACAGCTTGTGGATGAGTTGTTGCTCTCACCCATTATGACTTCTTCAATAGACATTTCTAGAAGGAGATGTTGGATCAAAGACTCTATACATTTTAAAGGCATTTGATATGTACTACCAAATAACCCTACAAAATGTTTTAACAATTTATATTCTACCTATACAGGAGGACCCTGGGTATTATCTTTGTTTAAAAAGAAAACAAATAAAACATCACCCATTTAATAATGACCATTGGTGTGGAATGGGGGGTGGGAGGGTCTCTTATTTTATTTGCATTTCTGACTACCAGTGTAGTTAGATTTTCATTTTTCATGTTTACCTTCTACCTCCTTTTAAAATTTTTTTCTGTTCGTATCATCCACCCATTTTCTATTTATTAAAAAATAAGTTAATAGCAGCTAACATTTATTGAGTGCCTACTATATGCCAAGGAGCCCTGGTGGTACAATGGTTAAGTACTCAGGGGCTAACCTAAAGGTTGGATGTTTGAATCCACCCAGAGTCTCCAGGGGAGAAAAACCTAGTGATCTACTTCCATGAAGATTATAACCTAGAGACCTTGTGGGGGCAGTTCTCCTCTGTCACAGGAGGTCACTGTGAGTCAAAATTGACGTGATGGTACATAACAACAACAACTATATGCCAGGCACTGTCCTAACCACTTCACATACTGCTTGATTTCATTTCTCCCTCCAAAAACTCCATGAGGAATGTACAATTACTATTTTATTGATTTCTAAGTGCCTTGTATGTTTTGTATGTTAGGGACAGTAATCCTTCATCACATATATTATAGTTTTTTCAATGTGTTGATTGCCTTTTATCTTTGGAGATTTTTGATTTCCAGAAGTTTAAAAGTTTTATGAGTTAAATCAATCATTTTACTTCTGACTTTGCATGTGTGTGTTAAAAGGTCTTTTCCTATCTCAAGGTCAGAGAAATATTAACATATACTTTCTTTTGGTTCTTTTATGGTTTAACATTTAAATATTTAATTCTTTTAAAATTTATTTTGATTATGGTATGAAAAGGAGCTCCAACTCTATTTCCTCCCCAAATGGATAGTCGATCGGCCCCAAACCATTTCTAGAATAATCAATCTTTTTCCTTTCTGTTCTGAAATGATTATTTATCATATGTTAAGCATTTTAATGTTTCAGATCCTTTTATTGTTTCAGTGACCTGTCTGCCTCTTCTCTCACCAGTATCACACTTTCAATTATTACAGCTCTATATCATCTAGAAATATAATCGCCCCATCCTACCCACCCTTCCCTATTTAAAAAAAAAAAAAAATTGCTGTTGAGTTGATTCCAGCACATAGTGACCCTATAGGACAGAGTAGAACCGCCCCATAGGGTTTCCAAAGAGCAGCTGGTGGATTGGAACTGCCGACCACTCAGTTTGCAGCCCACCTCTTAACCACTGCACCACCAGGGCTCCTCCTTCCCTATTAGTCATCTTTTTATAAAATTTTCTTGAATATTCTTCCAGGTCCACTTTATAATCACCTTGAGTTTCAATAAAAATCATTTTGTCAAGTTCCAATAAAAAATTCCTTTATTATCAACGAGGAACACGTGAAAATTAATATGGGGAATACTGACTTAGCAACTTAGGATGTATCTCTCCATATAGCCAAGGCTCTCATATTCTCCACTAAAATTTTTTTAAATGAAATTCTTCATCTGTATTGGGTAGTTTATTTCTCGATATTTCATATTGTTTATTAGGATAAAATATAGATGGATTTACCATATTTTCTGAACCAAAAACCAGCACACATATTGATAAGATTTTTTGTGTGGACTTCTAAGTGTCAAAGACATTTTGGGAGGTATAGTTTCTGTGCCGAAATAGGAGAATTTGTAAGTATTTCTATGGTTAAGGTAGGAATATTTAACATTTAAAATTGGGTTTGTATTGGAAAAATTCTAAATATATGATCTCTAAGTTCAAAATGCCCGGCACAGAGCCCTCCAACATGGTGGACACTCAGTATTCATGGATGGCTTCTTCGTTGTCACATTGTCAGATACTTAGAGTCCAGTGTTCGCAAATCCACAGTTGGAATTAAAAGCAGTGACTCAAACTGGTATGAATATCAGGCCCTTTTGCCTATAGATTCATTCAGTTCCCTTGGCAATTCTCAGATAGTGTGTGTGTATATACAGTTGGCCCTTAGTATTCTCAGGATCCTCATCTGCAGATTCAACCAATCTTGGACTGAAAATATTTGGGGGGAAAACACAACTTTTTGTCTTGTCATTAGTCCCTACACAATGCAGTATAATAACTATGTCGCATTTACGTTGTATTAGGTATTACAAGTAATCTGAGATGATTTAAAGCATACAGGAGGATATGCGCAGGTTATACGCAAATACCGTGCCATTTTATACAAGGGACTTGAGCATATTTGGATTTTGGTACCAAGAGATGACTGTAATTCATTTCCCCACTGAATTTTTTAGTTCCTTGAGGGTAGTAATTTAATCCTACCTTTCTTCTGGAGCCTTCACAATGCCCAGTAGAGACCTGAACTCAGAGAGGGAGCTCAGTAAATCATAGTCGAATTGAATGAAATGTCTCTTGCTATTATATCAACAGTTTGGTCGATAAGAAGCAGCTCTGGAAGCTTCCTCTGGGCCGTGCTCTGCATTGGCTCTCTGGAGAGAATACCTAAGGCATTAAAGTTATATTCTTTGCCTACATGCTGCATAAGAAGAAATGCTTGCCATATACCAAGGACCAGCTACCTAGAGAATGTCAGCAGCCCAGATAGCTAGAGCTGAAACCACCTCTTCATTTTACCTGAGAGGACACAAGGCCCGGGGAGATGGATAATTTGACTCAGAGGCAGTGAGCTAGTTGGTGGAAGAGTTCAGTGTAATTCTTAAGGTGAAGTGATGGGCTTTAAGCAGTTTGGAGACTGGTAAGGACTTCGGGGAGAGAAGAAGGGAGAGAGTATTTCAGGTAGGGAGCGGCAAGAGAATAGGTTTGGAGGTGGGAGTAGGCTGTTGGTGGTGAGCAGCAATAGCTATCAGTGGTGGGTGGTGGTCAGTGGAGGGTGTGTGTTTGCTGGAGGAGGCAGTCGGCAGGCTGTTGCAGGGTCCACGTGATCCCAGAGAGGCGGGGTAAAGGACCATGGGGCATATTGTGACAGCCTGGCCAGGAGATGAAAGCATGAAAGGTGAGGTGGTCAGAGAGCACCCTGGCTGGGGAGGGCTGGTGGTAAGAAAGATGGCTGCACTCTGGGTGCAGGGCTGAATGGGCACTAGGGCAGGAGGAAGGCTCACAGAGCCTTCCCAAGGGGCTGGAGAACTAGGGCAAGTGCCCTGGGACGACTCGGAAACAAGACAGCGTGTAATCAAGTGCTAAATTGTGCGTGCAGACTAAGTCTAAGTGGGAAGCCCAAGAAAGGGATGGATCTTGGAGTCCTAAGGAAGGCGCCCAAACTAGGTGGATTTTGAGCAGAGATTTTAGAAAGGCAGTAGCATTCAGAGAGAAGGAGTTTCTAAAAAGTGGAACAGCAATCATATTTTGGTGCAGCTGGTATTAAAAAAAAGAGCTTGGGCTTCAGAGTGGGTTCAGATCTTCCCTCCTTTCCTTTGACCCCTCCACCCTGAAATCTCTCACTTTCTTTCACTGCCCAGCAGCCTCCTGCTGTCTTCCTCTGAGGGGTCCAGACAAAATTTTAATACTGTTTACTGCTGCTTCCTATTTGAGGCTTAAGTCAACTGTAACCTCACTCTTTGAGTAGCCCTTTCAGCCTTCCCTTAAACTGTGGTGTGACACTTTGCCCTGCCATTAAGGAATGTAAAAACACAAAAACAAACCAGTTGCCATCGAGTGACTCCAACTGATGGTGACCCCACATAGAAGTAGATCACCAAACCTTTCTTCCAGGACCCTCTGGGTACACTCGAACCTCCAGCCTCTCGGTTAGCGGCCAAGAACTTTTAACTATTTGTACTACCCATGGATTCCTCCTCTCACCATGACCACTGCCATATCCTACCCATTCTTTCAGCACCCAAAATGCCACCTCCTCCAGGAAGCTTTCCCGGATTCCCCAGACAGAAATAATCTCTCCTCCTCTGACTTCATAGCACTTTATCTGTACTTACCTTCTGACTCTGATAAGTTCCCATCTTGTTTTACAGTTATTTATCTTCATGTGTTACCTCGCTGACCCGACTATAAACTCAGGGGAAGAAAGGACTATACCTTAGAGTGAAAGGGGGTGATAAAGGGGAGACACATCAAACAAACACCCAGAATGCTGCAGAGTGGTCCCTGACTCATGACAACAGCCCCAGGAAGCTAAAAAAAAAAAAATTGCCCTGGAGTCTATTTCGACTCATGGTTACCCCATGTGTGTCAGTGTACGACTGTGCTTCATAGGATTTTCAATGGCTAATTGTTCAGAAGTAGCTCACCAGGCCTTTCTTCTAAGGTGCCTCTGAGTGGACTTGAACTGATAACTTGTCAGCAGCAGAGTGCGTTAGCCATTTGTACTACCCAAGGACTCCTGAGGAATTGTAGGCACTTCTGAAGCCAATGGGGAAGATAATTGGGGAACTAGGGATGGGTCGATCAGGTGAACTTTTCTGGAACCTCTAAAATTGTGGTCCTTGGCAGGGGATAGATGAGGCTCACAAAAAGCCAAATTTTGATTTTGAAAAGGAGGCGGGGTGAGAGCCGGGCAGCCTACGGTGAACTTTCGATTTCCTCTTTATCACAGTCTGACCTTAAAGACACTTTCTGTGCCTCAGTGTGACTGGAGACTTGTCAATCACCAGTGACTGCACCAGGCCCTCTATGCACCAGCCAGACAGGGTTTCTCTCATCCAGCAAGGTCTGGGCAACAAAAAGAAAGGGCAGTAGGGCTAAAAGCTGGGACACATCTAAATCCTGTCCACACCACACTGATAAGCTTGTGTGACCTTGGAAGAGTTGATTTCTCAGGGCCTCAGTTTCTTCATCTGTAAAATGGAGAAGTAGGATCAAGTGAATCTGAGGGTCCTTCCAGCTCTGAAGGCCTAGAAATCTATGAAGCAGGAAAGAGTCTCTCAACCATGCTGTCAGCCCTGTCCTGGCTTTAGGTGTATGTTGTGATCCTTTACTTTTCATCAGGGATTACCCATAAGTAAGGTACAAAGGGGCTTAACTGTGTTTACTTACTAATCTGTAGTGCACAATTTCACATGAATTGTTGTCAAGTCGATTCCAACTCACAGCGACCCTATAGGACAGGGTAGTTCTGCCCCAGAGGGTTTCCAAGGAGTGGCTGGTGGATTCAAACTGCCGACCTTTTGGTTACCAGCCGAGCTCTAAACCACTGCACCACCAGGGCTCCAGTGTGTACCTTGCTTACTGGTTAATCAGCCCCTGCTTTTCATGGCAAAGGAAAATAAAGGCTGGCCCCTAGCCATGCCCTCCCCAGGGCACAGTCAGTGAGCAGGCCAACTCCCTGTTGTCCCCTGGGGCAATCCATACTTCAGACTGCAGGGTACACACAGCAGGGCATCACAGGACTACTCCTCAGAGCCCCTGGGGTGGCAGTTCCGGTTGATTCCCTGACTGGGCAAACAGTGTGGTAACCGGAGTTAAGTAAGTGTCCTGCCCAAGGCGGAGCTGCAGAGGGCAGCAGACATGCTTCTCGGAGCCAAGACACACAACTCCCAGATCCTGTAGAATGCTACTTTCTTTCCTTTTTTATGTTTCACAACCTAGGAGCAGTCCAGAATTTGGCTAACTTTGCCTCAAGAGATGAATGTTGTTGTTAGTTGGCATCTCATTGACTCCAACTCACGGCAATCCCAGGTATGCAGAGAAGAACTGTGCTCCGCAGGGTTTTCAAGGCTGTGACCTTTCAGAAGCAGATTGCCAGGCCTGTCTTCCGAGGTGCCTCTAAGTTGGTTCGAACCACCAACCTTTTGCTTGTAGTCGAGCACTTAACTGTTTGTGCTACCCAGGTACTCCAGGAGACGAATATAGGTCCCTTTTCTTGGAACACTCTCCTCTCTGCCTACCCAATCCTACCCCCACCTTCAAGGCTCTGCTCCAGTCCCTCCTCCCCACCTCCCCCCCCCCCACTCTCTGAGCTTCTGTAGCTCTTAATCTACATAAATCTGTACTTCCCGGTGTTGATCCCTAGTTGAAAATCTTTTCCCCCCAAATGATGGTGACCTCCCTGAGGGCAGGCTCTTTGTCCTAAGCTTTGTCTAATCTCCCCCAGATCCTAGCACAGCATAGAACCCACAGCAGGTACCGAGTGGAAACCTATTGATTGGTGAGATAATGCTGGTGAAAGATTAATTCTATGGCCTTTGAACAACCTCTGTGAGGTCACAGATATGCTTGAGAGGAGAGCCCCACTTCCCCTCCCCACAAAAAGAAAAGCTAGGGGGAAACACTCCATGTGCCCAGCAGTGAGCTAGTCTCGTTGACACATATTACTTCATTTGAGTCTCACAGCAGCCTGTGAGGTATGTGGTATTTTTGCTTTATATGGATTGAGGCTCAGAGAGGCAAGTCACTGGTTCAAGGTCACAGAGCAGCCAAAGGCACCCAGGTTCATCTACCACTGCACCATACTGCCTCCTGGAGTAAGAGGAGCCCAGAGCCCTCCGAGTGGAGGCCCTGCTCTCTGGCTGCCCAGATCCTAAGGGAAGTACCTATTCTTGATGTGCAAGAGCTGAGGAGGATGTAGGGACAGAGACACTAGGGGGAAAGAGAGAGAGAGGCAGGGCCCTGAGCCTCTCCTAAATTGAGGCCAATTCCAAAAGAAACCAAGATTTCTTTTGAGGGAAACATGTATTTCTTAGGGCAAAGGCAGAATACGAGCTCTCTCCCTGGGAGACAGTTTTGCGAAAGCGCATGTAGACAACACATCCACACAGTGCACGCACACACATGCACGCGCACACACGCATGCATCCACACCCAGAGCCACAGCAACATGGCTCTCCAGCCATAGCAGCCCTCCCCCACCAAACCCCACTCTCCCTCCTACCCTATATGTGCAATCTTGTGAAAACTCCACCACTCTTAAGGTTAATAAGGCTCATTTGCTTAAGATAGCACCTGTTTCTATGGTGACTCCTGCCACCCAAAATCTGTTCATCAACTGAGACAAGAAAACAGTGACTTCCACACTCTTTAAAAGGAAAAAGCTAATTCTTAGCCAAGTGCTTGACAGGCCAGCATCCCAACGAGCTCTGGGCACCTGTCCTCGGACCCTGTTTCAGTCCCTTGCCACTGCCCCTCCCCACATCCAAGCAGAGTCTCCAGGTCCTGCCTGAGATCTCTGGACTGAGGTTTCCTCATCACTCAACTCTCTGGGAAGCAGCAGAGCCCATGAAGGGATGGGGCGGGGCTTCCTCCTGACTCCTGGGCCCTCAGCTATTGGCACGTCAGCCTCTGGTCTCTCCACACCACCTCCACTGTGGTCTTTCTGGGTAAAGGCTACAGGAGAGGCCCTGGGAAACATCCAGGCCTTCCTCCCCAGCCCTACTGCCCCCATTCTAGCCCTGTCTCTTACTCGGGCACCCGCGAGCCTGCTATCCTTCAGCCACCCCCAACACTCCTCCTGTCACTGCGCTTTCCTCCTGCAGCCTCCTCAGCAGGCTGCCAGCTGACTCTCCTGAACCCTAGGGCTGCTCAGGCTATGCCCTGCTCAGTAACCCACCCTGGTCCTCTATTGTCTGTAGCAGAGGTTCTCAGCACCAACCTGACACTAGTCACAACCGCCAGTTGCAAATCACTAGTGAAGTGGGTTCCAAGGCGGGTGTTACTAATAATAAAGCTCCAGTGAATGATTTACCTTTGAAAATAAATGAGAGTGGCTTCGTCGCTCTCCCTCTAATAATGCCGCTCTCACTTGCATTCAAAAACGCTTTGTTGGCTGCGAGAGCAAGCGCACTGGGGAATCGCACGCTCCTTGGAGCTTGTTTTCTGTGTATTCTGAGGCCCAGGGGAGGGTGTTGTGCATACGAACAATGTTTGGGCAGAAGAAAAAGGCTGAGGACCGCTCATTAGGTCACTTATAGAATCGTAGACCATCAAAGTTGGTCCTTATGTCGAAAATCTACCTGTCTCATTTTGTGGACAAGAAATTAGAGACCCAGAGAGGGACAGAGACTCAAACAAGTCACCCAGGTAGCAAGTGACAGTGCTGAGCTTAGCATGCAGGTCTTCTGAATCCTAGTGCCAAGCTGCTCCCTAAACATCACACAGTCTTCTGTAAATGGAGCCACCTCCTCTTGGGTCTCTGCCTGGTGTCCAAGGCTCTCCACAGCCTGTGCCTACCTGCCTCTCCTCCCTTTTCTCCCAGCACAGGTGCTCTGCTCTAGGAAGGCTGATGTCAGGCCCATTTATCAAATCCTAGCACCTAAGACTAGGGGGCAGTGGTAGTTCGGTGGTAGATTCTCACTTTCCATGTGGGAGACTGTGCCAAGGCACCTCACGCAAAAGCACCAGCTGTCTGTCAGTGGAGGCTTTCATGTTGCTATGAGGCTGGGCAGGTTTCAGCAGAGCTTCCAGACTAAGATGGACTAGGAAGAAAGGCCTGGTGTTCTACTTCTGAAAAATCAACCAATGGAAACCCTATGGATCACAACAGTCTGATTCCCAGGACTGGACATCATTTCGTTCTACCATGCGTGGGGCTGTCATGAGGCCAGGCCAACTCGATGGCAGCTAACGACACAACGACAGCATCTGAGAGTTGGAGGAAACAGCTTAGAGCAAAACTAGCTCCCTTCTTGCCCAATCCCTGATGGATGGCTTCTTCTTAAACATCTTCAGAGATAAACCACTCCCCATCAAGAGACAGCTTTAAACAGCTGCTGCTACAGCCACCGCTCAGCCCCGTGGCTGGAAATACCATGGATATATTCCAAAGTCTTGACCTCTCCCCTGAGTTCCAGACTCATGTCAACCACCTACTTGAAATCCCTACTTGGAGATCTAAAAAGCATCTCAGGAGGAACATGTCTAAAACAGAACTGTAGATTCCTCCCTATGTGGGAGATCCAGGTTTGATTCCCCCCTTGCCTGTATCCTCCAGTGTTTCCCAGCTCAGTAAATGGCACCCCTGTTTAAAATCCTCCGATAACCTATGTACCAAACTCTTTGGCCCGGTATGTATACAGGGTCTTGTATCAGTGGTTCTCAATCCCCAGGGCAAATCTGCATCACCTGGAGAGCCTTAAAAATAATGATGCCTGGGCTCTGGCCCTGGAGAGTCTGACTTCTTTGTCTGGGGTATGGCTTCTCCAGTGATTCTAATGAGCAGTCAGAGTTCATGACCTCTGTCCTTCTCGGTCTCCCTTGATGTACTCGCTGACCTCATCTCCTACACCCTTTCCATTGATCGGTCCGCTCTACCCACACTAGCCTTCTCTCTGTTCCTTCAACACACCAAACTCCTTCCTGCCTCAGGACTTTTGCTCCTATTTCCTCTGCCGAGAATGACCTTTTCACACTTGTTTACCTGGTGAATTTCTACTCTGTCCAACGGTCTCCTCCTCTGTGAAGCCTTGCCCCTTGCCCACCTTCTCATCGCCTAACAGAGTTAAGCTTCCTCCACTCTCTCCCATGGTTCTTGGAACTTAATTCCATCCTAACACTCCCCAATCCATATGGAGCCATTAATGTATTTCTCTGCCTCTCTGGACAGTCAGGACGCTCCTTAATGGAAGGGATTTGATTTTATAAACCTTTTGTCTGCAGTGTCTGAATGGAACCTATGCCTTAAGATGTGCTGGGCACATGCTAAATGAATGAATGAATGAACAAAGGCACCCTGACTAATGCAGAATAAGGGAAAATATATAGTATAGTCATCAGTGAGCTAAAGTCTCTACTTCTATTGATACGGCCTATGATTTTACGAACTTCCTTAGCCCCAGCATTGTGTTTGGCATCCTATGGAACTTAAAAAGTATCTAAAACTCCTCTCATCTTTTTCTTCATGAACACTTGATAGGCTAGATCTTCCCCATTCTGAATGTGTACAATTGATTAGATTCCAAATGTAAAGTTTAGATTAATCCTTACTAAATTTAAGTTTTTCAATGCAGGTGTATCCTAATTTGCCAAAATTAACTGTTTTGTGTCATCCATCATATTAGCTGGAGCTCTAGTGGCACAGTGGTTAAGAGCTCGGCTGCTAACCGAAAGGTCAGTAGTTTGAATCCACCAGCTGCTCGTTGGAAACCCTCTGGGGTAGTTCTACTCTGTCCTCTAGGGTCACTATGAATCAAAATTGACTCAGCGGCAATGGTTTTTTGGTATATTAGCTATTCCTTAAAAGTTTGTATGATCACTTTGAAGGCCAGAATAGCAGGGACGGGGGTTTGGGGACCATGGTTTCAGGGGACATCTAGGTCAACTGGCATAACAAAATGTATTAAGAAAACATTTTGCATCCCACTTTGGTGAGTGGCGTCTGGGGTCTTAAATGCTAGCAAGCGGCCCTCTAAGATGCATCAATTGGTCTCAACCCAGCTGGAGCAAAGGAGAGTGAAGAATAGCAAAGACACAAGGTAAATATGAGCCCAAGAGACAGAAAGGGCCACATAAACCAGAGACTCCATCAGCCTGAGACTGGAAGAACTAATGGTGCCCAGCTACCGCTGATGACTGCCCTGACAGAAAACACAATAGAGAATCCCCAATGGAGCAGGAAAACAGTGGGACGCAGACCTCAAATTCTTGTAAAAAGACCAGACTTAACAGTCTGACTGAGACTGGAGGGACTCAAGAGGTCACAGCCCCTGGACTCTGTGTTAGCCCAAGACTGGAACTATTCCTGAAGCCAACTCTTCAGACAGGGATTGGTCTGGGCTATAAGACAGAAAATGACATTGGTGAGGAGTGAGCTTCCTGGCTCAAGTAGACACATGAGACTAAGTGGGCAGCTCTTGTCTGGAGATGAGAGCAGAAGGCAGAGAGGAGCAGGAGCTGGCTGAATGGACACAGGGAATACAGGGTGGAGAGGAGGAGTATGGTGTCACATTAGGGGGAGAGCAGCTAGGGGTACATAGCAAGGTGTGTATAAGTTTTTATATGAGAGACTGACTTAATTTTTAAACTTTCACTTAAAGCACCAAAAAAAAAAAAAAAAAAGTTTATATGACCTACAAATTTGGTGAGCATGTTCTCTATAAAAAGTATTGAGCAAAGTGGGTCTTATGCCAGCATCCTGTGGCATGTCACCAGGGATCACCTTCGAGGTTACCACTGACTCGTTAGTCAGCTCTCATTAGGCATGGTTTGTTTAACAAGCCACATATCCACCTAACACTACAGTAATTGAAACCATGTTTCTCTCCCTTGCCCACAAGGTTACCATGATTGACTTGGGCTAATACCGTGGGTCAGCCAAGCTGTACTGTGCTTACAGTTTTCTCCTGGCCCACCAGACCTGTACATTTATCAACAGATAAATGTGAGTGGTCAGGTGTGACTTGTTTTTAGTGAACCTATGCTGACTCCTGCTGTTCACTGTTTTCTTTTTTCTGTTGTCACAGGCCATCTGCTTATTAAACTGTTTTTGAATTTTGATGGGAATTGGTATTACACTCACCGGCCTAAATTCGGGAATCCACATTTCGCTTTCCTATTTCTGGAAATAATTTCAATTTCAGAAAAATATAAACTGGTGTCTGGACCTTGGAGTATAATTCATCTAGCAATCTTAACCCACTTAAAGCAACTTAATGTGTTTGTAAATTGGAGCAAAGCTTTCTAGGAAGAGGGAACAGAGTAAGTAATGGTCCTTAGAGGCCTGAGACAGCGCAGAAGGTCTGAGAAACCACAGCAGGAGAACTGTGCTGTGGGGGCATGTGGGCAGACAGGCATCAGAGCCTCACAGGCCTTGAGTGACATGCTGAAGAGACACATGCTGAAGGGGTCACAGAAGGGCTTCAGGTAGGGAAGTAACCTGATCATGTTTACATTGGCAAAAATCATTCCCATGAAAGAAGAATGGTAACTTCTGTGGGGAGTGAGATTATAGTAAGGGAACCAGGTAAGAGACTTTTATGATGACAATCTAGAGAGGTGATAAGGACTTCAATTAATCCAGCTATCTTGAGTCTTAATCCTATGTTTATGATTCTTTTTTTCCCATACCGTACAAATGTCTGAGCTTTTAATTATGTTCTTCCCTTCCTGAAATGCAGTCTGTTGTAGCCTCTGTCTTTTCCAGGCCTGCTCATAATTCAAGGCCTGGCTCTATTCCTACCTGTGGAGTCACTGCAGAGAGCTCCAGCCCAGTCACCCCCATCTCTCCATCCATTCACGTACCCAACCACTACCCATCCATCCTTTTACCCATCTACTCATTCCTTCATTCCTTTACTCATTCAGTCAACATTTACTGAGTGAGGCCTTCTGTGTTCTGGGTGCTGTGCTAAGTGCTAGGGATATAATAAGAGTAATCCACATTTCTGCTCTCCAGGAATTCATGGTCTAAAAGGAAAAAGAGACTCATAAATAATAACAAACTGGTGTGATGAAGGCTGTAATTGAGGTTCCCCTGAATGCGGTAGGAGCACAGGGCGGGACGGACTCGCTTAGTCTGGGGGCGGCAGAGCAGGCTTTCAGTGGTGGTGACATTTGAGCTGAGCCTTGGAGGAGGAGGAGTTTGCCACAGAGAAGGGGAGCGTGTTCTGAACGCTCATAGCTATTTGAGTCTAAATAGCCCAGTTAGACTTGACTCTATATCTCTGAGTATTACTCTCTAATTATTTCCTTGTCTTTCCGACTGAGCAAAAGAAACATCATTTTAAATTCATCTTACATTTAGTTGTCAAATATTTATTTTATTTTTATAGCCACAGCACTGAGCATGGTACAAGTTCAAAAGTTGGCCCCAAATCTTTCCTGTTGTGTCTGATGCCTGCTGGTGGCTTTATTTCCTCAAGGCCTCTTAAATGATAACCATGTGGGCATCTTCCCAGCCGTATCTGACCTCTTAGAAGTAATATATGCTCCTTACTATCAAAGGCTCAGCTTTGTTTACTTCCTGTAGAGGACTGAGGGTGAGAGGAGGTAGAAGGAGTAATGAAAGAGCATATACGTAGCACCTACTGAGTGTCAGGTGCTGTGTGCTAGCTGTTTTATAGATGTCATCTTATGGAACCCTTGTAACATTCCCATGAGGCCGATGTTATTGTCATCTTTTAGAGATGAGGAAACAGACTCAGGGACGTAAATAATTTGCCCACAGTAGGTGGGAGAATCTAGCTTGTAGGTCTGTGCTGCACTTGAAGGCCCAGATTTAGGGCTATGCCAAGGTTGAGGTGGGTGTGACCAAGAATGGAGGCTTAGGGCAGAGGGGCACCAACCCCAAACCACACCACTCGCATCAGTACCATGGCCTCTTAGCAACCATACCCAGCCCTATAAAAGCTGTTACATGGACTGGGCCAAGGGTGTGAAATTGACCCAAACTCTGGAGAGATGGTGTGGTGTCATGATTATGCATAGGGTTCAAATCCCAGCTCAGCCACTTGCTAGCTATGAGACCTCGGGCAAGTTGTTTAACCCCTCTAGGCCTCAAATTTCTCATCTATATCCCTTTCCTGTTAGGGTTTTTGTGAGGGTTAAATGAGGTATTCATGTAAAGCACAGTGCCTGGCATCACATGCTAAGTGCACAAATGTTTCTTCTTATTTTTCTTTTCCTTCTCTTATTCTCCTTCTTTCTATTCTTCCTCCTTAATTATTATTGTTAATACATTATATGGATATAAGAAGACAGCGTCTGGTACAAGAGGAAATGTGGTAGGCACAAACGTTGTTTGGAGATGCCAAGGGGTACAGATTACAGGTACCTGCTCAGCCTTCTACACAGCGTAGAAACTTGCTGGGTCATCCATGAATGATTATTTCAGTGACGATATGCTCATATTCAGTGCTCATATGCTCAATTTTTAGGTAGGTCAAATGGTTAGAAAGTTCTTATATGGAGCCAAAATTTACTTCCATGTCAGTTTTACCCTTTGGTCCTAATTCTGCCCAGTGGAGCAAAGCAAGGCCTACCTTGTCTTCCCATGAGATTTATTCAGATCTTGGAAGGTAGTTCTCATGTCTTCCCTTTGTTATTTCAGGCTAAACATCCCTACTTCTTTCAGCTGTTGCTCACCTGATGTAGTTTCTAGAGACCCTCACTCACCATTCTGGTTCTTTCCTCCTTAGTCACTATCTCTGCTAACACGCGCAACCAGAAAAGAAGACATTATTCAGGTGTGGCATAAATATGCAAACTAGTATAGCTTTCCACGGATCAAGGAAGGATCACTGTGTTTCAAATATGTTGCCACAGCCGCCCCCACACCCCCATTGTCTCTTCCTAAGAGCATCTGCTCAGCAGGTAGGGGGAAGGCTGAGGCCAGTGGACAGTGACAGCCCAGGTTCCTCACTTTAAGGCAGTCGTGGATTTGTATTGTTGGCCTCAGTCTTAGCCATTTTACAGCTTTGTCCGGGAAAGGGGAGATGAATTCAGAGTTGGGTGAGCGAGATGGTGCCATTCCCTTTGGGGCATCTGTGTGTGTGTGTGTGCCTATGTGTGTGGTGGTATATGTAAGTGTGTGAGTGAGTGAATGTGTATGTATGTATGTGTGTGCCTGTGTGTATCAGTATGTGTATATATGTGTGTGAGAGAGAGAAAGAGAGAGTTTTCTGCCTGATCCAGGAATTCTCCTGGATGGCAGAATTGGTTTCCATAACGACTTTCTGATATAAACATATTTGATAAAAATAAGTTAACAGCGGAGCTGTGGTGAAGCACAGATTCTCAGAGTGCTCAGAGAGAGAGAGGAGAGAGACCTGCTTGAAGAGCAGCATTTTCTTTCTCTCCTCACCCCTCCCAGGCAGTCTCTCCATAGATGCTTCCCATAAACCAAGTAAAAAGCTTTGTTCACCATAGTCCTTGTATACACGGGCTCCCTTCCTGCCTGTATACCTTATATTCATATTCTCTCTCTCTCTCTTGCTTTCTCCTTAGTTACCTGAAGCACTACAGTATGTATGGATAATATGATAAATTCATTTCCAATTCACTGCATTATCCCTTGAATATTTTAATGACTCATTGAATGGAGTATAAAAAGCTATTTCAAATGAACAATTATGCTGCATTAGTCTAAGGGCTGATTATATTTAAACACTGCTTACATGGATAACAGGACACAGCGACCTCGGCATACGAGAGCTAATTTGGCTCTTATCTCTAAATAATTTTATACCGCAAATTACCATGAAAACCTAAAGGGCTTTAAAAACATTCATCAAAAGATAATATTCCACTTTGTACCAACATTTTATTTAAATTATTTTGAATGGGAGTGAAGGCATCTCTGGGGTGGGACAATGAGAGCAGAATGGTGACTGTTAGTGATAAGGAAATGGCGAGTGGTACTATGATGTCCTGAAAATAAAAGCAGAAAGAGTTGGGGAGGAAGTGGCTGTGGGGCTGCCGCTGGGAGGTCAGCACAGCAAGCAGGAAGAGCACTCCTATAGGCCTGGCCATTGCTTACAGCCCAGCCTCAGACCCTGGCGAGGACTGGGATGACTTCAGGGGGGCCTCCTCTGGTGCAGGAGTCCTAGGGCAGTTGCCAGAGGCTGAATGATGGAATTCCACCACCACCCCCTTCACACTACCACCTCCACCAAAGTAATCCTGGGTCGGGTCAGGTGTTGCAGGCTGAGCCTGAATCCACTGAGACTTGATAGGCAAAGGGGTGAGCCGTTTTCACCAGTATTGTTCACTCAGGGTATTACCTAGTAGCATTTTTACTTTGCAAAATATGAGTCCAAGAGCCTAGGGGAAGCGGCTAAATCAGAAGTAGCTGCTGTGGTCAGATCTCAAAGTTGGGGCAGCAGAGAGAGAGTCACATTTGTTGTGATCCTAGAAAAGGACACGTGTTTGGGGAATGAGGAAAATGAGGGAAACCCTCAATGAGAGGGACTGACGCAGTAGCTACAACAATGGACTCAAACATATCAATGATCGGGAGGGTGGCACAGGTTTGGGCAATGTTTCATTCTGTTATACACAACGTTGCCGTAAGTTGTAGTTGTCTCCACAGCAACTAACAACAATTATTGTCAGGAGCCTTAATTGCACTGAACATTAGGAAATAGACTTTATTATCATCCCCATTTTAATGATTAGAAAAAAACAAACCAAGGCTCAGAGATCCCCATCCATAAGCGGCAGAGCCTGGAGCCTCCGCTGGCTCATCTGACCGAGAAGTCCAGGCTCTGTCCCTTGCCCTTCTGGGGGGCCACGTAAAACAAGTCTGGATTATAACCAGAGTCACCCCTTGTGTCAACCTATAAGCACCCTTCACAATCCATAGACCTGAATCTATCTTAGGCAATTTAAGACAGGTCCTGCAGTTGTTTATTACTTAAAACAGGCAATGATAATACAAGACAAAGCACACATAGATAACTGTACAAATATCAGCTGTCTAAAACCAAAAACACCTGTCTAAATAAAGAAATAATTAATAATCCCAGTTCCTTGGTTTGATCTCTTCACTTGAACCCGCAGTCTTGAGAAAGATTATTTATTCTTCTGTTTACTTATCATTAGCTTGGTGCTGGGCATATAGAAAATCATATTATATAATTACATATATACGTATCTGTATATATATAATTATACAATTATTTATATATACATATTTTAGCTATATGTATACATATAAATATGTGTGTATATATATATATGTAATTTAAAATTCCTACAGGATTTGCTGTTCAATTGATTAGGAACAAGGATAAACATGCCGCTGTCTATAGTGCTTCTCTCTAGGGAGGCTTCTCCCCTTTGAATATCTAATTTCCTTTTTTCCTTGCCTCAATACTGAAGAAAAAGGATTTGTGTCAGTTTTACAGACAAGGAGATTCAGTTTCAAAGAAGTCAAGTAATTTGCCTGAGATCACTCAGTAGTAGGACGAAGGATTCAAACATAAGGACCTGACTCAGGCTAACCCCATAATGAAATCAGGGGGCTATGATCCTTGCCCTGTTTATTGTGTTTCCCATTTATCTTATTCACCTACTGCACTCAGAGGTCTTTTTAAGAAAACATGGCAATTATGGAAAAATTCAAACACAGACAAAAATAGACAGAAGAGGGTACTGAAACCTTGGAGGTCCTGTTAATTCCTCCCAGAACTGGTTGCAGTTATAACAGCTGAAAGTTGAGGGCACTGAATGAGAGGGAACCGTGAACTTATTGTCTCCTTTTCTTTCTTGAAACAAAAAAGATATTCAGGGCAAATTTTAGAATCATTGACGGTTTCTAGGAAGATTTTCTTTTTTGGAAGAAAAAAGGTACTCTTGTCTCCTTAATTGTTCTCAGTGTTCTTTGTCACCAATCATGATATTCTTTGTGGAAAGTATTAATATACCGTCTTCCTGTGTTCAATATTCCTATTAACAGTACAAAGTCTAATGAAAATACCTGCATAAAAAGCCCAGAGCACTAATTTCAGAGACAAATAGGAGATGAACCAATAAGCGTTTCTTCTGAAATGAATGATGCACATTAATTGATATCTTAATTAGGCCTTAGCATGAAGATTAGTAGTTAGATTGAACCAGAACTGAAAAACATGGTTAAGGAAAAGCTGAGAGAGCAAGATGGAGCACTGGAGAAAGATGTTATCTGTCAGTGCTTCGTTAGAAATCTCTTTTGTCAATGAGAGATATTCAAAGAGGGGGCTGAAAATGACAGTGTGCTTTATGTATCAGTTCCTGCCTGCCCGTGTGGCCAGGTTTGCGGACTGAAGTCTAGTCCTGTCCCTGAGCTAATGGGAACCCACAGGACATAGGAAGTTGTGCCTGAGAGAGCCCTTCATGCCCCGTCATACCATCAAGCTGCCTCCTCCTTCCTCTGCCTCATAGAATAGAAGCCCTGTGAGGGCAGAGACTTCATCTGTTCTGTCTGTGTTTGTAGCCCCAAAGCCTGACTCAGAGGAATAATAACAATAACATAATAGCCAACACTTACGTAGAGTTTACTATGTGTTCCAGACACTGTTCTAAGCACTTTACTTAAAATCACTCATTTAAACTTCATAACAACAGTATGAGGTAAGGATAGTATGAGGTTAGTATTCCCGCTCTATAAGTGAGTATACTGAGGAGGCGTTAGTAGTTCAGCGGTAGCATTCTCATCTTCCATGTGGGAGATCCAGGTTTGATTCCCAGCCATTGCACCTCATCCGAAGCCACTACCTGTCTATCAGTGGAGGCTTTTGTGTTCCTATGGTGCTGAACAGGTTTCAGCAGAGCCTCCAGACTGAGATGGACTAGAAAGAAAGACCTGGCAATCTACTTCCAAAAATCAGCCAGCAAAAACCCTCCAGATCACAGCAATCCCACTGTGCATGGGATAACCATGAGTCAGGGGCCAATTCCACAGCAGCTAAGAACAACAACACACTGAGGTGCAGAGAGGCTGAGCAACTTGCCCAAGATCACAAACTGATTCAAACCACAGCAGTCTGGCTCCAGAGTACTTGCTCTAAACAATGCATTGAATACTGTTCAATAAATACTTGTTGAATTAAATGAATAAAATGATACCATATATGCCTGGTTCTTACTGATAGACTTCTCCCCAACTCCTAGCTTCTACTTAAGTTGTCCTCAGGTCTAGAGCTTTCCCTTACCATGTACTAGACCCTCCCAGCCTCTCTATGGGGGGCTGAAGATGTTTCCTGTATTGCTGGGCACTGGTTGGTGTCCTGTTTCAATCTAGACAGATCGTCCAAAAATTGTCCCTACTGAGGGGCTCCCATAGCTATGGCCACCACCCAGTTAGATGGGTTCCCTGAATTCAATGCCAGCCTAGATCTCATCAAGTTGGCCTCTGTGGCTACTGTGAATCACAGGGCCATCTTGACCCTGTGTCTGTGGTGATTTCATGGCATGACTTCCTGCTGAATCTGCTTGGGTGATGACAATAGGTAGGGTTTCTTCTTTATGGGTTTCGAAACATTTACCAGGAGTATTTTATTTACCAAGATAGCATTTCTTGGGGAGAGCCCCTGGACATATTTACCCATAAAGGATAACCAGAAATAAAGGCCAGGGAGTGAACTGTTGTCTTTCTACCATACTGGAGGGCGGGGGGCAGGGGTTAGAGCACAGAAATGATGTTTCCCGTACTCCAGAGACGACATGGTAGCATGCTTCCTGCCATAGTGGAACTGATGGTGGAGAAAAAAAAAAAGGTGGAGATGTGGTGTAAATTCAGACCACATGGCATATGAGGAAGGGTATGTGGTTTGGAGTCAGGGGGCCTGGGTTGAAGACCCGCCTCTACAACTACTTAGTTAAGAGTCTGTTTCATTCCACCTCTCCAAGCTTCCTTTCCTTCATCTATCTATAAAATGCGGATAATGCCTGGTTGACGAATAATTGTGAAGATCAAAAGGAAGTTTCAAAAGTACTTTTCACTTGAAAATTGCTTCACAAAATGGCTGATATTAACAACAACCAAGGCATCCTGATACTGGACTCTGTGGGCTTACTTCAAGCTACCAAACACCTCTTAGATGCTTGTTAAATGTAGATGCTCTTCTCAACAAGAACAACAACAAAACCCCAGCAGCTGTATACATGAATAAAACAAAACCCAGCAGGTATATACATGTAACAGCTACATGTAATAGCTCTAGATTATGATTTTTTTTTTTTTAAGAGCAGTATGAAAGTATAATAGACAAAGGCACTAAAAAAATAGACAAAGGCATTAGACTGCTATAAATAAAATGATATATTCTAATCAAAGCTCCAGCAGCTTCACTGGACAAGTTAACATCTCTTTCAATTCTCTCAACTATAAAATGGGAACAATATCTGTTTTGCTATTTTACAGACTTACTGCAGTAATCAAATGCAACAATGTACACAAAAGCAATTTGAAAACCATAAATTGACCAATTCCAAGAAACATATCTACCAGGTACAAAACACATGTATACTTACTTTCTTTTACAAAGTAACACATAGTCTGAAGGTGCTTCTCAACTCTATTAGATTCTATCTCATTTTTGTAACAAATAATTTATGTCACCCCCTACCTGGGGTAGTGGTTAAGTGCTACAGCTGTTAACCAAAAGGCCGCCAGGTCATATCCACCGGGCGCTCCTTGGAAACTCAATGGGGCAGTTCTACTCTGTCCTACAGGGTGGCTACGAGTTGGAATTGACTTGATGGCCACGGGGTTTTTTTTTTTTTTTTTGGTTTTAACTACCCTGAAATAAAATTTTAACCTACTTATACATATTTTTAAAAGCCTTAAAAAAAAAACGTAGATGCCTTGGTCTCTCCAGTCTGACTGAACTAAAAGTTTTATGAGTTGATCATGGTGGCACCCAGGAATCTGCATTTCAACAAGTTCAGTTGATGCTGATGCCCTCTAATGGTTCTGACCCACTCAGCAGCAGCTAACATCTACACAAAGGAAGTATTTCTGGATGTGATTAGAGATCTCTCTTCCTTTGAACAAAATTAAGAGCCTGAGACTTACAAGGGTTTGATTTATACCATCTTTGTGTCCGTGGCTGGCGGACTTTGGGGGCTGGTGGGCAGGGCCAAGTGGGTACAGCTGAGGAGAGCTGCTGCTTCCTGCTGGCCACTCAGATCAGGGAAAGTGGGTGAAAATGTGACTGAAACCCAAGCCTCCTCCGGCCTGAAGGGGAAGGCTGAGGGCCGCACCCGGGCAGGTGTCCCTGGTAAGCTCTTTGGCTTAGCAGCCTTGCCGGACAGCTGTCACTTGTCACCTGCCACCTGCTTCACTTCTAAGCTGGGCTGCTAAGCCTGAACCCAAGTTTGCATCAAAAACCTTGTGCAAGAGAACTGTCCTGAGTGGTGTTGGGGTGAAGGAAGAGTGGAGGGTGGGGGACTTCAGGCTTGGAAGAGAGGGAGCCTCATTCATCCCAAGACCCCCTTGACTCCAGAATTATTCCATCTATAACAGCCGTTGAACTCTAGCCTCCAAATTGCCTGGTAGAACTCTCTTACAGAAATCCTGTGTGCTTGGGTGGACTATAAATGTGATATCCAGGGATATCACTCTTCCCTGAGAGTTTCACTCCCTGCAATTAGGCATTAAACTGTGTCCCCCGTCCCCAAATATGTGTTGGAATCCAAACTTCTATACCTGTGGATGTAATCCAGTTTTGGAATAGAGTTTTCTTTGTTATATTAATGAGGCCATATCAGTGTAGGGTGTGCCTTAAACCTCATCACTTTTAAGATGTAAAAAGAGCAGATAAGGCACAGAGAAGCAAGCACACATGGAATGGAGGAACATGGGCTAGAGAAGCTAAGATGAGGATTTTCCCCCCAAGCAGACAGAGAATTCCCCTAGATCTGGTGCCCTGAATTCCAACTTCTAGCCTCCTAAACTGTGAGAAAATAAAATTTCTGTTCTTGAAAGCCACCCACTTGTGGTATTTCTGTTACAGCAGCACTAGGCAACTAAGTCAGGGAGTCCCAAGTCCAGATAATGGCAACGCTGTAGGTTGGGGAGGGTCCGATGTCTTTCCCTTTTTAGTTCTCAACTCCCATCCCTGCCCTGATGGCATGACCCTGCCCCAACTCTGCGTTTTATGGTGTTTCCAAGGCTTTTTTTTGCCAGTCTGGGACACTCTCGGCCAGGAAGTGTGTTGGACCATACTCCAGGTTTTCTCCCAGAAGCCTGGCTCAGGCACGGTCAAACAGGCTCAGGGGAGCTGCTTCTGGGGCCCATGCCAGAACTGTTTCTAAGGAGAGGCTGTCCACCTGAGCATCCTGGTAAGGGCCCGTGGTCACTGGGGCATGGGTTGGCTGCTGGGGTAACTCCCCTCACTCCCCACCCATCCCCTTCCCTGCTCCAGTGGCTGTGAGTCCCTGCCATGGTCTGTCATCAGGAGAGTCAATAGCTAGTTCAGTCTGATACCCCTTCCTCCACCCTATAATTCTAGAAAGAATAACACAAATCCTTTATAATTTGTGGTATTCTCCATGTTTTAAAAAAATGCTCTCACTGTTATTTCATTTGATTCTCATGACAACTGCATGAAGTAGGTAAGCTTGTTCCCATTTTACAGATAAAGAAACAAAAGCCCAGAGAGGTTCCACTTGACAAGAGGCCATGGAGTTGGTAACCAGCTAAGCCTGGGTTCAAACTAGTTTTTCTAGTTCTAGTTCCCCCTGTCTTATGGGGTTTATGCCTTTGCCCAGTCTTTGCAAAAACCGTCTATGTTTTCTAGGCACAAATGGAGGAATGCTTTAAGCTAGTGTAGATTTTTCCAAAATGCACAGCCAAGCTCTTAGAAGGAAAAGATGCAATGGTCAGATGATATTGAAAATGAAATTTTTTTTCCATATTATGTAGTTCATATTAGGATATTAAAAGCTCCAAAAAGTCCTTCCGTGAAGAATGGGATTAATGCAGCTTAACCCAGAGTTTTAACCCAGGGTTGCCGAAACTTGTTTGGTGGTGGGGCTCTTTTGTATTTCACATTACACCCACTGTTAAGGATTTAATCGTGTCCCCTGAAAATACATGTTGTAAATCTTAACCCCTATACACGTGGAAACAATCCTGTCTGGGAATAGGGTTTTCTTTGTTGTTTGAATGAGGCCACATCAGTGGAGCGTGTCTTAAGCCAATCACTTTTGAGCTATAAAAGGAGGAGTTTAGGCACAAAAGCAAGCAAGGACAACTGGGGATGATTGATGCCACACAGAGATCGGCAAGGAACCAAAGAACAGCAGCTGAAAAGAGACAAAGACCTTCCTCCAGAACCAACCAAGAGAAAAACCTTCCCCTAGAACCAGTGCCCTGAATTTGCACTTCTAGTCTCCTAACTGTGAGAAAATAAATTTCTGTTCCTTAAAGGCACCCATTTGTGGTAGTTGTGTTATAGCAGCACTGAGACACTAAGATACCCACTAACGAGTCGCCAGCTCTGTTTCTCAGACCTACCCTGGAAAGGGTGAGCCATGCTCCTTCACAACTACAGTGACAACAAAGGGACAAAGACGAGGGGTGGCCACTTGTGTCTGTAAGAAGAAAATCACTGCTTCCCCTCCCTGCCCCTTGCCCATCAGGAGGGGGTGCTCCTGCAGTGCTCCCCTGCCAGTTCTGCCACTTGGACCGTACAGAACCACCCAGTGCCTAAAATCCAGGCCCCTGGCCGTGGTGTGTGGGAGCTAATTGTTAAAGTTTTAGGAACTTTGTGAACCACTCGTTAAATCATAACTTGAAACTGGCTGCGGTGGGAGAATTTACACCACAGAAATCAGCAACACACTGCAAATCAGAGCCTTCTTTTCCTAAGAGCTGGTTTAGCATCACACCATGGTCCCTGGGACATTTTCTGAAACTGTTAGAAAACTTGGGAGGGGGTGTGACAGCAGGGTGCTGGGGACAATCTGACACAGCTCCACTCATTGTAGTCTCTAACTCTCCTGCGTGAGAGCTGAGAACCGGACAGTACGATAATCTTCCAGCTATAATCCCAAATGAGTCAGAAAGTGCCTGGTGGCCTACTCACTCTGATATCTGTCACCAGCCAATGTCTCCAGAAGCGTGCTATGGGAGAAGACCTGCTGGGGGCATCTGGATCCACCATGATCAGGATATACTTTGCATCCTGGAACAAATTCACCAAAAAGAATGTAGCATCATGGCTAGAATTTTGATAGAAAAATAACAAGGTGAAGACTCCCCTCCTGCCCTTTTTAAAATTGTGGTAAATATGTGTGTGACAAAACATTGGCCATTTCAACATTCTTCACATGTACAATTTGGTGACCTTACTTGTATCCATCTTGTCGCACAATCATCACCATTATCTGTTTCCCACGTTTTCCGTTACCCTTAACAGAAACTCAGTGTCTGCTTGGCAAGTGAGTTCCCTTTCCCCTTCCCTCCTGCTCAAACCTTGCAACTACCTTAGGTCTGTATACATTTGCCTGTTCTAGGTCTTTCAGAAAAGTGGAATCATACAATAATTACCCTTTTGTGACTAGCTTATTTTATTCAGCATGATGTTTTTCAGGTTCATCCACGTTGTAGCATATATCGGTACATTGTTTCTCTTTCTGGCTGAATAGTATTCCATTGTGTGTATAGACCACATTCTGTTTATCCATTCATCTTCTGATGGACACTTAGATTGTTTCCATCTTTTGGCTATTATGAATAGTGCTGCAATGAATATTGGTGTGTATGTGTCTGTTTGCACTCCTGCTTTCAGGCTCCCCTTTTAAACCCCATTCCAGCCAAGAATTACCGACAAGCCCCTATACTTTCCAGCCATTCCCTCTGTTCTCATGACATTCCTCTCAAGTCACCTAATTATTCCCAGAGAAGTGTATTAAGTAGGCAGAAGGACTCTCAGCTTTCCCTTTTATAAAGAAAAATAAATCAAATAAGGCATAGGTACTCAGCACCTATCATGTTAGCTGCTGTGGAGGAAACAAAGAAACTTAAAACAAGACTTCTGCTCTCAAGAAGCTTACAGTTTAGTTGTTGTTGTTGTTATGTGCCATTGAGTTGGTTCTGGCTTATAGTGACCCTATAGGGCAGAACTGCCCCATAGGGTTTCCAAGGAGCGGCTGGTGGACTTGAACTGCAGACCTTTGGGTTAACAGCTGAACTCTTAACTACTGCACCACCAGGGCTCCACAGTTTAGTTGGAGAGACTTATCCATTAATTCAGCAAATACAGATATGGGAGCTTACTCTGTGCTAGGAACCTTACTAATCTCAGGGAATACTTGAAGATTCATTCATTCTTCAACAAGTATTTATGGAATACCTAGCATGCACTAGAAATTCCAGAGGCTGGGAATCCAACAGAGAGCAAGAGAGTAAGATCTGTTCTTTCAGGGAGCCTTTACTGTATGTGAGAAAAACAGATAATAAAAAATAAAGGATCAATCAAGCTGTTATTAGTGCTATGATTAAAAAAAAAACAGGGTGCTGAAAGAGGGAGGAAGAGTTCTGGAAGAGGAAACAGCTGTTATAAAGGTCTTCAGGCAGGAAAAATTTAGAGTTTGAGGAACAGAAAGAAAGCAATTGTGTCTAGGAAAAAGCAAGGGGGAAGGTGGACATGGCAGGTTGGAGAGCTGGGTAGGAGCCAGACCACAGAAGGTTTTGTAGGCCTGAGTAAGGAGTTGGAATTTTAATACAAGTACAATGCAGAACCATTGGTGGGTTTTAAGCAGGAGAGTAATTTGTTCTGATTTACATCTTAAAAACATTATTTTGGCTCCTGGGTAAAGAATAAGTGGTTAACATGCAGGCAAGAGAGGATGTAAGAAGGCCAGTTAGGAGACCATTGTAGTAGAATATAGAGAGATAATGGTTTCTTGAAATAGAATGGTAGCAATGGATATAAAGAAGTAGATGGATTGGGGATGTATTTTTCAGGTAAAATCAACAGGATTTGCTGGTGGATTGGATGATAGAGCAGTGAGGAGGAGGTGGGGAAAGAGAAATCAAGGATGACTCCTTGGTTTTGGGCTTGAGCAACTGGGTGAATGCCATTTAATAACATAGAAAAGATTAGAAAGGAGAATGTTTGAAAGGAGAAATCAAGAGTTCTGTTTTAGACATACTAAGTTTGAAATGCCTCTTAGAGGACAATCAAGTATATATATCATTTGAGTCTGGAGTTCAGGGGAGAAATTGAGACTGGATATATAAATCTGAAAGTCATTGGCAGATAGTTGGTCCTTAATTCCATAGAATAATGAGATGACCCATGGAGAGAGCAGACATAGAGAATGAAAGAGGTCTCGTGACCGAACTCTAGAACATGCTAACATTGAGAAGAGAGGAGAATCCAGCAAAGGAGGTTGCAAAGCCAAGGAGTTAGGAGGAAAACACGGGACCAAGAATGGAAAATGTTTCAAGAAGGAGAAAGGGATGATCTGTGATAAATGCTATGGAAATGTAAGGCAAGATGAGGATGCAGGTGTGACAATTTGATTTGACAACTTGGAGGTTCCTGGTTATCCTGACAGGTCTTGTTTCAATGGAGTAGAAAGGACTGGATTTTTATTAGAATAGGTCTATGCACAGAGAGGAATTCCAGAAGAGAGACCTGTATGATTGATATAGCCAAGAATTGGTTCTAGTCAAAGCAATAGGAAAATAAAAAGAAACAAAGTATAAATTTTAAAAAAGAAGAAACAAAAAGGATCCTCTCTCATTTATTGTTATTTCGCAGGTGACATGATTGTCTACTTGGGAAATTCGAAAGAATCAGCTGAAAAACTAGACTAATTCAGTAATGCAACCTATTATAAAATATACACAAAATCAGTACTTTCCTACATATTGATAACAGTTAGAAAACATACTTTTTAAAATCCCATTCATGATTTAACAAAAATAGAAAATATCTAGGAGTAAACTTGAGGAAACATGCAGGACTTATAGCGAAAAAACAAAAATCTTCCTGATGTCCAAAAAAGAAAACTTGAATTGATGGAGAGAGACGTATTATGATTATAAGTTGATACAATCATTTTGTAAAGATGTCAATAACCCTTAAATCAATTTGTCGATTTAACACAATTCTAATCAAAATCCTAAAGGGATGTTTTGGGAACTTCACAGATGAGTCTAAAGTTCATCATAAGTGACGAGGGGGGAAAAAAAAAGGCAAGGTAATATTGAAAAATATTAATTCTGCAGATATTAATACATACAAAAAGCTAAGATAATTAAAACAATGTAGTGTTAGTTAAAGCATAAATATGTAAAGGAAACAAAACAAAGAATCTAGAGACAAACCCAAGTTTTTAATATATGGGTATTTAACATAAAATAAACTCACCATTTAATATATGATATTTAATATAAAATAAAACTATCTTTTCAAATCAGTGTGAAAGGATGGATTATTTTATAAATGTTAATGGGAAGATTGTGGCCCCTGAGTGATGCAAATGGTTTGTGCTTTAGCTACTAACCAAAAAATTGGCAGTTTAAACCCATCCAGGGCACCATGGAAGAAAGCCCTGGTGATCTGCTTCTGTAAAGATTACAGCAAAGAAAACCTTGTGAAGCAGAGTAGTTCTGTGAAGTACTTTGTGATACATGGGTTGCCATGAGTTGGAAATGACTTGATGGCAACAGGTTTTTTTGTTTTTGTTTTTTTTTGGTATTGGGACAACTGATTGACCAAGTGGAATAAATAAACTTAGGTCTTTATTTCTCTCATACACCACAACTTCCAGATTTAAGTGTGAAAATGAAAAAAGAAATTAAAATTAGTCCAATAAAATTATAGTCAATCCATACAATGTAATACTCTGTTTAGCATTAGATTTTTAAAACCTAATGTGGAAAGATAGCCATAATACACTAATAAGCAAATTGCAGAATTGTGTTTGTGGTGATATTAAATGTGTAGGAAAAATTTATACACCTAAATCTATAAATATATGTATATTTATATATACATTTATATTTATAGACATATTTGCATATTCATAGAAAATGTCTCAAAAATACTCACCACACTGTTAACAGTAAATGGCATAAAAGAAAAGACTGAGGTATTTAACTAGACACACTTTTGAAACTTCAATATGGCAATAAATAAATAAATAAAATTCAAAAACATTAAATTAGGGGAAATATTTGCAAAATCTATGACAAAGAGTTAATATCCTTAATATATAATGTGCTTTTGTGAATCAATAATAAAAAAAAAAAAGACTAATGACATGCATGGGAAATTCATGAAGAAATACAAGTGATCAACAAACATGTAAATGCTCAATTTCACTAGCCAAAGATGTACAAATTATAAAATAAAATCCCATTTTTGCCTATAAAATTGACACATTTTTTAATGTTTCTCTCCAGAGTTAAGATACGTAGAAACAATGAGTAAGGTACAACATGGTATATAACCTATGATTCCATTTTCTTTTTTAAAAAGTAGGGAGGGAGAGGCGGAGCCAAGATGGCGGAAATAGATGTTTCCTGCGAGCCCTCTTTACAACAAAGACCGGAAAAAACAAGTGAAACAAGTATTTTTGTGATAAGCTGGGAGCCCTGAGCATCAAAGGCAAGCTTAGAAAACAAACTGAGGGGCAGGGGGAGGAAGAGGCCGTTCAGAAGCAGAGAGGATTTAGTGGACCTGAATCGCAGGGAGCCCTCAGGCACCATTCCTGGAGCGGCGGCAGCAGGGGCGGCTCAGCGGGCTGGTAATAGCATTTGGCCGCAGTTTCCTCAGGGAGAAGCAGCCAGCCACACAGCCCACTCACACCTCAGGAACCTGAGGAGAACTGCACTCTTGGCAAAAGCTAAGTACTTGTGTATATTTTACCACGCCCCCCCCACAACCCAGCTTCAGTGGCTGAATCTCTATGCCTGAGATAGACCCTGGTGAGCACCTACAGCCATCCTCCCAGCCTTGGGGAAGGAAAAAATTTGCAACTGGGGGGAAAAGATAATTTGCTAGCTCCATTAATCAGGGGAGCTCAGGACAGAAGCAGCTCCTGTCCAGACATAAACCGTCTGTGGATCTTGAGCACCTTTCCCTTCTGCATGGACCTGTGTGGGCCTATTTAGGGAGAATAGGCCCTTGTTGGCAAACTCCAATCATTTTAGCTGTATGGTGTAGAGGTGGGTGTTTGACATTTGACATTGTTTTGTGTATTAAACAAGGTCCTCACCTACCCACATCAGGGACCTAACGACTGGTAGCTCCATTCAGGTCACCCAGCCACCTGTGACAGGGGTCCAAAGATAACTGGTACCTCCCAGTCCTTACAACCAAAAACTTTTGGTGCCCATGGTCCATGTGCAGAACCCACCCACCTGCATGCTCTAGGGAACAGGGACACGTTTTCCTCAGAGACATTTGGGGGTCAGTTCTCAGCCACCTGCCTTGTTCAGAGCGTGACCCCCTGCTGCAATCAGATACCGGTATATAAGCCAATCACCCCTGCCCCTCTAAGACTGTAGGACAGAGCCTGTACCACACACTTGATATCAGCTACCTAGAAACCTGAGCTGAATTCATACAAGAAAACTGAATGGACTCCTAGACTGATATACCTGATAAAAGCTCTAGCCAGCTGGAGACAGGACATCAGAGCTCCAAAGGCAAAAATAATCAAGCTAGCTCCCTCAAGCAACCTATAGGGGTATACCAAAACAAAACAAAGCAAGAAGCTATGACACAGTAAGCAAGCATAAACCAATACAATAACTTATAGATGGCTTGGAGACAACAGTCAAGTCACATAAAGAAACAGACCATGATTGCCTCAACAAGCTCTCAAAACAAAGAATCCAGGGATCTTCTAGATGAAAGTGCATTCCTGGAATTACCAGATGCAGAATACAAAATTTAATATACAAAACCCTTCAAGACATCAGGGAGCAAATGAGACAATATGCAGAACAAGCCAAGGAATACACAGATAAAGCAATTGACAAAATTAGAAAGATTATTCAGGAATATAATGAAAACTTCAATAAGCTGGAAAAATCCATAGACAGGCAGCAATCAGAAATTCAGAAGATTAACAATAAAATTACAGAAGTAGACAACTCAGTAGAAAGTCAGAGGAGCAGAACTGAGCAAGTAGAAGCTAGAATTTCTGAACTCGAAGATAAATCACTTGGCACTAATATATTTGAAGAAAAATCAGATAAAAGAATTAAAAAAAATGAAGAAACCTTAAGAATCACGTGGGACTCTATCAACAGAAATAACCTACGAGTGATTGGAGTACCAGAACAGGGAGGGATAACGGAAAATACAGAGAAGATTGTTGAAGATTTGTTGGCAGAAAACTTCCCCGATATTGTGAAAGATGAGAAGATATCTATCCAAGATGCTCATCAAACTCCACATAAGGTAGATTTGAAAAGAAAGTCACCAAGACATATTTTAATCTAACTTGCCAAAACCAAAGATAAAGAGAGAATTATAAGAGCAGCAAGGGATAAATGAAAAGTCACCTACAAAGGAGAGCCAATAAGAATAAGCTTGGACTACTTGGCAGAAACCATGCAGGCAAGAAGGCAATGGGAAGACATATTTAAAAAATTGAAGGAAAAAAATTGCCTGCCAAGAATCATATATCCAGCAAAACTGTCTCTTAAATATGAAGGTGAAATTAAGACATTTCCAGATAAACAGAAGTTTAGGGAATTCGTAATAACCAAACCAAAACTACAAGAAATACCAAAGGGAGTTCTTTGGTTAGAAAATCAATAATATCAGATATCAACCTAAGACTAGAACACTGGGCAGAGCAACCAGAGTCAACCCAGACAGGGAAATCCAAAAAAACAAAGCAAGATAAAAAAAAAAAAAAGCACAAAACAGGGTAACAGTGATGTTATTATATGAAAGAAGACAACATTAAAATAATAAAGAGGGACTAAGAAATGTAATCATACATCTTCTGTATGGAGAGGAAGGTACGGCGATACAAAGAAATAAAAGTTAGTTTTAAATTTAGAAAAATAAGGGTAAATAATAAGGTAACCACAAAGGAGACAAACTATCCTACTTATCAAAATAAAATACAAAGGAAAAATAGAGACTCAGCAGAAACAAAATCAACAACAAATAAGAGCAAAGGACAATAAATGAAGAAAATCTACTCAACATATAAAATTAAGTGGGAAAAAGAAACTGTAAACAACACAAAAAAAGACCTCAAAATGACAGTAGTAAATTCATACCTATCCATAATTACACAGAATGTAAATGGACTAAATGCACCAATAGACAGAGTGGCAGAATGGATTAAAAAACAAGATTCATCTATATGCTGCCTACAAGAGACACGTCTTAGACTTAGAGACACAAACTAAAACTCAAAGGATGGAAAAAAATATATGAAGCAAACAACAATCAAAAAAGACCAGGAGTGGCAATATTAATTTCTGACAAAATAGACTTTACATTTAGATCCATCATAAAGGATAAGGAAGGACACTATATAATGATTAAAGGGACAGTATACCAAGAGGATATACCCATATTAAATATTTATGCACCCAATGACAGGAAAGCAAGATACATAAAACAAATTCTATCAGCATTGAAAAGTGAGATAGACAGCTCCACAATAATAGTAGGAGACTTCAACACACCACTTTTGGTGAAGGACAGGTCATCCAGAAAGAAGCTCAAGAAAGACACAGAAAATCTAAATGCCACAATCAACCAACGTGACCTTGTAGGCGTATACAGAACACTCCACCCAACAGCAACCAACTATACTTTCTTTTCTAGTGCACAGGGAACATTCTCTAGAATAGACCATATACTAGGTCATAAAGCAAGCCTTAGCAGAATCCAAAACATTGAAATATTACAAAGCATCTTCTCTGACCATAAGGCCATCAAAGTGGAAATCAATAACAGGAAAAGCAGGGAAAAGAAATCAAACACTTGGAAACTGAACAATACCCTGCTCAAAAAAGACTGGATTATAGAAGACGTTAAGGACGGAATAAAGAAATTCAGAGAATCCAATGAGAATGAAAACACTTCCTATCAGAACCATTGGGACACAGCAAAAGTGGTGCTCAGAGGCCAACTTTTATCAATAAATGCACACATCCAAAAAGAAGAAAGGGCCCAAATCAAAGAATTATCCCTACAACTTGAACAAATAGAAAGACAGCAACAAAAGAAACCCACAGGCACCAGAAGAAAAAAATAATAAAAATTACAGCTGTATTAAATGAAATAGAAAACAGAAAAACAATTGAAAGACTTAACAAGACCAAAAACGGTTTTTTTTTTTTTTTTTTTAATCAACAAAATTGATAAACCACTGGCCAAACTGACAAAAGAAAAACAGGAGAGGAAGCAAATAACCCAAATAAGAAATGAGATGGGCGATATTACAACAGACCCAACTGAAATTAAAAGAATCACATCAGATTACTATGAAAAACTGTACTCAAACAAACCTGAAAACCTAGAAGAAATGGATGAATTCCTAGAAACACACTACCTACCTAAGCTAACACAAACAGAGGTAGAACAACTAAGCAGACCCATAACAAAAGAAGAGATTGAAAAGGTAATTAAAAAAACTCCCAACGAAAAAAAGCCCTGGTCCGGATGGCTTCACTGCAGAGTTCTACCAAACTTTCAGAGAAGAGTTAACACCACTACTACTAAAGGTATTTCAGAGCATAGAAAAGGACAGAATACTACCAAACTCATTCTATGAAGTCACCATATCCCTGATACCAAAACCAGGTAAAGACACCACAAGAAAAGAAAATTATAGACCTATATCCCTCATGAACACAGATGCAAAAATCCTGAATAGAATTCAACAATATATCAAAAAAATAATTCACCATGACCAAGTGGGATTCATACCAGGTATGCAGGGATGGTTCAACATTAGAAAAACAATTACTGTAATCCACCACATAAATAAAACAAAAGACAAGAATCACATGATTTTATCAATTGATGCAGAAAAGACATTTGAGAAAGTCCAACACCCATTCATGATAAAAACTCTCAGCAAAATAGGAATAGAAGGAAAATTCCTCAGCATAATAAAGGGCATTTATACAAAGCAAAGAGCCAACATCACCCTAAATGGAGAGAGCCTGAAAGCATTCCCACTGAGACTGGGAACCAGACAAGGATGCCCTTTATCATCGCTCTTATTCAACATTGTGTTGGAGGTCCTAGCCAGAGCAATTAGGCTAGATAAAGAAAGAAAGGGCATCCAGATTGGCAAGGAAGAAGTAAAAGTATCTCTATTTGCAGATGACATGATCTTATACACAGAAAACCCTAAGGAATCCTCCAGAAAACTTCTGAAACTAATAGAAGAGTTCAGCAGAGTATCGGGATACAAGATAAACACACAAAAATCAGTTGGATTACTGTACGCCAACAAAAAGAACATCGAAGAGGAAATCACCAAATCAATGCCATTTACAGTAGCCCCCAAGAAGATAAAATACTTAGGAATAAATCTTACCAGAGATGTAAAAGACTTACACAAAGAAAACTACAGTACACTTCTGCAAGAAACCAAAAGAGACTTACATAAGTGGAAAAACATACCTTGCTCATGGATAGGAAGACTTAACATTATAAAAATGTCTATTCTACCAAAAGCGATGTATACATTTAATGCAATTCCGATCCAAATTCCAACGACATTCTTTACGAGATGGAGAAACAAATCACCAACTTCATATGGAAGGGAAAGAGGCCCCGGATAAATAAGGTATTGCTGAAAAAGAAGAACAAAGTGGGAGGCCTTACTTTACCTGATTTTAGAACCTATTGTACCGCCACAGGAGTCAGAACAGCCTGGTACTAGTACAACAACAGATACATGGACCAATGGAACAGAATTGAAAATCCAGACATAAATCCATCCACATATGAGCAGTTGATATTTGACAGAGGCCCCGAAACAGTTAAATGGGGAAAAGTCAGTCTTTTTAACAAATGGCACTGGCATACCTGGATATTCACCTGCAAAAAAATGAAACAAGACCCATACCTCACTCCGCGCACAAAAACTAACTCAAAATGGATCAAAGACCTAAATATAAAACCTAAAATGATAAAGATCATGGAAGAAAAAATAGGGACAATATTAGGAGCCCTAACACATGGCATAAACAGTATACAAAACATTATTGAGAATGCAGAAGAAAAACTAGATAACTGGGAGCTCCTAAAAATCAAACACCTATGCTCATCCAAAGACTTGACCAAAAGAGTAAAAAGGCTACCTACAGACTGGGAAAAAGTTTTTAGCTATAACATTTCTGATCAGCGCCTGATCTCTAAAATTTCAACTACAAAAAGACAAATAACCCAATTAAAAAATGGGCAAAAGATATGAATAGACACTTCACTAAAGAAGACATTCAGGTGGCTAACAGATACATGAGGAAATGTTCACGATCATTAGCCATTAGAGAAATGCAGATCAAAACTACAATGAGATTTCATCTCACTCCAACAAGACTGGCATTAATCCAAAAAACACAAAAGAATAAATGTTGGAGAGGCTGTGGAGAGATTGGAACACTTCTACACTGCTGGTGGGAATGTAAAATGGTACAACCACTTTGGAAATCGATTCGATGCTTTCTTAAAAAGCTAGAAATAGAACTACCATACAATCCAGCAATCCCACTCCTTGGAATATATCCTAGAGAAATAATAGCCTTTATACCAACAGATATATGCACACCCATGTTCATTGCAACACTGTGTACAATAGCAAAAAGATGGAAGCAACCAAGGTGCCCATCAATGGATGAATGGATAAATAAATTATGGTATATTCACACAATGGAATACTACGCAACGATAAAGAACAGTGAGGAATCTGTGAAACATTTCACAACATGGAGGAACCTGGAAAGCATTATGCTGAGTGAAACTAGTCAGCTGCAAAAGGACAAATATTGTCTAAGACCACTATTATAAGAACTTGAGAAATAGTTTAAACTGAGAAGAAAACATTCTTTTGTGATTACGAGACGGGGGAGGGAGGGTGGGAGGGGGCATTCACTAATTAGATAGTTGATAGGAACTACTTCAGGTGAAGGGAAAGACAGTACATGATACAGGGGAGGTCAGCATAACTGGACTAAACCAAAAGCAAAGAAGTTTCCTGAATAAACTGAATACTTCAAAGGCCAGCGTAGCAGGGCAGGGGTCTGGGGACCATGGTTTCAGGGGACATCTAAGTCAATTGGCGTAATAAAATCTATTAAGAAAACATTCTGCATCCCACTTTGAAGAGAGGCGTCTGGGGTCTTAAAGTAGCCATCTAAGATGCATCAATTGGTCTCAACCCACCTGGATCAAAGGAGAATGAAGAACACCAAAGAGACAAGGTGATTACGAGCCCAAAAGACAGAAAGGGCCACATGAACCAGCGACTACATCATCCTGAGACCAGAACTAGATGGTGCCTGGCTACAACCAATGACTGCCCTGACAGGGAACACAACAGAGAACCCCTGAGGGAGCCGGTGACCAGTGGGATGCAGACCCCAAGTTCTCGTAAGACCAGACTTAATGGTCTGACTGAGACTAGAAGGACCCCGGTGGTCATGGCCCCCAGGCCTTCTGTTGGCCCAGGACAGGAACCATTCCCAAAGCCAACTCTTCGGACATGGATTGGACTGGACAGTAGGTTGGAGAGGGATGCTGGTGAGGAGTGAGCTTCTTGGATCAGGTGGACACTTGAGACTATGTTGGCATCCCCTGCCTGGAGAGGAGATGAGAGGGTGGAGGGGGTTAGAAGCTGGCGAAATGGACACGAAAAGAGTGGAGGGAGAGAGCGGGCTGTCTCATTAGGGGGAGAGTAATTGGGAGTGTGTAGCAAGGTGTATACAGGTTTTTGTGTGAAAGGCTGACTTGATCTGTAAACTTTCACTTAAAAAAAAAAAAAGCATAATAAAAATTATTAAAAAAAAAAAAAGTAGGGAGGAAGAAGACCAAAAACATATATCACACACAGATACACTCCTCATGGAAAGAAAACTAGAAAGATAGGAACTTAAATATTGATGATCTCGGAGCGATGGGATAATTATGAACTTTATTTTCTTCTTGGTGCTTTTTGGCATTTCCCAAAGTTTCTGCGGTAAAATGCATTGCTTGCACATTTACAAAAAAAGACTTGTATTTTTACAAAAGCCACTGTAAGAAGTTCCGGAATCCTCTTTCTTCTGAAACAACCCCCAGGGGAATTCTCAATGGCAGGTTTCTCTTCCTTCCCCACACTTTCCCTCCTTATGGTCAGCAGCCCCCACCTGCAGCAATCTCTACACTGGTGTCTGATTCTTCACTTAGTGAGCCAGGAGAGTGGTCTTTGTGGGTGAGTCTGTGTTGCATGGTGCTCTCTGAGGTGGTTATATCCTGAGGTTTGCCCTAGATCACCTCACTGCTAAGCACCCCCACAATAGACCCCTTCAAAACAGGAAAGGGCTTTTGTGGTCATGGTGTTTGCATCTTCTCTCTCAATGCAATCAAGGAACTGGTTCCCAGCCCTTTCAATGGGGCTAATTGCCAACAGAAACTCCCTAGCAAATATTTGACTGAAGAGGGGGTGGGTGGGGATGGGGGGAGTTTTCACTCAGTGAATTGGGAAACAGATTATTCCAGAGTTTGGCCCTTAGCTGGACTCCATGAAGCCTGACCCAGGCCTGTACCTGTTCTGTGCAGGTGCTTGGAGGAGCTAGATTGAGGTAGGATGAGGAGGAGACCAGCCAGTCTGCAGGCATGTGAAACTGGTTTCTGACCCTGGTAGCCCATCCCCTAAACATAGCCAAGAGAGAAGGACCTACAATCAACACATGTCATGGAATTGTCTCCAGGGATTTTTATACTTGCCTCTTGTTTGGGATAAAGACTGTCCCAGATACCTTCTTTGGGTTATCACACAGCCCTGGTAAATACCAGGCATAGGTACCCAATGAATGCTTGTTGCACTGTGAGCTGGGAGATCTTAGCCAAGTCCTTCTCTCTGGCTTGCTCCTAGAAAAGCAGGGTGGGGTGCGCTGAGCTAGACCACCTACTTTCCTTCAGGTTCTAACATCCATTAAGTGGGTCCTGAGGTGCCTAGATATAATGCATGTTGCTATGATGCTCAACAGGGCTCAGCAGAGCTTCCAGACTAAGACAGGCTAGAAAAAAAGGCCCGGCCATCTACTTCCAAAAATCAGCCACTAAAAACCCTACAGGTCACAATTGTCTGATCTGCAACTAATCATGGGGATGTTGGGGGGGACCAGGCAGCATTTTGTTCTGTTGTGCATGGGGTCCCCATGAGCCGGGGGCTGACTCAACACCAGTTAACAACAGAAAAAACAATCCTGGTTGAAGAAAGCAGGATGGAATTAATAGACTTCCAAAACATTCTGCAAACCCGGAAGTTTGACAGCACACTTGTTGGCAAGGCTGTGGGGAACCACAGGCTCTCACACATTGCTGTGGGAATCCAAAACGGAGGCAATTTACCTTTCCTTCCTAAAGATATCTGCACATGGTTTATATATAAGGTTATGCACTTCAGCTCTGTCTGTAATAGCAAAATTGGAAATATCTCAGGTGTCCATCAGTTTGGGATTGGTTAAATAAACAATGATACATACTCACAAAGGAATACTTTATAGCTATAAAAAACAGCAAAGGAGTGCTCTAAGATCTGATATGAATTAAGTGAAATTAAGCGGAAACAAAAAAGCAAGACTCAGAACAGAGTACCTAGTATTTCACTTCTATGTAAAAAAGAGACCCCCATGTGTCTGTCAGTTTGTCATACTGTGGGGGCTTGCGTGTTTCTGTGATGCTAGAAACTATGCCACCACTATTCAAATACCAGCAGGGTCAGCCATGGCAGACAGGTTTCGGCTGAGCTTCCAGACTAAGACAGACTAGGAAGAAGGATCCGGCAGTCTACTTCTGAAAAGATTTAACCAGTGAAAACCTTGTGAATAGCAGTGGGGCATTGATATAGTGCTGGAAGGTGAGCCCTTCAGGTTGGAAGACACTCAAAGGATGACGGGTAGAGCAGCCTCCTCAAAGGAGAGTCAACCTTAATGATGTGGATGGAGTCAACCTTTTGGGACCTTCATTTGCTGATGAGGTACAACTCAAAATGAGAAGAAACAACTGCAAACATCCATTAATAATCAGAACCTGGAAAGTATGAAGTGTGAATCTAGAAAAATTAGAAGTCATCAAAAATGAAATGGAATGCAGAAGCATTCATATCCTAGACATTAGTGAGCTGAAATGGACTGGTATTAGCCATTTTGAATCAGACAATCATATGGTCTGCTATACTGGGAGTGACAATCGAAGAAGAATGTTGTTGCATTCATTATCACAAAGAACATTTCAAGATCTTTCTTGGAGCACAACCCTGTCAGTGATAGGATAATATCCATATGCCTAGGACACAGTGGCTGCAACAATGAGCTCAAGCATAACAACGATTTTAAGGATGGCTTATGACTGGGCAGTGTTTCACTCTGTTGTGCATAGGGTCGCTATGAGTTGGAACTGACTCGACGGAACCTAACAACAACAACAAGAAAGACCAGTTAATATGACTGTTATTCAAATTTATGTACCAACCACTAAGGCCAAAGATGAAGAAATTGAAGATTTTTACCAACTTCTGCAGTCTGAAATTGATCAAATATGTAATCAGGATGCATTGATAATTATTGGAGATTGGAATGCAAAAGTTGGAGACAGAGAAGAAGGATCAGTAGTTGGAAAATATGGCCTTGGTGAAAGAAACAATGCCAGACATGATAGAATTTTGCAAGACCAACAACATCTTCGTTGCAAATACCTTCTTCACCAACATAAACGGTGACTATACACATGGACCTTGCCAGATGGAATACACAGGAATCAAATTGACTATGTCTGTGGAAAGAAATGATGGAAAAGCTCAATATCACCAGTCAGAACAAGGCCAGGGGCCAACTGAGGAATGGGCCATCAATTGCTCATGTACAAGTTGAAACTGAAGAAAATTAAAACAAGTTGATGACAGCCAAAGTACGACCTGGAGTATATCCCACCTGAATTTACAGAACATCTCAAGAATACATTTGATGCGTTGAACGCTAATGACTGAAGACCAGATGAGCTGTGGAACGACATCAAGGAAATCATACATGAAGAAAGCAAGGGGTCATTGAGAAGACAGGAAAGAAAGAAAAGACCAAAATGGATGTCAGAAGAGACTCTGCAACTTGCTCTTGAACGTTGAGCAGCTAAAGCAAAAGGAAGAAATGATGAAGTAAATGAGTTGAACAGAAGATTTCAAAGGGCCCCTCGAGAAGAAAAAGTAAATATTATAATGGCATGTACGAAGACCTGGAGATGAAAAACCAAAATGGAAGAACACGCCCTGCATTTCTCAAGCTGAAAGAACTGAAGAAAAAACTCAAGCCTCGAGTAGTGATATTGAAGAATTCTATGGGTAAAATGTTAAATGACTCAGGAAACATCAAAAGAACATGGAAGAAATACACAGAGTCACTACACCGAAAAGAATTGATCGATGTTCAACCATTTCAGGAGGTGCCATATGAGCAAGAACCAATGGTACTGAGAGAAGAAGTCCAAGCTGCACTGAAGGCACTGGTGAAAAACAAGGCTCCAGGAATTGACGGAATACCAGCTGAGATGTTTCAACAAATGGATGCAGCGCTGGAAGTGCCCACTCGTCTATGCCAAGAAATTTGGAAGACAGCTACCTGGCCAACTGACTGGAAGAGATCTATATTTACTCCTATTCCCAAGAAAGGTGATCCAACCGAATGTAGAAATTATTGAAAAATATCATTAATATCACACATAAGTAAAATTTTGCTGAAGATCATTCAAAAGCAGCTGCAACAGTATATTGACAGGGAACTGCCAGATATTCAAGCCAGATTCATAAGAAGATGCAGAATCAGAGATACCATTGCTGATGTCAGATGGAGCCTGGCTGAAAGCAGAGAATACCAGAAAGACGTTTACCTGTGTTTTATTAACTACGCAAAGGCATTCGACTGTGTGGATCATAACAAATTATGGATAACATTGCAAAGAATGAGAATTCCAGAACACTTAATTGTGCTCATGAGGAACCTGTGCATAGATCAAGAGGCAGTTGTTTGGACAGAACAAAGGGATACTGAATGGTTTAAGGTCAGGAAAAGTGTGCCTCAGGGTTGTATCCTTTCACCATATCTATTCAATCTGTATGCTGAGCAAATAATCTGAGAAGCTGGACTTTATGAAGAACTGGGCATCAGGATTGGAAGAAGACTCGTTAACAACCTGCGTTATGCAGATGACACAATCTTGCTTGCTGAAAGTGAAAAGGACTTGAAGCACTTACTAATGAAGATCAAATACCACAGCCTTCAGTATGGATTGCACCTCAACATAAAGAAAACAAATGAGCAACGTCATGATAAACAGACAAAAGATTGAAGTTGTCAAGGACTTCATTTTACTTGGATCCGCAATCAACAGCTATGGAAGCAGCAGTCAAGAAATCAAAAGATGCATTGCATTGGGTAAATCTGCTGCGAAGGTTCACTTTAAAGTGTTGAAAAGCGGGGATGTCACCTTGAAGACTAAGGTGCACCTGACCCAAGCCATGGTATTTTCAATCGCATCATATGCATGTGAAGGCTGGACGATGAATAAGGAAGACGGAAGAAGAATTGATACCTTTGAATTGTGGTGTTGGCAAAGAATATTGAATATACCATGGACTACCAAAAGAATGAACAAATCTGTCTTAGAAGAAGTACAACCAGAATGCTCCTTAGAAGCAAGGCTGGCGAGACTGCGTCTTACATACTTTGGACATGCTGTCAGAAGGGATCAGTCCCTGAAGAAGGACATCATGCTTGGCAGAGTATAGGGTCAGTGGAAAAGAGGAAGACCCTCAATGAGGTGGACTGACATAGTGGCTGCAACAACGAGCTCAAGCATAGCAATGACTGTAAGAATGGTGTAGGACCAGGCAGTGTTTCGTTCTGTTGTGCATAGGGTCACTATGAGTCGGAACCGACTCGATGGCACCTAACAACAACAACAGTACCTCTGGCTGATGCTGAGAGGTGAAGAAGTATAGAAAGCCTTGTTGCTCTGCAGCAGGTGAGGTCAGAGAATCCTTACTCATTTTTTGGAGAGCAGTTAGGGGAAGAACAATTGCTGGAAGTGTTCTGTAGAGCATGAACAAGGTATGGGAAGCCATGTTAACAAATCACAGTACTTTGAGAGGTTGATGATAACCTAGAAGTGGAATTAGGTCCATTCTTGTCCAGATAACTTTTTTAAAAAATGGCTATATTGAGGTATAATTTACATATCATAAACTTTGACACATTTTAAAAGTGTACATTTCAATGAATTTTAGTAAATCTACGGAGTTGTGCAACCATCACCATAATCTAAATGTAGAACATTTCCATCATTCCAAAAAGAAACCTTGTGCCATTTGCGGTCACTCTCTCTTCCCTCCCCTAGCCCCAGGCAAACACTAATCTACTTTCTGTGTCTATAATCTACTTTTTGCCTTTTCTGGACATTTCATATACATGAATTCTGTAATATGTGATCATTGGTGTCTTCTTTCATTTAGCATAATGTTTTTTGAGGTTCATTCATCTTGTAGCATGAAGCAATACTTCATTTCTTTTTACTGCTGAATAGTATTCCATTGCTTTGCTATATCACGTTTTGTCAATCCATTCACCAGCTGATGGACATTTATGTTGTTTCCACTGTTTGACTATTATGAATAATGCTGCTATGATCATTTGCTGCAAGTCTTTGTGTGGACATGTATTTTATTTCTCTTGGGTAGACGCCTAGGAGTGGAATTGCTGGGTCATACTATAAATTTGTATTTAACATATTAAGAAACTACTGAACTTTTTTCCATAACAGCTGTACCATTTTATAAGCCCACCAGTAATGTACGAGGGTTCTGGTTTCTCCACATTCTGGCCAGCACTTGTGATTGTCTTCGTTTGTATTGTCTTTGTTGTATTGTCATTGTCTCTTTGATTGTAGCCAGTAAGTTTGAAGTGTTATCTCTTTGTGGTTTTAATTTGCATTTCCTTAATGACTAATGATGTTGAGCATCTTTTCATGTGCTTGTTGGCTATTTGTATATCTTCTCTGACCATTTTTAGATTGGGCTATTTGCCTTCTTAATACTTCAGAAAGAATTTGCCTGTAACTCTACTCTGATCCATTTACCTCAACCTTGAACTTCTGACGTCTTCCCTCAACTACCATTTGCACATGGGGTTGTTTACTTACTACCACTTATTCCAGTAGTGAAATGTCACCCTCAGGGATAGCCCACATCCCACACTGCCACTGCATTTCTCTAGTCAACTTCATCTCCTACTCTTGGTAATGACTACTATTTCAAACCTTCTCCAATAATCCTTAAGCCTCCAACCTCTCCTAGATTCCCTTCTTGGCAAATAACCTTCTCAGAGAAAACTGAAGCCATCATATGAGAAGTTCTTTTGAAATCTTCTTTAAAGTCCTGCATCTAAGTGCATCTGCACCCAACCTCCTAGTCCATTAAACCCACTGCCATCGAGTCGATTACCAACTCATAGCGACCCTATAGGACAGAGTAGAACTGCCCCATAGAGTTTCCAAGGAGCACTTGGCAGATTTGAACTGCTGACCTCTTGGTTAGCAGCCGTAGCACTTAACCACTACGCCACCAGGGTTTCCATTAGAGAAGTTAAATGGTCTAAGCCTCAAACAAGAACGAAGCCATTCCCTTCACCTGTGCTTTGGAACTTCTCTCCACTATCAACCATACCTCTTCTCTCCAGAATATTGCATTCTCCTTCCCCTCATCATCATTAAAACAGGATCAAGTTCCTTTAATTAAAAAAAAAAAAAAAAATCCTTCCTTGGCCCCATATCCTCCTCAGCTATCCTGTCTCCTTCCTTTCATTGGCAAACTCCATGAAAGTGTTGTCAGTATACACTGTCTCCATTTCCTTACTTACCACTTACTCTTTAACCCACTTCCCCCCATCATTTCTGCTGCAACCCTTGCTAAAGTTACACCTTATGTCAACAAATCAAATGGACACTTTCCAATCCTCATCTTACTGGATGTCTCAGTTGCATTGGACATAGCTGGCCACTCCTTCTTTATTGAAATACCTTTTTTCTTTGACTTCTGTGATCCCAGGCCATTCAAATTTTCTTCCCGCTTTACTGGGTGCTTATTCTCAGTCTCTTTGGTGGGCTCTTCTTTTCAAGGTGTGTTTCCCTCAGGGCTAGGTCCTGAGCTCTCTTCTTTCATCACTCTAACCTCCTCTTCAGGAATATCAACCCACAGACACATTTATTTCTCTAACCCAGACTTCTTCTCAGAGTGCCAGATTCTTATGCCCAACGACCTACTTCACATCTCCCCTTGGCTGTTACAGAGCACCTCACACTAATTGTGTCCAACAACATCGCCTGCCTGATCTTTCAGTGTTTTCTATTTGGGTGAATGAAAGCATCCTCCATTTGGTTGCACACCAGACATCCAGGAGCTATGCTTGTTACTCTGTCCATTTCTAATCCACCACCAAGTCTTGTCAATTCTATCTCCCAACAGTCTCAAATCCATCAATTTTCCTTCATCTCTACTACCACCACGTAAGCCTGAGCTGCCATCATCTTGTCTGTTGCAATAACCACCTAAGTGGTCTCTTCATATTCATTTTGACTGCTTAATCAATGTTCTACCCTGACCCAGATTATTATTTTTTTTAAACACAAGTAAAATTATGTTATTCTGCTTCAAATCTTTCCATTGTTTTCCATGGATCCTTAATGTGTTCTACAAGGTATGTATAAGATGGTTCCCGCTTACCTCTCCTTGTCTCTTGTACATATTCCCCTTGTTCTCTGCATTCCAGCCTCCTAGGTCTTTCTGTGTCTAGGGCTCACCAAGCTCCTTCCTGCCTCACAGACTTTGCATTTGTTTTCTTTAAGTCTGGAAAGCTTGCTCACTCCCAATCTACCCCCTTTAATCTGGTTAATTTGTGTTCTTCAGAGTTCAGTTCAGGGTCATTTCTCTAGGGCAATATCCCTTGACACCCATTCCACGTTCCTTACACTTCTTTACCTTAGACACTTATCTCAGTTTAAAATTAATTGTACATTCATGGATATAATTTTGATTAATTTCTGTGTCCTTCACAAGATGATATTCTCCTGGAGAGCCGGTATCATGTCCGTTTCTGCTCACCGTTATATCTCTGGTAGAGTACAGTGGCTGGCATGTAGTAGACACTCGATAAATATTTTCAAAGGAATAAATGAAATAAATCTTGCACCTGGCTCAGGTGATTCAATTGTTTGTTCATTCATTCATTTATTCATCAAGTTTTGATTGAGCCTTTCTCATACACTAAGTACCATGATGAGGGCTGGGCATAAGGGATGAGAAAGATACGGTCTTTGAGGGAGCTGGGTATATCTGCAAATAATCCAAATATCCTTTGTGCTCTAATCAGGCACACATCTAGCGCTGCAGAAGCAAACCTGAGGAGGTGATTAGCTCTGCCTGAAGTGACCAGATAAGGCCTTACAGGGGATGTTACATCTGAACTGGGTCCTGATGAATGGAGGTTTGCCCAGGGGGAAGGCCATGGCAGGCAGAAGAAGTAGCATGTACAAAGGCACGATGATATGAGAGGGAACAGCAAGTAGTACTGCATGTCTGGAGCCCGGGATTCACAAAGCCGAGTGGTAGGGAACGGGAGAGGCAGCAGAGAAGGCTGGCAAAGCTGATAGGGCAGATGGGCATGGAGGGGGTTGCAAATGGGGGGTTAGAGGTGACGTGATCAGAGCCAGAGAGTAGGTAGAGAATTCCCACAGGTGGAGAGATGAAAGGTGGATCAGGGTGAGCACAGTGATTACTGGTGGAAGCTATTAGTCTGATTTGTGTAAGGGATGGGTCAGCATGGCACAAGAGTGGTCATTCCCTCCTCTGGTCAGAGCTGCCAAAGACCGTGGTCAACAGCTTAGGGTAGACCAGCGTGTCTCACCCTCCCTAATGCCCTGCTTGGCCAAGGACCAAGAGATGCCAAGGCAGAAGAGGCTTTACCTGACACAGAGGTGAACTTTAGAGTCTATGAGGTCCTCTGCCCTCCACGTGGCCACTGAAGAAGTCTGTGTATGCTTTCTTTTCCCAAAGAGGAGGAATGAAAAGTATTCTTTGGACAGAATGTGACAAGATTTAAATTGACACTGAGACAGTGCCAAGTCCTAGAAGTACTGATCGGGTAGGCCCTTGGCTCTGATGGAGTCCCTAGGTGGTACAGTTAAGTGCTCAGCTGCTAACTAAAAGCTTGGTGGTTCAAATGCACCCAGAAGCTCCTTGGAAGAAAGTCCTGGCAGTCTACTTTGGAAAGATCACAGTCACTGAAAACCCTATGGAGCGCAGTTCTACTCTGACACACATGGGGTCGCCATGAGTCAGAATCGACTCCACACAGCACTGCTGTTTCAAATATCCAACAAACCCACTAGGAGATTACAGGGCCCTAAGGAGTTTTTAGAATTGTGTTTATTTTATTTTCTGAAGCTTTGAATTATGGGTGTGGTTTGTTGCCTATAACACTCACTTGTCTTTGAAAGGAGATTGAGATGACCTGATCAGGTTAGGGTTCAGGGTCAAGTGGAGGGCCACTTCTCTAAGGCAGTGGTTCTCAGCGCTACCTCAGTATTAGAATCACCTGGGGAACTTAAAAAACTCCCAAGGCTGGGGCCCTACCCTGCAGAGGTTTTGACTTAATGGGTCTGCAGTGGTGCCCAGGCATTAATGGTGGTCTGAACGTTTCCTAGGTGATTCTACTGTATAGTTTAGGAGGAGAACCACAACTCCAAAGTCTGGTTCCCCAAAGTCCTTCACCAAATTCACCATTGATTAAAACCCAGGTGTCCTGCCTCCTGCTTAGTGCCCTCAGGGAAGACCATGTGCCCTTTATATGAAGAAGACGGGTTTCACCTGACCTCAGCTGCTATCCCTTATGCCTTGAACCCTGAAGACAAAGGGGCTGGAGCACCCAACGGAGATGTTGAAGTCACAAACACAAGCAGCCCTCCTCTCCCACTATTCCTTGCGATGTTGGTTGGAATACAAATTTAGCCTATAGTGGGTTGGTTGTTTTTGAACCTCCCCCACAAAGTTCTGTATGGGAAATCTAGTTAAGAGCCTTCTTCCTGGGGGAGGTTGAGAGTAACAGCTGCTCCTCACCAGGACTGTTGGTCCTGCCAGGATGTAGTCCCGGCTGTTGCCCCTTGAGTCTAAAGCCTTTCATCCCCGAGGACTGGCTCACATTTCAGGCTGCCATCCTGAAACGCAGACTTTCTCTTCACCCAAAAACCTAAACCAAACTCGTTGACATCGTGTCGATTCTGACTCATGGCAACTCCATGTGTTTACAGAATAGAACTGAGCTCCATAAGGTTTTCTTGGCTGTGATCACCAGGCCTTTCTTCTGTGGCACTGCTGGGTGGGTTCATACCGCCAACCTTTTGGTTTGTGGCCAAGCACAAACTTTTTGCGTCACCCAGCAACCTCTTTCTCTCCACAGCTGTTGCAAATACATATCCTGGGCTATGAGGACAGAGGCATCTCCATCCTGGGAGCTGTAGCTTATCTCATGCTTTACATTTTTGGGAAGGGGTATTGTGTAGTCACTAGACCAACTATCCTTCTCACTTGCCTGCCCCTACTATAGAGGATAGAAAGCAAAAATACTGGATCTTCCCAGACTCCTGCATCAAGTGAAGTCATGTTATAGCCAAGGAGATGTAGGAGAAAATCCCTGGGAAAGGCATAAAAGGCAAAGACTAACTAAGAGAAATCTCTTGTTACGCTTTGTCCCTTCACACTTCCTCCTTATTCTTGCCTGGATTGTGGATGCAATGCTGGACGTGTAGCAGCCATCCTACGACCAAGTGGGGACAAGCATGAGGTTGAAGCCCTATGTGCTAATGATGGTGAAGCAGAAAGATGAAAAGAGGCTGGGTCCTGAAGCTGTTGCTTCAGCCTGGAATTGTCAATGCCTGGACTTCTTGTTGCATGAAACCAACAATTTAAGCTCCAATAGTAGGGTTTTTTGTTTCTTGCACCTGAAACATAGCCCTACCTGATACGTAAGTCAGTTTTCTGTGCTTGTTTTGGCAGGTGGGTGCAAGAAGATGGTCTTCAGAAAAGCATACCGATGTGAAAAGATTATTCAAGTAAATGAGAGGGACCTAGATTCTAGTCCCAGTTGTTGAACATCTAGGCTGTGTGTTCAGGGGGAAGTTACTTAGCCTTACCAAAGTACCGTATACTAGCTGCAAAATAGCAATAATACCTGTCTCACCCCCTAGGGTTATTTTGAAAATAAAATGAGGTAGAAGTGTGAAAGTATTTTTAAGGCTGTGAAGCAATGTCTGTGGGTCAAGTTTTGTGATTGTGAACAAATGGCACAAGTGCTTGTTACCAGTGGTCCCTGGATTAGCAGTTACCTTGACAGCCAGATTCCTCCAAAATGCCTGTTTCCAGTTGCCTGGAGCCAGAGACAGAACTCCCAGTGTCTGGAATCAGCCAGGAAAGAGATGGCCTGGGGAAACCACTGCAGCTGAGATTCCAACCCCCATCCAGCCCTCACTTTCCTCTACCTCTCTGTGTCCCCAGAGGGACTAAATTTGCCGGAGAGTAGGACTGATGACAGAATCCTGGGACACTGGAAGGAACAGGGACCATGTTTCCTTCACAGTGAAGCTAAAAAGCTAACAAGCAGCCCCCCAGCATCTCCAGAGTTCTCCCAGCAAAGGGGAGCTCTCACCCCCCTGGGAATGCTCAGATTGTTACAATGGGCTACACCTCATGGAGCCAAAAATGCCCCTAGTTCTTTCTTTGAGAACTACACAGAGTGGTCCAGTCCTGTCTGCACGAGGCAGCCCTTCAGGTATCCTTTTTGTTTGAGCTAAAAGTTCCCTCTTTCTTCAACTTGTTCAGCTACCTGAGGCTACATTTAGACCCATTCTATGCAAAGATGCCCTTGAATGTTTCACAAAACTAATATGGGGTGGTGGGGGGAGGACACAGACAGGTAAACAACTACAGAACAGTATGACAAGCTGTGGTAGACAAGTACAAAGGGCATGGGAGCCCAGGTGAGAGACTAAATATTTCTGTGCAAAACTGGGGGGGGGGGGGCGAGGGAGAGGGGGGAGGGAGGCAAGGAAGGCCTGAGGTATAGCTTCAGAGAGAAGGTGATATTCCATGAGAAAGAATAATGGTGATTTTGCAGGGGCCAAGCGTTGGAGTCAGAGGTTACAGGTGATACAGGTTCAAGTCAGTTAAGGGTATAATTTGGTGTGGCTAGCCCTTCTGGGTTAGCCCTGGTGGTGCAATGGTTAAGTGCTCAACTGTAACCTAAATGTTGGAACCCATGCAGTGACTCCGTGGGAGAAAGACCTGTTATCTTAGTCATCTAGTGCTGCTATAACAGAAATACCACAAGTGGACGGCTTTAACAAAGAGAAGTTTATTCCCTCACAGTCCGGTAGGCTACAAGTCCAAATTCAGGGCGTCAGCTCCAGGGTAAGGCTTTCTTCTCTCTGTAGGCTCTGGAGGAAGGACCTTGTCATCAGTCTTCCCTTGGTCTGGGAGCACTGCAGCGCAGGAACCTCAGTTCCAAAGGACACGCTCTGCTCCTGGCACTGCTTTCTTGGTGGTATGAGGTCCCCAACTCTCTGCTTGCTTCCCTTTCCTTTTATCTCTTGAGAGATATAAGGTGGTACAGGCCACACCCCAGGGAAACTTCCTTTACATAGGATCAGGGATGTGGGTTGAGCAAGGGTGTTACATCCCACCCTAATCCTCTTTAACCACGGGCAGAGATTATAATTTATAATACACAGGAAAATCACAAAATGGAGAACAACCACACATGGGCTAACCAAGTTGACACATATTTTGGGGGGGCACAATTCAATCCATTACACCTGGTGATCTGCTCTTGTAAAGATTCAGCCCAAAAAACCCTATGGGGCAGTTCTACTCTCTCACTCGAGGTCTCTGTGAGTCAGAATAGGCACCCAACAACAATAATTTTTTTAACAACAATAGAATCCCATCGCTGATGTTGCAGGGAAAACCCTCCCAATAGAGATTATTATTCTGAGTCTGCAAGTGGAAAAATTGAGGCTCAGAGGGATCAGAGAATCTGCTTGAGGCAAGATACCCTAGTGAAATGGTGTGAAGCCTGCTCATTTGCTCTGCGGCCTAACCTCTCCAGGTCTCTGGGTCCTTATCTGTAGAATGGAGATAATGATAGTGCCGTTCTCTTAGAGCGTTTTGTGCATGAAGTGAGTTAATACACATAAATGCCTGAAAATAGTGCCCTGTACATCTTAAATGATTGATGTCAGTTGTTAAAAGGTACGTGGCTTCTCTGGGTTATAAAACCATGCCCTTATCTCCAAATTCTACCCTCTTCCCCCTGCTCAGGAGGGCAGGCACAGATCAGCAGTCAGACGGACGGGTTTGGAGTTGCCTTTTATTCCCAACAATACGGTATTTGTTTGCATGTTGAAAATTCCTCCACGCCTAAGTCTCTGGACACTTGTGTAAGTTAAAACATACACACTACAAAGATGTACTTGTTGGCAAAGTGTTCCAGTGTCTCTGAATCAAGTGCCTTCTGCCACTACACTGCCCGGTCCTCCGGGGACTAGAATCCCTCCATAGCATCTACACTCTCAAGATGGCGGGGAGAAGGAACACTCTCGCCTGGTTCAGATGGCTTTGGCTGTGCACCAAGGTTACGCGGGTGGAAGTACGGAGAGGTGAGTTCAAATCCTGCAGCGTTCACTGTATTCTCTCCCCTCCTCAAAGCCTGTACTCTGTCTCCTACAGTCTACTGCAACTTTTCTGTCTTAATAAAGCCGAATTATGTAAATTTCAAAGCCTCATGCCGCAGTCAAGCATACAGCAGAAATCACTACATGTCGAGTGATTAATTAAGACATTCTCCATTCTGTATGGGAGAGAGAGAAGGAAACTGAAGGAAGGGAAAGGAAAGGGAGAGCTCCTAAGCAACACAGCATGGGCATCAGTTCTTTAATCTAGTTATTAAACTAATATCTCTGTCTCCAAGGCCACAGTCATTTCTACCATGCTAACTAGCTCCTTGTCTGACTGACTGATTTCTGTGAATGGCACTGCCATTTTGTCAGCCACCACGTTCAAAATATGAATCATCTTTGGCTCTTCCCTCTCCAGTAGTGCCCAATTCTTACTGATCTCCAAGTACAGCATCTCTCTAGAATCTATTCCCACCTTTTCTCATTCTCTCTGGCACCCTTGGGTGTGGCCTGAGCTAGCTCTTGCCTGTGCTATTTCAGTAGCATCTTAACTGGCCTTCTTACCTCTATTCTTCCTTCCCTGCTCATTTTGTGCTTGCTTGCTCTCAGGGTAGTCTACTTAGTAGTGTCTTAGTAAACTGGCTTTCTGAAAAACAAAAGCCCGGATTCATAGTGCTTCTCCATTTCCATGGGTAAATACACCAGGGTTGAGTCCAGCTTCCAATGCGAGGTCACTGAAGGAGGAGCTGGGCAGAGATGTGCAGCATCAGCACACTACAAACTGGCTCCAGGACGCTGCTGCCTGATAATCTTTCTAATGAAGTGTTCACCACAGTCTTAAGACTTAAATATGCACTTCTTAACCTGGGATTTAAGGCCTCCCATAAAATACTGTCCTTCATATAGGAGAAATCGTCTAGGGCAATTTCCTGCAAAAGACCTCTTTAAAGTGTTAAAAAGTAAAGATGTCACTTTAGGGACTAAGGTACCTGACCCAACCCATGGTGTTTTCAATCACCTCATATGCATGTGAAAGCTGGGCAATGAATAAGGAAGACCAAAGAAGAACTGATGCCTTTGAATCATGGTGTTGGTGAAGAATATTGAATATACCATGGACTGCAAAAAGAACGAACAAATCTGTCTTGGAAGAAGTACAGCCAGAATGCTCCTTAGAAGTAAGGATGGTGAGACTTCGTCTCACATACTTTGGATGTGTTATCAGGAGGGACCAGTCCCTGAAGAAGGCTACCATGCTGGTAGAGGGTCAGCAAAAAAGAGGAAACCCTCAACAAGATGGATTGACACAGTGGCTGCAACAACGGGCTCAAGCATAGCAATGATCATGAGGGTAGTGTAGGATTGGGCAATGTTTCATTCTGTTGTACATGGGGTTACTTTGAGTCGGAACTGACTCGACAGCACCTAACAACAACAACAACATAGCCAGCTTACTCAGATGATCTTCTATCATACCATACATGGGCCCATGCAGACTGGCAAGGCTTCTGATCTCCAGTTCAATTCTTGTTTTCCCATCTTTGTGCCTTCATTTGTACTGGTCTCTCTGCCCATCAGAAAAAATCCTTCCAATTCTTCAAGACACACCTCACATGCTACCCACCTCCTCTAAAAAGACTTTGAATTTCCTTGAAGTAAATAAGCCATCCCCCTTCTTTGGAGCCCAATGGCATTTCATTTGTGCCTTTGCTATGATCCTTATCATATTCAGCTATGTATTTGGTTAGAAGTTGGCTCCTCTTGGTAACTTTTATTAGGTTATAATTTTCTTGAAGGCAAGGACGATTATTTCTTTGTTCCTGAAGTACGTAGCATATTTTCTTGCACATAGTAGGTACATAAAAAATATTTGTTGAAATGAATTTACCCATTTTCTCTGTTAGGATAAGACATTATTTTTTTCACATTCCAGAACGGGGAAGAGATTTCTATTCCAGAGCTGGACCACTCCATTCTATCGCTGGGCCCAACCCTGCATCACTCACTGTGGACCCTTCCCCTTCGCCTTTCTGGGCTCCGACCTTGGACAGTGGAAGCCTTTGGCTCCTAAACCAGGCCTCTCACTCATACTTTGCTTTCCAGGAAGTCAAGATCATCTCAGGCCAAACCTAATGCCTCCTCCCAAGAGCATCATGTAAAGCACTGGTTGGATTGATTTCTGGCTAGGGTCAGAAAGTTCAGCATTTGCCTAAAATCCAGGCCTGGCCTCAGGTGACCCAGGAAGCCTCGGTAGTTGAGCCAGAGCCAGGGTAATTCTGCTAGGCCTGGTGCTGAGCTGTGGCCTGGCCTCCTCTGCTCTCAGCCTAAGCTGCCAGAGTCGCCAGGGCCCCTAGTGTGAAGGAATTTGAGTTCTAACTTTAGGTGGCTACGTGGCTGATGGCTGTGTTTGTGAATATCTCATTCCTACTTTGGTTGCCCAGCTGGTGGGAACAGAACGGGTAGTCATGGGACTGTCATCATGTGCTGTCCAGGTTAACATGTAGCATTTCTATTACTATTAACAGACTTTCTGCTCCTCACTCCATCTGTTCTCTGAAATAATTGCAGTTGTACAGACCATGCCTTCGCTACAGGCAAGCTCTGGGGAAGAGGATAGTGCTTTTATGGAAAAAAAAAAAAAGTGTTAAAAAATAACAGCAAACACGAGAAGAGAGTGGGAATGGAGCTAACAGCAGATTTCCAATTTCTGTCGGATTCCGGCCTGCAAAGGTGGCGTTTTCACACTTGTTCGGGGTGACCAAGCTCAGGCAGATGGGGGTGAGTGGTCGGGCTGGTGGCTAAGCCTTTTGGAGGTGGTATTGGTCCCTAGAGGATCTGGCCCCAGCTGAGGTGGGTGGAACTTTGGACAGGCTGCTCAGTGAGGAGGTGCAGGAAGGGGTGGAGTCCCCAGCGCTAGACAGAGACATTTTGGATGGTATGGCCGCCTGCTGCTCAAAGGAGCTAGATGGTATCCAGGACAGGTTGGAGAACCAAGAAGGGCTGGTGTCCTCCATCAGGAATGGGGAGGTGGGGGTTTTGAGCTGAGCGCTCTCTGGTTCTCTGTTTCTCCATGTATAAAAAGAGAAGGAATCATCTCCACTACTTCCTTTCTTTAAGGGCTATTAGGATAATGAATAGATTATTACAAAATATTGAGAATTCTTCTGATGGAGGGTTAACAGATCTACAAAGGACAATTAAGACATGGTGTGTGAAATTCAATAACTATTAAAAGCACAAAGCAAATATTTGTGGATCTGAAACACCCTGATTTGGGAGCATAGTGTGTGTGGGTTTCCTTCTTTCCATGGGGTGCTAAAGGAGGCATAACTGTGAGTACAACAACCTGATGGAACCTTGTGATTTGTTCTGGCACCCTCCCTTTCACTGCTCAGCTTGTCCATGGGAGGGTCCCAGCACTGAGCTTCACATCTCATTCGACGAAGTTGAAGACAGTAGACTTATCTCTTTGTCCAAATGCCAATTGGAATGGCCCAGGGAGAAAGCTTTTTAGGAATGAACTTGAGGGGGAAAGAAATAAGTCAATTAAGAGCATATGACCATAAATGAATTAAGGGAATACGACCATGTGATTTGTAAGCCTTCTTGCAATTTCATGGAAGTGCTTTTATTTGAAAGAGACCTACAAAGCATGACTACTCAGCTGCAAATAAGATACTTGTTCTAGAATTTTTTTTTTTTTTTTTGGTGAGGCACTATTGTATAATATTCTCTAAACCCATCAAATGTTTTTTTTTTTTTTAATTCTGGAAAGGCTCAGCTAGAGAGTCAGAGAAGCCACCCTCTAATCATCACGGTACAAAAAATTTTTGAGGGACTGAATAGATTCTGACAGCCTTTCTTGAGGGGGGTGTGGAGAAGATAATATTTCACTTAAAATTACCCTCTGAACTGATTAGGATGTTCTAGATCTACCGAAACTAGATTAAGAGAATCACAAGGACTGGAGGGCTTTTATCGAAGTTTTTTAAAAATATGTGGGTGAGGGTGAAAATGTGGGAACAAACAGAACCTGATTCTCTTATTAAGAAATTGAGAGGGGGAGCTTTTGAGTTATTCCTGCCCTTGTTGATAAATTTTCTGAAAATTTTTTGGAAAATCCACAAATTCTTCTTTGGCCAAGACTTGGCTACCATTAAAACTAGTTGTCATCAATTTGAGTCTGACTCATGGTGACCCCGTGTGTGTCAGAGTAGAACTGTGCTCCATAGGGTTTTCAGTAGCTGATTTTTTGGAAGTAGATTGCCAGGCCTTTCTTCTGAGGTGCCTCTGGGTAGACTCAGACCTTTTGGTTAGCAGCTGAGCATATTAGCTGTTTGTACCCTTCAGGGACTTCAAAGACTTGATTGGATGGGAGGAAAGACTGTGAATTAGTTCTTTGAGAGAATGCTCATAGTAAAGACTAGTTACATTATACTCTGATTTTCAGGGTGTTTGCTTCCACCAATACCTCCTGATCTCCTCCAGGACAGGGACTGGCTGGGTCCTAGTGTCCTCAGCACTCAGCATGGTGCCTGACCTACACTAGATGACCTACTGCTGAGTGCATCAGCCAAGCAAATGCCTTTTCATTAAAAAAAAAAAAAAACTCTGGATGTATAAATTGATGTAATCAGTAATAAAAGATTATCAAACCAATAATAGCTACCCTTAATCAAGTCATATTATACTATTTGCCAGTCACTTTGTATCCCTAAACCAAAAAACCCCAAACCCCTTGCCATCAAGTCGATTCCAACTCATAGCAACCCTGTGGGACAGAGTAGAACTGTCCCATAGGGTTTCCAGGGAATGCCTGGTGGATTCGAACTGCCGACCTTTGGTTAGCAGCCGTAGCTCCTAACCACTATTCCTAACCTAACCACTATACCACCCTTAAAAAAAAAAAAATTTTTTTTTTTTTTTTTTTTTACCCTTAGCCTCTTTTAATTCTACAGCCATCACATGAACTCAGAGCTGTTATCTCCACTTTAAAGACTAGAAAACTGAGGCCTGGGGAGATTGAGTAGCTTGTCGAAGGGCACATTATTAGTAAATGTCAAAGTTCAAACCCAGTTCTGTCTGATTTCGAAGCTGGAGCTGTTGACCTGTGTGTTCTGCTGCCTTTGAGAGGAAGGAGTAGGACTTCTGGAAAGCACATTTATGCCTCCTCCCTAAACTCTTATTGTTCTTTGAGGGGTAAATAAATTAGTGGGAAGGGAAATGGTATAGTCTTTCAAAAGTGTTTGGCAAAGTTACTTTCAAAATGAAGAACCCTTGGTGTCCTTGACAGAGAACAGCCTAGAGGCTGCAAGCAACAAACAAAGCAACAAAAGAACCTCTTTCTCCATTCAATTCTAGAGGGAATCCTTCTGAGGCTCCGTTATAGACCTCTTATTCTACACATGTATATGAACTGTAAAGGAGCCCTGGTGATGCAACAGTTAAGTGCTTGGCTGCTAAGCAACTGAAAAGTTGGTGGTTCAAAGCCATCCAGCAACTCTGAGGGAGAGAGGCCCGGTGATCTGCTCCTGTAAAGATTGCAGAGAAGAAAACCTTATGGAGCAGTTCTACTCTGTCACACGGAGTCACTATGAGTTGGAATCGACTTGATGGCACCCAATGACAGTAACTTATCAACTGTATGGAAGAGGAAATGTTCAATGAAACCTCCAGGTAATCAGGTAATCCTTTGGCAAATGGGAATACTACCTCCAGGGATAAATCCAGGCTGACCCTGAGAGGCCAGGTAAGAGGAAAGACTGTTGGTAGATGAGGTCCTGGGAGGGCCCATGCCAGGCCAGGCCCTGGCAGAAAGAATCCTGTATGTATTTCTGGAAGGACAGTTTTCTCTTACAACTCAGAAAAGATATGAGAGTTGCTACACACTGCTCCTTAAAGACAGTAGCCCAAAGGGCTGCTGTGGCCTAGAAGGATAACGTAAAACTGGGATGGAAGCATGCATACCTTAGCATGCTACCTTGGGTAGAACCCCCACATGCTTGCACAGAGGCACTGTTCTCAGCCCTGAGTGCCACAGAAAGGGTACCCAAACGGTCAAGTGTAAGGAACGGGAGGGGGAGGCGCCATATGATGACAGGAGGAGATAAGGAGGGATCAAAGTATTTCCAATTACTAAGAGCAGAAATGTTCAAACACAGTCTTGGTCATCAAATCCTGGAAGAATGAACTAGAGGCAACTCTTGACACTTGAAAAGGAAGCAGTTAGTACAGATAAAAGGAACTGCTGACTTACACAGTGGGTAATAAATTTGTCTAATTCATTATCCCAAGAGGTGAGACAGGTGGAAAACACAAATTGCTCTTTAAAAGGTTTGGAGAAACCTGTGGGTAATCAATTCACAACGGATTCTTGGGTAGATGGTAACTTTTAGGAGGAGATCCTTGACTACCGATAGCAGACAGGAGAACTGTGGACTCCCATTAAAAGTCTCTTGGTGCAGTGGCCAGAGGTAGCATGCACAGCTGGATGGACCCTGGTTTGGACTCCAAGTGCCAATTATGATGCTTTATTTGGACTGAAGGAGCTAAGAAATATTATGTATGTATAATATAGGGTGAATATGGCTTCTTGATGTTGTTGGGTGCCATCAAGTCTATTTTGACTCACAGTGACCCCATGGGTGCCATCAGTCTATTTTGACTGATAGTGACTCCCCTTGACAGAGTAGAACTACCCCATAGGGTTTTCTAAGCTGTAATCTTTACAGGGAAACACTGGTGGCGTAGTGGTTAAGAGCTACGGCTCCTAACCAAAAGGTTGGCAGTTTGAATCCACCAGGTGCTCCTTGGAAACTCTATGGGGCAGTTCTACTCTGTCCTATAGGGCTGCTATGAATCGGAATCGACTTGATGGCAATGGGTTTGGTTTTGGTTTGGTAATCTTTACGGGAGCAGATTGCCAGATCTTTCTCCCATAGAGCTGCTGGGTGGGTTTGAACCACCAACCTTTCCATTAGTGCCGATCACTTAACCGGTACGCCACAAGGGCTCCTTGAATATGGCTTCCAAACCAAACCAAACCCACTGCCGTCAAGTGAATTCTGACTCGTAGTGACCCTATAGGACAGAGTAGAACTGCCCCATAGGGTTTCTAAGGCGGTAAATCTTTCCGGAAACAGATTGCCACATCTTTCTCCCTCAGAGTGGCTGATAAGTTCGAACCACCGACCTTTTGGTTGGCAGCTGGGCTCTTTATCCACTGTGCCACCAGGTCTCCTTGAATACACCTTATAAAAACAAATTCCTGGTTCCTACAATCATATGAGTTCTGCTTTAAGGAAGTCAGTAGGAATAACCTTAAAAATCTGAGGGCTAAGCATGTGTAGCTTTGGAAAGCTGTTGTGATAAAGTGGAAGGAGCTTGTCTCTGGCACCAGGCCAGAATCCCGGTAGGCCTGAAGAGCCATAGGAAGCATGTGCAGGGCCATTCTTACTGCCATTAGGAGCAAGGGTGGCTTCATGGACGTGCAACCTGTGCAACTGCACAGGACCCCACACTTAGAAGGGCCCTGCACTTGCTTTAATGCTCTGCTGTCATGGCCTTGAAAGGATTGATAATTTTTCAACCAGGGCCCCTTACTTTCATTTTGCACTGGGTCCCACAAATTATGTAGCCGGTCCTCATTAGGAGCTACTCAGCTGGCATAATAATATTGGGGGGGGGGTGTCAAAAGAAGGCTAAGGAAGGCCAATCGAGGCAGTTGGATCCAAGTGGTACCAGGAAGCGGAACACGTGTAAAACGGGCAGTTTCCTAGGTAACTGGTTGCTCCATATAAGTGTCACAGGCATGCCTCGTTAAAAGCATCTCCTAATGGCAAGGAATAAAATAAGACAAGTCAGGCCCAGGGAAACCTGGGGCACACCTGCTTTTGCTCAATGGCCTTCTGTATGGTCACTCCCTGAATTTAATCGTCTAGAAAATCCCAAAACTAAAGAAGAAGAGAGAAAAATGGGCCTTCATGGGGCCTAGTCTCAATGGGATGTTTGGGAATGAAGGGCAGCATTCTCCTTTTCCTGGCCTTACCCCTAGACATGTGTTTTTCAGAAGTGTCCTTAAGCAAGGACCTTGGCTTATGACAAGGGCTACTCCTGAGTTCTCTGGGAAGCTTAAAGAGCCTGGATTCTGACTCAAGGGTGAAGATGATACTATGGAAGGAAAAAAAAAAGACACTCAGAGCCACCCTAGGCCAGACTGTGCCTCTTGGCTCCCCTCATCTCTCCTATCACCACTTTGAAGTGACGTTTCTAACAATCACTTCACTCTTCCATCTTCAGAGCAAGTTATGTCAAATTCTTCTTAGAAAGCACAAAGGTGCCAATTCTTGGCAGAGTCCTTACTGATGTAGTTTAGGAAAGAAAAAAATACTACTGAAATAATTAACCTGAGTGTTCATATTACCCTAGAAATAATTACAGAAGAAAAACCAAGATGATGTCCCAGAAATCCCCCACAGACCCTAATACAGCTATTAGCTGCCATGTTTCAGCTGAGAGAAAAGGAAGTTAGTGTAAATTATGACGAGATCATGCCACAAGGACATCCCAGAGGCTTTGCCTGGTTAGAAAATCTCAAGTATCCCAATAAAGTATCTCATGTTTTTTTCTCTCCTTTCACTTAACTATTTTCTTTCTCTTTTCTATTCAGAAAATCAGTGCTTGTGGGGATAATACTGGCTCCAGGTGTCCAGACAGAGAAGACCTTACTAGCTGAAGGTGTTTCAGACGTATGTCCATAACTCACTCTCAGAGTTGCACCCTCGCACTTAGCAGGTGGCCAGCGCACCTGGGACTTGACCTGGATCCCCCCTACTCTCCATCCTTTGGTCTTTAGTTGATTGGACGATGATGGACCAGCCAGTATATGTCCTGGCACAAAAAGCCTGGGCTGGATCAATCCTATTCTGCCATCAGCACTTTGAACCAGGGCTCATTAGCAATGGGGGTAGAAGAAGTCAGGGTGGTGGTAGGTCAAAGCCGTGCACAGATGAGACTCATGAGGGGCCAAAGTGACAGCATCCAGAGGTGAGTGCAGCTGTGCAGGAGGGATTCAGCTCTGGGGACCCTTTGGTCCCTTCCAGCCTTTCACTCTCTGTCTGGTTTTCACAAATCCCCCATATAAGGCTTCCCTTCCTTTAAGAGTAGAACAAAGCTTCTCAGTGGAAGACAGAGATAGATTACAACTCAGTGTAAAGGAGGACCTCCTAAGAGTCAGAGCTGAGCAGACATAGAATCAGCTGCTTGGGAGTGGGGGAGATGGCGGAGGGAAATAAGTTTACCATCACATGACGGGGATATTGTAGGGGAAACTTGAGGGCTTTCTATAATCCTGGCATTCAATGAGTTTACATATTGCGGAAAGTTGGCCCACTCTATACCAAGCTTCATGGCTTGTTAGTAGTAGGAAACATCTTACCATCCTTAAGGTTGTAAAATACATCATAAATATCTTCATTATTCCATCCAGATTTGTTCTGGTAAGGGGAGTATGCCACACAAGGTGGTTCTCATCCCCTTAACCCATTGTCAGATATTATTTCTTTAGGAATGTGTCTTCCGATCAGACCATGGGCTCCACTGGGCAAGCTGCTCGGTTATGCTCAGTACCAGGCACGTGTCTGGCCCTCACTAAAAGGCCAGAAATGGAACGAATGCACGAAGCAACAAAAGAATGATGTGGTTGGCCCTAGAATGTACAGGCTCCTTCTTATTTGGGCTGAGTGTGCCTTAGGGAATAACTTGAATCTTTGGGTAGAAATGCCCAGGAGAAACACCCTTTGGCTTGACTTCCGTGCCGTTCTCCTACATAGGTTTCCACCTTTGGGCTGGAGCTATGGTCTCCTTTTCCTCCCTGTGTCTTCAGAATGTTCCTGCTCACACGCACATGCGCATGCACAGATCAGGGTGTCTGGCTCCCTCCTACAGCCACTGGCCTCTCAGAGACGTGGGAAGAGGCAGCATACGTGGCGGCAGATTGGTTCCTCAGAAGAAACAGCCCAAGAAGCACTGGGACCGAGAATTCTGATCATGCGTGATCTAGACCAGTCCCTTCTCTCTCTGTCCTCTTCTCTGGACTGGAAAAGGTGAAATGGATTTCTTAGAATTTAGGGTCTACTGCTTTTAAAAACATTGGACCCTGAATTGGGAGAGAGACTGGTGACCTAAGCCAAGCCAACATGGCCATCCTCATAGCCCCATTCTGAGAAATCTTGTCCTGTTTCCCCACTCCCCTCACCTCCCCTTGGGTATAATTCAAGTGCTCTTGCTGTGATGCTCACAGCCCTCCTTTCTCTTGGTGTGGTGGACAGCCTAGATCTATACACAGACGAGAGGTGTGACATTGACTGTAAAACATCCCAACTCTGCTCCCTCCCAAGGGGGGACCACAATGGCCCTGGGGCCTCCTGTTCCCTGCCCATATCTACCATGGCCTGAGAGTGGTCAACATGGATCAGTTGTGGGAAGGGGGTTTGCTGCAGATGACATGTAAGTCATATTTGCCCAGCTTTTGCCTTGGGCTCATGCCAGGATAGAGACGGCAGATGTGGGGGACAGTGTGGAGTAGCAGGGGCAATGGAAAGGAGAGGATATTGGTGAATTTGGGCCTTAAGATATAAGTAACATATCTCAACTCAAAGACCCACCTAGGGCAGCAGCAAGGGTCAGAGCTGAAATTCAGATCTCATAGTTTCTAGCCTGTCATACTCTGGGAGAAAACTCAAAAGGAGACCCTTTTGTTTTGGAGATCTCTAGATTTAAAGCATGGCCTTGGAAACATCTAGCTCAATTGGCATAACATGGTTTATAAAGAGAATGGTCTACATCCTACTTTGGTGAGCAGTGTCAGGGGTCTTAAAAGCTTGTGAGCAGCCATCTAAGATACATCTATTGGTCCCATCCTGCCCGGAGCAGAGAAGAATGAAGAAAACCAAAGTGTAAGGGAAAGATTAGTCCAAAGGACTAATGGACCACAAGTACCACAGCCTCCATCAGAATGAGTCCAGCACAACTGGCTACCACCACTGACTGCTCTGACAGGGATCACAATAGAGGGTCCTGAACAGAGCTGGAGAAAAATCTAGAACAAAATTCTAACTGACACCAAAAACCAAAAACCAAACCCATTGCTGACGAGTCGATTCCGACTCATAGCAACCCAATAGCAAAGAGTAGAACCACCCCATAGAGTTTCCAAGGAGCGCCTGGTGGATTCTAACTGCCAACCTTTTTCTCCCTGCCCAGCGCTCTCACACACACACACACACACACACACACACACACACACACACACACACACACACACACACCCCCCCCCCACAGAGACTGGAAAAACTCCTAGAGTATGACCCCTAAACTCCCTTTTAACTCAGTACTGAAGTCACTCCTGAGGCTCACCCTTCAGCCAAAGATCAGACAGGGCTATAAAACAAAATGAGACTAATTGGCGTACCAGCCCAGGGGCAAGGACAAGAAGGCAGGAGGTAACAGGTAAGCTAGTAACAAGGAACCGAAGATTAAGAAGGGGAGTGTTGACATGTTGTGGGGGTAGCAACCAATGTCACAAAACAGTATGTGTATTAATTGTTTAATAAGAAACTAATTTGCTCTGTAAACCCTTATTTAAAATACAATAAAAAATAAAGCATGTCCTTGGTAATGATTCTCCTACCCCATTGGCTCAGTTGGTCTCTCTAGTCCCTTAAAATCCTTATTTTCTCGGAGATTTTATGGAGTTTGTCTAGTTGGAACCAAGAAACAACAGAGCACTGCCATGTGGTGAGAGGGGCATCCTAGAGGTGGGAGGGATCTTGGTGTTTGTTCTGGTTTCTTCATGAACTCACCGGATGACTTTGGCTCTCCTCATTTGTAAATTGAAGGGTTGGGCAAGACGATATGCTAGGTCCTGTCTGCTTCTAACAGGATAAAGTTGCCTGGGTTTTGTGAAGTGTGTGCAGCGGCACTAGTTACAGACCTCCTGCCCAGCCACCAGGCAGGAAGGCCACTCCCAGCCCGTTCACTTTCCTGTTGGTCGCCATTCCTTCCATGGCGGCTCTCAATAGCACTGTCTGCCTGTTCTTTCTAACAAGATAATGCGCTCAGAATACCATCAGGGGAGGCTGAGGGAACGCTGGGTGAGTGGAGCAAACCAGATGAAGGCCAGAGTTCCACATGGAGAAAGACACTGGGGTCCTCTGAGAAGCCCCACTCAGCACCCTGGCCCCCAAATGCACCAGGAGTTATGTCTGGGTTTGAGGTGGCTGCCGTGAGAACCTGAGCCTGCCACTCTCAGCGGGGGTAATTGCTGAACTCTGTGAGCCAAACACCTCCAAAGCGCTCAAATGACTTTAAATGCCTAAACATTTTAAAACAAACCGTACAACACAAGGCTTTTAATCCTCCCCCCTCCAGTCCCCCCTCCTCAGTGCTAAAGCTCTTTCTCTCTCTCTCTCTCCAGCTCTTTCTCTTTTGGGGGGAATTCAAAAGCCGTTTTATGCCTCATTACCTGCACACTGTGAGTGATGTCTGTCGGTCCATGGGCTGTAAATACCTTAAATCATGCTTCATTAAGAATATCTATGGTGCTATTAAAGAGCTATAATAGACAACGAGTTAACAGATGATTAAAGATGAATTCCATTTGTGTCAGTCACCAGCCAGGGAGAGACGAGAGGCTGTAAGTTTTCAACTCATTATCCAACAGCTCTCCCGGCCTCCCGGTACTGGATTTGTGAGGAGGGGGAAAGGCAAGAGAGGGCTGTCTGTCTGCCTGGAGTGGAGTTTGGGGCTGTGCGGTGGTGGCAAGTGGGCTGGACCAGCAGAGAGGAGGATGTAGGGCCAACCAAAGGGGACCTGGGAGAGGAAATCCTGTGGGGGGCTTAGAGAAGGGAAGGGGGGTGTGTGCGCGCTCACTCCCCTAAGCATGTATGTCAGGAGCTCTGCTCGCTGTCTGACATTGCTGTCAGCTCTGCCTGGCTGTCTCCATGCATATAGTCAAATTCCACTCTAAGCCATAGGAAACAGATAAATCTTTAATGCCTGGTAGCCAGAGAAAAATGGGCACGTGGGAAGGGGGAGATGGAGTCCCAAATGTGGAGACCCTGGACTTTTGGCAGTAACAAGGGTAGGAAGAGAGGAAGGAGAAATCGCCTTTCTTCAGCGGTGTTTTCAGAGTAAAGAAAGAGTGGTGTGGGCCAAGAGGTAAGACGGCTGAAGAAGTATCTTTAGAAAAAAAAGTGCACTGACTCGTCTCTAACCTTTTTTTTTTCCTTAGCAGCACTAGCCCCTGTCACAGCAGAGAGTCAGAGGTCCTCACCCCTTCCCCTAACATAGTCAAGTGGCAGAGGTCTGGAAAGCACCAAGTGTCTTAAGTCCCAGTTCAGTTCCTGAGATCATAATGACTTCAAGCAGGAATGGGAGAGGCCATGATCAGAACTGAAGATGAATGTCCGGTAATTTTAATAACAGATGGCTTCAGCCTTCTGTACAGACATCCTGTTTTTTTCTGAACCAGTCTTGGAGTGGATTGGAATTATTCTCCCATTTTACAAATGGAGGAATGGAGGCACTGAGTAAAAATAGATTATGGCTATTGATCAGTTAACAAATATGAAGTGCCTTCTACCTGAAAGCATTTTTCTGGCCTGGTAGAGATAAAAGGCATTTAAAAGACAAGGTCCTTGCCCTCAGGGCACTTTACAGTCTAAATGTTGTGGTGGAAACCCCACTGGATCTGTAGGGGAAAGAGAAACTACTGACCTGAGGTGGGTCATAGGATAGAAAGATGGGATGGAAGACATGGTAACTTGGTATTAGCAGCTTTGGTTGAATCTGTGTGCTGCTTGTGCTAATGATAACACACCAGCTCTTCTTGGCAACTTCTGACCCAGACGGTATTTGCATGCCCTCTGCCAAGTTATACTGGCTCTGCTGGCAACACGAGTGTGTAGCATTATGCTATTCACATCTCCAGGGCTGCTGTCATGTTCTCTGACATCCTGTGTGTCACCTGCCATGCTGTCTTAACGTGATACTTGGCCTGGGGTGTTACTACAACTTTTCACTCTTCACATCTACTTTTTATGCAAAAAAAAAAAAAAATTAAAAGATGTCAAATGCTTCTGATTTCTTTCCCATGGAGGCAACCCAAGATGTTCAAGTGTCCATGGCTCTAATCCGTCTTCCGTGGCCGTGAAATGCAACCTGTTTGTGAGTGGGGCTGGGAGAGAGGACCTGGGCGTATTCAGAGGAGGTGACACGTGTGGGCATTTGATAAATGCTGAGTGGACAGAAAATAGAGGTAAATCAGAGTGGAATAATACGCACAGGGAGCCCCTGGGTGGTGCAAACAGTTAATGAGCTGGGCTGCTAACTAAAAGGTAGGAGGTTCGAGTCCACCCAGAGGCACCTTGGAAGAGAGGCCTGATGGTCTACTTCCAAAAAATTAGCCTTTGAAAACCCTGTGGAGCAGAGGTCTAGACATGGGATCGCCATGAGTCAGAGTTGATTTGATGGCAACTTTTTTTTTTTTTAAATGGGCACTGGGGGACCTGATCCTGAACTCAAGTGCTTTACAGTTTACCAAGTACATCCATGCATATTGGCTTATCTTAAAAAGAGGTAATAATAAGACCTTCTTCTCTCACAGAAACCCTATGAGAGAAGAAGGCATTGTTATTATTTCTAAGACAAAAAGTCTGAGGCTCCGAAATGACAAGTGATGGGCACAAGGCATGGCTGGTGAGTGATAAAGCTGGGATTATTGTTTTTCTTATTTCAAAAAATTAGGGTTGATAGGCGCTACTGAAAACTATGGAGACTCTAGACAGGTGGGAGCAACCGGGGCTATGACAGTCTGGTCAGCATTTTGACTTAGAATAACAAGACTGCCTAGCAGTGGGAAGGGACTGAAGCAAGAACAGGGAAAGGAACAAAGCCAGGGCCTCCTCACTGGAGCAAGCCAATCCGCTGGGAGGACTGTGAAGGCAGAGAGTAAAGTTGTGTTCAAATAGCCAAGAAGGTGTGCCATGGTGAGGCAGGAGTTGTGGTGTGGCTGGTGGTTTGGGGCTGCCTTTGTAACCAAAAGGTCAGCAGTTTGAATCCACCAGCCGCTCCTTGAAAACCCTATGGGGCAGTTCCACTCTAAACTATATGAGGGTCTCTGTGAGTTGGAATCCACTCAACGGCAACAGGCTGGTTTTAACGAATGGCTCAGAACAGCGCCACATAGAGGGGTTCTTCTCGGTCTCAAAAAAAAAAGAGCATATCTTCAAGGCAAATGTGTGTATACGTGTGTATGCGTGTGTGATACAAGAAAGCAAGGGCTACGGGCCTAGGTCTGAATGTGGAGTCTGCCATACTACTTCTAGTCTTAGCTCTTCATTTGTAAAACGGAGAGATTAACACCTACTTCCCAATGTGGTTTGACGTTTAAATGAAATAATGCTCTATGGAGCTATGCCTAGCTCATAAGGGAGGCTGCTGCATGCATTAAGTGCTTACTAACTGTAAGCTGTGCCAGACCCCAGCTCCCCCCAGCCTTCCAGAACCCTTGGGGAGGGGTGGAAGGAAGGACCTCTGCTGGGTTCCCAAGTCCTCTCATTGCAATGTGGTCCAAGTTTAGAAAGAAGTTGGAATAGACTCGAGTTCAGATTCCACCGGCTTCATGCCATGTCCCACTTCCAGGAAAAGAAACGGGCTTGTTGGAAAAAGAAAACAGACTCAGAAGGCATCTTGGGCATCCAACAGTTCTTAAGAAACAGCATTTGGGCAAACATCATTGAATCAGCAACACTTGGACCAGGTTCCCATTGACAGCTCCACAAGCTGAAGAACGAGAGGCTGAGGACCTGAGAAGGAAACCTCTTAGAGACAAAGTCCAAATGAATCTTGCCCCCCCCCATCCACACCTGGCTGGCAAGGTGCCTCTCATGAACTTGAACATGCAGGGCTCCACCAGGACAGCTGGGCTTCCTGAAGAAAAAATAAAAATAAAATACCCTGGGCCAGAAGCCCAAACACCTGGCTCGAGGCCCAGCCACACCAGTTTCTGGGTCACTGAATGTCTTTTATTCATGACTTTGTATTCCAGTTTCTTCTGAATCAGTTCTTGAGAATGAACACACTCCTATCTAGAAAGCTCTTCGGGACCCTCAGTGAACTAGATGGTGAGACCCAGAGCTCATCAGGTATAACCTTATTGTGGTACAGAGGAAGAAATTGAGGATCAGGAAGGTTAAGTGACTTGCCCAAGGCCACACAGCTAGAACCATGGTCTTCTAACTTGCACTCCCAGTGCTCTTCCTTGCCACCACCCTCTGTGCCTCAGTTAGCTCTGGTCCTCATACTGCAAGCTGACAACAAGCAGAAAATCCTCTCTCTCGTTTATTGGAATCCCTTCACCCATAGCTGCCAGAAAAAAAGGACACTAAACAGCTCCCCAGAAAGCACAGGCAGGGCCTGGGAAGTGGCGGGGGGGAGGAGGTGGTGGTGGTGGCCGGGGAGCTGAGGGGACAGGTACCAGCCCTGGTAATTGAATCTTGGTGCGAAGAGAGCCAGACAGCACTGCAATTGAGTTAAGTGGAAAATGCCATTTCCGTATTGTTAGAAGCCTTCTCAGCCCAAGGTCCTGATCATTTACTCCAAGCACCTGGTTGTCTCGTGCGTCTGACCCCAGCTCCCAGCTGAGCCACGGGCCAGCTGGGATCAGCTGCTTGGGGCAGGGAAAGAAATTAATTTTCAATCCCCAGGGACTGCCGTCAGGTAGCTCAGCTGCCAAGGATTATACAGACCTGGAGAGAATAGAGCGCAATCCCTCCGGGGGAGTTATTGAACTCCCAGACTCTCCTGGTGGGGAAGAGGTGAGGGAGAGAGGGGTTGAAACAGACTTTATTGGCAATCCCATCACTGCAGACGTAATGGACATTCTCTTGCTGGAGATTTTGCCTCTTGCTGATTTCTGTTCCGAATATTTAATTTCAAACTCCTGCCCTCCACCTCCAAAGCATCAGCCCTTTGAAAGTACAAGAGCTGCATTCCTTTCTTTCTTCTTCTGTTGCTTTGAGGCAAGAGATTGCTTTTGCAAAATGGCCTGGCTCTGATGATACAAACAAACCTTGTTGATTCCCAGTCCTTCCTATCTTCAAAGACCATCAAAGGGGGCACAAATCTCCCAATTTCTTTTCCAAATCCATGTAAAAAGGAGCAAGCATTGGTCTACTTTCCCTCTGAGCCTACCTTTTCTAGTAGTTGGTAAATGAACAGCATTTAAAAACACACAGCACCACCCAGTCAGAAAGAGCCCCCCAAAACCTGTTTCTCAATACGAATTTGGTTCTAGCTGAGTTTTTTGTGAGTGTGAACAAAATATGAATTACGGTTCCTGGTCATGCAAAGTCCTCACTAAAAAAGAAGAAAAAACAAAAAAACAAGAAAGAAAATGCTGCATCTGTTTCCTTTTCACTTGCTGACGTTTAAATACAGTGATGAGGCAGCCGGCTAAATTTACCAGGCCCTGAGCAATGAACAATTAAAAAACAAAACAAAACAATGAAATAAGACTAAAAGATGATGGCAGCATTTGAGAAACACAAAATGCTAAGAAGTGCGTATTAATGTGTTCATGTGTACCGCTCTGCATTCCTCTGCAACCTGGGCACTATGTGAAAACTGGAATGAGGCCTCAAAAAAGGAACAGGGCATCATTAGCGCAGTCAGATTCCTATCTCAGCCCTTAGCAATTACCATCCAGAGAAGCCTGCGGGTTGCAAGGCACTTTCATTACTCGGGGAGTAACGGGTCACTCACCTCTAGCCTCCATCTTGGGCTAAAACAAGCATTTTCCACACTAAGGACTCCAGCTTCATTTAAATCCGTAACTGCCTTGATTTCAGTACGTGTGGAACATGGGGACTTCATGACTAAGAATTGTATTAGTCAATAAGTTTGCTACTTTTATGAATCATTAGTCAGCCCTCATTTTAGTCCTTTCCCACACTGGTCTGAAGCAGTATGACAGATTTCTTTTTCCCTCTGTGGAGACCAGGGAAATCTCCCTTCAAGACCACCTGTTCTGGGGATAATTGGTTTCTGCAGGTTGCAGAGGTGGGATGAAATAAGTGGGCACAAGCGGGAGTGTTATTCCTGCCTCTAATGCCAAAGGAGGTCAAGGCTGGGCACTGGGAAGAGTTCACTGCAGATTCCTGACATTCATTCAAAGCTTTTAACTTTTCAAACTCCTTAACTGGGGCTCCAGGCCTTGTGAAATAGGTAGAGAAGGCACCCTTCGCCCCAGCAAGAAGGTCACAAAGTTGGTTAATATTAGACCTTGTCATAGATTGAATTGTGTCCCCTAAAAATATGCATATCAATTTGGCCAGTCCATGATTCCCAGTATTGTGTGATTGTCCACCATTTTGTCATCTGATCTGATTTTCCAATGTGTTGTAAATCCTATCACTATGATGTTAATGAGGTGGATTAGCAGCAGTTATGTTGATGAGATCTACAAGATTAGGCAGTGTCTTAAGCCAATCTCTTTTGAGGTATAAAAGAGAGAAGCGAGCAGAGAGATAGGGGGACCTCATACCATCAAGAAACAAGAGCCAGGAGAATACTGCATCCTTTGGACCCAGGGTCCCTATGCTGAGAAGTTCCTCAACCAGGGGAAGATTGGTGACAACGACCTTCCTCCAGAACCGACAGAGAGAGAAAGCTTTCCCCTGGAGCTAACACCCTGAATTTGGACTTGTAGCCTACTAGACTATGAGAGAATAAATTTCTCTCTGTTAAAGCCATCCACTTGTGGTATTTTTGTCATAACAGCACTAGATAACCAAGACAGACCTGAACTAGGGAGAACCAGGGCTTCCCCCCTCTAGCCCTGCGTTCTTTCAGTTCTACAACTTGCCTCACAGCAAATTCCTTACAGTGGAGGAAATGATGAGTTTGTAGCATCGCCCGGGTGATTTGGAGTCCAAATCCTGAACTCAGTTTCCTCTCTTGCCTCTTGGAGGCCCATCGCTCCTTCTTTGGGCTGAATGAATGACGATCTGAGTCCATGGATGGTTCTAATCAGGAACTCATCAGGACAAAGGTAAAGATCTTAGGAGGGACTAGGATGGGCGTGTGAACGGATCGCAGGAGATGCTTCTTGGATGGGCGTGTGAACAGATCACAGGAGATGCTTCTTGACTGGGACAACAAATATGCCAAGTGCTGATTGTTTCTGATAAGCTGGCCACAGGTCCTAATTATCAAGAACAACAAAACCTCCTAGAATTGAGAGACCATGAGATACTGAAAAATATTCATAAAGAGAAGAAAATTATCACTTCAAGATAATTAATGTGTGTAATGCTGCACACGGATAGGCGATATTATAGCCTCACTATGAAAAATCCCATATGATCCTGTCCATTAGGAATTTGCTGAATTATAGGCAAGGAGGAGTCCCTGGGTGGTGCCAATGGTTAACACACTCGGCTGCTAACTGAAAGGTTGGAGGTTCAAGTCCACACAGAGGCACCTTGGAAGAAAGTCCTGGCAATTTGCTTCTAAAAAATCAGCCATTGAAAATCGTATGGTGCACAGTTCTGCCCTGACACACACAGCGTCACCATGAGTCAAATCAACTTGATGGGATGGCAACTGGAAATAGGCAAGGGAATGAGGACATTGGCGGCTCAGTGGTAGAATTTTCACCTTCCATTGAGGAGACCCGGGTTTGATTCCCAGCCAACACACCTCAAGGATAGTCAGTGGAGGCTTGCATGTTACTATGCTGCTGAATAGGTTTCAGCGGAGCTTCCACATTAAGACAGATTACGAAGAAAGGCCTGGCAGTCTATGTCCAAAACTCAGCCAATGAAAACCCTATGGACCACCACGGTCCCAGCTCCAACTGATCATTGTTTTGTTCCATTGTGCATGGGGTCACCATGAGTCAGGTTGACTCCACAGCGGCTAATGACAACAGCATAGGCATGGAAAGTGCTTCTGTGGTATTCGTCCTCCTGCTGTTCCCCGCCACCGCCCCCCCCAGGGAGGCTGCAATTTCCACGGGAGATGGAACCTTACCAACAACTTTCTTGTATTTCCCCACATCCCCCAGGACAATTCTCTTCACAGAGGGTTCACCAAATGCTCATTCCCTGTCTGCCCCGAGGGTTCTATCAGTGCCTGGCACCCACTTCTTCTACACAAGCAGCATAGACAACAGTATTGTAAGGAAATGATGGTAAAAAATAAGTAATGTTGTAGAGACCACTCTCAGAAACATCCCTGGTGGGAATGAATGCCATTGTACCTTGATAACATCCAGAGAGATAAAGAACCTCTAAGGTGCCATAGTAGAAGGTAAAGAAAGAACAGGAGCTGGGGCAATCAGGAGGCAGAAGAGTTAATGTCTTCCCTCCCGGTCTTCACTTAGGGAATTTGAATTCTTGATCAAGCTATTTGTCAGGATTGTTGTGTATTTACTGTAATTACAGAACATCAAATGTGCATTGACGTAATTACCATAAATATGTGTAAAGACATTATAACGTGTAATTATGTCATATAATTCTTTAATAAAGCATGGAGAAGAAAAATTACTCTGCACATGCTCAGTGCACATCTTTTTCTATTTCTAGAAAGGCTTTCTTTTCTCTTCTTCCCCCTCTTCTGCAAAATTACAGAGACTGTTTCTTCCGTTTAGGATTAACAAGCACAAGTTTAGGAGATGTGCGCGTGCAAGCTTGAGTGAGGGAGCATGTATGTACACACACACGTACACACACTCCAGGAAAGAAAGGCGTTTTCTAACCTTGGTAGAAGTGCCATGGCCCAGGTGTGAATAGCACACCAGCCTTGTAGTCAGCGTTTCCATGGCTGATGGTGACTCACTCTGTGACCCGAGATAAACCCCTTCTCTCCTCTCTCCATTCCTCCCTCCTATAATTGACTAGGATGACCTCTGGCCCTGCACAGGGAGGATGGCCCTGCACAGGTCATGGCTGGGAGCTCCTGGGAGAACGAAGCTTGGGGAAATGTTGACATAATTCTGAAGATTTGCAGAAGATGTGAAATTCCCCAGGCGAGACAACCAGGGGTGTTCAAGCAGAGTATGGACTTGTTAGAATGACACAGGGAGACCAGAACTGGTTATAAGCCTTCCCAGTCCTCTAAGACTCTATTAGATTTGTGGGCTTGATCTATTAGATTTGGGGTCAAAATCTGCATTTTCCATATTCCCCCCTTTACCCTGCAGGTCCTTTGGGAGCAGTACATCCCTAAGTCCTGATAAAATAGCTTGAATCATGTGATCCTAGAACTTGGAGTTAAATTTAAAGAGAAAGGATGGTCTAATGAGTGGGGAAGTCCTCCCCAATAATAATATCGAGATAGAAATTATAAAGGAAAAGATTGATAGATTCTGAAAAAACAAAACTCAAACCCATTGCCCTCAAGTTGATTCTGACTCACGGTGACCACATGAGTTACAGAGTAGAACTGTATTCCAGAGGGTTTCTTGGCTGTAGTTTTTATGGAAGCAGGTCACCAGGACTTACCTCTAAGGTGCTGCACAGTGGGTTTAGACCATATCAAAATGTACAATCTCTTTATATCGAAAAACTCCATAAATACAGGAATAAGCAAACAACAAACCAAGGAAATATTTCCAACGTATATGACAAAGGGGCTAAGATCCTCAAAGTATTAAAAAAGGTTTGATCAATCAATAGTAAAAAAAAATTCCTAGAAAAAAATGAGCAACAATGAATTGAAAAATCACAAACTAAGTTCAAACGGCCGAAGAGTTTACGAAAAATTACAACTTCATTAGTAATTAAAGAGTGAGGTGCTATTTCTTCACCTATCAAATTGGCAACTATCTTAACAACTTACAATATCTTGGTTCACTGGGTACAATATCTAGTGGTGGTGAAGGGGTGAAGGTATGGGAGCATAAATTGGCATGACTTTCTTGGTGCCAGGTTGGCAATGAGTATCAAAAACCTTGAAAGGGTGCGTACTCTTTGACAGGTTAAATCTTCTAGGATCTTTTCGCAAAGAATTAAAAAATATAGTAAAAGTAAAAATTTTAAATCAATTTTCCTGATATCAAATTATTTATAATAGTGAAAGAAAAAAATAATCCCTGGAAACGACATAATGTTTAACCAAAGTAATTGGTTAAATGAAATATGACAGAGTCTAAAATAAATTTGTGGATGAGTATTTGGGGACACAAACCATTATTACGTGAAAAAAATCAAATTATAAACCAGTATGCAGAGTAAGATACAATATACAGATATCAAAGTTTGCAGGAATTTATATCAAGATTACCAGTAGCCATCTTTTAGTGTGGGATTGAGGGCATTTAATTTTTTTCTTCCTTTTTTTGGTTTATTTGGGTAGTTCAAATTCTTGTAGTGAACGTTTCGGCTATTTTTTGTTTTGTTTTGAGCATTTTGTTGTTGTTCAGGTGAAAGTTTACAGAGCAAGTTAGTTTCCCATTCAACAGCTTCCCATTCACAGCTTGTTTCATAACACCTGGTTGTCAACACTCTCCCCCTTCCTCCCTGGGTTCCCCGTGTCCATTCGCCAAGCTTTCCTGCCTCTACCATCCTTCTGAACTTTGCTTTTGGGCAAATGCTGTCCTTTAGGTCTTAGGTCTTGCATAGTTGATTGTTCTGAGGTGTACATTTCTCACTGGTGTTGTTGTCCATTTTATAGGCCTGTTTATTATGTGGCTATAATGCAATCTCTGGGAGTGATTTCAGTTCCAAGTTTGAAGGGCATTTAAGGGCCATAGTCTTCGGAGTTCTACCAGTCTCTATCAGACAAGTAAGTCTGGTCTTATTTATGAGTTTAAATTTTGTTCTACATTTCTCTTCCACTCTGTCCATGACCTACTGGTATGGTCCTGGTCAGAGCAGTTGGTGGTGGTAGCCGGGCACCATCTAGTTCTTCTGGTCTCAGGCTTATGGGGGCTGTGGTTCATGTGGTCCATTAGTCCTTTGGACTAATTGGTTTCTTGAGTCTTTGATTTTCTTCACTCTTCTTTGCTCTGGATAGCAAGGGACTAATTGTATCTTAAATGGCGTTTGAAGCCCTGATGGCACAGTGGTTAGGCATTCAGCTGCTAACCAAAAGGTCAGCAGTTTGAACTCACCAGCCACTCCTTGGAAACCCTATAGGGCAGCTCTGCTCTGTCCAATAGGATTGCTATGAGTCGGAATCAACAGGGCAATGGGTTTGGTTTTTGGCTTAGATGGTGTTTGGGCTACTTTTAAAGTATACTAAATGGCATGCACACACCCACACAGACATTTTGTTTAATGTTTTGATTTAAACTGTTTTTAGCAATGTGTCTCAAGAAAGGAATTAGCCTGGCTTTAATGCATGACCACTCAGGATAGGGTTTTTTGTCAATCTCAAAACCAGAATTTTTTTCCTTTTGTTTTCCGTTTGGTACATGTAGAGTTAAGGGGCATACAAGATACATCCTCATTGGCAATGGTTTAGCTCCAGCATTCTTGGGGATGCATATTATGTATCTCATCCTGCTATTCAGATCTCTAAGTCTCTACTCCATTCATCTTGATATCCTTAGAAAGCAAAAAAGGGATTATTACCCTCATTTTAGAGACGAAAACACTTGAGGCTTAGACGATAACAGAAGCTTAAAAATCTCATGTTAAATAAATAACAGAGCTCCATCGAGAGCTCTGTCTTGTGGCCATTTGGTTCAAGGCTCCATCTAGAAGTCTGCTTTAGATGGGCATCCTTACAACACTCAAACACTTAGAAAACTAAAACAAGACCGAACTCCAAAATGTCACAGACCAGCTCATTTCTACTTTCAACTAGGAAGCCTTTCCTTTTAGGCTAAGAAAAGCCCAGCCTCTGAAGCAAACTAAGGCAGCACCTTCCAGGGAAGCCTATCACATGGCCATCAGACTCCCCTGTGGAGCCCGCACCCTGGGAGAAAATCAGGGATGGGCAATCCAAGTAGTTTCTGATGTAGAGCCAGTAATTTGCCAAATGTTGAGCTTGCACCACTGAGGTGGTATTAGCATATTCAACTGGAAAGAAGTTGAGCCAGTCAGGCTGGAAACTCATTAGTTTCCATTAGTGTAGCTGGAGCTTAAACATTCCAGGGGGGACCAGTTCAAACCAGGGCTTCAAACCCATTCATTCCAGTTCAAACCCCTGCTGAGAACTTGCATTTCTAACAAGTCTCCAGGGGATGCTAATGCTGTTGGTTAGGGACCAATTCTGAGAAGCACTACTGGGACAGTCATTCTCAAAATATATTATACATAAGAATCAGTTGGGGATCTTGTTAAACTGTAGATTCTGATTCAGTATATCTGGGTTGGAAATACAAATTCTCAGCAGGGGCTTGAACTGGAATGAACTAGTTCAAAGTCCTGGCTCAAACCAAAGTCAGTAGAGGAAGCATCTAGAAGTGCCCAGGTGCAATGGCCCCTTCTGGCCCAGGTGAGGTCATCTTTGGAGCTTGCTTAGCAGAAGAGGTTGAGTCTGGGGAGAACAGGGACAACAGCTTAGCTCACTGGCCTGCAGACTACCTATGATGACTCTATAGTGGCCTGGGTTGAGAATATTAGTACACCTACCTCAGCAATATATGAAATCAAAGCCAAAATTTTAAACTCCAGACTCTTCAGCACAGCATTCAAGGCCCATTTGGCCTCATCTCCTACTACATCCCTCCTTGTACTTTAAGTTCCTGCCATATCAGTCAACCACCCTTTCCTGAATACATTCTACACTCCCATGCCTTTGTTTACACCTTTTTTCGTGCAGTCCTTTCCCCATCTTTTCTGTCCTCTCAAAATTTGACTGTCTTAAAACCCAGGGTACCTCATTCATGAAGCTTTCTTCAAGACCCTCAGTTATAATTAATCATTCACAAAGATTTCGTGAGCATGTGTTCTGTGTCAGGCACTGTGCTAGCCAACAGGGACACAAGGATGAGTAAGCCACAGTCTCTCCCTGAGTCTGTCCAAGCCCAGCTTCCTGAGCATATTGTTGGTGGCTCTGTGCAGTCCTGACTGCATGCTGCTGCAAGGGGTACTTGGAGGTTTCCATGTTAGTCGCCTCACCTGTAAGCTTATCTTATCTCAGTATCTCCAGTGCCCGGCACAACATACTGAACATAAAAGATGTCCAATAAATATTTGTTAAAATAGAATTAATTTTCAGCCCCTTGAAATGAAGGGCTCCTTGACTTCTAACTGACCCACCCAGTGAAGCTACTACCAGATGACTCAACAAGCTAGAAGTCCGTGCCCTTCTCCTTGCCAGAGCTGTCACTTAATTCAGGTCCAGGGCCACAGGTTTAGACTCCAAGCCCACATGGTAGAGTGGGGGACTTTACAAAAGCACCTTACTCTAAGCCTACTGATCTGAACATATGCAGAGGGAGAAGTGGCAGTTCAATTTGCCCTGTGATATTTAATAACAGCAGCAGTTAAAATGTATTGAGCTCTTTGCATTTGCTAGGCTTTTAAGTGCTTTCTGTGGACTAATTTAATTCTCATAACAAATCTAGGTGGTAGGTTTTATCTAGGATAAATAAATGCCTGTTACTGTCCCCATTTTACAAATGATAAAACTGAGGCACCAAAAACCAAACCCAGTGCTGTTGAGTTGATTCCGACTCATAGTGACAGTATAGGACAGGGTAGAACTGCCCTATAGAGTTTCCAAGGAGCATAAACAGTTAAGCACTCACTCAGCTGTTAACTGACAGTTTGGCAATTCAAACCCACCCAGAAGCACCTCAGAAGAAAGGCCTGACAATCTACTTCCGAAAGGTTACAGTCTTGAGAACCCTATGGAGCACAGTTCTACTCTGAAACACATGGTGTCTCCATGAGTCGGAATTGTATTTGGCAGCAAATGGTTTGGTTTACCAGTTTATATAAGAAATTAAGTGATACAGCCAGAATTTAAACCCAGGCAGGCAAACTCATACTATTATGCTATTCTATTGATCTCATTTTGGCAAGATTTGATGTAAATTTCATTTATCAGAACTCTTCAGAGAATCTCTTTAAAACCATAAGAGGGGGTTTAACCAAGGTCTCTCTGATGTCAAGGATCTATTTTCTATTTTGGCTTTTCTCAGAGTATTGCATCCTATCTGAATTCTGAATTTCCTTAGGTCCAAAGGATGTCCACTTGGTTATAAAGAGACATCAAGAACCAAGAACTTCTCTTGACAGAAAGGTGGTGGACAGAGGGAAATGAAAAGAAACAGAAAATTGTTTCAGTTGTCATTTATAACCGCTATTATTCAAATTTATGCACTAACCACTAAGGCCAAAGATGAAGAAATTGAAGATTTTTACCAACTTCTGCAGTCTGAAATTGATCAAACATGCTATCAGGATGCATTGATAATTATTGGTGATTGAAATGAGAAAGTTGGAGACAAAGAAGAAGGATCGGTAGTTGGAAAATATGGTCTTGGTGATAGAAACGATGCCGGAGGTCGCATGATAGAATTTTGCAAGACCAATGCCTTCTTCATCACAAATACCTTTTTTCACCAAGGTAAATGACGACTACACACATGGACCTCGCCAGATCGACTACACGGGAATCAGATCGACTACATCTGTGGAAAGAGACGATGGAAAAGCTCAATATCATCAGTCAGAACAAGGCCAGGGGCCAACTGTGGAACCGACCATCAGTTGCTCCTATGCAAGTTCATGTTGAAACTAAAGAAAATCAGAACAAGTTGACAACAGCCAAAGTATGACCTTGAGTATATCCCACCTGAATTTAGAGACCATCTCAAGAATAGATTTGATGCGTTGAACACTAATGACTGAAGACCAGACAAGTTGTGGAATGACATCAAGGACATCATACATGAAGAAAGCAAGAGGTCATTGAAAAGAAAGAAAAGACCAAGATGGATGTCAGAGGAGACTCTGAAACTTGCTGTTGAACATCGAGCTGCTAAAGCAAAAGGAAGAAAAGATGAAGTAAAAGAACGGAACAGAAGATTTCAAAGGGTGGCTGGAGAAAACAAAGTAAAGTATAAGATGGGCAAAGAGCTGGAAATAGAAAACCAAAAGGGAGGAACACGTTCAATGTTTCTCAGGCTGAAAGAACTGAAGAAAAAATTCAAGCCTCGAGTTACCATAGTGAAGGGTTCTATGGGGAAAATATTAAATGACGCAGGAAGCATCAAAAGATGATGGAAGGAATACACAAAGTCATTATATCGAAAAGAATTAGTTGACGTTCAACCATTTCAAGAGGTAGCATATGATCAGGAACCGATGGTACTGAAGGAAGAAATCCAAGCTACACTGAAGGCATTGGTGAAAAACAAGGCTCCAAGAATTGATGGAATATCAATTGAGATGTTTCAACAAATGGATGCAGCACTGGAAGTGCTGACTCGTTTATGCCAAGAAATATGGAAGACAGCTTCCTGGCCAACTGACTGGAACAGATCCATATTTATACCTATTCCCAAGAAAGGTGATCCAACCGAATGTGGAAATTATCAAACAATGTCATTAATATCACATGCAAGCAAAATTTTGCTGAAGATCACTGAAAAGTGGCTGCAGCAGTATATTGACAGGGAACTGCCTGAAATTCAGGCTGGATTCAGAAGAGGACATGGAACCAAGGATATCATTGCTGATGTCAGATGGATCCTGGCTAAAAGCAGAGAATACCAGAATGATATTTACCTGTGTTTTATTGACTATGCATTCAACTGCGTGGATCATAAGAAATTACGGATAAAGTTGCAAAGAATGGGAATTCCAGAACACTTAATTGTGCTTCTGGGGACCCTGTGCATAGATCAGGAGGCAGTTGTTTGGACAGAACAAGGAGATACTGAGTGGTTGAAAGTCAGGAAAGGTGTGTGTCAGGGTTGTATCCTTTCACCATACCTATTCAATATAAAAAAAAAAAAAAATTTTTTTTTTTATTCAATCTGTATGCTGAGCAAATAGTCTGAGAAGCTGGACTATATGAAGAAGAATGGGGCATAAGGATTGGAGGAAGACTCATTAAAAACCTGCGTTACGTGGGTGATACAACCTTGCTTGCTGAAAGTGAAGAGGACTTGAACCACTTACTGACGAAGATCAAAGACCACAGCCTCCAGTGTGGATTACACCTCAACATAAAGAAAACAAAAATCCTCACAACTGGACGAATGAGCAACATCATGATAAATGGAGAAAACATTGAAGTTGTCAAGGATTTCATTTTACTTGGATCCACAATCAACACCCATGGAAGCAGCAGTCAAGAAATTGAAAGATGCATTGTATTGGGCAAATCTGCTGCAAAGGACCTCTTTAAAGTGTTGAAAAGCAAAGATGTCACCTTGAAGACTAAGGTGCACCTGACCCAAGCCATGGCATTTTCAATCACATCATATGCATGTGAAACTGGACAACAAATAAGGAAGACCGAAGAAGAATTGACACCTTTGAATTGTAGTGTTGGTGAAGAATATTGAATATACCATTGACTGCCAAAAGAATGAACAAATCTGTCTTGGAAGCAGTACAACCAGAATGGTTCTTAAAAGCAAGGATGGTGAGACTGCGTCTTACATACTTTGGACATGTTGTCAGGAGGGATCAGTCCCTGGAGAAGGACATCATGCTTGGTAAAGTACAGGGTCGGTGCAAAAGAGGAAGACCCTCAACCAGGTGGATGGACCCAGTGGCTGCAACAATGCGCTCAAGTATAACAATGATTGTAAGGATGCCTCAGGACTGGGCAGTGTTTCATTCTGTTGTGCATAGGGTTGCTATAAGTTGGAACTGACTTGACAGCACCTAACAACAACATATGCATGCGAAAGTTGGACAGTGAATAAGAAGACTGAAGAAGAATTGACACCTTTGAATTGTGGTGTTGACAAAGAATATTGAATACCACTTACTCCATGGGAGAAAGATGTGGCAGTCGGCTTCTGTAAAGAAACCCTATGGAGCAGTTCTACTGTGCTCTGTAGGGTTGCTATGAGTTAGAATCAACGACAGCTGTGGGTATTCAAGCAAACATAATCCAGGTGTTGCTGTGCCGGTATTTTGTAGAGATGATTAACATCCATAATCAGTTAACATTAAGGAGATTATCCTAGGTAATCTGGTTGGGCCTGATTCAATCAGTTGAAAGGCTTTAAGAGCAGAACCGAGGTTTCTTGGAAGAAGAAGAAATTTCACCTGTGGACTGCAACTTTAGCTGATGCCTGAGAGTCCCAGCCATCCCTTCCTGACAGCCAGCCCTATAAATTTTGGACTTGCCCAGCCAGCCCCCAATTCCTTGCAATAAGCCTTTAATATATATCTCCTGATGGTTCTGCTCTCTGTTGAACCCTGACTGCTACAGGGACGGATGGTTTTGGCCTAGGCTGAAGGGTCTTGACCAGAAGTAGAGATGGCAAGAGGGGAAAGGAAAGGCCAAAGAGGACTCAGGACGGACTGAATACATGGGGTGACAGAAGAGCCCAGCGGAAGCTACGCAGTGATGTTCAGGAGACACCAGGAGCAGGAGACCTCCATCTCCCACTAGTCACACGAGTAACTCCATCTCTCGGGGCCTTTGAAAAATGTCAGCTTGAATTAGTACCTCCAAGATGTCTTCCAGCTAGGACATTCTATGATTTTGTATTCTAGTCAATTCTTACAACAGTATCTCATTTTCAGTGTAAAATGGCACTCTTCTCCTAAATAAAGCCTTTTTTTTTGGTCCCCAAAAGAGTTATTCAGCAATTACAGGGTCAGTGGTGCCCTTCCTAAGTACATAGGACTTAAAATAAAGGAATGGAATGAGGGAAGACTTCACAGGATCCCAAAACAGCAACTTGTGTTGATCAGCTGGTGAGGAGCTGGGAAGTATAGCCAGGCCAAATATAGAATAAAGGACTCTGGCAATATTAATATTGAGGTCTTACCATGTATCAGACACTATTCTATGCTTAAATAGTCACTAACTCTTATAAACTATGTAATACCCAATTTACAGATGAGGAAGGTGAGGTTTCAAAAGGCTGCATAAGTCACTTCTCTAAGCTACAGGCTTCACACAGCTAGTAGAATTGGAGGAGATGGGGTCTGAGCCTATACTGGAGCCCACGCTCTTATCCAGAATGCTGACTTCCTCTTTTATTACCACAGTAGAACTACTGGATTTAATACTGGAAAGATGAGAAAAGGAAGCTATTCACAGTAAAAGGCAGCGGTAGGATTCTCATGGAGCAACACTGACAGCATGGAGAATTAGGTAAGACCTATCTCCTGCATTCCCCCTACCCTAACATACAAAATTGCTAAATGTGGGTGAGTCCCTCCATGCCACTCTCCTCTCTGTGCCCACAAGGGTGCCTTCCAAGGGCCATGACACAAGCCCGCCTTCTGCACAGCCTGCTCCATATCTGAACATATTTTCAGGTTTTCAAAGAATGGCTCCATGATTTTTTAGTTGGAAAACAGGGCCTTAGCTGGTAGGAGGGTTCCCACAGCTTCTGAAGCAAAAGTCTTTGCAGTTGGCAGGACTTTCTGATTCAACGAGGGCCTGTGGAGGGAGGGTTGGTTCCCATTTAAAGTGTGAACTGGGTTTTAACTCCACTAGGATGAGGAGTGGTTAGGGTCCTGCATCTGCAGTTGATGAGAGTATTTTCTACCCGTTTTCCTGATCAAAGCACCATTCATTCAGCCACCATTCGGGAGCGCAGACTGCTAGTTGCCATGGCAGAGATAGAAGAGGTCTCTGCTCTCTAGGAGCACCAGGCGTTCAGCGCAAAAGGGAAGTGTGTCACCTGTGTGATTACACCTGGCTGAAGTCCTTGGTAGATGTTTGCCCTGCCAGCCTAACAGTAGGCTATGGAGGGGAGGGAGAAAAAAAAAAAAAAAAAAGATTATGTTACCTTGGATTTCCAGTTAAGTAACTGTCAAGCAATTCTAAAATGTATCCTGTCCTCTCCATGGCACCAACACGGCTTGGGTTCAGGCATTTCTCTTGCCTCCACTATTACAAAAGCTTCCTAGTTGGTCTCCCAGCTTCCACTCTTATCCCATCCAACCCACCCTTCTCCCGGCCACCGGAATGATCTATTTAAAACTCCAATCTGACCGTGTCTCTGCTTGAAACCCATGAATGGCTCAGAGATCAGGGCCAGACAGCTAGCACAGTCCTCTCCAACCTCAACTCCCACTTTAGCACACGGAACATTTTCGCCTCCACTAATTCGACCCTGTGCTTTTGTTAATGGGATGCCTCATGCCCCCTGCCCTTCACTTTATTAACTTCAATTCTCCAGTATAGTCTCAGCTCAGGCATCATCTCCTCCAGGAAACCTTACCTGACATCCCTCCTCCCTGCCAGGTTGGGTGAGATGAGATGTCTGTACTTCTGTAAAACCCTCTGCAGAAACAGTTTTGTGGGGCCAAGTATTTGTATTTTAACAATCTGTTTCTATGTCCATCTCTCCCACTGGGCCTCAGCTCATTGAGGACAGGGACTGTCTGACCTACGAACTTGGCCTGTCTGGCTCTGACTTGTCAAGTAAAAGGAGTCACAAGGTGGTGGAGACCCACAGAACCATCGAGAGGCCACAAGAAACCTTGGGGCTCTGTCCTGGGCTTGATCACGTTTCCATACCCTAACCCCGTGCCGCAATTTTCCCATTAGGAAACCGTAGACGGTGGGGAAGGCGGGGAGCAATGGGGATCTAAGTCACTCTGGGGGAAGCAGCTTCCATTCATTAGCATTTGTAAAGGGCTCTGAGTGCTGCAGATGGAAGCTGCTCCTCGGCAGGCAGCTTGTTAGGACTAAAAATAGAGTTGTGTGGCACCTTCTCCGCAGAGCGCTCAGGAAGGGGTGGAAGGGGTGAGGAAGTAGGTAGCCAGAGGTGCAAGAAGCTGACCAAGTCCTAGAGGGTGGCGTGCACCACAGTACACTCCCACGGGAGACACTGGCCACCACGGAGCGCCCGGCTCCTGCTAAGCAGACCCAAAGACTCGAACATGCACCATCTGTTCGGGAAGGTCCGGGGCAGGTGGACTGTCTTGGGCCGAGGCAAGGGGCAGAGCTCGGCCTTTTCAGGGTCTGAGGACATGATTGCTGCCTCAGGACCTAGCCCAGCCTACTTCATAGCAGCCGGGGGACGGAGGGGGCGGGCCGAGAGGCAGGGCTGGCCCCCGGGCGGGTGGGCAGGTATCGCAGTGAGCGCGATGGAGGCAGGCAGGGTGGGCCGGAGGGCTGGGGTCAGGCGCCAGGCAGAAGCCTGCGGTGCCAGACGCGGAGACCCCGCCGGGGGTGGGAAAGCGGGACCTGGGGGCGGGCGGAGGAAGAACTGCAGAAGCCGCGGGATTGGGGCGGGAGGGGGGGGGGACGTTATCCTGTGACTCAGGTCTGACTCAGTGCCATTTCTGAAACAGCCTGGGGGGTGAGAATGAAGATGTTTTTTTTTTTTTTTTTCAAAATTACAAAACACTTCTTTAATCAGGGCAGCCGTGGAAGAGCTGCAGGCGGATGGGAATCACCCCGGGTCTCCCTTCAGCAAGTCTCCCCGGCGACCCACGGCCGGCGGCGGCGATGGCGGCAGAGGGTCCCCGGCTTCGCGGACCTTCCCACCTTCCCCTCCCCGGGCGCCCGGTGGGGTGCGAGGGGGGACGACGGTTTCCCCAACAGCGAGGTGGAGCTTGCCGCCACCCCCCGGCCGCGCCGAGGAGAAAGAGCCTCGGGGAAGAGCTAAAAAAGGGAAGGCGCTGCTGCCGGGGCCGCCGCCTGCCGGGGAAGGAATTCCCTCCGCCCCAGCGCAGACGGCCCCCCACCCCATCCTGTTCAGAAAAAATCCGATTTTGCCTGAGAGTAGGAGGCAAAGGAAGACTCCGTTCTAGCCACCACCCCCCTGCCCGGATCCTAGAAAAAGGGTATAGGATTCTCCCCACCGGATCTGGTGGGTGGAGAGATCGGCCACCGGGGGAAGGAGAAGGCAGCGGTGATGGGGGCCGAGCGGCGGCGGCGGCGGCGCCCCGAGAAGCCCCGGGCTCGAACCCCGCCGAGGCTGGGCCGGTTGCGGGGCCGTGGGGGCTGTGGGAAGGCCGGCGCACCCCGCGCCCTCCCTAGCTCGGGCCTTGGTGCGCCCCTCACTCTCCGCGCGCCCTCCCGGCACTGCGCCCTCAACTCGGGCGCCCAAACACCCACACTTCCGACTCGGGACAGGCGCTCCCATGTGGGGTCCGGCGCCTCGGCGGCGTCCGGTCGGCAAAGCGGCCGGAGTCTGCTCGGCGCCCTGCGGTGCTGGCTCTGGGAGCCGCCGAGCCCTGCAGGACAGCGGGGCTGAGCGCTCCTCCCGTTCGTTTCTCTCCCGGACTGAGGGCTCCGTGCTTGTCCCCATTCAGAGCCAGAGAGTGCCACGAGAAATTAATAAATACGAACTTCACTTGCGAAGTTTTACAGTTGACAGAGCAGGTCCACAAAATTGTCTTGCTCGTCTCACAATCACCCTGTCGCTTTCCATTTTACAAATGCCGAAATGGGAGCATCAGATAACAACTTATTTGCCCCCTTTAGCTAATAGGTGTGAGAAACAAGGCCACAAACACAAATCTTGGGACCTGAAATTCAAAAGATTTTCATCTGATTCCCAGCCCTAGTCTTTGGGGTTTCTCGCGCATTTAACATTTTTAGAATGCCAGCCACGTACTAGGAAGCCCTGATGGTGTAGTGGTTAAGTGCTACTGCTGCTAACCAAAACGTCAGCAGTTCGAATCCACCAGGCGCTCCTTGGAAACTCTATGGGGGACAGTTCTACTCTGTCCTATAGGGTTGCTATGAGTTGGAATTGACCCCACGGCAATGCGCTTGGATTTTTTTGGGTTTTAATCACGTACTGTGCTAGAGCCATAGGACACAAAGATGAACAAGAGTCACTCTATGGCCTCCAGGAATTCACAGCCTAGCAAGGGAGAGAGAAAACAAAATTATAGATCAAAATATGGCGTAAACCACAGTTTTCTAAACACGGAAACAGAGAAATTCACTCACTTGCCCAGCTCTCAGTACTGGTGCAGTCAGGACTTGAACCCAGACAGTCTGACTCCAGAGCCCACCCACACTTAACCACTATGCTAAACTGCTTCTTTTTTGCTTAACTCTACAGCCTTTTTTTTTATATACAGCCCTACGTGGCTGGGGGAGGAGGGGGAAGCAGATCACAAAACAGTACGTATACTCTGAATTAAAAAATAAACACACATAGGAAAAAGACCAAGAGATGTCAAAATGATGGGTAATTTTTGTTTTCTTCATTTTTAGAATGCTCTGTATTTTCTGTGCTGGCCATGAGTTTTATAATAAGAAAAAAAGAAGGAAATGTTATTAAAGAACACCTGGAATACACAGCTTCCACGAGGTGTTGTTGCTTGGCTTTCTCTTAATGGAAAAGAGGAGCGGGTCAAGTCGGGTAAAGGAGGAAGGGCATTCCAGCAAAGAGAGCCTTGCAGAGACCAGAGGGCACTTGAGGAAACTTCAAATCTGTGTGACAGGAGGGAAGAGGGAAAAAACCAGGGAGAAGTAGTCTTCTGAAGTACCTCAAGTAGAGAATTCCAAACCCCTAGTACCATCATCCTGGGGGCAGTGGTGGTCAGCAGTAGAATTCTCAACTTCCACGTGGGAGATCCAGGTTCAATTCCCCATCAATGCACCTCAAGCACAGCCACCACCTATCTGTCTGTGAAGGCTTTCGTGTTGCTATGATGCTGAATGGATTTCAGCAGAGCTTCCAGAGTAAGACGGACTAGGAAGGAAGACCTGGAGATCTACTTTCAAAAAAAATCAGCCAGTGAAAACCCTATGGATCGTAACATCTGATTTCCTTGTGCAAGGGGTTGCCATGAGTCAGGGCCTACTTGTGGGTAGCTAACAACAGCAGTATCATTCTAACACCCAGTCCTGAGGGGGTAATTCCCTTGGGGTCCTAAGAGGGTGGTCTAGGAGTGGGCTGAGATTGCTGAAGGTTATTACTGTGTTATAAATCTTTTTCTATTTTTGGAGGTGAAAAAGCTGGGTGTTGGACATTGGACTCTGTCAACATATCTGGGTCAGAAGGTGCCAAAGTGCTGGGTAGAATCATCTAGGATGAGCTGTTACCATGCACGTTTTCATTAATCTGGTCATATTTCATAACTTACTTTCCCTCTCCCCCAGATATGAGGCTGCAAAAACATTCCATTAATAACCCCCCACTTGCACCATTCTGCCCATCTCTCTGAGGCCTCTCCGGTGCTCTGGCTCTAGTATCAGCCTCAGCTTATTAAAGCACTAGATTTTCAGGTTGTGGATGGCAGGTCCAGGGTTCCCAGAGTGCCCTGGTTCCCCTTTCCGCATTGGAGAACACGGGACAGAGGCCAGTTCACTGCTCTTCACCCTCCTGGCCCCAGCCCTCTGAGAAACATCCCCGAGCAAGAGTTGCAACCTTCAGTACACAGAATGAGAGTAGCAGCTTCTCTGCAGATTCCCAGTCCCAGGCTGGAAATAGAGGGGCCTTTGCTCACGTCATTGCATGAGATTCACCATCTGCCACTTCAACAAGAAAGACTCAGGGATGTTTAATATGAAAACACGGCTCTTGCTTGAGCAACTGACTATATTTCAGGGCGAGGACCACAGCGCAGGTGCATTAACCCCAGGACCTGTGCTGCTTATATTAGAGATTTGGCCTCTAATAGGTGGCGAACCCTCCTAGCTCGCCTCCTTTTAGACAGCTACCTCTGCATATGGATCCAGACCGCAGACAGCATGGCCCAGCCCAGCCCAGCCCAGCCCAGCCCAGCCCAGCCCAGCCCAGCCCAGCCTGGGGTTGATCTGGCTGCTTGGCAAGTGGCTGGGGGCTGAGCTGAAGGAGAGGAGAGCAGAGAGCTGAAGTGACTGCCCCGGTGGGAGCCAGCAGGTCCGGTGGACCCTCCCTCTCAGCTTTTCTTCCTTTCTTTACCCGCCTCACAGGGCAAGTGGGAAGGCAAATGGACTATGTCAGAGGCTATTGTGATAATTTTCCAAAATCTGAAGTGTCTATTTTATTGCTTCTCAAGAAAGGATAAAACCATCCTGGTTTCTTCTTTTTCCCCTCTTTTTAGTCGTGGACAGTCAAGGTGATCTCAGGGTTTGTCTTGTATCTGATTGTGTCTTTGGTGGAATTTTTGGTAGCCTGATTTTGTTCACCTGCCTTTGAGCTTCAGTAAGGCTTCAAGGAGCGGCTGTCCAGTGGGTGCGCCTGCTTCCTGCAATGCCCTCCTTCGCTCCATTCAGCTGCTGAGTAAGGCCTGGGCAGAGCTGGGGGTGGTGCGGGGGGAGGGGAGTAACGTTCCTTCTTCTTTGTATTCCCCACAGCGCTCAGCCCAGTGTCTTATACACAGCAAGAGCCCCAGACACGCTTACGTATCCAGCATCAACCTCCGCTGAACCCCAGACCCGTACAGTCAGCTGCCTCCCTGACACCTCCACTTTGTTGTTGTTAGTTGCCATCAAGTCGATTCTGACTCATGGCAACCCCATGTATGTCAGAGTAGAACTGTGCTTCATAGGATTTTCAAGGCTGTGACTTTTCAGAAGCAGATCACCAGGCCTGTCTTCCCAGGTGCCTCTGGGTGGACTTCACTGCCAACTTTTCAGCTATTTTAGTTGAGCTCTTAACCATTTGTGCCACGTAGGGACATTGCCACTAGGATACCTAGCGCCAACTCAACATGTCCACAACAGACCTCCTGATCTCTGCCCTTATCCTGCCCACCCCCGCCTTCAAATCTGCTCTATCCACAGTCTCCCTGGCTCAGTTAATGGCAGCTCCATCTTTCCAGTTGCTTAGGCCAAAAATCTCGGTGTCATCTTTGATTCTTCCTTCTCTCACACCCACATCTAATCCATCAGGAAATCCCGTTGGGTCTACAATCAAATATATCCAGAATCTGACCGCTCTCGCCCACCTTGCAGCTACCATCATCTCTCACCAAGATTACTGCGCTAGCCTCCCTGCTTCCATTCTGGGCCCCTGCGGTATTTTCAGCACAGTAGCCACAGAAGTAGTGTTAAAATAGAAGTGAGATCATGTCACTCCTATGCTCAGATCCTTCCAGTGGATCCCCATTTCTCTCAGAGTAAAAGCCACAGCCTATACAAGGACTATGGTAGCCAATGGATGGTGAAACAATTAAGTGCTGCACTTCCAACTGAAAGGCTGTTGGTTCCAACCCAACCCGAGGTGCCTCGGAAGACAGGCCTGGCGATCTGCTTCTGAAAGGTCACAGCCTTAAAAATCCTATGGAGTAGTTCTACTCTGCACACATGGGGTCACCATAAGTCAGAATCCTCTCAACAGTAACTAACAACGACAACAATGTACAAGGACTACAAGGCCCTATGGGATTGGCCTGCACTCCATTCCCCACACCATCCTAGTTCTTTCTCCCTGACTCTAGTCCTCTCCAGCTACACTGGCCTCCTTGCTATTCCTCAAACATATCAGGCACACTCCTGCCTCATGGCCTTTGCACTGGTTGGTCCCTCTGCCTGATCCTTCTGCCCTTGGCTCCTCCTTCAACCTCTTTATTTAAATGTCTCTTTCTCACCCTGCTACCCCTATTTAGATGACAAACCTCTCCCTTGCCAGTACATCCAGTCTCCCTTGTTCTGCTCAATTTTTTTTTCACATTGAACTTACTTATAGATTGCTATATGGCATGTTTATGTAGATTTTTTGGTGTATGTCTCTATGTTTATTTTTAAATACGTCTCCTCCTTATGAGAAAGTAAGCTCCACAAGACTTAGAACTTTGTCTGTTTTGCTCACTGATGTATCCCCAGGACTTAGAACAGAAATGACACAATGTAAGTCTTTAAGGATGAAGAGGAAACCCTGGTGGTGTAGTGGTTAAGAGCTACCGCTGCTAACCAAAATGTCAGCAGTTGAAATCTACCAGGTGCTCCTTGGAAACTCTATGGGGCAGTTCTACTGAGTCCTATAGGGTCACTATGAGTTGGATTTGACTCAACGGATGAATAAATGCATGTTGGTTTGAACTGAGCAGTGATCACAGGCCCACACATTTTCCTGAGGAAGCCATGCCCCTCCACAGTTGGTCTGGCTTCTCTGCAGCTCTCTCAGGGAGATGCGGAACTGAGGGTCTGATGAGCACAACAAGAAGAGGGAACAAAACTGAACGGCCCCAGGTCTTTCCAAGCAGTAAATTTTCAGTCTCTGAATGGCTGGTTCTTACCTATCCAAAGAAGCCCCTGGTCGCTGCCAGAGAAGGGGCTTTGCTCTGGAAAAAATCTCACCTCAAAATTCTCAGGATCAAGCATGGCCCTAGACGGGGTGACATCCTGGAGGATACTCTGGACTTTTTCCTTTCCTGCTCAAACCAAATGAGGGCAGGGAAGTAAAAGAAAGACTTCTTGTTGCTGCCCTCTGACCACCCCCCCCCCCACCCCCCGGCAATTCCAAAGTCCAGGGTAAAGCAAGACCCTTCAATCCCCTGAAATGCTGCTGGGCTCTGGAGAGAGGTGGGTGCACTGAAATGGAGAAACAGGAACAGCTGGGATAGAGCACCCATAAGCAGGCGCAAGAGTCCAGCCTATGTCTACAAGCGAAAGTCAAGGATCCTCTGGTTTTCTCTCCTTCCTGCCCTCTCCTGTCTCTAGCAGATTAGATCATCTGGCCTAGAAATTCTGTCCTAAGGACAAGTCACATCCACGCTTAGGCCCAAGGTTTGTCCCCTCCGTCCCTGTTGCAGAAAACTTAGCTTCACCCTTGCCTCTCTTGGGGACTAAAGGATTGAAAAAGGCGTCTCTGGAATGACAGCCACTACAGATTTAGTGCCAGGCACTGTGCTAAGAGGTTTACACATGGTATCTCAAGTAGTCCTTATATTACGAAATCAAGCTACTTGCCCAAGATAACATAGCCAGAAAGTGGTGGAGTCAGGATTTGAACCCGGATCTTTCTAACTCAAAAGCTATGTTTGTGATTACAATCCACTGCCAGCAGAATTATGCAGTGCTTACACTGCACAAAGTTTCCTGGTCAAGGGGATGACTGGGCCCTGAAATCCAGCCTGGCCTCTCTTGTCAAGCCAGGCATCCTGGCCTAGAATGTATCAAGCCAAGGGACAGGATTCGTTTTTGTAATTTGCATGAAGGTGTTGAGTGTGCTGGCCACTGCCCTGCACGGTGAAGCCTGCCCCCTGGGACAGACCAGGGCCATGTGTAAGCTTTGGTTGGGACCCAAAACAAAACGGTCAGGGGAAAGAAAAAGAAGTCAAAGCCCTTTCTAAGTGCCTGGAGAAATGAAGGGGCAGAAAATTATTACTTCAACTACCGTATGTGAAGGCATTGCCATCAAAGGTTTTCACTCAAAATAGCTACTTTGATTTCCTGGCCAAATGTTACTGGTCCCAAATCCTGATTCCTGACTCGAGTTCTTTTTACTACATGAGGAAAGATTAGACATAGAATGGGAGAGAATTTCTATAGGCAAAGTTAAATTACAGCTTAAACTGACCAAGATCTCACCAAAAATCATCCTTTTCTGGGTGAGTATGAAGAGAAAGGGCTAGGAAAATCTTCCAAGGCTGGTACAGTTACTGGAGAGATTGTAACTCAACTGCTCTTCTTAAACCCATTATACAACCAGTTGCCACGGAGTTGATTCTGACTCATGGGGACCCCAACTGTGCTCCATAATGTTTTCAAAGACTGATTACTCAGAAGTTGATCACCAGGCCTTTCTTCCAAGGTGCCTCTGGGTGGACTTGAACCTCCAACCTTTCAGTTAGCAGCCCAATACATTAAATGTTTGCAACACCCAGGGACTTCTAAATCCATTATAATCTTAGTTACATATTTTTTTCTTTCTCCTCATTGTCAGCCATGGAGGAAAGGATGAGAGGAAAAAATATCTTAGGTGGCAACTTTATATTTTTCTGTACTTTCTGGTTAAGCTCTCCAAGATAGCATTTGAAGTCAGCCCTACTAACAGAGGATAGATTAAACACATGACACGGTGGGAAATACCTTCATTGCCCACATCACCCCCTCCCTGTTTTTAGACTTGAGAAATTAATGCTGCCCTTAATACGCTGATATTCATTTTAACTTCACAGGAATGCAGTCACTTGCAGCCTAAGAGGTGATTGTGGAAAGGGGAGGGGAAGCCCCAGATTTTGACCTTGGGGGTGTTAGGAGAGATTTAGGTTTGGCCTAGTGTGAACTTCGGGATTTGTAAAGTTGGGGCCCTTCCCCACTCCTCTCTGGCTGCCCCCCAGCTGCCTGTTTACATTTGTGCCTTTCTAGGGACAACTCCAGGAGTCCCTCTTTTGTGCAAATGGTTAACGTGCTCAGCTGCTTACTAAAAGGTTGGAGATTTGAGGCCACCCAGAGATGCCTCAGAAGAAAGGCAAGGCCATCAACTTCTAAAAAACCAGCCACTGAAAACCCTATGGAGCACAGTTTTACTCTGACACACATGGGATCACCATGAGTCAGAATCTACTACGGCTACCGGTTAGGGACAGCTCAGTTCCCTAAGTAAATGGAGGTAAAAAGACAAACACAGCCAAGGTCTCCCAGTCTTGCTATCTTAGTCCCCCTAAGTGGCTCTATGTGTTTGAAGCCAATCCTGTGCCTGTGACTACCAGGGAGGCCAGATGCCAGAAGCAGGGACTCTTGCCACTCAGGAGCTGAAGGAATTTCAGTTAAAAGAAAATAAGGTCAGGACAGGGGCAAGGGAAAGAAGTCAAAAGCCCTGTTTTTTTAAGTACCTGGGAAAATGATGAGGCAGAAAATTATTATTTCAATTACTATGAAAATGTATTTTATTAGAAGATGGGGATTCATCATTGATACTCAAAAGCCAGAAAAGCAATATCTGGCACTATAATACCCCTCTTTTATATGCAGGGAGAATGAGTTATTAAATTGGAAGATGAATGTTTTGCAGTTCAGTTAACTGCACCTGTTAAAAAAGAACTAGTTACAAACTTGCTCTGGATTCCAGACCCCTCCCGGCTAAAACTGCCTCTTGCCAGCCCCCAACCTTTGTATCTTGAAAAGGATCTTGACGCCCCCTACCCCACATTTTCTATGGCATATGAAAATTCAGGAGTAAGAAAGAAAAAAAATCAGCAAATTAAATGCAAGCCCGAGTTTTTTTATTATTTAAAAAAAAAAGTTGCATATAGTTCAATTGTTGCGAAGTGCGACAACGTAAATGCGGTGTATTCTTATGTATAACAGCTTTTCCTTCCGCTCCTGTGGCAGCCTCAATAACGCTGCGCTTCTGTTCTGCATGAATAAATATGTATAAAATGTAACGCTGCAAAGAAATCAAATCCGATAACTGAAAGATACCGTTTCTTAGATTCTGGGAGCAACATGAGGCACCAGCTTTTCCGATTCTTTGGTATTTAAGTGAGGAGTCATTGAAATGATAATGTGGAATTTATTTTATTTTCTTTTTTTTCAGGGGCAAGTAATTTTCAGCCATTCATCAGGGCTTTAAGAAATGGAGGTGCTGGTGGTCTAGCTCGCTATTTTGGTTTCTAGGTGAGGTCTGTGACTGCCTCCCTGCTTTCTCTTTCAGGCCACATACCCCCAACCTTTAAATTCCTTCCCTTCACTGACTTGGGAGTCAACCTTGTTACTGCAATAATGAATTCATCCCTGGGAGCCGGCTGTGCGCAGCCTTTTGCCATTGAGACTCAGGAACCAGTGATTCTCAGGGTCAATACACTCCCATGAGCGAGGGCACCGGCTTTTGTGCACAATGACCTGCCCACAAAAGGTACCCCCACCCCTTTCTCTCCTTAGTCCCGAAATAACACAGGATTAAACTTGAGTAATAATCTTAAATACAAACCAAATGTTTCTTTATATAAAAGCAAACTACGCAAACTCTGGCCATTTTCTTGTCTGTAGCAAAATACGTGGAACCTCGCTCACATTTTGCCACAACTTGCTCCTCTGTTGCCTGACAGGGCTGAAGGCAAGCATTTAAGAGCTGAGAACCATTAGGGTCCAGTTTCCGGTCCACAAGGCTCTTGCAGGCTAGCCCCAGCCTGCCATTTCTGCTCATCTCCCAACACCTCCCCAACTAGTGATGTTCTGCCACCGGGCAAAATCTCATGCTGTTCTTCAAAATACATCCAGGGCTTTCAAGATCTTCTTGTCATTGCTCTTACTCTTCCCTCCACCCGGACTGTTCTTTCCTCCCTTTCTAAATTTGGAATTCTCAGCCTTCAAGACTCAACATCACCTCTTCTGTATTTACTTCTTCCATTATCACTACAGTTCCTTATACGTGTTGACGCAAGCAGTTTGCCATCACCCAATGGCTTCACAAAAGAAAGGCCTGGTGATTGCTCCCGTAAAGATTACAGCCGGGAAGAACCTATGGAGCAGTTCTACTCTGTGACACATGGGGTTGCCGTGAGTCAGAAGCAGCTGGACAGCAACGTTTTTTTTGTTTTTTCATTTCATGCTGCTTCCGTACTGTAAGAACATGTCAACTGGTCCTTTCTGCCAGGCCCTCTAGTGAAGGGTCAAGTCTTATCACTTTCTGCATCACTGATACATAGTGTCCACAGTGAAGTTCAGCCAGGGTTTGTTGAAGGACTGAATGAACGAACTACCCAGGACAGACAGCATCCAGCGTGTTCTTCAATTTCTCAGGATTTGACATTAGGCCTTATTCCAGGAGAATTTTGGCCTGCGATGACTTGGGAGCACTTGAAAAGCCAGAAACTTAGGAAAGAGGTCAATAGCCAATGATGAAGGAACCGATGTGGTGGTGGCATGTTCCCTTTCTACCTCAGCTCCCAGTCCAGGGGGACTCTTTACAAACATGCTTCATGGATGACAATGAATGTTTACAGTGCCTGAATTAATTAAATAAGCACTTTTGAAGTATATTATAAAATATATAAGCTCGGAACTGTTTCTTCCACTATTTAAACAGTGCTACCTTTTTACCTCTCAGGTGAGGAGACTCTGGTGGCGTAGTGGCTAAGTGCTGCGGCTGCTAACTAAAAGATCGGCAGTTCAAATCCACCAGGCGTTCCTTGGAAACTCTATGGGGCAGTTCTACTCTGTCCTATAGGGTCACTATGAGTCGGAATTGACTCAATGGCAGTGGGGTGGTGGTGGTGGGAACCCCTCAGGTAAGACATTAACTTTGACAAAGCAAAACAAAGACCTGGTTTGATCAGCAAGAAAAGGTAAGTAAATGTTTGTGATGTTGAATGATAGAAAGGAAGACTCAAACTTTTAATTGGGTCTTTTCCCTCCAGCTGCTATGCAGCCCCAGGCCTTGGCTCCTTGTCTTTAAAACAGGGATAATAAAGTCCTTGTGAGGATCCAAACACAAATTATGTAACATGATGCCTGGAACAGAGAAGCACTCAGAAAATGTTGTGTGCCGTTGAGTTGATTCCGACTCGGAGCCACCCTGTAGGATGGAGTAGAACTGCTCCATAGGGTTTCCCAGGCTGAAATCTTTATGGAAGCAGATTGTCAGGTCTTTTCTGTGGGGGTGCTGGTGGGTTTAAACCGCCAACCCTCGGTTTGCAGCCCAGCACTTAACCATTCTGCCACCAGGGCTCCGCTCTGTAAATATTAGCTATTTTAATTACAGTTTGGGTTTTGGGGATTTTATTCTGCCCTTAGGTCCCTGGGTGGTGTAAATGGTTTGGGCTTGACTATAAAGGCTGGCGGTTAGAACCCACCTAGCAGCTCTCTGGAAGAAAGGCCTGGCAATCTACTTCCCTTAAGATTACAGCCAAGAAAGCCCTATGGTGCAGTTCTACTCGGAGACACATGGCGCCACCATGAGTCAGAATCCACTCGACGGCAACGGGTTATATTCTGCCCTTATAAACATATCAGATGGACATCTTTTCTTCTTCTCCCCAAACAGGGCTCTCCTGATGTGAGAACTGATAACAGTAAGAAGACTAGGGCTCTGTGATGCCTGGGTGCAGGAAGGGATCCCTGACCTGAGCCCCTCCGCCCAGAGCTAGGGTTTCCAAGCCATTTCAACTATTTCCGCGGCTCAAAGCCCTTTGTGTTCATCCCTCCCGTCTTTGGTTGTGACTCATGAGGTCGGCTACTTTGGAATAAAGGGACTAGTAGTTTATAACAGGTGTATGTGCCAGTAAAGAGCTACTTTTCTTTATTAAGAATCAAAACGTGAGGGGCAATGCTAGAGCCGGCTGGGTAGGATGGTAGGTCCTTGGGACTTCCATGCCTTCCTCAAGAGGTCAGGTTTCTTCTCTGAAACTTAAACAGCCCCACACAAGCCATGTACTAAATTCCTGCCCAAAGCCTGCCAGAAAGGGAAGCACTTACATATTTCCTCACCGTGTCTCCATAGCCAAAGTGCCAAGAAAGCAGAACGGGAGGAGAGCGGCGCAGGCTTCCAGATGCAGCGCCCGCGGAACCCCGAGGCCGACAGCTTGTAAACACACACATCAGGCGGCGGGGGAGGCTCCCCGGAGCCCAGGCCGCCTGAACGCGTGCAGGTGCCGGCGGAGCGCGCTCTGGCCCTCTTTGGGGAGCCCAGCAAGCCGCCGCGCGCGCTCCCGCGGGCTCTGTACCCACTCGCCTCCCCAGGCCTGTTATGAAACCCTGCGGGGACAACCACACATGTGGGCAGCCGGGGGCTTTCCTCAAATTGACAACAGCTTCTTGATGTAGCCCCGCAGAACATGAGCAGCTTACATAAACACTGCCTCGGAGACACCTGCAGTGTGGGACGCGCAGAGTCAGGACGAGGGTGGAGGGTGGAGGGCGGAGGGCGGGGCAGAGAGATGCCGAGTGAGAGAACAGCTCTGCCACCCCACTATTGAGGGGGCCGTTTATACATACATGTGTATATATATGTATATATATATACACTCACACACCCATATAAATATATATATGACTTATGACTCGAGGTTTGTCACCTCCTCAGTTGTAACCTGGAGGCAGAGATGAAGGCAGTACGATCAAGCCTTCCTCATTCTTGATGGAACTTGGCCTGTATCCCCAGCCCTCCCTATTTCCTCACACCAAACCAAGAAAACCTAACCTTTTCCTGTCTCCAGTGGATTCTGACTCATGGAGACCCCCCTCCGCCATGTGTTGGAGCAGAACTGAACTCCATAGGATTTTCTTGACTGTAATCTTGTGCCTTTTTTCTGCAGCACTGCTGGGTGGGTTTGAACTGCCAACTTTTCAGTTAGTAGTTGAGTGCAAACCATTTGTGCCACTCAGGGACCTTTTTCCTCACCACTCCCTTCCAAATATAACTTGGCTGGGAAAGGAAACTCTTGGAGTCTCCTTTGCAGGAGTTTGCATCTATCTTGCTACTGCACCCATCCCAGGCATGGGAGGTTTACTGCCCAAGAAAGTCCTGGGAGGGATGAGGGGGAGGTGAGGATGGAGATGGAAGAAGAGGCTAAATCCCTGGAATTTAAGGTTAGCATCTATATAGCAGGGGACTGGCATTGTGACATTGTTTAAGTGGGAGGTTCCACTTCAAATTTATCCCCCAGGTCAAATCAGTGTGCAAACTGTGGGAGAGACCTGAGGGGGCCAGCGGATGTTCAGAGGGCCAAGGCTGGCTAAAACTCCCAGAGGTGGGGGTACAGGGTGTTGTTGCAGAAGGCCCCCAATCTCTGGGTGGCACTTTCCTACTCAATTTACCTGACTCATGGAGCCAGTGAGATTGCTGCCAGTGGAGGCTCTGAGTCATCCCATTGCTCATATCTGATTGCAAAGTACAGGCAGGGGAGGGGAGGGCTTTCCTCTTCTGAGCATGGCACTCCTGCATTCAAAACCAGCCAGAAAGAGGCTCTCCCACCTCACTCCTCTGGGCTGCTCACATGGACTCTTCCCTCCTGGCCAGCCCCACATGTGCAAGTACCCCTAACAAGTGTGCATTTCCTGGCTCAAAGAGGAGGCCTGGAGCTCATGCAACAGAGTACAAACTGAACACCAGGCCAAGTTGGAAGCTGAGGGAGAAACAGTTAAGCCACTGTGTATAGACAGATCCCAGAGGCTGTAAGAGGACATTTAGAAAGATGTTGGTCTGGCTTCTTATCAGAGAACAGTGAGTAAGAAAAAAAAAAAAAAAACAAACCAAACCCATTGCTGTCGAGTCTATTCCAACTCATGGTGACCCTATTGGACAGAGTAGAACTTCCCCATATGGTTTCCAAGGAGCATCTGGAAAGAGCAAGAGCTAAAAATGATGGTTCTTGCCCCTGACTCAGTGTGGCTATGGGGCTCACTGTACCTCGTCTGTGTACCTTAGTTTCTCGTATGGCAGAAAGAGAAGACCAACCCTTACCCATGGGAAATGCTTTACTACAACTATTGTACCATGGTACTGTACTCTCTTGGAGCCCACTCACAGCTAATAGTATCCCAGGTAGGCAGGCAGGTGGGCAGACAAAGATCTCCAGCTGATAGATGAAGAGTGAGACACAGAGATTTAATTGACCTATGTAAGGCCACATAATGAGAGTACATACCTCTGAAATACCACTTAACATGTTTAATTGTGATGTATCTGCTTCTGGGCTGTTTATCCCACCAAACTTTGAGCTCCCCAGAGGCACGGCCCATGTATTAATCATCCTTGTACTTCCAAGCCTAGCACAGGGCCTGGTACAAAAGAGGTGCTCAATAAATGTGCCATGAATGCCTGAATCAGTTAGTAAAAAAAGCAGAGATTAAAACCCAGTGGGAAGAGATGGCCATCTCTCAAGAGGCATGACACTCCAAGAAGCATCAAAAGAGATGGTTTAGGGTAATGATCTCATGGCACATCTCAGTCAATTGTCCTAATACTGTTTTTCAGTGCTTCTGTTCTACCTCCTAGTTCTTCGCAGAGTGCCTGGGGTCTTAAAAACTTGCAGTAGGTCTCCATTCACCTAGAGTAGCACAGGAAGAAGGAGTGTCAGGAAAGGGAGAAGAAAATGTTGCCACCATGAACATCTGCCTCCTTTACCATGAGACCAGAACTGGATGGTGCCTGGTTACCATTACTGGATGTTTTGATCTAAGATTCTATAGAAGAATCCTGATCAAAAGGGGGGAGAAAAGATAACAGAACTTAAAATTCTCAATGGAATCTGAATCTTCTGGCGCCATGGAGGCTGAATGAACCCCAGAAACTATTGCCCTGAGATAATCTTTAAGCCTTAAATTGCAAACCAAAACTTTTCCCCGAAGTTTGCTTTGAATCAAACAACTGTTTAGCCTAGTTAGTAAAGTGCACCTGCCTTAAGCACTGTGCTTTCTCAAAGATTTATCTAGGTGGAATCAAGTTGACAACAGCACCCTAAAAGTTTAGAGGAGAAGCTTAGGGGGCAATGAGTTTACGTTAATAGTGGTGGAATAATCTGGAAAAGAATAGAGAGAACAGCTGCACAACCTGAAGAATGTAAACAATGTCACTAAATTGTACGCGTAGTATTTGCTGAGACGGTATATCCTTTGCTGTATATAGTCTCAAAAAAAATAAAATAAAATTCTAAAAAAAAAAAAAGAGGTAGAAATAACCTCGAGATTATCAAGTTCAAGCTCCTGAATTTACAGAAGACATATCTGGAGGTACAGAGAAGTTAACCAACATCCTCAATCCCACCCACCCAGTTAGAGGCAGAGCAGGACCACAGCCCAGCTGTCTGTCCTCCCCCTGTAGTGTGCTGTCTGCTGGTTGGGGTGGACAGTGAGGGCAGCGTCGACGTGCTTCATGCTGGAGAAGCTGTGCTCCCAGGCCAGGCTTGGTGTACACGCATGCTTTACAACAAAACTGCGTGATTAAACACACATCTGTGGCAGCAATGCAATTATCTCTGAGATTTAAGCACTGGTGGAGGGAAATTTTAAGTACCAAAATCTCTTCATCCTCCCCCACAGAAGGAAAGAAAAAAAAAATTTCTGGTATGTTTACTTCATGGTAAAATATGGTAAAAGTATACGTCAGATAGATGGGCATATCGCATTTGCATGAAGGGGGTGCTAACCACCATTTTTGCATCTGCAGCTAAAAATATTGTTCCTTTAGATCTCTCAGACTGAGAAGCGGATTGCTCTATGCACTGAGTTTGGCTTTGAATAGCAATGTTGTTGTTGAGTGCCACTGAGTTGACTTTGATGCATAGTGACCCCATGCGACAGAGTAGAACTGCCCCATAGAATTTTTTAGGTTGTATTTTTTTTAATCTTTACAGGAGCAAGTTACTAGGTCTTTCTTCCTCAGAGCTGCTGGGTGGGCTCCAGCAGTCAACCTTTTAGTTAGCAGCTTAGCACTTAACTGTTGTGCCACCAGGGCTCCTTGAAATCAGAATAGCACCACTCAAACTTGGGACTGAGAGAAAGGCTGAGGAGGAGGGCGCAATTGGCCAGACAATAGGGCCAATTTCTCCCTCTGGAACTCTGTTCTGGGCCTGGGTCCAGACAGCACAGAATGGGGAGGAGATGACAAAGCAAAGAGCAGTCGGGTACGAGGGCCTTCTGGACAATACAACTGAGGAGACAGAAGCCCCAAGTCTGGCTTCTCCTCTGTCAGAAAGCGCTGCTGCAACTTTGGCTACTTCATCCAATGTCCCTGCCAGTCTACTTCGAGGAGTTTTTTTGAGGGTCAAATTACAGGTGAACTTACTCTGAGAGGCTCATATTGCTGTATAAATGTGAGCTATTATTATTATCCCGGAAGGAAGATGCAGATGGGGGCTGTGCATGGAAGACGAAGACAGGGCCTGTGGATGGCTGCCCTAGAGTCTATAAGAAAAAATTGTTTAAAACCACTCCACAGGCAACTTTATTCTGCTTCACACATTGGTTGCCTCTCCTTTCAGGACAGTATCTGTGTTTGTTTGATTCCCAATACTCCACCCGAGGCCCTTCCAGAGCAGTCTCTATCCCTTCACAGGGCAAGGCGCCTGCCATATGGTAGGTGCGTACCGTACCAGCTCAGCTAAACCAAACGAGAGACATCCGAAGGTTGCTTGTGCCCTTCTCCCCCAGCTCCCTTCACATTCAGCACCAAAGGGCCCTCCCCATGTGCCCTCCCCTCCTTCTCATTGGTCTCAGTGAGACAGGAAGCAAGAGGCATTTTCCCCTTCCTTGTCTTCATCTGGCCATGCAGAGACCGGTATGGGGTGCCCAAGGTATGGCATTCAGAGTGGGAATGGGCCACCTGGAGCTCTGATGGGGAGGAGCCCCAGCCCCAGACTCTGCTAAGGGCAAGTGATGCCCCTGATCCCACCGGGAAGCTTTTATAGGCCCTGAGACCCTCAGTGGAACCCAGCCCTGGAGCTATGGAGACTGGATGAACACCCAAAACTATTCCCCCAAGATAATCCTTAAACCTTGTTATGGTTTGAATGGTGACCCCCAAAAACATGTGTTGTAAATCCTAACCTCTATTCCTATGGTTACAATCCCATTTGGGAATGGGTTGTCTTTGTTATGTTAATGAGAAAGGATTAGTGCAGGGTATGTCTTACATCAATCTGTTCATATATATATATAAAGAAGAGATTAAAGAATCAAGTGAGAAAAGCAGAGATGGGGAAGATAGATGCCAAGGTGCTTGGAGATCTCCAAGGAACCAGGAGACACAAACTGAAGAGACGAGGCCCTTCCCCCAGAGCTGACAGATAGAGAAAGCCTTCCGCTAGATCTAGCAACCTGATTTCGGACTTCTAGCCTCCTAAACTGTGAGAAAGTAAATTTGTGTTTGTTAAACCTACCCACTTGTGGTATTTCTGTTATATCCAGTACCCAGTGCCCAGTGCCATTGATATAGCAGCACTAAATAACTTAAACAAACCTCAAACCAAAACTTTTCCCAGAAGTCTGCTTTTGAGCCTTGCTTTGAGTTTCTAAGCCTCGGCTTCCCCAGCTGTGTTGTTAGCTGCCGTTGAGCCAGCTTTGACTCACGGTGACCTTACGTATAACAGAATGAAATGTTGCCAGGTCCTGCCCCACCTGAGGTCATGCCTTGCCCCGACAAAGATGTGCCTGGGTCTATTTTCCCTCACTTAAAAAAATAAAATAAAAATTTTTTTTTTGTTTGTATGGGGGAGAAGGTGTGAGGACTGACTTCTGCTGGCTGCATTTCTCAGACTTCCCATATCATCTGGATTTACCCTGGATCAGGTCATGGGGAAGCAGTGGCAGGAGATTAGAGGGAAGAGGAAGGAAGAAGCCTCTCAGCCCTAGACAGTATCTGTGGCCACGGCTGTGTCTACTAGGCCCCTGTGGCCCCAGCTCCTCAGGAACACCCAAGCCCCCGTACCCAGCCAACTCTACACCTTATTTGTCCCTCCAGCCTGGAGGCAGTAGTGGCTTCCTGCCAGTGCTAATTTCTAGGTTGTCTCCCATCCTCTGTTTGGCTTCAGACCTCCCTCTGCCTGTGTAACCAATTTCACGCATTAAATCCCCTCTGTTTTAATACTCAGCATGGTTTTCTGTTCATCTGTTTGGCCCCAGTTGCCAATTCCCAGAGTGCTCAGGGAGACTGGCCTCATAACTGAGGGCAGTGGCTGCCAGCCCTCCACTCTCTGGTTGGACACAGGCCTCAGGTTTCAGGAGTTTCCTGTCCTGCAGGCCTTGATGCAGAGAGGACCAGAGCCTGTGAGATGCCTGCTTTCTACAGCTATTGTATTTACTCATCTCTTTTCCTCTTGTCTGTCTCCCTCCATCAGGATGTCTGCTCCCCGAGTGGGGAGCTTGACTGTCTCATTCATAATTGTATATCCCCAGGGACTAGAGCCGTGCCAGGCATCTAAAGGACAATACGTATTTGCTGAAAGAAGGAATGAGTGAAACGTCTTAAGTTCCAGAGTTTTCTCCATGGGGCAATTTTTCTCCTTGGAGGTTGATTCTTCTTCTTTGGGGTAACCCCTTCTGGCTCTATTATCTATTGCTACTTGGAACTACCAAACTGAAAACCTGTTGCTGTGGAGTCAATTCTAACTTATAGCAATCCTTTTTTAGGACAGAGGAGAACTGCCCCATAGGGTCTTCAAGAAGTGCCTGGTGGAGGCGGGGCCAAGATGGCGGACTAGGTGGATGCTACCACGGATCCCTCTTGCAACAAAGACTTGGAAAAACAAGTGAATCGATCACATACATAACAATCTACAAAATCTGAACAACAAACACAGATTTAGAGACGGAGAACGAACAAATACGGGGAGACAGCGATTGTTTTCAGAGCCAGGAGCCAGCGTACCAGTGGATTTTCTGGAAAAACTAGTTTCCCAGTGATGGCTCGGAGACAGCAGTCCATATCAAACCACATAAAGCAGCAGACCATGACAGCTTCTACAACCCCCCAAACAAAAGAATCAAAATCTTTCCCAAATGAAGATACAATCCTGGAATTATTAGATACAGAATATAAAAAACTAATTTACAGAATGCTTAAAGACATCACAAATGAAATTAGGCTAACTGCAGAAAAAGCCAAGGAACACACTGATAAAACTGTTGAAGAACTCAAAAAGATTATTCAAGAACATAGTGGAAAAATTAATAAGTTGCAAGAATCCATAGAGAGACAGCATGTAGAAATCCAAAAGATTAACAATAAAATTACAGAATTAGACAACGCAATAGGAAGTCAGAGGAGCAGACTCGAGCAATTAGAATGCAGACTGGGACATCTGGAGGACCAGGGAATCAACACCAACATAGCTGAAAAAAAATCAGATAAAAGAATTAAAAAAAATGAAGAAACCCTAAGAATCATGTGGGACTCTATCAAGAAGGATAACTTGCGAGTGATTGGAGTCCCAGAACAGGGAGGGGGGACAGAAAACACAGAGAAAATAGTTGAAGAACTCCTGACACAAAACTTCCCTGACATCATGAAAGACGAAAGGATATCTATCCAAGATGCTCATCGAACCCCATTTAAGATTGATCCAAAAAGAAAAACACCAAGACATATTATCATCAAACTCACCAAAACCAAAGATAAACAGAAAATTTTAAAAGCAGCCAGGGAGAAAAGAAAGGTTTCCTTCAAGGGAGAATCAATGAGAATAAGTTCAGACTACTCAGCAGAAACCATGCAGGCAAGAAGGGAATGGGACGACGTATACAGAGCACTGAAGGAGAAAAACTGCCAACCAAGGATCATATATCCAGCAAAACTCTCTCTGAAATATGAAGGAGAAATTAAGATATTTACAGATAAACACAAGTTTAGAGAATTTGCAAAAACCAAACCAAGGCTACAAGAAATGCTAAAGGAGATTGTTTGGTCAGATGACCAATAATATCAGGTACCAGCACAATACAAGGTCACAAAACAGAACGTCCTGATATCAACTCAAATAGGGAAATCACAAAAACAAACAAATTAAGATTAATTCTAATAAATAAATAAATAAAATAATACACATAACAGGGAATCATGGAAATCAATAGGTAAAAGATCACAATAATCAAAAAGAGGGACTAAATATAGGAGGCATCAAACTGCCAGATGGAGAGTGATACAAGGCGATATAGAACAATACAAGTTAGCTTTTTACTTAGAAAAATAGGGGTAAATAATAAGGTAACCACAAAAAGGTATAACAACTCTATAACTCAAGATAAAAACCAAGAAAAATGTAACGACTCAACTAACATAAAGTCAAGCACTATGAAAATGAGGATCTCACAATTTACTAAGAAAAACGCCTCAGCACAAAAAAGTATGTGGAAAAATGAAATTGTCAACAACACACATAAAAAGGCATCAAAATGACAGCACTAAAAACTTATTTATCTATAATTACCCTGAATGTAAATGGACTAAATGCACCAATAAAGAGACAGAGAGTCACGGACTGGATAAAGAAACACAATCCATCTATATGCTGCCTACAAGAGACACACCTTAGACTTAGAGACACAAACAAACTAAAACTCAAAGGATGGAAAAAAATATATCAAGCAAACAATAAGCAAAAAAGAAGAGGAGTAGCAATATTAATTTCTGACAAAACAGACTTTAGACTTAAATCTACCACAAAGGATAAAGAAGGACACTATATAATGATAAAAGGGACAATTGATCAGGAAGACATAACCATATTAAATATTTATGCACCCAATAACAGGGCTGCAAGATACATAAATCAAATTTTAACAGAATTGAAAAGTGAGATAGATACCTCCACATTTATAGTAGGAGACTTCAACACACCACTTTCGGAGAAGGACAGGACATCCAGTAAGAAGCTCAATAGAGACACGGAAGACCTACTTACAACAATGAACCAACTTGACCTCATTGACTTATACAGAACTCTCCACCCAAATGCTGCAAAGTATACTTTTTCTTCTAGTGCACATGGAACATTCTCTAGAATAGACCACATATTAGATCATAAAACAAATCTTTGCAGAGTCCAAAACATCGAAATATTACAAAGCATCTTCTCAGACCACAAGGCAATGAAACTAGAAATCAATAACAGAAAAACGAGGGAAAAGAAATCAAATACTTGGAAAATGAACAATACCCTCCTGAAAAAAGACTGGGTTATAGAAGACATCAAGGAGGGAATAAGGAAATTCATAGAAAGCAACGAGAATGAAAATACTTCCTATCAAAACCTCTGGGACACAGCAAAAGCAGTGCTCAGAGGCCAATTTATATCGATAAATGCACACATACAAAAAGAAGAAAGAGCCAAAATCAGAGAACTGTCCCAACAACTTGAACAAATAGAAAGTGAGCAACAAAAGAACCCATCAGGCACCAGAAGAAAACAAATAATAAAAATTAGAGCTGAACTAAATGAATTAGAGAACAGAAAAACAATTGAAAGAATTAACAAAGCCAAAAGCTGGTTCTTTGAAAAAATTAACAAAATTGATAAACTATTGGCTAGACTGACTAAAGAAAAACAGGAAAGGAAACAACCCGAATAAGAATCGAGAAGGACCACATCACAACAGAGCCAAATGAAATTAGAAGAATCATTTCAGATTACTACGAAAAATTGTACTCTAACAAATTTGAAAACCTAGAAGAAATGGATAAATTCTTGGAAAAACACTAACTACCTAAACTAACACATTCAGAAGGAGAACAACTAAATAGACCCATAACAAAAAAAGAGATTGAAACGGTAATCAAAAAACTTCCAACAAAAAAAAGTCCCAGCCCGGATGGCTTCACTGCAGAGTTCTACCAAACCTTCAGAGAAGAATTAACACCACTACTACTGAAGGTATTTCAAAGCATAGAAAAAGACAGAATACTACCCAACTCATTCTATGAAGCTACCATCTCCCTGATACCAAAACCAGGTAAAGACATTACAAAAAAAGAAAATTATAGACCTATATCCCTCATGAACACAGATGCAAAAATCCTCAACAAAATTCTAGCCAATAGAATCCAACAACACATCAAAAAAATAATTCACCCTGATCAAGTGGGATTTATACCAGGTATGCAAGGCTGGTTTAATATCAGAAAAACCATTAATATAATCTATCACATAAACAAAACAAAAGATAAAAACCACATGATCTTATCAATAGATGTAGAAAAGGCATTTGACAAAGTTCAACACCTATTTATGATAAAAACTCTTACCAAAATAAGAATTGGAGGAAAATTCCTCAACATAATAAAGGGCATCTATGCAAAGCCAACAGCCAATATCACTCTAAATGGAGAGAACCTGAAAGCATTTCCCTTGAGAACGGGAACCAGACAAGGATGCCCTTTATCACCGCTCTTATTCAACATCGTACTTGAAGTCCTAGCCAGGGCAATTAGGCTAGACAAAGAAACAAAGGGTATCCGGATTGGCAAGGAGGAAGTAAAGCTATCACTATTTGCAGATGACATGATCGTATACATGGAAAACCCTAAGGAATCCTCCAGAAAACTACTGAAACTAATAGAAGAGTTTGGCAGAGTCTCAGGTTATAAAATAAACATACAAAAATCACTTGGATTCCTCTACATCAACAAAAAGAACATCGAAGAGGAAATAACCAAATCAATACCATTCACAGTAGCCCCCAAGAAGATAAAATACTTAGGAATAAATCTTACCAAGGATGTAAAAGACCTATACAAAGAAAACTACAAAGCTCTACTACAAGAAATTCAAAAGGACATACTTAAGTGGAAAAACATACCCTGCTCATGAATAGGAAGACTTAACATAGTAAAAATGTCTATTCTACCAAAAGCCATCTATACATATAACGCACTTACGATGTCATATTTTAAGGGGATAGAGAAACAAACCACCAATTTCATATGGAAGGGAAAGAACCCCCGGATAAGCAAAGCATTACTGAAAAAGAAGAAGAAAGTGGGAGGCCTCACTCTACCTGATTTCAGAACCTATTATACAGCTACAGTAGTCAAAACAGCCTGGTACTGGTACAACAACAGGCACATAGACCAATGGAACAGAATTGAGAACCCAGATATAAATCCATCCATGTATGAGCAGCTGATATTTGACAAAGGACCAGTGTCAGTTAATTGGGGAAAAGATAGTCTTTTTAACAAATGGTTCTGGCATAACTGGATATCCATTTGCAAAAAAATGAAACAGGACCCATACCTCACACCATGCACAAAAACTAACTCCAAGTGGATCAAAGACCTAAACATAAAGACTAAAACGATAAAGATCATGGAAGAAAAAATAGGGACAACCCTAGGAGCCCTAATACAGGGCATAAACAGAATACAAAACATTACCAAAAATGAAGAAGAGAAACCAGATAACTGGGAGCTCCTAAAAATCAAACACCTATGCTCATCTAAAGACTTCACCAAAACAGTAAAAAGACCACCTACAGACTGGGAAAGAATTTTCAGCTATGACATCTCAGACCAGCGCCTGATCTCTAAAATCTACATGATTCTGTCAAAACTCAACCACAAAAAGACAAACAACCCAATCAAGAAGTGGGCAAAGGATATGAACACACATTTCACTAAAGAAGATATTCAGGCAGCCAACAGATACATGAGAAAATGCTCCCGATCATAGCCATTAGAGAAATGCAAATTAAAACTACGATGAGATTCCATCTCACACCAACTAGACTGGCATTAATCCAAAAAACACAAAATAATAAATGTTGGAGAGGCTGTGGAGAGATTGGAACACTGATACACTGCTGGTGGGAATGTAAAATGGTACAACCACTTTGGAAATCCATCTGGCGTTATCTTAAACAGTTAGAAATAGAACTACCATACAACCCAGAAATCCCACTCCTCGGAATATACCCTAGAGATGCAAGAGCCTTCACACAAACAGATATATGCACACTCATGTTTATTGCAGCTCTGTTTACAATAGCAAAAAGCTGGAAGCAACCAAGGTGTCCGTCAACCGATGAATGGGTAAATAAATTGTGGTATATTCACACAATGGAATACTACGCATCGATAAAGAACGGTGACGAATCTCTGAAACATTTCATAACATGGAGGAATCTGGAAGGCATTATGCTGAGCGAAATTAGTCAGAGGCAAAAGGACAAATATTGTATAAGACCACTATTATAAGATCTTGAGAAATAGAAAAAACTGAGAAGAACACATACTTTTGTGGTTACAAAGCGGGGAGGGAGGGAGAGAGGGAGAGGGTTTTTTACTGATCAATCAGTAGATAAGAACTGCTTTGGGTGAAGGGAAAGACAACACTCAATACAAGGAAGGTCAGCCCAATTGGACTGGACTAAAAGCAAAGAGGTTTCCGGGATAAAATGAAAGCTTCAAAGGTCAGTGGAGCAGGGGCGGGGGTCTGGGGAACATGGTTTGAGGGGACTTCTAAGTCAATTGGCAAAATAATTCTATTATGAAAACATTCTGCATCCCACTTTGAAATGTGGCATCTGGGGTCTTAAAGACTAACAAGCGGCCATCTAAGATGCATCAATTGGTCTCAACCCCCCTGGAGCAAAGGAAAATGAAGAACACCAAGGTCACACGACAACTAAGAGCCCAAGAGACAGAAAGGGCCACATGAACCAGAGACCTACATTATCCTGAGACCAGAAGAACTAGTTGGTGCCCGGCCACAATCGATGTCTGCCCTGTCAGGGAGCACAACAGACAACTCCTGAGGGAGCAGGAGACCAATGGGATACAGACCCCAAATTCTCATAAAAAGACCATACTTAATGGTATGACTGCGACTAGAGGAGTCCCGGCGGCCATGGTCCCCAGACCTTCTGTTGGCACAGGACAGGAACCATCCCCGAAGACAACTCATCAGACATGGAAGGGACTGGTCAGTGGGGGGGAGAGATATGCTGATGAAGAGTGAGCTAATTAAATCAGGTGGACACTGGAGAGTGTGTTGGCAGCTCTTGTCTGGAGGGGGGATGGGAAGATAGAGAGAGAGGGAAGCCGGCAAAATTGGCACGAAACGAGAGACTGAAAGGGCTGACTCAATAGGGGGAGAGCAAGTGGGAGTAGGGAGTAAGATGTATGTAAACTTACATGTGACAGACTGATTGGATTTGTAAATGTTCACTTGAAACTTAATAAAAGTTAATTAAAAAAAAAAAAAGAAGTGCCTGGTGGATTTGAACTGCTGACCTTTTGGTTAGCAGCCGTAGTACTTAACCACTATGCCACCAGGGCTTCCTTATCAAGTCCTTGGTGGACATTCCTGCCCCTGACAGAGGGAGGCAGCAGAGTACAGTGATTAGGAATGAGGCTTTGAGGGGTGGAGCTCTGGCTCTCTCTTATCACTTGTACGGCCACTAGGAAGTGCACAAATGACTTAGCCTCTCTAAGCCTCAGTTTCCTCAGCTGTGCTGCTGGCGTTAGTTGCTGCTGAATCTGCTCTCACTCCTGGTGATCTTACATGCAACAGAATGATATGTTGCTGGGTTCTGTGCCATCTTCATGACTGTTCAGATGTTTGAGTCTATAGTTGTGGCCACTGTGTATTTTGAGTGCCTTCCAACTTAGGAGGCTCATCTTCCAACATTATATCGGACAATATTCTGTTGTGCTCCATAGGGTATTCACTGACTAATTACCAGAAGTAGATTGCCAGGCATTTCTTCCTAATCTATCTTAGCCTGAAAATTCTTTTAAAACCTGTCCACCATGGGTGACCCTGCTGGTATTTGAAATATCGGTGATATAGCTTCCAGCATCACAGCAGCACGCAAGCCACCACAGTACTACAAACTGACCGCGAGGCGGTGGGCCTCAGCTGTAAGATGGTCTAATAGACTGGCTATCCTATCATAGGGTTGTAGGAATTAAGCCAGGTCATTCATGTAAAAGCCTGGCCACCTCGTAGGTGCTAAGTATAATATCAGCTACTATGAGCATCATCATCATCACTGTGACCATCTTAAATTGAAAGGATCTGAAATGCTGATGAGACTTTGGAGGTTTCTCTAGTTTTTGTGGCTATCACCCGCTTAATGTGAAGATTAGAGAAAGTCTCCCAAGTCTCATTAGCTTTTGTGTTCTCCTCCCCATCCTTTTTCCCAGTGATCCAGAGAAATGAGGCATTTAGATATGTGAAGAAACTGAGGCCCAGAAAAGCGCAGCAGCCTAGCCAAGGCCGCACAGGCTGCTATTGGAAGAACTGAGGGGCATAGGATTTCTGAGTCACACTCTCAGAAAACCTGTGAATTGTCAGCACCAATAACATACCTGGTACTGTTCACTCAGGCAGCTCTGGCTGTGGAGAGATGGAGAAAGTCGGCAATGGGTCCACTGGTTGGAGGCAGGTAAAACTTTCCCTTCCTGACTGTGTGCATACAGGAAGTGGGGCAATGTCGGGGTATGTAGCAAGACTTTTCATCATGTACACGTGGTGACGGTACCATGTCCTGTTTTGATCGGGGTCTGGGACTGGGCAAGGGACAGAGGGAGACCTCCAATGGGCAGAAAAGGAATATGGCTCCAGGAGAGAAGCCAGCTGGAGGTGTGGGGCCATGAAGAGGCATCTTTTACAAAGCAGGGCCTATGATCTTGTTTGTCAGTGGTGTTGGCACCACAAACAGTTGTGATCCATAGGGTTTTCACTGGCTGATTTTCGGGGAGTAGATCACCAGACTTTTCTTCCTAGTTTATCTTAGTCTGGAAGCGCTAATGAAACCTGTTCGACATCATAAACAACGTGCAAGCCTCTACTGACAGATGGGTTGTGGCTGCGTATGAGGTGCATTGGCTGGGAATCGAACCAGGGCCTCCTGCATGGAAGATGAGAATTCTACCACTGAGCCACACCGCTACCTTATGATGCTTATTCGAAGGTTCAGAAATGCAGGGCCTGGAAGTATTTTTATCACATCCTTATTCTATCTTTGATCCAAACCCTCTAGAGTATGGGAACAGCCCCAGAGAACCAGTGGGGAGTTCCAGCACTCATTCATGTTTAGATTGTCCAAATAGTGTTTGTTACCGTCAGCTTAGTTGGCTTTTTGCCACACCCCTTAACACACCCTAATAACTCACCCAATACTAGCTGCTCAAAGGCTGACACCAGCGACCACAACAAGCCCCAAGAGGCTATGACCAGATCTCAAACCCCACCCCTGCATTCCTCTCCAGGGAAGGTGGTATCTTCGCATCAGAAAAAAAAAAAATCTGAACCTAAGAAGGCACAAAATTAGTTCCTTCAACAGACAAATTTGCTCCTGAAATACTCTGCCAACCTGCTAATGAGTCGTCTTGAACCTTGCGTGGTGTTACCTCTAATTTTGCAGCCTGCTAGGATTTGAGTTCTGTGGACAGCCTCACATTTGGTTTGGAATTATAGGCTGAATTGCTGCTCACTCCTATTATTGTGCTGTCAATCTTGTGTTAGCACATTATAATATGGTACACTGAATGCATCTGTTCTGTGTATCACGGGCCCTCATTGTCATTTGTTGAATCATTTTGTCTTATATGATTGTTAAGCAATTATTTCATCTCAGGCTGCTTAAACTTTGATTACGGTACACCATTTACAGGGAATAGGAAAAAGGGGGAAAACTCTAGCATCAGCTGATTTCACCAACCCTTAGCTCCAGTGTTCGCAAATATTTATATTAAAGTGTGAAGACACCCCGACACCTGGACACATGTCCTCGAACCTGAGAAGGGAGCTGGAAAAGGAGACTGAACAGACATATCCTGACTCAAGGGGCTGAAGGGTTAGCAAGTTTGGAGGCAATGGAAGAGCCATGTAGATAATGTCCCTGTTTTCTGTGGCGCTGAAGTTCCTCTTGTTCCTCCCCCGCAACGAGGGCGCACACACAGCTCTCAAATCCCATAGCCTCTTTAAAATGAATATGAAATGCAAATGGTTCTGCCACCTAGTTAGAAGCAGTTATGACGGTTGAAGAGCTATTGTCTGAGGTCCATAGCCCAAATCTGTGAGATAGACTCTCCTAATTAATAAGACAAGGAAGACTAGAAAGTTGCTAAAGTTACCTGGCAGGGCTTGGAGACTGCTGTCACCACCGCAGATGATAGCATTTCCTTCTCCCTAGCCTATTATAGTGTCAGGATGTGATTTCTCCTCTCCCATCGGGATGGTGAGTGCACTAGCTATTAGGGAAAGCAAGTGTAAACCATACAGAAGGCTCCATGAGAAAAGTTAATCAAGGAAGCACCAGTTGACAAGACTCACTCAGCTCACAACTGTTGAGAATATCAGCAAAGGGAAAAGGGAGAAGAAAGACTTGCTTCCAAGGGTCCATGTATGCCTCCTTGACTTTGACATTCCCCAAAGCCTGGGGTGCTTTCTGATTTCCTTTTTTTCCTTCTCTGGGCATGTTTGTCACTCACCCCCAACCTTCCCAGGACCAGTTAGGTCCCATACCTCCTCCATATTCTCCCAGCATCCTCTTCTAAATTTGGCTGTGTCCTCAAATTTGAATTTTTGCCTCCATATCTTGGCCTATCCTACTCTTCCTTAACCAAGGAGTCCCTGGATGGCACAAAGAGTTAAGTGCTCAACTCTTAGTGAAATATCCATGGTTAGAACCCACCCAGAGGTGCCTCAGAAGACAGGCCTGGTGATCTGCTTCCAAAAGGTCACAGCCTTGAAAACCTTATGGGGCAGTTCTATTCTGCACAAGTGGGGCCACCATGAATCTGAATTGACTCCATCTAACTAACAACAAATAATAGCAGTGAGACCCAAAGGCAGCAATAATCAGTTTACTCTTCCTGACCCACCTGAAAAGCCTTCCCCTTTGCTCATTCAAGTCCTACCCATCCTTCAAGGTGTAACCAGGCCCACATCTTCTAGAAAGCCCCATGCTGCAATGATATCCCATTGTCTCTGAACCACAGTGCCACTTATTGCTAGATAATTATCGGGTTACACCTTGCACAGAGTTCTTTGCTCTCTCAACGAAGGAAGGGTACACTTCTTGGGAGTCAGAATGAAATGCGACGTCTCTGCACGTAGTGGTGCTTTCAGAATAGCAGGTGGTGACTGTGATAATACTGAAAACAGGAACTACATGGCCTCATGATATGTGTACTCTTGAATCTAGTTAATAAATGAATTTTTTTACCAGTCATTGTTAAGTTGATTCCAACTCATAGTGACCCCACATGTGTCAGAGTAGAACTGTGCTCCGTAGGGTTTTCAGTGGCTGATCTTTTGATAGTAGATATTTACTGAAAGCTTATGAATGCAGTGTTTTGCCTGCATCATTTCATTTTATCTTTCTCACTTTCTCCCTTTTATATATGAGGAAACAGAGGCTTAGTTACTTCAGGTGATTTGCTAAGGGTCCCTCAGTATGCGGCTGAGCCAGAATTCAAACCCAAGCCTGGCTGGTCCTCCCTTTTCTCCTGAAATCAAACACAAAAAGCCAGGCTGGCATTGGTCTGTTCCATGATATGAGTGTTGAGCTCAGCTATGCCTGCTATAATCACCATTTGTCCCACCTCCCCAGTGCCAGGCACCTGATACATCTGTGTTCCCTCCTGATTCTGGGAAGAAGCTGATTCTTCCATTCCTGCTGAACCAAAGGGGCTGTACTCTCTAGTTTTAGGACAGACTCGGAAGATGGCCAGCTTCCTGGAGGGACAGTCTGTCTGCACTATCTCCACTTTCTGGCTCCTGCAGTACTGTTCTATGGAGGCCTCTGGCAAAGACCTTCAGTGATGTTCTGACTGAAGTGAGGACTCACATATGAATACTCCTTAGTGGTGTTCACCTGGGGCCTCCCTGGGAAGTCAGTCCTGTGTCTCACCAGGATGCAAGAGTATAGGAACACCTGCATTTGAGAATTGCCTTTTATACCAGTTTACGGCTCACTCCAAGACTACACCTCATTCCTTCATATTCACACACTGCATAAAGAGTTGATTTATCCACCCCTTTTAAGGAGTCAGACTCACTTATCTTCTGTGTTTTTTAAGCATAATGAACATGGAATTACAGGGTAAGGAGGGAAGTTATATTCCTCTGTTGATTCATTCATTTGCTCACTCATTCATATCTTCAACAAATAAGCCCTTCCTAGACGAATACTGACACCAGACATTGTCTTAGTGCTAGGACTGTCAAATGAGTAAGAGTTCTTTCCCGGAGGCATTCAGGTTCTATTTCTGCACCCTGCAGATAGACAAGACAGAGGTGACCAACGGCAGCCACCAGCTGTGTAGTGCAACATGGCATCTGGATGCTTAGGTGTGAGGAGTCAGCATCAAGGTTTCCTGATAAATGATTTGTCTGTTTCCCCTTCTTGTGTTTGTAAGATGCTGCACTTCTAGAATAGGCAAAAGGAGATTCCTAAATTTAGGCTGGTTATCAAAAAACAATTCAATGCAGTGAATAGGCATTTGAACCTGGCCCTCAATTTAACAGCATTCTATCACTCTGACTCTATCGACTGGTGGCTGGGGGACCTTGGGGGTTTCTTAAACTTTCTGAGCCTAGATTTTTTCATCCTTAAAATGCAGCTGGGAACAGCACCTACTTCATGGAGTTGTAAGGGTTAAATGAAATAATGTGTATAAAGCATTTAGCACTCCTGACGCCTGGGGTCTCAGTCAAGGCTAATGTGCAGGGGCAGGGAGAGGTACCTCCCACTTCTGTTATGACTGGAGCGGAATGAGAGAGAGAGCTTGAGAAACACAGGGCCCTGCCACTTGGAAGCCCACGGGGTGAGGCTGCAGCCCCCACACAACCCACCTGCCCCAGAACTGTAGTGGCACTGAGGTGGAGACCACTGGAGTGCTTGGTTTAGTCATCCCTTGCCCCACTCCCCCCTGGGCACAGGCAGGCAGTGACAGGGAGTTAAGACAGGGAGGCCCACCTGGCTGAAAGCCCTGGGGGCAGGGTGGGAAAGCTCAGGCCACAACACAGCACTGGGCCCATAGCTGTTAGCAGACGGGGCTTCTCAGGCAGTAGGCAGTGGAGGGCGCAGTTAGCTGCATTTTCAGCTGCAGCAGGGGTTTCCTGGCAGAGGCCAGAGGGGGCTAGAGGATGGCTAGGGTGCCGCTCAAGTCAGAGAGTAAAGTTTGGGTGGATTATTGGTCTAAGTACGGCTCATCTTTCTTTATTTTAGCTTTTGTGACTTGTATTCATTTTTTAGGAGTCCCTGGGTGGTGTAAATGGTTAGCGCACTTAGGTGCTAACCAAGAGCTTGGAGGTTCAAGTCCACCTAGAGGTATCACAGAAAGAAAGGCCTGGTGTCTACTGCCGAAAATCAGCCATCGAAAACCCTGTGGAGCACAGTTCTACCCTGACACACAGGGCGCTGTCAGGAGTTGAAGTCCGCTTGATGACAACTGGTTGTGATGGTGATTCATTTTTAATCCCCTCAGGCTGCTAGACTCTGAGGAAGCTCCTAATCACTTTTTAAAATAGTATTTACCACATGAAGTTTTATGTTCCCTGCCTACAATGCTTTATATTTTAATCTCATTAAAAAAAACATCTGAAATAATCTCTGACGAACGCAGAAGACGCTGGTACCAGGGGTTGCTTAGGAGATGAGAACTGGAGTAGAAGGGAGATTAACTTTTAACTCTGACCTTCATGTACCTTTTGAACTCTGCACCAAGTGCAAGTGCTGGTAACTCGAACAATAATCACAACAATGACAGTAATAAAACAAGAGTTAGCTACCTAAATTTAATTGCCTTCCACTTATTTGCATTGACTTGTCTTGCCATGTGGTGAGCTACAGGAGGACTCCCTACATCTTCTTGAGAACATAAGCTAGGTGTCCAGCTGACCCACCCACTTCTAAAAGGACGAGCTGTTGAAGATCAAACAGTCTTGGCCCCCTTCTCGGAGGTTTGGGCTTACAGCTGAGGCGGCCACCTAGCTTCTGCCCACTTCCACCCAGCCCACCTGGAGGTCTGCTCAGCTGGAGCCAGGGGCTAGCGCAGCTGTAGGCACTTTCTCTGGGTCCCAATATTTCCAACTAAGATCTTATACATCAATGTGGAGCAAATGTTCCTAAATCATTACTTTCATGCTATTCCTGTGCTCGGGAACCTACAATGCCCCTTTTTGTCATTCCCGTGTAATCTAAGCTCTCTGCTGGGTGTTTAAAGACCTCCACCATCATGCTCAGGAGTCCCCGGGTGATGTAAAAGGTTGAGCACTTGGCTACTAACTGAAAGGTTGACAGATTGAACTCCTCCAGAGATGCCTCAGAAGAAACCCTGCTTCCAAAAGGTCACGGCCATTGAAAACTCTGTGCAGCACAGTTCCACTCTGCACACCTGGGGTACCCGTGAGTCATAATCGACTCAAAAGCACCTGGCCCATTCATGCCCTGCTTGCCAACTGGCTAAGTTCCCACACCTCTCCGGCAGACTGCCAGGCCTGCTTTCCTCCATGTCAGGAGCGTGCTGGCCTCCGTTTTGCTGGCAGGACTCTCATTTCCCCTCTCCAGGCTAAGCCCACCTATCAGGGCCAGCCCAAGCCCTCACTCCTCCAGGAGGCCTCCTGAACTGCTCCTTCAGAAGCCCGGTTACCTTACGATTTAGCCATCCATTATGCCTCCGACAGGTTGCTTAAAAGTGCATTTGTTCTGACTCCTCACCTAGATCACAGGCTCTTGGCTAGCCTGACTCAAGCTTTAGCTGCCCGTAGTGTGCCCTTAGCATCCTGAGTACCAAGTGTGTCTTCAAACCCCAAAAGCGACTTGATCTGTTAAGGGTGATGATATAATTTGGGAACAGGTAAGGGTGATGGTTGAACAACATAAGTATAATTGATGTCACGGAACCGTCCATGTGAAAACTGTCGAAATGTCAAATGTTTTGTTACATACATATTTACAGCAATTAAAAAAAAAAAAACTGGATTTGATTTGGACTCAGAAGCCAGGGGTTTGACCTTTTTGAGCCTGAGTTTGCACAACAATCAAATGGGATAGTATTCCTCCCACACAGGATTACTGACATCAGGACCCACAGGAGAGACTTGCCCTTCTTAGAGCCGGGAAGCAAGACATGGGTTGCTCCAGGGTCCATGGAAGTGAGAAGCAGCAGCAGGAGGGAGAGGCCGGGCCATCGGAACCCACAGGAACCCCCTCAAAACCCAGGGCTATTAGAAGCGGGCTGAGGATAAGATGGTGGGCTTTGGGTAGAGACCCCAACCTCCATAAAAGAAACCTTTGCTCCTTTCTCTTTCCTGCTGTAAGGCCCTAGGGAACTTAGAGCTTAGGGAGATGATAAGTGGGAGAGAAAATTAAATGCAAGAGAAGTCTAAGGAGGCCGTCAAAGCACAGCCAGGCGAACAGAATCCCGAAAAAAGGAAAAGTAAAAGGTAATGCTGTAAATTACAGCTTAAAAGCCTCGTTTTGGGCAAATTGCTTTTTAACAAGCAGACAAGCTCTATCAATAGCATCTACCGTATGTTTTTATAAAGTGCAGAAATATGTTTTTAAAAGGCCAGTAAATAAAGTTCCTATCGATTTGAACTCAAGTGTAATCTGTTTTTCTGTCTGCCACCAACACTGGTAATAAAGCAGAATCATGTAATACGGTATTTCAGCTAATGCAACTATACATCACTGGAGGGACGCCCTGCTCCACAGCCATCTATCATTTTCTATTGGTATTGCTTAGCTGCAGAATTTATAAACTTGCTTCAAATTGATGCAATGTTCAATTTTCTTTTCCAATTTATTTTTGGTTGAGCCAAGCAATATTGAGGTCTCAGAGAGAGCCGCTGAGCACTACCAGATGTTACCTGAAAGACCTCACACTTCTCGAGAGGAGTGAGAAGACACAAGCTGGCCCTCACTTCCCTCAACTGGCAGACAGATGAAAGGCCCTGGAAGGAGCTGAGGAATGGAGAAGCGCTAGCTGCCTGGCCTGGGCACCCAGCAACAAGTGTGTTCTAGGGTGTCCAGGGGCTGCAGGGTGACGGGCACTCACAAGCACTCAAGAGCCTGGGGACTGTGCTGATTCAGTAGATTCAGCTAATTATAGAATAATTGGCTCTTCTATTAGGTCCGTGCATTGCTAACTTGCTGCCAGGTGACACCGAGGCTGTTAGTCAGTCCACGGACCACACTTTGAGGAGCAGTTCTCTAGACCACACTTTGGTTGAGTTTTAGGAGATTCATGCTAATGTATAGATAGATAGCTGCCACTCAGCTGACTTTGACTCATGGTGACCTTACGTACAACAGAATGAAATGTTGCCTCATCCTGTGTCATCCTCAGGATCACCAGCATGTTTGAGTTCACCTTTGCAGCTATTGTGCCCATTCATCTCCCTGGGGTCTCCCTTGCCCTCACTGACCATCTACTTAACTAAACAGGGTGTTCTTCTTCAGCAATTGATTCCTCCTGATGATGGGTCCAAAGCAAGCGAGTCAGAGAATATTCTGTTGTGATGCATAAGGTTTTCATTGGCTAAGTTTTGGAAGTGGATTGCTAGGCCTTTTTTCTTAGTCTGTCTCAGTCCGGAAACTGTCCACCATGGGTGTCCCTGCTGGTATTTGAAATACTGGTGACATAGCTTCCAGCATCACAGCAACGCACAAGCCACCTCAGCATGACACACTGACAGACAGGTGGTGGTCTTGCTAACAACAACAACAAAAAAGCCTATTGCCATCAAGTTAATTCCGACTCATAGCGACACTATAGGACAGAGTAGAGCTGACCCATAGGGTTTCCAAGGAGCACCTGGTGGATTCAAACTGCCAACCTTAACAACCATCCTGAAATCATAAACTTAGAAATCTTAGAGCTGGAAAAATTGCAAGAAGTAATCTGGTCATTCCCCAGTCTTCACACAGGGATGGCATTATTAGTGCTTTCTCTCTCAAACTCCCTCCTTCCCTGCTCTGGGCTCCGGCAGCACTATGGGTACCCCTTTGTAGTTCCACTGATCACATCACACTGTCACATCCACTGGGCAGTGAGTGCCTAGAGATCACCCAGCTGGTGGCAGGAAACTGCGTAGTGAGGTGGAAAGAGGAGGTTTAGAATTAAATACCATGGTTTTGAATTCTGACTCCACCACTTATTGGCAAACATGCTTGATCTTGGGCAAGTTACCTTGCCCCTTAAGCCTCAGTCAACTTTCTCACTGGTAATACGGGAATAAAATTCTTTCCTAAAATCTACCCATCTCATTAAATGGGATAGCATATATAAAGAGCTTGACACAATACCAGGCGTTCAATAAGTGTCAGCTCCCTTTTGTATTTATTCCATATGGATTTGCCAAATGAATGAATGAACGAAGGCTTATGAGACAGCTGAGACAAAGAAAGAAGGCAAAGCTCCTACTAGATAGCACAGTAGAAAGAAACTAGGGCAGCAGGCAGAGTGGGGAGGGATGGAGCCTGGCTCCTCCTGCGCTCCCCAATCTTCTCCCCCCACTGCCACTAATGACACTCAAGTGACAAATGCATGAAATGTTCATCTCAGCCTCTTGATCTGGTGTGAAGCCTACCATACAGGGGGCCATACGGGGGTAAAGCTGTTTAGGGGAGGAGAAGCCTGGGTGTGGGGGTGTCAGCCTGGTGAGGCACTGTATTGTTTGGAGCACACCACGGGATGCTCCTTATGTAGTCAGGGGCGTGTAGCCAAATGTTGGCATTCTTAGAGAGCAGTCTCAGTCGGTAACTGAGACCCAAGAGGTGGACAGGCCTCAGACAGCTGAGGAGGGCAATGCCTGGGTTATAACTGAGTCTTTGACCCTGATCTGTCATCTTTCCACCAAAGACCATAGCCTCTCGCACATCTTAAGAAACCAAGAAAGGGGAACTAAGATTCTTACTTCATTAAACCAACTTCTGAGAAATAGAAATTTAGTAGACAGCATATTTAAGGCTAAAATAGCTAAAATCATTTTCTAAGTAACATCTTTTCTGAATTATTTTTAAATGAGAGGTGTAGGTCACGTTTTAATGCAGATTTTTCTTTTCCCTTATCATGTTTACTGTTACTATGACTATAGCAATGAAATTTCAGTCTAAATCTTCAAAATTTGGGAGGTGACATTTTTGCCAAAGAATAGCAGGAACAGCAACAAAAATTAAAATAGGTACATGTGAACAGGTCCACATTTCCTGGATTAAACTTCTGGTTTTTTTTTTCTCCATTCATGCAGGTTTTTTGTTTTGTTTTTAAATCATGACCCTGGAAAAGTGGCTTATCTCTCTGAACCTCCTTTTCCTGATGTATAAACTAGAGACAATAACATCCCAGTCTCCTGGGACTATAATGAATAAATGAGTTGGTGTCTATAATATTTCAGGCATAGAGTAGGTGCTCAAGAAGTGTGAATTTCAACAACAAAAAGACAACCCAATCTATACGTGGACAAAGCCTGAGCGTTATGCTCTTTAAAGAACTCTCTAAATGGGATCGAATTGACAACAGCAACTCGAAAGATTAGATGGGAACCTTAGGGGGCAATGAGTTTGTGTTAATGAGGGAAGAACAACTCTGAAAAGGAGGGTGAGCATGGTTGCACAACTCAAAGAACGTAATCAATGTCACTAAATGGTACACGTAAAAGCTGTTGAATTGATACATGTTTTGTGGTGTATATTTGTAACAGCAACAAAATAAATAAAATTTAGATTAAAAAAAATGGGCAAAGGACATGAACAGACACTTCACCAGAGAGGATATCCATGTGGCCAATAAACATATGAAAAGATGCTCAGTGTCATTAGCTATTAAAGAGATGCAAATCAAAACTGCAATGAATTACCACCTCACCCCTTTAAGAATGGCAATGATAAAAAATAAATAAATAAAACAGAAAATAACAAATGTTGGCAAGGTTGTGGGTAGATCTGAACCCTTATCCATTGTTGGTGGGAATGTAAAATGGTACCACTGATGTGAAAACCAGTATGGCAATCCCTCAAAAAATGAAAAATAGAACTATATGACCCAGAAATTTCACTCCTAGGTATGTACCCTAGGGACTTAAAAGTAGCAACATGAACAAACATATATACACCTCTGAGTTGAAATCAACTCAAAGGCAACGGTTTTTTTTTTTTTTTTTTTTATGTTCATACCAGCATTATTCACAATAGCAGAAGGTGGAGACAACCTAAGTGCCCATCAGTGGATGAATGGGTAAACAAAATGTGGTACATACAATGGAACACTACTCAGCTGTAAAGAAAAATGAGGTCTTGATGCATGCTACAACATGGATGAACCTTGGAGACATCATTCTGAGTGAAAAAAATCACTCACAAAAGGACAAATACTGTATGACTTTACTTACATGAGATGACAAGAATAGGTAAATATGTAGAGACCACTGGTTATAAGTGGTTACCTGGGGCAGAAGTGGGGAGGAAGAGAAAGAATAATTCTCAGAAAAATAGCAAGTTTATATCTATGGTGATGGGAAAACTTGCATCAGTTAAGGGTAATGGTTACACAACTTGACTAATGTAACTGATATCACTAAGTTGTACACCAGAAAAATGGCAAATGTTGTGTTACATATAATTTTACAACAACAACAACAAAAAGAGGAAGCTGTTGTTGAGATAATAGTAAAACATGTGAAAGGTGGAACCTGTGTAAGGCAGAAACCTGTCAGAGAAGGAAAACTCAAATATTTTCCACTAATAGCAATAGGAAAGTGCTTAGACTGTGCACCATGTCAAAGGTGGAAAACTTGTGAGATCCGGAAAAACAAGGCAGTTCCATCGAGTTCTGGCTCTCACAGTTTTCACTGTACTTAGGTAAAACCAGACACCTTATGGGGTTAGTTCTCTTGGTTCAAAAACTTAGGGTCATGGCTTTGTGGGACTGCCCAGCTAACTGGCCTAACACTGGTTTTAGAGTTTCTGTTCCACCCCCTAGTTCCGTGAGTAGTGCCTGGTGTCTTAAAGGCTTGTAAGCGTCCCTACTTGCCTGGCGCAACAGAGGAAGAACAAGACACAGGCATCAGAGAAGGAACTGGACTGCAGGTCTAGTTGCGTCCATGAACTACTGCCTCTTTTGCCAAGAGAGCAGAAGAACCAGATGGTGCCCAGCTACCATTACTGAACGTTTTGATCAAGGACTCAACAAGTGAGTCCTTGATCAAAAGGGAAGAAATGTGGAACAGAATTTCAAATTGCTTATAGAATCCATACTTACTGGGCCCATTGAGGCTGGGGGAACCCCTGGATCTGTTGCCCTGAGAAAAGTTTTGAAGCTTGAACTGGAGCTATCCCTTGAAGTCATCTAAACAACAGTTTAACTGAATTAGTGAAGAATGTTTGCCTTGAGGATTGTGCTCTTTTAAAGAATTATATCAGATTAAATTAACAACATTAATTCTAAAGCATTGATGAGAGTTTATGAGGCAGTGAGCCTAAGTTAATGGTGAAGAAATGGTATGGGGAGAGATAGCAAGAACGGTGATGCAATGTAAAGAATGTAATCAATGTCATCGAACTGTACATGTAGAAATCGTTAAATGGATGTATGTGCTGCTGTGTATATTTTCGCCAAAAACAAAATAGGCATTTTTTACAAAAAAAGTATGAGTTTCCTCCTGCATTTTTAACCTTGGAGTCCTGCTCCATGTCTTCACCTTGAACATTTCATCCTTTCCTCTGTGGCAGTATCATGTAAACTTAAGTGGTTTAAAGGCTTATCTCTCCGAAGAAGGCTTCCCAGACTCAAGCTACTAGAGTCTTCCCTTCCTTTACAAATCCTTAGCACATAAAACTTACCCTTTTCATTTCCCTGACTTATGGGGAGTAAAACTGGGACAGGAAGCCCATCTTCTGCTTCTAGAACTGGTCTTGGTAGGCAGGGGGTGATAAAATTAGAGATTGTATGCTGGCAAGTAGCATGGTTCAACCGGTTAAGTGATGATTAGGAGCCCAGAAGATTCCAGGCTACCCAGAAGATTCCAGGCTACGTGATGGTTTAGTGCCAATTTAATATGAAATTAGAACAAATTAAAATTTCTTAGGCTTCAGTATTCATAGCTTGAAAATGGGCATGATAACACACCATTGTGACTTTAATAAAAGTGATCATTTCAAAAACCCCTGAGACAATTTGCTTTGTAAAAGCTAAAAAAAAAAAAAAAAATTGAAATAATTTTAAATGGTAGTCACATCAGGAATTCTTAACTTTAAGTCACAGAATCTTAAAGAGAATCTGAAAAAAAAAAATATGTACTCCAGAAAACACCTCATAGAAACAAATGGACAAGTCATTTTGGGTGGTTTGTGGATTCCTCAAAGAGCCCTGGTGGTGCAGTGGTTAAAGCACTTGGCTGCTAACTGAAAGGTTAGTGGTTCAAAGCCACCAGCCACTCCATGGGAGAAAGATGTGGCAGTCTGCTTCTGTAAAGATTACAGCCTTAGAAACCCTCTGGGTCAGTTCTACTCTGTCCTATAAGGTTGCAATGAGTCAGAATCAACTCGATGGTGATAGGTTTGGTTTTGGTGGATTCCCCAAAGCCTATCTAAGGTCTCTAAACTATTGATGAACCCCAGGATAAGGGTCTTGCTCTGTACAACTGAGCATGTTATTGTTAGCTGCCATCAAGTTGGCCCCTGAATCATGGTAACTCCATGTGTTACAGAGTAGACCTGAGTGCCAGAGGGTTTTCAATGGCAGAGTTTGCTTTTCTCCCTTTCAAGTCCCTATTTGGTAAAACATGGTATTCAAGTCTGGCTGGTGACACCCACTGTCACTGCTCAGAGGTGAGAATAGGAAATTACCAATAAGCTGTCACCCCATATTTACAACAAAGACCTAAAAAAAAAGAAAAATCATAGCTGCTGAGGTTGCATATATACATCCAAACACCTCACGGGGTTTGGTTCCTTGGTCTGGAGGTTTAGGGTCATGATTTTATGGGGCAACCCAGTTAATTGGCCTAATAATGTGTTTAGTGCCTCTGTTCTGCCTTCTAGTTCATTGCATAGTTCCTGGGGTCTTAAAAGCTTGCAAGCCAGAGTAGAAGGATAAAAGATCAACATACAAAAATCAGTTGGATTTCTATACACCAATAAAGAGAACTACAAAAAGGAAATCAGGAAGCAATACCATTTATAATAGACCCTAAAAAAATAAAATACTTAGGAATAAATCTATCCAGGGATGCAAAAGACCCAGACAAAGAAAACTATAAAACACTTTTGCAAGAAACCAAAAGAGATTTACCTAAATGAAAAAACATACCATGCTCATGGATGGGAAGACTCAACATTGTGAAAATGTCAATTCTACACAAAGTGATCTTCAGATATAATGCAATTCTGATCCAAATACCAGCAGCATTCTTTAACGAAATGGAAAAACTAATCATCAACTTTATATGGAAAGGAACGTGGCCCCAGATACCAAAGCATTGTTGGAAAAAAAAAGAACAAAGTAGGAGACCTCACACTACCTGATCTCAGAAACTAATATATGGCCATGGTAGTCAAAACAGCCTGGTAGAGGGCGGAGCCAAGATGGCGGACTAGGCAGACGTTACCTCGGATCCCTCTTACAACAAAGACACGGAAAAACAAGTGAATCGATCACATACATAACAATCTACAAACCCTGAACAACAAACACAGATTTAGAGACGGAGAACGAACTAATACGGGGAAGCAGCGGTTGTTTCCAGAGCCTGGAGCCAGCGTACCAGTCAGGTACGGCACAAGCACAGAGACCTGCTCCACCCCCCTGAACTAACCCCGGGAGGGGGACCAGCCGGTTCCACGGGCGGCGTGGGACGCAGCCGGTAGGAGAAGTCCCCGGGAGGCAGTGACTGATCTTGGAGCAGAAAGAGCAGCATCCGAGCCGGGGAACCGTCCCGCAGGGATTTGGACTGCACGCAGGTACGCCATAAACACGGAGAGTTGCTCCACCCCCTGAACTAACCCCGGGAAGGGGACCAGCCGGGTCGCGCGGGCGGCGTGGGACGCAGCCGGTAGGAGAAGTCCCCGGGAGGCAGCGACTGGTATTGGAGTGGGGAGAACAGCGTTCCAGCCAGGACACTTGGTCGCGGCACAAGCACAGGGAGCTACTCCACCCATCTGAACTAACCCCGGGAGGGGGCCCACCTAGTTCACGGGGGCGGCACGGCCACGCGGCTGGAGAGACGAGAAGTCCCCGGGAGGCAGCGACTGATTTTGGAGTTGAGAGTGCACCGTCCCAGTAGGGGAGCCTTGACACTGGGCGTGGGGCTGGAAGCGGAGGATCTGACCGTGACTCCAGCGGGCCAGACCCCCTGGGGGCAATCTCCACACAGCCAGCACACATAGGCGACGCGCCCGCGGGAATCTCAGATATAACAGTCATTCCAAGCAAGACAAGCAACTCTGGCTATATTCTGAGGTACTACTCTCCTATCTCTCTGTTCCCTCCCCCACCCTTCCCAGGCGGCTTCATTAACATCTGAATAGCCTGAGCCAAAGGGAGAACTCTGATAGGGATCTGACTGCAGTTTTTTTTTAGCGGATTTTCTGGAAAAACTAGTTTCCCAGTGATGGCTCGGAGACAACAATCCATATCAAACCACTTAAAGAAGCAGACCGGGACAGCTTCTCCAACCCCCCAAACAAAAGAATCAAAATCTTTCCCAAATGAAGATACAATTTTGGAATTATCAGATACAGAATATAAAAAACTAATTTACAGAATGCTTAATGATATCACAAATGAAATTAGGATATCTGCAGAAAAAGCCAAGGAACACACTGATAAAACTGTTGAAGAACTCAAAAAGATTATTCAAGAACATACTGGAAAAATTAATAAGTTGCAAGAATCCATAGAGAGACAACATGTAGAAATCCAAAAGATTAACAATAAAATAACAGAATTAGACAACGTAATAGGAAGTCAGAGGAGCAGACTCGAGCAATTAGAATGCAGACTGGGACATCTGGAGGACCAGGGAATCAACACCAACATAGCTGGAAAAAAAATCAGATAAAAGAATTAAAAAAAATGAAGAAACCCTAAGAATTATGTGGGACTCTATCAAGAAGGATAACCTGCGGGTGATTGGAGTCCCAGAACAGGGAGGGGGGACAGAAAACACAGAGAAAATAGTTGAAGAACTTCTGACAGAAAACTTCCCTGACATCATGAAAGACGAAAGGATATCTATCCAAGATGCTCATCGAACCCCATTTAAGATTGATCCAAAAAGAAAAACACCAAGACATATTATCATCAAACTCACCAAAACCAAAGATAAACAGAAAATTTTAAAAGCAGCCAGGGAGAAAAGAAAGGTTTCCTTCAAGGGAGAATCAATAAGAATATGTTCTGACTACTCAGCAGAAACCATGCAGGCAAGAAGGGAATGGGACGACATATACAGAACACTGAAGGAGAAAAACTGCCAGCCGAGGATCATATATCCAGCAAAACTCTCTCTGAAATATGAAGGCGAAATTAAGATATTTACAGACAAACACAAGTTTAGAGAATTTGCAAAAAACAAACCAAAGCTACAAGAAATACTAAAGGATATTGTTTGGTCAGAGAACCAATAATATCAGATATCAGCACAACACAAGGTCACAAAACAGAACGTCCTGATATCAACTCAAATAGGGAAATCACAAAAACAAACAAATTAAGATTAATTAAAAAAAAAAATACACATAACAGGGAATCATGGAAGTCAATAGGTAAAAGATCACAATAATCAAAAAGAGGGACTAAGTACAGGAGGCATTGAACTGCCATATGGAGAGTGATACAAGGCGATATAGAACAATACAAGTTAGGTTTTTACTTAGAAAAATAGGGGTATATAATGAGGTAACCACAAAAAGGTATAACAACTCTATAACTCAAGACAAAAACCAAGAAAAACGTAACGACTCAACTAACATAAAGTCAAACACTATGAAAATGAGGATCTCACAATTTACTAAGAAAAACGCCTCAGCACAAAAAAGTATGTGGAAAAATGAAATTGTCAACAACACACATAAAAAGGCATCAAAATGACAGCACTAAAAACTTATTTATCTATAATTACCCTGAATGTAAATGGACTAAATGCACCAATAAAGAGACAGAGAGTCACAGACTGGATAAAGAAACACGATCCATCTATATGCTGCCTACAAGAGACACACCTTAGACTTAGAGACTCAAACAAACTAAAACTCAAAGGATGGAAAAAAGTATATCAAGCAAACAATAAGCAAAAAAGAAGAGGAGTAGCAATATTAATTTCTGACAAAATAGACTTTAGACTTAAATCCACCACAAAGGATAAAGAAGGACACTATATAATGATAAAAGGGACAATTGATCATGAAGACATAACCATATTAAATATTTACGCACCCAATGACAGGGCTGCAAGATACATAAATCAAATTTTAACAGAACTGAAAAGCGAGATAGATACCTCCACAATTATAGTAGGAGACTTCAACACACCACTTTCGGAGAAGGACAGGACATCCAGTAAGAAGCTCAACAGAGATACGGAAGATCTAATTACAACAATCAACCAACTTGACCTCATTGACTTATACAGAACTCTCCACCCAACTGCTGCAAAATATACTTTTTTTTCCAGCGCACATGGAACATTCTCTAGAATAGACCACATATTAGGTCATAAAACAAACCTTTGCAGAGTCCAAAACATCGAAATATTACAAAGCATCTTCTCAGATCACAAGGCAATAAAACTAGAGATCAATAACAGAAAAACTAGGGAAAAGAAATCAAATACTTGGAAAATGAACAATACCCTCCTGAAAAAAGACTGGGTTATAGAAGACATCAAGGAGGGAATAAGGAAATTCATAGAAAGCAACGAGAATGAAAATACTTCCTATCAAAACCTCTGGGACACAGCAAAAGCAGTGCTCAGAGGCCAATTTATATCGATAAATGCACACATACAAAAAGAAGAAAGAGCCAAAATCAGAGAACTGTCCCTACAACTTGAACAAATAGAAAGTGAGCAACAAAAGAATCCATCAGGCACCAGAAGAAAACAAATAATAAAAATTAGAGCTGAACTAAATGAATTAGAGAACAGAAAAACAATTGAAAGAATTAACAAAGCCAAAAGCTGGTTCTTTGAAAAAATTAACAAAATTGATAAACCATTGGCTAGACTGACTAAAGAAATCCAGGAAAGGAAACAAATAACCCGAATAAGAAATGAGAAGGACCACATCACAACAGAACCAAATGAAATTAAAAGAATCATTTCAGATTATTATGAAAAATTGTACTCTAACAAATTTGAAAACCTAGAAGAAATGGATGAATTCCTGGAAAAACACTACCTACCTAAACTAACACATTCAGAAGGAGAACAACTAAATAGACCCATAACAAAAAAAGAGATTGAAACGGTAATCAAAAAACTCCCAACAAAAAAAAGTCCTGGCCCGGACGGCTTCACTGCAGAGTTCTACCAAATTTTCAGAGAAGAGTTAACACCACTACTACTAAAGGTATTCCAAAGCATAGAAAATAACGGAATACTACCCAACTCATTCTATGAAGCCACCATCTCCCTGATACCAAAACCAGGTAAAGACATTACAAAAAAAGAAAATTATAGACCTATATCCCTCATGAACATTGATGCAAAAATCCTCAACAAAATTCTAGCCAATAGAATCCAACAACACATCAAAAAAATAATTCACCCTGATCAAGTGGGATTTATACCAGGTATGCAAGGCTGGTTTAATATCAGAAAAACCATTAATGTAATCTATCACATAAATAAAACAAAAGAGAAAAACCACATGATCTTATCAATTGATGCAGAAAAGGCATTTGACAAAGTCCAACACCCATTCATGATAAAAACTCTTACCAAAATAGGAATTGAAGGAAAATTCCTCAACATAATAAAGGGCATCTATGCAAAGCCAACAGCCAATATCACTCTAAATGGAGAGAACCTGAAAGCATTTCCCTTGAGAACGGGAACCAGACAAGGATGCCCTTTATCACCGCTCTTATTCAACATCGTGTTGGAAGTCTTAGCCAGGGCAATCAGGCTAGACAAAGAAATAAAAGGTATCCGGATTGGCAAGGAAGAAGTAAAGTTATCACTATTTGCAGATGACATGATTATATACACAGAAAACCCTAAGGAATCCTCCAGAAAACTACTGAAACTAATAGAAGAGTTTGGCAGAGTCTCAGGTTATAAAATAAACATACAAAAATCACTTGGATTCCTCTACATCAACAAAAAGAACACCGAAGAGGAAATAACCAAATCAATACCATTCACAATAGCCCCCAAGAAGATAAGATACTTAGGAATAAATCTTACCAAGGATGTAAAAGACCTATACAAAGAAAACTACAAAGCTCTACTACAAGAAATTCAAAAGGACATACTTAAGTGGAAAAACATACCCTGCTCATGGATAGGAAGACTTAACATAGTAAAAATGTCTATTCTACCAAAAGCCATCTATACATTTAACGCACTTCCGATCCAAATTCCAATGTCATATTTTAAGGGGATAGAGAAACAAATCACCAATTTCATATGGAACGGAAAGAAGCCCCGGATAAGCAAAGCACTACTGAAAAAGAAGAAGAAAGTGGGAGGCCTCACCTTACCTGACTTCAGAAACTATTATACAGCCACAGTAGTCAAAACAGCCTGGTATTGGTACAACAACAGACACATAGACCAATGGAACAGAATTGAGAACCCAGACATAGATCCATCCACGTATGAGCAGCTGATATTTGACAAAGGACCAGTGTCAATTAACTGGGGAAAAGATAGCCTTTTTAACAAATGGTGCTGGCATAACTGGATATCCATTTGCAAAAAAATGAAACAGGACCCATACCTCACACCATGCACAAAAACTAACTCCAAGTGGATCAAAGACCTAAACATAAAGACTAAAACGATAAAGATCATGGAAGAAAAAATTGGGACAACCCTAGGAGCCCTAATACAAGGTATAAACAGAATACAAAACATTACCAAAAATGATGAAGAGAAACCCGATAACTGGGAGCTCCTAAAAATCAAACACCTATGCTCATCTAAAGACTTCACCAAAAGAGTAAAAAGACCACCTACAGATTGGGAAAGAATTTTCAGCTATGACATCTCCGACCAGCGCCTGATCTCTAAAATCTACATGATTCTGTCAAAACTCAACCACAAAAAGACAAACAACCCAATCAAGAAGTGGGCAAAGGATATGAACACACATTTCTCTAAAGAAGATATTCAGGCAGCCAACAGATACATGAGAAAATGCTCTCGATCATTAGCCATTAGAGAAATGCAAATTAAAACTACGATGAGATTCCATCTCACACCAGCAAGGCTGGCATTAATCCAAAAAACACAAAATAATAAATGTTAGAGAGGCTGCGGAGAGATTGGAACTCTCATACACTGCTGGTGGGAATGTAAAATGGTACAACCACTTTGGAAATCTATCTGGCGTTATCTTAAACAGTTAGAAATAGAACTACCATACAACCCAGAAATCCCACTCCTAGGAATATACCCTAGAGATACAAGAGCCTTCATACAAACAGATATATGCACACCCATGTTTATTGCAGCTCTGTTTACAATAGCAAAAAGTTGGAAGCAACCAAGGTGTCCATCAACGGATGAATGGGTAAATAAATTGTGGTATATTCACACAATGGAATACTACGCATCGATAAAGAACGGTGACGAATCTCTGAAACATTTCATAACATGGAGGAACCTGGAAGGCATTATGCTGAGCAAAATTAGTCAGAGGCAAAAGGACAAATATTGTATAAGACCACTATTATAAGATCTTGAGAAATAGTAAACCTGAGAAGAACACATACTTTTGTGGTTACGAGGGGGGGAGGGAGGGAGGGTGGGAGAGGGTTTTTTATTGATTAATCAGTAGATAAGAACTGCTTTAGGTGAAGGGAAAGACAACACTCAATACATGGAAGGTCAGCTCAATTGGACTGGACCAAAAGCAAAGAAGTTTCCGGGATAAAATGAATTCTTCAAAGGTCAGCGGAGCAAGCCGCGGGGGTCTGGGGAACATGGTTTGCGGGGACTTCTAAGTCAATTGGCAAAATAATTCTATTATGAAATCATTCTGCATCCCACTTTGAAATGTGGCGTCTGGGGTCTTAAATGCTAACAAGCAGCCATCTAAGATGCAGCAATTGGTCTCAACCCACCTGGAGCAAAGGAAAATGAAGAACACCAAGCCCACATGACAACTAAGAGCCCAAGAGACAGAAAGGGCCACATGAACCAGAGACCTACATCATCCTGAGACCAGAAGAACTAGTTGGTGCCCGGCCACAATCGATGACTGCCCTGACAGGGAGCTCAGCAGAGGACCCCTGAGGGAGCAGGAGATCAGTGGGATGCAGACCCCAAATTCTCATAACAAGACCAAACTTAATGGTCTGACTGAGACTGGAGGAATCCCGGCGGCCATGCTCCCCAGACCTTCAGTTGACACAGGACAGGAACCATCCCCGAAGACAACTCATCAGAAATGAAAGGGACTGGTCAGCGGGTGGGAGAGAGATGCTGATGAAGAGTGAGCTAATTATATCAGGTGGACACTTGAGATTGTGTTGGCAACTCTTGCCTGGAGGGGGGATGGGAGGATAGAGAGAGAGGGAAGCCGGCAAAATTGTCAAGAAAGGAGAGACTGAAAGGGCCGACTCAAGACGGGGAGAGTAAGTGGGAGTAGGGAGTGAGATGTATGTAAACTTATATGTGACAGACTGATTGGATTTGTAAACGTTCACTTGAAGCTGAATAAAAGTTATTAAAAAAAATTATAAGCTCAGAGGTTAAATTTTTAATTCAAGGAACAATCAGAAGACTAGAGAACATTTATCACTATCCTGAAACAATCTCCCATGTCCTATAGCTTCAGAGCCAACAAATGGAAGTCAGTTGTGGAGCTTGACCCTGCAGTTGCTGAGTTACAACTGAAGTTAAGTTCACAGCCTCATCAGGTTTCTTATGTGAGAGGGCATCGACTGGGAAAGATTTAGATCCTGTGAATTGGAATGGTGGATTTAGATGACTGAATCTCAGACTCCACCGAGCCTCCCTTGACAGGTTCCCCCCTGCCCTGTCTGATGAGTCTGATCCTCAAGTGAATACCTACTCTCCCTGATGCCTACAGTTAACACCCCTCATTTCTCCTGGCCTATTCTAACGTCAAATTTCAGCATGCACTAGGGAGATAAGTAGAAAGGCTGATCCTTAAACAGTAAACTTCTACACCAAAATAACTGCAATTTGCTTTCTTTTGTTTATTGGCAGAAATCTGGGAAATATTTGTGGGAATACATTTTAAGTTGCTAGGTCAAGGAGAAAAGAAGATAATTTTAGATCAGGCTATATTTTATCAATAGGAATTGAGTGAGTGAGCAGAGTGAGATAAATTCTATTAGAGTGTAGAGTGATGTGGGAGCCCAGAGAGGAAGGTGTGTTAACCTGGGAAAAACAGGCAGGGAATTGAATTTAGAAAACCATTGTTATAACCCAAGTGTGGTATAATGAAGGTCTGAACTAGAGCAATGCATGGGTCAGGGATAACACTTATTAATAATTAGGAAGCATCAAGTTCTTCCCTTGCCGAACTATCAATTCTCACTCCAATGACTTATTTAACTAATGGCTGCAGTCTTCAATGAGGGGAAATTATCACCCTTCTTACTGAGGTAACCTTAGTCTGAGCATCCCCTGACGTTCCCTCATCATCCAGATGATTGGTTCCTGCTTAGTTATCTAGTGCTGCTATAACAGAAATATCACAAGTGGATGGTTGTAACAAACAGAAATCTATTCTCTCACAGTTTAGAAGGCTAGAAGCTCAAACCCAGGGTGCTAGCTCTAGGGGAAGCCTTTTTCTCTCTGTCAGCTCTGGGGGAAAGTCCTTGTCTCCATGCAACATCTGCAGGCCCAAATTTCCTTGGAAATCTCCATGGGTTTTGGCACCAATCTTTCCCTGGGCCTAGGAGTTTCTCAGTGCAGGGATCCTGGGTCCAAAGGAACACTCTGCTCCCGGCTCTTCTGTCTTGGTAGTGCTGAGGTCCCTCTCTCTCTGCTCACTTCTCTCTCCTTTTATCTCATAAAAAAAAAAAAAAAAGGCCATGTAGGCTACACCCCAGGGAAACTCCTTTTCCATCAGATGAAGGCTATAATCTGAGTAAGGGTGTTACATCCTACCCTAATCCTCATTAACATGACATAATCCTGCCTCATTAACATAACAGACAGCTCCCTCCCAAATGGGACCATAACCAAAGAGGCTAGGGTTTACAACACATCACAAAATGGAGGATAATCAAATCATAAAATGGAGGACAACCACACAATCCTGGGAATCATGGCCTAGCCAAGTTGACTCAGATTTTGGGGGAACACAATTCAATCCATGACAGTTCCTGTCACTCCCTATCCCCATGGGTTTCTTGGGGCTGACTTAGATGTACCCTATGCTAACTTTCCTGACATTTTTGTCCAGTAAGCTTTTTCCAGCTCTAGATTCTTAGAGAACCATGTCACTTATCTCATCTCTCATTTTCCCCACCTGTCCTTGGCCTCTTTATTATTGTTCAAGCTGAGGCTCAGCAATTATTCAGATTCTCTCAATGGTGCCTCATTTGCCCATTGGTAGAATCAGCGTCGTTACGCAAAGGTTGAGAGGTGATAATTTATGATGGGGCAGAATTTCTAAGGTGTCAGATGCCTCAAATATTATACCACCTGATATTTGATGCCTAAAAATCCACAGTTAGTGTGTCTTTTCTTTAACTCAGTAGTTCTCAACTTGTATTGACAGCATAGTATATGAAGCTTCTCTACCTAGCTGTCTATCTAGAGAGATATTTGATATATTTAACTGAATTTGAATATTAATCAAATATCCAAATATACTACAGCTTAGTGTAGACATAGAGATGCAGGAAGATTTAAGAAAAATACGACAGAAAAACTCAAACTTGAGTAAATTCTATACCTTTTCTTCTAAATGAGAAAATATAGCCCTCGCCTTTCTTTTTTACCTTCTTTTTCATCCTCTTTTAAAATTTAAGATTGTTTAGTCTTTTAGCATGCAAAGTTCCCTGGGACCAGTAACATTTTAAGCTGCTACCAGTCACCACACTGTGATGTGACACATTTCAGAAGAACCGATATAAATGGGGGGAGAGGAGAAAGAGGATGGTGTCATGTCTAAGGAGGAAAGAGACGGGGGAAAGGATACAAAATGTGGAGGGTGAAAGTACCAAAGGCAAACCGTCCATTTCATTATTTCACCCAGGGTTTTCTCTGCCAGTTAACTCTCAAGAATTAGCTCTCTGGTCTTAGTAGGCATAAAAATGTCACCAAGTATTAGATTTTTCTTATTCTAACCTTACAACAACCCTGTGAGATGGGTATTATTGATCCCACAGAAAACTGCAGCTTGGAGAGGTAAGTTTTAAATGCATTACTGTCTCCAGACCAGAACTCTCCTTTGAATGTCAAACTCGTATATGCAAAAGCTTACTTGATATCTCTCCCTGAATGTCTGATGTTGTTAGGTGCCATCTAATCGGTTCCAACTCATAGCGACCTTATGTACAACAGGACAAAACATTGCCTGGTCCTGTGCCATCCTCACCATTGTTGCTGTGTTTGAGCCCATTTGTTGCAGCCACTGTGTCAATCTCTTTGAGGATCTTCTTCTTTTTCATTGACCCTACACTTTGGCAAGCATAACGTCTGATGTCTAATAGACACCTCAAACCCCGCATGTCCAAACCAGAACGCCTGAGTTCCTGCACTCACCCCCTAACCCTACTCTTCTCTTGGTGTTTCCTATCTCAGAAAATGGCTACTCTAGCCTCCCAGTCTTCAAACAGCTCAATCTACTACGAAGCCTCTCAACCACAGTGCTCTAAGCTCTGGTTTAGGGTAAGTTTTAAAATGCGCCATGGATGTCTTGCCCAATGGAATTAGATGCTTTCCCCTCATGCTCTGCCTCCCCAAGTGAAAGCTAGATTGGGGCCCTCAGATGCCTGTCGGTTCCTCTTTCCCCCTTTTTTTCTTCTCAAGTTATTAAGTCTCTCTTAAAGGTCTAGGGTAAAGGAGACATAGTTCATGAAAGAACATTTGTGGTTGAAATGCACCAGCCAAGATGAAGGGCAGGACAGGCTGAAGAGCCCCATGGGGTAATAAAGGGGTGAATTAGGAGGGGCTGAGCCCTGAGGGATTTCCCCGTGTATGTAACCAGTTAAGTACTTGGCTTCTAACCAAAATCTTGGTGTTTCCAGTCTACCCGGAAGTGCTTCAGAGGAAAGACCTGGCAATCTACTGTCAAATCAGCCATTGATAACCCTAAATGGAGCACAGATCTACTCTGACACGCACGGAGTTATCATAAGTCAGAATCGACTCGATGGCAATTGGTTTGTTTGGTTTGAGCCCTGAGGAGATTTCCCTTACTCTTCAGAGGGGAGGAGTTTAGGAGGTAGAGAGGTCCATGGAAACTGGACTAGAAAGGGAAACTGACCCTAAGTCAGCCTTTGCGATTTCCTAATGTGGATGTTTCCAAGGAAATGAGGCTTGGCTAATTAACGTCCACTGTCCTGGAGAGACAACATATCGTGGCTAATACATGGCCTCTAGGGCCAGGTTATCTGGATTTGAACCCTGGCTTTGAAGCTTATTAGGTGTGACCCTGGGCAAGCTACATACCTGTTTCCTCATCTGGAAAATGGGGAGAATAATAGTATCTACCTCAAAGCAATGCTGGAAAGATGAAAAGACTATGCTAACAAAGAACTCAGGACACATAGTGTGACCTATTATCACGCTCAGCTCTCTGGAGGAAGAGATGCTGAGGTGGAAAAGCTGCCCAAGCAGGCTGGATAACAGGGATCCGTGTTTGTCCACAGGCTGGCCTGTCCGGAGGCTGCCTGGAGGGCAGGGGGCATTTTGGCTATCATCACCTCTTCCTGGCCCTTCCCCAACCCAAGGCCCTTTTGGGAAGTGTAGCTCCCCTCTGAGCAGCTTTGGCCTGTGGAAACCACCAGAGAGATCCAGTCTAGCCGACTTGTTCTCTGAAAGGCCAAAAGGGCTTACCTGAGATAACTGGGACTTTAAAATCATTAATTTCAAAAGCCAGAGCATGACAAGGAACTTGGTTTTGCAGGGGGCAAAAAAATATGTTTGTTAATTTTCTACTTTGGGAACTCTTTGGATGCACCCTGTGGTTTGGAGCCTGATGCTGAGCTCCCAGCAGAAGGAAGCTGCCAGCACCTGCGACTCACCCGTTACTGTGGCGCCTGACAAGGAGCATCTTGTGGGGGTGGTGCCTTTCATCCCGGAAAAGCGTCTCTGACTCCTGGCTGCTTTCCAGTAGCCGGAGTGGGGAGGACAGAGTAAGGGCTTCAGGCATCTCACCTACCCAGTGTTATTAGACAGGGGATTTTTTTTTTTTTTAACTGCAAAAAAAGGTCGCTTTGTATGTGTGCTGCTTTGAATTTTGCGAAGAGTTTTTATGGGCACTGTTTCACCGGAACCGCCTAACAACCCTGGGACAAGGGATGGCCCATGTTACACATGAGGGAATGCACGAACGTGGCTAACCTCTCACTGGTGGCTACTGGGCAAGTGACACCAGGAGTGTGGCATAGCTCCACAGTTTGGGCTCTGTCACCACTTGACCACGGGCAAGGTAACTTCTTTATACTTAGCCTTTCTCATCTGCAAACTGAGGACCATAATACTTGCTGTACCAACCCCACAGGATTATTATGAAATGAGGATAAGGAATATGAAACATATAACAGGTTACCTCAATATAAGATACAATCAAAATAATTTATCCGAGGTCACTTATCCCACAACGGCAACTACCACCTGGCCAGTGTGTTGTACTGTGGTGGCTTGCGCGTATCTGTGATGCTGGAAGCTATGCCATTGGTATTTCAAACACCAGCAGGATAAGCTTCAGCAGAGCTTCCAGACTGAGACAGAGTACGAAGAAAGGCCTGGTGATTACTTCCAAAAATTGGTCAGTGAAAACCTTATGAATTCTGTCTTAGTTTCTTAGCGCTGCTGTAACTGAAATACCACAAGTGGACGGCTTTAACAAACGGGAATTTATTTTTCACAGTTTAGGAGGCTAGAAGTCAGAATGCAGGGCACTGGCTCTAAGGGAAGGCTCTCGGTCTGATCTGGGGGAAGCCCCTTGTCTGGGCTTCTCTACCCCCAGTGGTTCTTGGTTCCTTGGCAGTCTCCACGTGGCCTTTGTCTTTCTCCCATCTGTTCTTGCTTATCTCTGTGTCTAATCTGCTCTTTTTATATCTCAAGAGAGGTAAGGTTTAAGACATACCCTACACTGATACGGTCTCATTAACTCAACAAAGAAAACTCTATTTCCAAATGGGATTACATCCACAGGTATAGGGGTTAGGAACTGTGGTGAAATGTGCTCCTTTATGTGGCTTTTTGCCTTTGTTCCTTGGAAAAACAGCTTGAGAGATTTTCCCCTGAACTCTGAGGAGTTACTTTTGCCCTAGTTTTCTACCCCAGAGTTGTTCCTTTTGTCCAGGTCGATGGACATTTCCTGGGTAAACTATAAGCAATTTGTGGTTTAATACTTTTCATCTGGCCCTGGGAGACAGCCTGCCATGTGACTGATATGCACCTTGCAGGCAGGGATGGATTGGATTACTCAATAAACAAGGTATGCACAGAGTTACATTTGTTTACTTATTTACTAATCTACAGTGCACAATTTCACCTGTTTTTCACCACGTCCAAGATATGGTGAAACTCATGTGAAATTGTGGACTAGAGATTAATAAGTAAACATAATTAAGCCCACATATACTTTGCTTACCGTAAGCATGTGTGTACCTTTCTTACTGGTTAACCCATCCCTGCTTGCAGTGATTGGTCAATAGAGTATGCAAACACGGTGAGTTGTAGCCTACTATGCAAATGAAGTGTCTGTGGCCTACCCAGAGGGCATGGGCCAGTTTGTGGCCCTGGTGGGAGTGTGAAGCCTTGAAATTGACAAGGGTTTGTATATTTAAGCAGCCAGCCCCATAGAAGTTTGTGAGACAGAAAGAAGCAGGAATAAAAACCCCAGGAAGAAACACAAGGAACAAAGAAGAGAGAAGAAACACACAGAGAGAGGAAGCAAGTAACCTCCTAAAAGATTTGTATCACAAGTTAAGGGCTGTAACGCTGAAGACAGTGAGAGGCCCGGAACTGACCCAGTGGCAGACAGCAGCGCCAAGAGGAACCTGTCCTTGAGGGGTCAAGAGGAGGCCTGCATGACTAAGAGGAGCTGAGAGACCTGTCCTGCACTGAAGAAGGGAGACCTTGCCTACATGCTTCCTGACCCTGAGTTGTAGCCTGTTGATCTTCATCCCAGGCTGTACCCTGTTATTTCCTTAATAAACCACTTACCTATAAGTATAGTCTGTGAATTCTGTGTGGCCATTGCAGCGCATTATCGAACCCAGAAGAGAAGTAGAGAGTGTTGTGGGAGGGACAGGTGATGTCAGAATTGGTAAAAAGGTTCGAGTGTGGAGATATGTCTGACCTGCACCTCACTGGGATCAGCTTCGGGCTGATGATAATTCTTGTTATTCCCTGTCATGAATTTAGGCTGGTTCTGATGATAGTACTACCACCACCATTTTACAGGAAACCGACACATGTTTGGGGGGGGGTGTGTCACAATTCAATCAATAGCAGATCACAACAGAATATTGTCCGACATAGTGCTGGAAGGTAAAACCCCCCTAAGTTGGAAGTCACTCAAATACACAGTGGTTGTAACAATGGACTTGAGCATACCGATCATCCTGAAGTTGGTGCAGAACCAGGCGATTTTTCATTCTGTTTTACATGGGGTCACCATGAGTTAGAGCCAACTTGAAGGCAACTAACAACAACTATCCAGAACACAGAGGAGAATCAGAAAGAGGAGGAGTGTCATGGATTAAATTATGTCCCTCCAAAAATGTGTGTATCAATTTGACTGGGCCGTGATTCCCAGTATTATGTGGTTGTCCTCCATTTTGTGATTGTAATTTTATGTTAAACACCCTTCCCTACGTCACATCACTGATTCAATGTAAAGGGAGTTTCCCTGGGTTGTGGCTTCAACCACATTTTATCTCTCAAGAGATAAAAAGGAAAGGGAAGTGAGCAGACAGAGGGACCTCATGCCACCAAGAAAGCGGTGCCAGGAGCAGAGAGCACCCTTTAGACCTGAGGTCCCTGTGCTGAGATGCTTCCAGACCAAGGGAAGACTGATGCATCACAAGGACCTTTCTCCAGAGCCAACACAGAAAGAAAGCATTTCTCTGGAGCCAGCGCCCTGAATTTGGACTTCTAGTCTACTTGACTGTGAGAAAATAAATTTCTCTTTGTTAAAGCCATCCATCCATTTGTGGTATTTCTGTTACAGCAGCTCTAGATGACTAAGACAAGGAGGGGTGGCAAAAACTGGTATTTAGTGAGTACTTACAATGGGAAAAGCTCTGCGCACTGTAATCGGTTCCTTTACATAGACTTTCTCCTTTAGCCCTCTCAATACCTCATAAAAGAAAAAAGAAAAACTCATTGCTGTTGAATCCATTTCGACTCATAGCAACCCTATAGGGCAGAATAGAACTGTTCCATAGGGTTTCTAGGGAGCAGCTGGTGGATTCAAACTGCCAGTCTTTTGGTTAGCACCCAAGCTCTTAACCACTGCACCACCAGGGCCCCCAATATCTCATAGATATTATTATCCACTTTTTACAGATAAGGAAACTGAGACTAAGAGATTGAGAAATTTCTCTAAGCTACTTAGATACAGAACTGGAAACTGAAATCTGTCTTCATAAACCTCCACAGCCCATGCTTTAAGTAGCCTGTGCTGCTTTCCTGATCCACACCTCTGGAAAATGCACAAAAAGGCATCTTACAGAGGATGTGGAATGAGGGATAGTATTGCTGATGTCAGCTGGATCTTGGCTGAAAGCAGACAATACCAGAAAGATGTCTACTTGTGTTTTATTGTCTGTGCAAAGGCATTTGGCTATGTGGATCATAACAGATTATGGATAACACTGGGAAGAATGGGAATTCCAGAAGACCTAATTGTGCTCATGGGGAACCTGTACATAGACCAAGAGGCAATCGTTTGAACAGAACAAGGGGATACTGTGTGTTTTAGAGTCAGGAAAATTGTGTGTCAGGGTTATATCCTTTCACCATACTTACTCAATCTGTTGCACGAGAAAGCTGGGCAATGAATAAGGAAGCCTGAAGAAGAATTGATGCGTCTGAATTATGGTGTTAGCAAAGAATATTGAATATACCACGGACTGCCAAAAGAACGAACAAATCTGTCTTGGAAGAAGTACAGCCAGAATGCTCCTTAGAAGTGAGGCTGGGGAGACTTCCTCTCACATACTTTGGACATGTTGTCAGGAGGGATCAGTCCCTAGAGAAGGACATCATGCTTGGAAAATAGAGCGTCGGGAAAAAAATAGAAGACCCTCAACGAGGTGGATTAACACAGTGGCTGCAATAATGGGCTCAGGCATAACAACGATTGTAAGGATGGCACAGGACCGGGCAGTGTTTCATTCTATTGTACCTAGGTACTCACTATGAGTTGGAACTGACTCGACGGCACCGAAAATCAACAACAACAACATATGTTACGGTGTTCACAGGCTGAAACTCATGCTCTTGACTCACATTCTTATTCTGAGCCTACTTACTCTTAATTTAGACATAATTCTAATATACTTAGTTATCAGGTTTCCCAACCTGCTACAAATTAGAAGGGATGTAAGGGTACAACTCATCTTTGATAGCAGCAGAAGTAACAACTGACAGAAGGGAAAAGAATTGTTTATAATTTTATCAGTCTTGGGTGGTTTTGTGTAGAAGCAAATAGCCTTGCAGATTTCTTTGATCCCTACAGATATCATTGTGAGTGCTCTAAATAATTTCTGCCTTCCATGTGAAAATATAATAAAAGCTGTATTCCCCAGGCAGGCCTGGCTCCAGAAGGATAATCTCCACTCAGGGTGGGGCAGCGGGACTTTGAGCTGCCCTGACCCTTTTTCCCTCAAATCCATCCCACCTTTTGTGAGCCCCTGTCCTGGACATTGAAAACTGGGCTTTGTGGATGAAGGAAATAGCATGAAACCAGACAATGGGGTGCAAAGGAGCCATTTGTATATCATTCATGCAATCAATGAATATAGATTAGGCACTTGCCATGAGCCAGCATAGTCCTAGGCCCAGGGATGTGAAGTTGACCAACTCTCTCTCTCCTGCCCCCTCTGCTATCTCTGCCCCTATAGGAGTTGTCATGTTAATTTTCAACTTGTCATCCCCAGAGAGGGATGTATTTGCTCCTTGTCCAGGCTGCCTTCACGTAGCTGAGGTCATCTTTACAACTGCCCACTCACTCTTCACTGTCCAACTCAACTAAGGCAACCTCTAGAGTTCTAATTTCCTGTCTTAGATGCTTGATAACTAGGGTGTGGCCTTAGGTGTATAGAAGCACACTGAAAAAAACCAGTTAGGACACAACTCAACAACTCCTGCCACCATGGGAAAGAAAGGAGCCATTTTGTGACAGCTGTTTACAATGATGATGCTGAATCATTTAACAAAGGTTAACTGCTATGATTAAACACACAAATCCAAGAGCCAGACTGCTGGGGTTTGAATCCTGGCTTTATCACTCACAAACTGTGTGATGTTGGGCAAGTTGCTTAGCCTTTCTGGGCCTCAGTTTCTTCATCTGTAAAATGGGAATAATAATGGTTGTGAAGAGTAAATGGGTTAAAATTTCTAAAGCACTTAGAACAGTGCCTGGCACCTGTCAGTGTGTGCTAAATAAAACACAATAATTGGGCAAAGGCAGAGCATTGAAAATATGAGGTATTTCCAAAAAAGGCTGTTAGGGCTCCAATACGTGGGTTCTCTCTCTTGTCACCAACTCCTCACCCTGGAGGCAGTGTTTCCTGAATGGGGCTTAGGGGAGGGAGTGCACGAAGGGTTAAACCCCCAAGTGCACAGAAAAACAAGTTCCATCTGGTCCCTGGGACAATGCGACAGCCTGCAAAGCCCCCAGCCCGGGCTCCTGCTCAAAGGACACATTGCTTTTTTAAAATTCCAACTTGTGGCTGCCTCAGTCTATAAATCAACCAGTTCTCCACACCGGAGAGCTCCAAGCAGGATTCGCAAATGGCAGCAAGACCTTCACTTTCCGAGACTAGGACTAGGAGAGTGACTTTGCACTCAGCCAATACTACCTGGTACCCAGGCTCCTGGCTTCCTTAAAGGTGCCAGAGCCAAGCTTCATCTTTTACCCCTCCCCCCCACCACCCCCGCCCAATGCCAGGCTTGCTCTTCTGGTGCAAAGAAGGGAAGGCAAGAGGGAGCAAATAGTCAGGGCAAAAGCTGGGATTAGGACTTTGTTTAGATGCCCAGGAGTCCCTGGGTGGTATAAATGGTTAAAGAGCTCAGCTGATAACTGAAAGGTTGGAGGTTCGAGTCCACCCAGAGGAATCTTGAGAGAGAAGCCTGGCGATCTACTTCGGAAAAGCTAGCCACTGAAAACCCTACAGAACACAGTTCTACTCTGACACACACGGTTTCGCCATTAGCTGGACTCAGCTTGACAGCGACTGGTTTTTTATTTCGATGCCCAACTTAAATGAACTGTTTCTGAGACTCAGTGCCATCTCCCGTCTTTGTTTATAACAGAAAAAGAAAAAGAAAGCCACAGGCCCCACCATCCCACACCACTACTGGGACCCCTTCCCTTCTTTAGTTGCCAGGCTGGGAGTGAGGCAAACCTGATTAATGAGAACCAGTGCACAGCAGTGCTGGGAGATGCCCAGTCAGAAAAGCACCAGGCTTCTGATGTGCACACAGGGCAGCCTGTACCCCAGCAGGGTGCCGAGAGCCCCTCGTTACCTGGAAGGGGAGAGGGAGCCAGTGTGGAACCCAGGTCTCCTTGCCCACCTCCCCAGACTTTCAGATGACCTTTGCCTAAGGCAGGGACCTTCTGTTTTTAGCACTTCCTTCTGGACACATGCCTGCGCCTGCATCATGCTGACTCCAGCGCTAGCACCCACCCTGCAGACGCAGGGAAGTAATTCACAAAAAGTTGGGCAATTCAAACTTACAGTTTCCACAGCAACCAGCACTCAGATTGCTTGGGTAGCTGAAGCCTTTTCCTCTTAGCATTCACTTTTTTCCCCCAAATAGCATTTTCCCCCCTTATTATTAAAGAAACACACATTCGATGGAGAACATATGGAAACCACAGACAAGTGTAAAGGAGAAAATAAATATCACCCTTAATCTGACCACTCAAGGAGATCTAATACTAACATTTTGACTTTCTTCCCATTTGTCTAGTTTTTTATGCATGCATAAAATATATAATTTTTCAAAACTGGGACTGTGGTGAAATTACTGTTTCATCATTTGACTTCTTTCACTGAAAAATATGTCCTGAGGATTCCCGATAGCCTTAAATTTTCTTTGCAAATAAAATTTTTAGTGGCTATATGATATTTTTGCATCTGGATATAAAAAACCCAAACCTCTTGCCACTGAGTCAATTCCGACTCATCGCGACCCTAATAGGAAAGAGTAGAGCTGCCCCATAGGGTTTTTCAAGGAGTGGCTGGTAGATTTGAACTGCCAACATTTTGGTTAGCAGCTGAGCTCTTAACCAGTGCACCACCAGGCTTCCATATATGGATATAGCATACTCAGTTTAACCAATCTATTGTTGAATGTTTAGATGGTTTTCCTTTTTTTCTATTTTAAATGATACCCCAGTGAACATTCTTCCACATAAATTTTTCTATGTGTTTCTGATTAAATAATTAAATTAGAATAAATTCCTAGAACTAAAATTACTGTTCAAAAGCAATGAACATGTTAATGATTTTGATATGCTTTACTAAGTCACCCTCCAGACAGGTCGAAACAATTTATACTTCACCTGTAATGTATACTCTTGTGTTAAAAAAAAATTTTGGGGGGGAGTTGGCTTTAGATAAAGTCCATACCATGTTTGGAGTCCCTGGGTGGTGCAAATAGTTGATGCACTCGCCTATTTACCTGAAAGTTGTATCCGCCCAGAGGAGCCTTGGAAGAAAGTCCTGTGATCTACTTATGAAAACCAGCAGTTGAAAACCCTAGAAAGCAACTCTTCTCTGACACTCATGGGGTCGCCATAAATCAGAATTGACTCCGGGACAACTGGTTTTTATATCATTTGAAAAATTTACATTTCTTTGAATTATAGATGGAATTAAGCTTTTCCACCATATTTTTAATGGACTTTCTTCTTATAATCACCTGTTAACAACCTTCCTCCTCTTTCCCTTGGGAATACACATCTTTTCCTTACTGGTTTATAAACCTCTTTATGCAAAAAGTAACAGTCCTTTGTGACATGTATGTTCTCTGAGTTTGTTGTTGGATTTTTATATTGGTCATGGCATTTTTTTTTTTTAAGTGCAGAAGTTTCAAGTACTGTTGTAAGTCACATCCATCGGCTTTTTCTTCATGGCATCGTCCTTTAATTTTACATCCAGGCCGACCGCTCTATGCTGAGATCAGATAAACATTTACCTGTCTGTTGTTTTCATAGCTGTCTTATGGCCGTGTGGTTTTGGTTTTATGTGGACTGCTCTAAGCCACCAGGATTCCACGTGGAGGTGGGGGTTTGCACGCACTTTCTAGTGGTCCTGAAGGCAGGGGTCTACTGGGCCAGTCAGAGCCTGGTTGCTGGAGATGCCGGACTTGACCTGTCTGCTGTTCCTGTCTTTCCAATCTCAGCTTTGCAGGCACCTACTTCTCCACAGGGCCCTGGGTGTTGCTAGTGAATGGAAGAAACGAACAGGGAGAAGGAAACAGCTGTTCCACGATTACACGCTGAGAAAGGTGCACCTCACACGACTTTGTTTCCCATCTGAGATGGGGGAGGTGAAGGATGGGGAGCGCCAGATGTACGGAAAGCTGGCAAGCAGCTCCCGTCTTAGCACATTAGACATCAAGGGATCGGATTCTAAACCTGAAATTAACCATCACTCGATTTGCAAAATGAAGAGTGAGGCAGTTTTGCTAGCATTGCGTGTCACCGAACACCAGGTTTTCACGAAGAAGAGGGACTGGGGAAGGAGGGAGCCTGGGACTTCAACTCCGTAGAGATGTGGGAGTCAGTGCCCCACATACAGTCAGTAAAGTATCAGATAGCATGGTATAATCCACCAGCAGTTGGTTACCCCAGGACACCATTTGGGAAGAAGGTGCTGCAAACTGTCCTCTCTGTCCAGCCCCAAAGGATGGTGCCCTCCATACCCCCATTTCTATCCAGCCCTCAAACTTTTTCCTAAGACAGTGTGCCCAGTTTGCCAACGTCAGTTCTGCATGTAGAGACAAAGCAAGGAATTCATTCATTCATCCCATGGGTTTACTGAGTGCCTACTATTTCTATGGAAACCCTGGTGGCATAGTGGTTAAGTGCTAACCAAAATGCTGCTAACCAGAAGGTCAGTAGTTCAAATCCACCAGGCCCTCCTTGGAAAATCTATGGGGCAGTTCTATTCTGTTCTCTCAGGTAACTATGAGTCAGAATCAACTCGGCAGCAATGGGTTTGGTTTTTTTTCTTACTATTTGTATAGCCCTGTCCCTGTGTGGTAGCACAAACAGTTAAGCACTTGACTGCTATCTGAGAGGTTGGTGGTTTGAACCCACCCAGTGGTGCCTCAGTAGACAGGTCTGGTGATCTGCTTCTGAAAGATCACAGCTTTGAAAATCCTATGGAGCACAGTTCTACTCCGCACACATGGGGTCACCATGAGTTGGAGTTGACTCAACAACTGTTTTTTTTTTTTTTTTTGGCCCGTGTCCAGTCCTATAGCTCTATTTATCTTCCATGAGGGACAAAATATTTTCCTTCCACCTCACTGCCCCAGTTCTGGTACCTTATCTTCCTCTCCTCAAATTCCTCAAAAAGAAAGCAACCCAATTTGAGAACCATTTCCACTAGCCCTTGCCTTCACTTGGCTATCATGTTGCAAGACTACACTAGTCACCTGGGTGTCCTTGGCACTTGGAGAAGATTATCATCACCATCTACTCAGTGCTCCCTGGTCAGGCCCTGACAGGCTTTACGAACATGCTCTCTTAATCTTCACAGTAAGCCATTTCATTCAACAAATATTTATTGAATGCCTACTGTGCTCTAGTGCTTGGGATACACCAGTGAATGAGCCAGACAAAGACTCTTGCCCTCATGAAGCTTACATTTTAGCCATGGGGTAGGGTGGAAATAGTAAAAAAAAAAAAAAAGGAGACAACATAAATAAGAAAACTATACGTGTCTTAGAAGGTGACAAATACTACAGAAATACTACAGAAAGTGGTAAGTGGGCTCAGTAGTACCAGAGCTGGAGAATTACAAGGCCTCATTGAGATGGTGACATTGAAGCAAAGCTGTGAAGAAGATGAGGGCATGAGCCATAAAGACATGAGGAGGAAGAGTGTTTCAGGCAGAGGAAACAGCAAAGTACAAAGGCCCTAACATGGGACATGCCTGGTATAGTCAAGAAATAGCAAAGGAGGCTAGGAGGCCTGGAGCCAGAGAGGGAGGGAGAAAGTGGTGGGGGCTGTGGTCAGGGAGGTGATAATGGGTCAGGTCACAAAGGGTTATGTAAGGCATTGTAAGGACTTTGGCTTTTACTCCGGTGGATTAAGGAGGGATTGGAGGAGCTTGAGCAGAGGAGAGAACTAATCTGACCTACAGCTATAAAAGCTCACTCTGGCTGCCGTGGTGGTAATATGCTGTGTTTGAGGCAGGTGAGGGTGGTAGCAGGGAGACCAGTTAGGAGGCTGTTGCAATAATCCAGGTGAGAGAAGATGGTGGCCCTGACCGGGGTGTTAACAGTGGAGAAGAGGAGAAGTGGTGAGCTTCTAGATATGTTTTGAAGGTAAAGCCAATAGGGTTTCCTGATGGATGGACATATGGTGGGAGAGAAAGAGAGGAGCTCCTGATGACCGCAAGATATTCAGCCTGTACAACTGGAAGCCTGGAGTGGCTGTTTACAGAGATGGGGAAAGACTGCAGATGGAGCGGTTGGTGTTGGATCATCATCTGATAGTCTGTGGAGTCTCCCAGATATGTGTGTAGGAAATCACTGGTATATAGATGATGATTTAAGTCATGAAACTGGGCGAGACCATCAAAGGAGCAAGTGTCAATAAAGATGAGAAGACCAAAGACTGAGACCTGAGGTCTCCTACTTGAAGAGGCTGGGGAGAAGAGGACTAACCAGCAAAGGAGATGAAGAAGTGAAGAGCCAGAAAAGGCAAAGGCAAATCCAGAGAGTGTGGGTCCTGGAAGACAAGTGAAAAATTTGCATCTTGGAGGAGGCAGTGACCATTCAGCCAAATGCGGCTGATGGGTCAAAGATTAAGATTGAGAACAGACGTGGGAATTATGAAGTAACTCACTCAAAGGTCAAAGCAAGAAACAATTAGGATGTTAAACCAAGGTCTGTGCAAAGGCAGAGCCCCTACTGTGTCTCATACTAACCCCTCGGGCCCCAAGTGCTGTACAGGTCGAGGAAACCAAACCAAACCCAACCCATTGGCATCAAGTTGATTCCAACTCATAGCGACCCTACAAGACAGTAGAACTGCCCTGTAGAGCTTCCAAGGAGCGCCTGGTGGATTTGAACTGGCAACTTTTTGGTTAGCAGCCAGCCGTAGCACTTAACCACTATGCCACCAGGGTTTCCAGGCCAAGGAAGTCACCTCTAATATTGAAGAATACTCATTCTTGCTAGGGAATTCATGAGGGCTCAGGAAGTCTTCAGGCTGGGGGAACTGGGGATGAAAGAGAGATTGCCAGTCCTTTTGTTTATTTGTTTTTTAATCCAGAGAGGCATCCTTCCTTTGGTGAAAGCTAGGCCTGCCTGGCTTTTTTTCCAACTGGCCATTTCACCCAACCATGTTAGAGGCTTGGCCCCCAAGTTGGATTATGAGTTAGTGGCCCTGGTTTAAGACATTCCACTCCAGGGTATTTGCATGTTAATAGTAGAAAGGAATTTCCACAAACGATTGACAAAGGAAGAGATGGGTCGGGGTGTGTAGACGTGCACATTCTCCCAAAATTAGGGACCCTTATTTAGCCTGACGGTTTCCTTCTGACCCGCTCTCTGAACAGCCTTCCTATGTCGGTGGTCTTCACTCAATGCCTCTCAGCTGAGTTGCCTCTCAGCCCCAGTTGCCCAGGGCAGGATGACGGTCATCTATCTCCCTCTAGTGTTGGCTTTTCCAATTGCAGCCCCGGGAGATAACAGCGATCTAAGCCTACCCACAAGTCAGGCCTTCCGGGAGCCACGCCTAAGGCCCTGCGGCCCTTTGGTGCCCGCGTGGGCCTGTACGGGGCTGGCAGCATGCTCCAGAGGCACAGTCCGTATGGGCTCCCGGCCGCAGTGGAAAGAACACAGGCCTGGGAATTAGAATGTCTGATGGTTTATCTTGATTCTACTTGGTTAGCGATGAAGATGTAACCAGGAATAAAAAAAGGAGGGTCCCTGATTTGTACACAGCCTTGCACCCCACTCCCCATCTTTCCCTTGCTAAGGCACTTGATATTGCCCGTTCTCCGTTAGCCCGTTTGTCAAGGAGGTGGGGGAACAAGAGGGACTCTATAACCCACTCCTTCCCTGAATTGGTTTGGGGGCTGGCCTCTCTTAGTAGCTGAGGTGGCAGCCAGAAAATATCTCTAGGCACTTGGGGCACACTGTAGGTACCTGTGTACCTCTCAGAAGGCGGTATTATGGAGTGCTTAGGGGCGTGAGCTTTGAAGTCCAGATAGACTGAGTTCAAATCCTGATTTTGTTGCTTGCGAGCTATGGGAATCTGTCTGTGCCTCAGTTTCCTCATCTGTAAAACAAAGGTGATCATACTGAGAGAGCAAGGTGGCTGTGTTCAAAAGCGCTTAGCTCAAAGCCTGGCCAGGTAGTGAATGGTCAGTAAATGGAGCCAGGTAGTAAATATTTGGTGACAATAGGGGTGGAGTTAGGTGGGGAAAGACCACATTTTAGAAGCCAGGAGGATCTGGGTTCTAGTCTCATCATTTCACTTACTACATCTGTACACTGTTGCTGTTAGTTGCCATCGAGTCGATGTGTGTCAGAGTAGAACTGCTTCATAGGGTTTTTAAGGCTGTGAGCTTTCAGGTGCCTCTGGGTGGGTTTGAAAAGCCAACTTTTCCGCTAGTAATCTAGCGCTTAACCATTGTGCCACCCGGGGCCTCCTATCTGTGCATTACAGCAAAGTAATGTCCAGAAGATTGTGACAAGGCTCAAATGAGGCTCTGAGGCAAGAAGCAGATGGGCGCTGGGCTTTGAGTCACAGCATCTGGGTTCTACTGCGGTGCAGCCACTGAACACCAGGGTGGCTGATCTTGGGCCAGTCGCTTTACCTCTGTGGACCTCAGATTCTTCCTCATGGACAGAGTCTAACACCTGCCTTACCCACCTCTCAGGACTGTTTGGAGATCAGGAATGTGAGATAGCACGATATACATGGTGCAGATATAAAGGACTGTAAGGACAGGGAAAGCGCTTTGAAAACTGTAAAGCTTACCATATTGTTGTTATTGCTGTTTAGTGTCAAGTTGGTTCTGATTCACAACGGCCCTTTGTACAACAGAACGAAACACTGCCCTGTCCTGTACCATCCTCAAAATGTTGGTTATAGTTGAGTCAATTGTTGCAGCCACCGTGTCAAGCCATCTCATTGAAGGACTTCCTTTTTTTCGCTGACCCTCTACTTTACCAGTCCCTTTTCCAGGGACTGTTCCCTCCTGATAACGTGTCCAAAGTACGTGACACTCAGTCTTGCCATCCTCACTTCTAAGGAGCACTCTGGTTGTACTTCTTCCAAGACAGATTTGTTTGTTCTTCTGGAAGTCCCTGGCATATTCGATATTCTTTGCCAACACCATAATTCAAAGGCATCAATTCTTCTTCAGTCTTCCTTATTCATTGTTCAGCTTTCACATGCATGCAAGGCGATTGAAAATACCATGGCTTGGGTCATGCACACCTTAGTCCTCAGGGTGATATCTTTGTTTCGTTTTTTTTTTTGTGTGTGTGTGCTTTAGATGAAGGTTTACGGAACAAATTAGTTTCTCATTAAATAATTAATACACATATTGTTTTGTGACATTTGTGGCCAACCCCACATCATGTCAACACTCTCCGCTTCTCAACCTTGAGTTCCCCATTTCCATTCGTCCAGCTTTCCTGTCCCTTCCTGCCTTCTTGTCCTTGGCCCTGGGCTGGTGTATCCATTTAGTAGCTGAGCTACGTGTATTGTTGTTTGTTTTATGGGCCTGTTTAATCTTTGGGTAAAGGGTGAACCTCAGGAATGACTTTAGTACTGAGTTAAAAGGGTTTCCAGGGACCATATTCTCGGGGTTTCTCCAGCCTCTGTTAGACCAGTAAGTCTGGTCTCTTTTTGTGAGTTAGAATTTTGTTCTACATTTTTCTCCAGCTCTGTCCGGGGTCCTCTGTTGTGATCCCTGTCAGAGTAGTCGGTGGTGGTAGCTGGGAACCGTCTAGTTGTGCTGGACTCAGTCTGGTGGAGGCTGTACTAGTTATGGTCCATTAATCCTTTGGAATAATCTTTCCTTGTGTCTTTGCTTTTCTTCATTCGCCCTGCTCCAGACGAGGTGGGACCAGTAGAGTATCTTAGATGGCTGCTCACACACTTTTAAGACCCCAGACACTACTCACCAAAGTAGGATGAAGAATGTTTTGTTTACAAACTATGTTATGCCAATTGTACTAGATGTCCCTTGAGATCATGGCCCCAGCCCTCAGCTGACATCTTTGCTTTTTAACACTTTAAAGAGTTCTTTTGCAGCAGACTTGCCCAATGCAATAAGCCATTTAATTTCTTGACTGCTGCTTCCATGAGCATTGATTGTGGATCCAAGTAAAATGAAATCCTTGACAACTTCAATCTTTTTTCTGTTTATCATGATGTCATTTATTGTCCAGTTGTGAGGATTTTGTTTTCATTATGTTGAAGTGTAATTCATACTGAAGGCTCTAGTCTTTGATCTTCATCAGTAAGTGCTTCAAGCCCTGATGACTTTCAGCAAGCAAGGTTGTGTCATCTGCATATTGCAGGTTGTTAATGAGTCTTCCTCCAATCCTGATGCCCCGTTCTTCTTCATATAGCCCAGCTTCTAGGATTATTTGCTCAGCATACAGATTGAATAAGTATGGTGAAAAGACACAACCCTGATGCACACCTTTCCTGACTTTAAACCACGCAGTATCCCCTTGTTCTGTTGGAAAGACTTCCTTTTGGTCTGTGTACAGGTTCCACACGAACACAATGAAATGTTCTGGAATTCCTGTTCTTGGCAATGTTATCCATAATTTGTTATGATCCACACAGTTGAATGTCTTTGGGTAGTCATAAAATACAAGTGAACATCTTTCTGGTAAGCATCTTTGTGGTATTCAGCAATGATATCTCTTATTCCTCATCCTCTTCTGAGTCTGGCTTGTACTTCTGGCAGGCCCCTGCCGATGTACTGCTGTAACAGCTTTTGAATGATCTTCAACAAAATTTTACTTGTGTGTGATATTCTGTTGAATCACCTTTCTTTGGGATGGGCACAAACACGGATCTCTTCCAGTTGGTTGGCCAGGAAACTGTCTTCCAAATTTCTTGACACAGACAAGTGAGTACTTCCAGTACTGCATCTGTTTGTTGAAACATCTCAGTTGGGATTCCATCAATTTCTGGATTCCTGTTTTTTTCCACTCCATTTAGTGCAGCTTGGACTTTTTCCTTTATTACCATCAGTTCTTGATCATATGCTACCACCTAAAACGGTTGAACATTGATCATTTCTTTTTGGTACAATGACTGTGTATTCCCTCTGTCTTCTTTTGATGCTTCCTATGTTGTTCAATATTTTCCCTGTAGAATCCTTCAATATTGCAACTCGAGGCTTGAATTTCTTCCTCAGTTCTTTCAGCTTGACCAAGAGATAAACACGCAGCACCCTGCACTGATCTCCATATCACAGAACTGACCTTGCTTCATCGGAATTGCCTATTTTCTTGCCTATCTCCCAAGGATATAAAGGTCTCTGCCCTTGAGGAGTTTACATTCTAGCTGGAGAGACTGACAAGAAAATGAATGGTGAGAATGTAGGGGGATTTCTGTCCCCACCAAAGCCTTGGTAGAAATGCCCAGTTAAGGGAAGGGTAATTCTCAATTAGAAAATCAAATGATGTCTTGCATTGGGCAAATTTGCTGCAAAACATCTCTTTAAAGTGTTAAAAAGCAAAGATGTCACTTTGAGGACTAAGTTGCACCTGAACTAAGCTATGATATTTCGAATTACCTCACATATACGCAAAAGCTAGACAATGAATAAGGAAGATGGAAGAAGAATTGATGCCTTTGAATTATGGTGTTGGCAAAGAATATTGAGTATACCACAGACTTCCAGAAGAACAAACAAATCTGTCTTGGAAGAAGTACTACCAAAGTGCTCTTTAGAAGTGAGGATGGCAAGACTGAGTGTCACGTACTTTGGACATGTTCGAATTACAGTGTTGGTGAAGAATATTGGACATACCATGGACTGCCAGAACAACGAACAAACCTGTCTTGGAAGAAATACAGAGTGCTCCTTGGAAGAGAGGATGGCGAGACATCATCTCACATACTTTAGACGTGTTATAAGGAGGGATCAGTCCCTAGAGATGGACACCACACTTGGTGAAGTAGAGGGTCAGCAGAAAAGAGGAAGACCCTCAATGAGATGGACTGACGCAGTGGTTGCAACAATGGGCTCAAGCATGGCAATGATTGTGAGGATGGTGCAGGACTGGGCAGTGTTTTGTTGTGTTGTACATAGGGTCACTATGAGTCGGAACCAACTTGACACCACCTAACAACAACAACAATTCTCAGAAGGAAAGCTAACCCACGGGAAAATTGCCCACTGGCTAGGGTCAAGATGGATAGCATAACCAAACTGTTATGGGTTCAATCAAGTCTCCCCAAAAGATACGTTCAAGTCCTAACTGCCGTTACCTGGGCATGTGACCTTAGCTGGAAATAGAATCTTTGCAGATGCAATCAAGCTACAGGCTGGATTAGGGTTGGGCCCTAAATCCAATGGGAGTTCCTGGCTGTTGCAGAGTTAACGTGCTCAGCTGCTAAATGAAAGGTTGGAGGCTTGAGTCCACCCAGAGGCACCTCAGAAGAAAGGCCTGGCAATTTAATCCTGAAAAAAATCTGCCACTGAAAATGCTATGGAGCACAGTTCTGATCTGATATACATGGGGCCTCTGTGAGTCAGAACTAACTTTATGGCAACAGATTTTTGTTTATTTTTTTTTTAATCCAATGAATGGTGTCCTTATAAGAAGAGGGAAATTTGGAGACACAGAAGGCACAGTAGAGAGGGTCATGTGAAGATAGAAACAGAGATAGGAGTGCTGCATCTACAAGGGAAGGAGCTCCAAGGGTGCCAGAAACCACCAGAAGTTAGGAAAAGGCATGGGACAGATTCTCCCCTAGAGCCTTCCAAGGAGCACGACGCTGCTGACACCTTGATTTCAGACTTACAGCCTCCAGAATGGTGAAACAACACATTTATGTTTTTTAAGCCACCCAGTTTGTGGTGATTTGCTACGGCAGACCTAGGAAACTAATAAGCAAACCCTTGTACAATGAAGAAGGTGCTGGAATAGGAGTCAGGAGGCCCAGGTGGTAGTCTAGGCTCTTGGGCCAACATGCTGTATCGATCTTACATTAAAAAAAAAAAAAAGAAAATCCCTTGAGCTATTGTTTCCTTATCTTTAAAATTACAACAATAACACCTGCACTCCTCTGCCTACTCCATGTGGTTGTGGTTGGGATCAAATGAGCTTCACAAAGTACAATGTGCTGACCAAAGTGCCAGGGGTGCATGGGTCCATGACAGTGTGAAGAGGAGAGATACCCTCATGACAATTGCCCCCACCAGCTGCAGGCCCCACCAGCAACCCCACCCCTGTTCTCAGCAGACCCAGGGTTCTGTCGGGTTCCTTTGGACTTTCAGACTGCAGTCAGCACCTCTCCTAGCAGTGGCTCCATCTCTTCTTTCCTCCCTTCATCCCCCAAGTCTGCAAGTTTTAACATATAATAAATGACATTACTCTTAAAAAAAAAATCCCCAAAACCTTTATCTAAACTACTTCTTCAGGCCACCACCTTATTTCTCCAGCAAGAGAAGGCAGCAAATCATTGTGGCATTCAAAATACATGCATTCATTCCTTTAAATTGCTCTGACAAAGGCAGGGCAGCTATTTTAAAATCCAAGAAGCCTCTGCTGACACTCCCAATAGACCCACTGTTAACAGACTCCAAACATGTGAATAACCCCACACAGACACTTGGCTAGCTGCCTTTTTTTTTTTTTTTAAACCAGGATGCAAACCCACTGAACTCTCCTTTCATGTTTGATGCCCCATCAGTTGGACATCCCACACAATTTTTTCAAAGAGACATTATTTGATCTGAAAAACATCTGGAACCTGTTTCCCCAGCACTTGACTGGAAGCTTCCAACCAACATCAGATGCTCAATTACCAAACAAGCGCCATGTTTGCCTGGGTCTCGAGTAGTATCATTTTAGGCTGGAAATGGGCCTGCTTTATTAAAAAGCTCCCGGAGGGTCGGGGCTTCGTTCTGACCAGAATTTCTGTAAACCCTGCAGCATTCCGTACAACAACAGAGTGGGAGATGGCTGGGAATAAAGATTGAGACTCAGAAACTTCCTGGTGAAATAACCCAGAAGCAAGAAATTAGTTACATAAGCGCGTAGTTCATTCTATGACATTTTTTCCCTCAGCTCTCAGGTGTTTTTGAATGGATCCATAACGATAACAAACAATTAATATTCTTACTATTATAAGATGCCCATCGATGGCAGGGCTGGGGTTTCTTTTTGTTAATATCCTTATCTCCTGTAACTGTGTCCCAGAGAAAGTAGAGCTCGATAAAGGCCTGTCCCAATAAATGGGTGGATGAATGAATGAATGATACCATGAGTACAGCGAGAACATTAGGTGCTAATTTCTGCTGTTCAGGGTGGATTCCAGAGGCAAAATTATGTGGGCGAAAGAGCAGTGGGTGGATGAGATGGCAGCAGATCTGCAGTCAAGAGCTAGCTCTCCTACTTACCAGCTTTGGTAACACATGACTTTGGGCACATTCTTAATTGTGGGAATAATACCGACCCTACCCATCTCACCATGTAGCTAGGAGGCCTATATGGCATCCTGCACGTAAAGTTCCTTTGCAACCTAAAGGTCTAACCCCAAAGGTCAGAAATGGTGATAACCATCACTCCTCTTTCACCTGGTTCCGTCTTGCCCTGAGGGGCCTGGTAACAGATAACAAACAGCTGCGTGAGGGGCCTGGGCCAGGGTTGGACACAGTTCTGGGGATTTTAGCCGACTTTGACTGCCTGAGTTAGGAGCCAGAGACATAAGATACAATGACGTGTGTGCTGGTTTTCCTCAGTGTGTCCTCCTCGCTCTGGTCTGTGTGCTGGGTATGCCTCACCTGCATCCTCAGACTCCACCCTCCCTGTGCACTGGCTCAGACTTACACAGGGCCTCAAAACTACCAACGTTTCTGAGCCTTCTACCCTTCAGGCTCCAAACCAGCCTCTTCTTATCATAATGACAATTGATATCACTTATGAAGCTCTGGTTACATGCAAGGCATTGGGTTATGGTTGTAATTTATCTCATTTGCTTTTTTACTTTTCTCATTAATTCTTCCTCAAGGCATCACTTGGTGCTCTGGTGGCCTCCCACCGCCCTTATGGACCTCTCTCCTTGTCCTGACTTTGCCCTCTGCCCCTAACCGACTGTCCTGAAACTCCCCTCTCCATTCCTCAAGAGCAGCACCAAGGACCCTGCCAAATCCTATGGCTCTTCTCCAGCCGCCCCCTGCAACACCGTCCCCTAGTGTCTGAGCCTGTCGGCAACCCCGCCTCTCTGGGAATGCACCGTCCCTGCTCCTCTGTGCCCCTCGTCACCTCTCTATCCTCAACACCCACATGTGACCATTCACTGAGCCCCTCACTTTGCAATCCATGGCACCTCTCTGCTTCACCTGTCACCTCTGTGCCAATGGCTCTGCAGGCTGAGCTCCAGCTCATGGGTTCAGCAGCTTAGGCAACCCCTCATCCAGGCATTGGACCACCCCCTCCACACTGAAACCCCTCCAGCCCCTGGACCACACTGAAACCCCTTGTGCCTACTCACCACCTTCCCCACCTCCTCTTCCTGCGCATCCCGGTCTCCCAGGCTTCAGACCTCAGAAGCATCTTTAACAGCTCCCACCTCCAGCCTCAAGTCAGCCACCAGGTCCCGGCAGTTTTAAGGAGTCTAAGGCAGCCTTCAAAATCTCCTCTCTATTTGATCCTGTCACCCTGTTCTTCCTCGCATGTGAACTTTTCTAATAGGTCTGTTATCTCTTCTCCCTGCTGTGTTTTGACATTGCCCTTTCTAGAGGCTCCCTCCCGTCAGCATTCAAATATTCCCAGGCATCTCTTCTCTCCCACTGCACTGTGTGTGCATCTCACTCATTCCTCCACCCCTGCAGTCGGTCTCCCACCCGCTCCGCTCATCAGTAGCCTGCTGGAGGTCAAATCCGATGCCCGTTTTCCGTTGCCTATCTGCCTTGACCATTCCATATCCCCTCCCCAAGTGAGCCCGTCCACTTTACATTCAACCGCCCCAGATGCTGAAGACTCAAACCCAGACCTCCAGCCCTGCCTTCTACTCCCAGCCTCAGCCCGTAGGCGGGGTACTGGGCGGCTACACCAGGTGCCACGCAGAGTCCTCAAATTCAATGTATTTAGAACTTCCTGCCACTGGCCGCCATCCTGGCAAATCTAGTGCTTCTCTTGTGTTCCTTACCTGGTGAATGTTAGAGCCCCAGCTTGCCAGGACAGTGCAGGATCACCCGTTGACCTAGCACACCCCTGCATTCTCAGAAAGGTCCCGTTTTGGGTGATAAATTATATGGTCAACCTTACCCTTCCCCACCTGCCAGTCTGTCACAGAAACTTAAGGGTTTTCCCCTCTCCCAATATCACTGTCTTCCCTTTGCCCTCAAGCCCTAGGGATTCAACCTCCTTAATATCTTTCATAGGAGTCCTTGGGTGGTACAAACAGTTAAGCATTCAAGTACTAACTGAAAGGTTGGCTGTTTGAGCATACTGAGAAGCACCTGGGGGACAAGCCTGGCAATCTGCTTCTGAAAGGTCATAGCCTTGAAAACCCCTTGGAACAGTTCTACTCTGCACACATGGGCATTCCCTAAGCACCCTCAGGGTTTCTGCAATGTCTCTCATATCTATCCCCTGGGTTTATACCCTCACCTGTACAGTTTCAGTAGGGTGGTCCCCTTGCCTTCAATTTCACCCTTCTTCCATTAGACAACCTACTCGTTGCCAGTGACCTTCCTGAATTCCAGTCTGATCACGTTCGTTGGTCTAAAAAATCAAATAGTGACCAACCCCCTCCCCCCTTTCCTCCACCCACCTTGGCTTCAATATTCAAAACCCACAGCTTCTGTGGCCCCTTGTGTTGTGGCCCTGCCTCCGCCCCAGGCTCACCTCTTCCTCCCTGCCCTACTTTGCCAGGTGTGGGCTCCTGTTGGAAAGCATTGCCTGTTCATCTCCCATGGTTCAGCTTGGTGGCCACCTCCTCCTGGAGGCCTCCTCTGACCCAACTCAGGCAGTTGCCCTCCTTTTGGCCCTCCTGGCACCACAGTTCCTTGGTCACAGCACCGACCCCTGCATCAGCATGTTTGCTGTATATCTGTCTGTCTCCCTACCTACATTGGGAGCGCCATGGTAGTGTCTTCTGTCTTTGAATCTACAGTATTAGTATGGTGCCAGAGACACAGTGTGTTTCATTGAATCTGTGAAGTGAATCGGTTCACATCCCTAACACCAAGTAGCCAGGACGGGCAGCTGTTCCCTGAATAAATGTCCTTCATTTGCACTCAGCTGAGTCCTGCATTCAGGACTCTAATGCTTGCCTTGGCCCATCTTCCCGACCCCTCAAGGTCTGCTCCACCCAGAATTACCCTGAGAGCTAGAAGTCCCACATCCTGGTCCTGCCATGGCTAGCTGTACTGTGGCCACAGCAGGCCCGTTTTTTCAGTTTTACGTGTAAAGAGAAGTGGGGGGCAGGGGGTGGTAAGCTGATGAGCTCTGGGCTATCAGAGGGGGGCATCTGTGATACTTTACCCAATGTGCAGGTCTCCAGATTTCTACCCTTGATAAAGTTTGTGTAGCAACTTGTGTCTTTACCATAGGCTGACAAGGGCAAGAAGGTGGCCACTCAGGAGGTAGCCATACAAACACTGCTGCTGTAGGCGGAGCTGGTGGAGGTAACATGGGGACAGTGCCCAGGGTCACCTACTTGAGGGTGGGGTGGATCACCTGACTGGAAGCCTAGGGAGAGTGGGGCGGCTGCTTGGGGAGGGAGCACCAGCCTTTTGTTCCATCCCTTCAATGCAATGCACATTCCCCACTTAATGGCAATTTTTTCACTTCAAAGAATTCCAGCTGGTTAAATTTAAGGTGAAGAATAAGCCCCAGTCAAGAAGCTTCTCAGAGGCCTTTCATGTTTTCATTGGCTTGAGAACGGGATGCATTTTAAAATGTTTGCCTCTTAATGTTTGTCCAAGTGCCAGGGTAGAAAAGCTTCCTCTTACTTCAACACCTCTCTCAGCTCTCATTGGGGCCATCCTTTTTTTTTCTGCAGTGCTGTGCCTTCTTGTGAGCCCACCTGGCTTTCTTTCTTTCTCCCTCTGCTTCCCCTCCCCACCCTCCAGCTCACATCCACCCTGGGTGGAGGAAAGGGTGCTACTGTCCAGGGTGGCCACAAGGCTCAGCAGCTTTCCATCAAATGCCCCAGGACACCCAGGGCAAATGGTTAGGTTTAAACAGCACATCACTCAGACTCTAGGAGGTGTCCTTCCACCTGCCATTCATTCACTCACTCACTTACTCACTCACTCACTCACTCACTCACTCACCCAGTCACCCAGTTGGCCATCACGGGTCTGCAGTGATGGCAGGGGCTATGGTTGATTCAAAGGAATGTGACCCATAGCCTTGCTTCCTAAGAGCTTATAAATTGAAGCTCTGAGAGAGATGAGTAACCACAATACAAAACAGAATGAGGTAAACACTGGATTTGGAAGGTAGAGGAGGCATTAAAAAGCTCAGAGAAAGAAGAGACCAACCAAGGGTGGGGTAAGATCAGAAGGGGGAAGTCAGGGAAGGTTTCCTGGTAGAGGAAGCATTTTGATGTGGGCAGAGTGTCCCATAGTGTAGCATCCATATATGAAAAAGTGGCCTGAGCAAAGGCGTAGGGCGGGCCAGAAGAGCTCTAGTGGTCCATGGTGGCGCTGGACAGGCTGGGGCAGCTGTGGTCCTATGGTCCAGTCCAGTCTCACAGGTGTTCCACACCTGCTACATGCTGCACCCATCAGGGTCTCAAGGCTTGGAGGGTTCCCCGGGCATGCCCACCAGCAGTCTTGCTTTTGTGGTATTGCTTTAATCACCTTTGAAGCAAGGCACTCACCCCATATAGCCAGTCACCAAACCTCTTGCCCTATTCCATCAGGCCCCAGGCCCCAGGCCCGAGGAAATGCTTTCATCCTTTTCTCTGTCCTTAACTACTCAGCCTCCCTCCACACCCATTTTCTAGGGACCTTGTCCCAAATATCTGCTTCCTTTCCAACTTTACCCATCTCTCTTTCTCCAGGTGTCTCTAACCTTAACTCCATAAGGGAAGCTCCAGCCATTTCTCATTGTCCCTGGCTTGACTGTTCACTGTCTCTACCTTTTCTCCACCACCTTTGTTAGCAACTCCTGTTGTCTCTGCCCTCTCCTCTCATTCTAGCTATGGAAACCTTCCCTTTGTCTAGCCCTCCCTAACCATGCTCATACCCACTGACATCTCTCTTTAGAGCCCTGACCAGTGGTCTAGTGGTCAAGGCTTGGGAAGACCTGGGCTTGAATGTTGACTCTGCTACTTATTAGCTATGTACTTGGTCAAATTACTTACCTTTATAGGCACTTTTCTTGTTTTTCCCACCCAACATCATTTCCCCCTTCTGTTGTAGTAGAATACTGCTTCTTCTTTCTTTCTTTCTACTACCGCCGACCAAACCTTTCTTTGTGAAGTATCTGGCCTCTTTGCTTTTATGACCACAGCTCTGTGTCCTTCCTAAGTGTCTACGTACCAGGCCCCTCTTCTCTTTCACTCAACCCTGGGCTGAGACAGACTGAGTCTGTTAAAAATAGGAGGTTTGGGGACATGGTGGGGCTATCTTCCCTGTGTATCCCAGGACCACCAGTATCAGATAAACAGAATCAAACCCAAAGACTTTCTGGACTTGCTTCAAATCCCTTTGTGGTATGGGGTATGGCCAAAAGGATACCAGGTACTCAGAAAGTCCACACTGCCATCTAGTGGACGCCTGCCACAATATCCGTGAGCAGAGTGAAACCCTTTACTCAGAACTCTTCCCTCAGGAGAATCCTTGGACTGTGAAAGCATGGTCCAACCTCCTTACTCATTCTACAAATGAAATAACTGAGGACGAGTGACTTAATGGTCAAGTAGAGAGTCCTGTACCATGCGGGTAGCACATGCTTTTCACGTAACAGACTGGGTTCCTGCCCTGCTTCCGTGGCCCTCCACCTTCCATAATAGTAATCCTAGCAGCTTTCCTTTCCTCTGCTTCTCTTAGCTGTCCACAGGCATGACCCAGACCAAGGGTCTCCATGGAGAAGGGCTGACGTGTGTGTGTGCGCGCGTGTGCGTGCGTGTGTGTGTGTGTGTGTGTGTGTGTGCGTGTGTGAGCGCTGGGCAGGGAGAAAAAGGACACCCAGAAGGAGCTCACTGCTCCGTTGTGGGCTTTCCAGAGAAAAGGAGGTTTGTCGCTGCTGCAAACGCGAACCATCAAAGCGCCGTGAAATCAGCCTTGTAAATTCTGAGACACATCACAATCTACTTGCTCTCTGATAGTGAAAAAAAGTTGAGGAAAAAAAAAATGAAAATCTAGCCCTCTATATCCAAGTACTCTGTGCCATGCCCTCCTCACTGGAATGTCTTATTCTGCTATCCTGTTTGTGTCTATGCTGACTGCTGTCAGGCCTGAGGTGGTGGGGTGGGGAGCAGCACTGAGGGCCAGAGGGATCTGGACATGGGCCCCCAGTTGGGGCGGGGGCATGAGGCTGGACCAAGAGGAAGAACCCACTGTAGCTTCTCCCTGCCACACTGCCCAGAGGGGCCCAGAAGGCTGGCCTCAGCACATAAGCTTGTTCACATCCCGACCATGACCCTCTGCCCCACTCACTTGTGACCTGACTCCTGGTCATATCATATTCCTTGTGCCTACTTTGACACTGGCACCTCCTACTAAAAGACAGCAGAAAGCAAGAAGTCACCCTCCTTCCCCCCCGACACTTTCGGGGCCTCAGCCTGGTACTAGAAGTCAAGGAAGAAAGAAATGGCAGCCAGGAGGCTGAAGCAACTCCCCTCAAAACACAGCCCAGCTATTGGAGGCAGCAGCAGCAGCTCCACTTCCTACCCTGCACTGCCCTTCCCCAAGCATTCTAGTTCTGAAAGTAATTGTTGAAGACCATCCGCTCTCCCCAAGCCAAGAGAAGCTTCCAGAAAACATGGTACTAATCATTTTCCAGTATCAGAAAGACTTACTTCCAATCCCTAAAATGCCTTGGTCTCCTTTAGAAAACCTTGGGTAATGACCAAGGGTCACGAGACCCTTGACCTCTGCTTATTTAACCTAAACGAGAAGCTCTTCCTGAAAGCCCAGCCACCTGGCACCTGGGAGAAGGGGCTCCTCCACTGCCCCTTCTCCTCTTCTCAGCTGATTCCCAAGCACACGCCAGCCCAGCCGGTCTTCACGTTGACACCGCAGAGCCAGGCTCAGCAGGCAGAGGGCTGCAGGAAAAGGCCTGAGCAGAGTGGCTCCTGATCGTCGACAAAGCTCCTGGCTTGGAACCCTTCCTCCCTATTCCCCCAACACCCAGCCTCCTTCCCAAGGCAATGGATCCACCCTCGGGAAGGCACATGCTTGTGCACCAGCCATCTGGTGCCACCAGATCCCGCCCAGATGGCTCTGCATACAGCTTCAAGTCATCCAGATGAGCAAGCTCTGAGGGAAACCAAAGGCTCCACACCCTACCCACTTCAGGACCCTGCTCACTCACCTCTAAGGCCCCGTGGAACTTGACTATGGGCTCCGGCCAGTGGGTGATCTTCTCTCTGTAGTTGCTGCAGTCAGGAACATACATACAGCTAATGTTCCCCACCTCTGGGTACAAAACTTCAAGGCCCCTACAGAGAGAGGGAGGTGGTCACCCCACGTCAGGGTTTTAGAGGAGCCTGGGGCTCACAGGGCTTGACCTGTGTGACCTAAGAGTTACTAGACCTCTCTGTGCCTTTTTCTTCACTTGTAAAATGGGAACACTAACAATACCTGCCTTATTGGGTTGGTGTCAGGGGTAAAGTGGTGCTCAACGTTTAGAACAGAGCCTGGCATGTTATAAGCAGTCAAAAATTATTAACTATCACTAACATTTACTTCCCAGAGAGATTATACTTCCTTAGGCAAACTTAGTCAGTGTCTTAAAAGTAGGATTGGATTTATAAGAATATTATTTATGCATTGCTTTTCAGGAACGTTCTTATTATACAAAGAATGTAACAATTTTCTCTGTCTCCTTTATGGGCAGAGAAAATTGTTGCTGGAACCCTTGTTTCTCCTCTAAACAATCAAGATCCACCACCCCACATGCCTGAAATTCCACCATGAGTTGAGTAATGAATTCTTTGGGTTCAGCGTTGCCCATACCTTTGGCTCTCTTTTAAAATGGAAATATCCCTGGGAGAGGGGGGCGTCTAGTTATTAACACTGTAGTGAATTCATTTATCTCTTTTCTCCCTAAGAAGAAGGCCCAGAGCAACATGAGCGCTCCAAGAGCCTGGCTTTCTGGAAGGGAAGAAAAGAAGATGCAGAACAAGGAGCCCAAGGCTGCAGCCTAGAACAAATTTGGCTGAGTCCACAACTTCCCCAGGTTGGTCTTCAGGGCTTACCTGATTTTGAAACTCTGGAATATAAGCCAGGCTTTCAGACAGATATTTTAAAAAAACAAAAAACTTTGTACCAACTTTTTTTTTTTCACTTGCCCTTCCTCCCTGACCCAGGGTTTCTGTAGGGTTAATTTGGTTGTAATGATTCTCATTGACTCACCGAGGAAGAATGGCTATTGGGTGGGGGTTGGGCTGAGGACATGCAGGTCCCAGGCTTTCCTAAAACCCCTGTATAGCTAAACTGTTCCACAGAGCTGTCCTGGTCCCCTGCTGGGAGCACGTTTGAAGGAGACCCATTAAGAACATATTTTGAAGGTGTAGGCCTGGAGAAGGAGTTCCCCAAGGTTCAGTGCCAGGAGTAGTGCAAAGAGGTGCCTCCTGGTGGGGAGAACCCCACTCTCCCCCCACCCTTGGGTGCAAGGTAGTCTAAGCCCACAACCTGGCTGCAGACCAAACACAAGCTCAGATGCAGGACACTTCTGGGGATCAGCACCCCCAATGCCAGGACTCAGGTGGCCTGGTTGCAAATAGTGGAAGCAGGGCAGTGCCCTGAAGCCATTAGCCAAAGGATATTTGTCTGAGGGTACTTGCTTCTTCTAACTCTTTCAAAGTTACAGCAATTCCTTTTGGACGGTATAGCTTTAACAGTGTTCCAAGTCTAGTGAGTTTATGGGTTTTCCAGCCTCTCCATAGCAGCATTTTAAGGACTGTTTGCTTTGTTGCTGCCACAGCTCCCTCCCGCTGCAGCTAATGAAGTCTGAGGTAGAGAAAGGGACCCTCCACTGGCGGGAGATAGAGAGCAGGCCCAGGCTGCCCACCTCAGACCTGGGATGAGCCAAGGGAAGGGAGGGGGTAAACTGAGGGCCAGTGGATCTTCCCCCAGTAAACAGCCTCCTCTTTTTATCCCAGTAGAATTGCTGCAAACTTTAAAATAGTTAAACAACTAAAATTAAGCAAGTTGATATTTGGTGAGTAGGCCTAGAGCAACAGAAAATGCCTTTGATGGAGGACATGCTGGAGACCAGGGATAAGGTATGTGCCCCCATTACATCCATGGGGCTCTGTCCCTCTGCCACCTTTGAAGACGGCACTTTGCCCACATGGGAGCCGTCCCAAGTGGCATGTGTGCACTTCTGGCCTCTGTCAAAGTTGACCAAAGACTTGGCTAAGAACACGGAAGGAAAATTTTTCAGATTCATGAACGACACAGAACTGACAGCTAACAATTCAGATGATCAAATCAACCCTAAAAAAGATCCGGACAAGCCTGAGGTGAACTGAATCAAAGGCTAAATTTAGTAAGAATATGTTTTAAACATGCACTCAAGGCCCTAAACCTTGAAGGTGCCATTTTCCGGTACTGCTCTCACTGCTCATGGGTTACCACAGGAGGGGTCTGTTCTAGTTTCCATTCCGAGATTTTAGGGACCTCCTGATCTCCCTGAATAAGACTTGGAGGCACCCTAGATACTGGAGTGAAAAAAAGCTTTGTCATTAACTAACATCATGTAAGGTACCGGGAGACGGGGAGAGGAAGAATGGCATTTATTGGAACACCCCAATAGACCAGGTGCCTCACAGACATGTTATTCCTTTTAGCGTAACAGTACTCTGAAACATAAACTGAGACTCAGAGAAAGTTCAGTAACTAGCACAGCGTCCATAGTTTGTAAACTGAGAAGGGAAGAGGAATGTGGGTGTGGAGGGTGGGCAGTCTCTAAAGATGACCCCCAATGATCCAGTCTCCTGGTGTCCATGACCTTGTGTAATCCCCTCCCTTGAGGGTGGGCTGGATTTAGTGGCTCACTCTTAACAAATAGAACACAGCAGAAGGTATGGAATATCACTGCTGAGATGAGCTTATAAGGAGACAGTGATTTCTGCTTGGCAGTCCTCTCTCTTGTGCTCTCTCTCTCAGAGCCTTGCCCTGGAGAAAGCAAGCTGCTATGTTGTGAGCAGCCCTGCAGAGAGGCCACATGGCAAGGGACCAAGGCCAGCCAAGAACCACATAAGTGAGCTTGGAAATGGCACCCCACCCTATCCAGTTGATTTTTCAGATGAGACTGCAGCTTGACTGCAACTTCCTGAGAGAACTTCTGACCAGAGATGGCCACCTAAGCCACGTCCAGGGAAACTGATACAATAAACATCTGTGGCAGCTAAGTTTTGGGGTAATTTGTTATGCAGCAATAGGTAGCTAATCTGGTGGGCTTCTCTGGCATTTCCCCTATACCACGCAGCTACCCTAGTGAGTCATTTAACTCCTCCAGGATTCTATTTTCTCACCTGTGGATATTAATAGGGAATTCTTGAAGTTAGGACTCAATACCTAAAAGTATGAATCTATAAAGGAAGAATTTTATCTACAGAGATAAGCAGTAGGAAAATACTTTTAAGAGAGAATGTCTTCCAGAATAATACTTCCCTACTTCTAAGATAAGCCAGGGACTAGACTGACAAGAACACTGAGAGACAGAAGCCCAGACTCAAAGCCCCAGAGAAAGGTCAGTAGCTAGGTCTAGCACAGGGTCACTGAAGTCTATTGAAGGTTGTAAGAATGGAATCAGGGAAACATGGCTCCCCAGCTGTACATTTGGAAGGGCTTAGAATTCCAGCTGCCCAAAAGCTGGGATGACAAAAAGGCCCGGTGGGATCTGAGACTGAATTCCCAAAGACATGAGGGGCTCTGGTGAGCAGCTTGCCTTCTATTGCATGGTGCTCAGTGTGAAAGTGCGGGACCCCATGCTTTTAAAAAAGAGCAATAAAACCAACTCCAACCATGTCTTTCTGAAGGTGGGGGCCCCAGAACCAAGGCCCCCGAGGAGGTACTGAAGGACTGCAGATGGCTGCCCAAGTTAGGAAGAGCTGGGAGTGAAGGGGGGGTGGGGAGGCATGACATATGTCTCCAAGCGTTTGATGGGCTGTCTTTTTTTTTTCAAGAAGAAACTAGACTTGTTCAGTGCAGCTCCTGGGGCGGAGCTAGAAAGAATGGGTTGAACTTAAAGAAAAGCAGTCCCCGCCTTGAGATAAAGACACAGTTTCTGAAGGAGGGGGCCCCTGAGTGGCAAAAAAGGTTAATGTGTTCTGCTGCTAATCAAAAGGATGGAGGTTCGAGGCCACCCAGAGGTGCCCCAGAAGAAAGGCCTGGTGATCTACTTCCATAAGATTACAGCCACTGAAAACCCTGTGGAGCACAGTTCTACTCTGGCCCACACAGGGTTGCCATGAATTGCAGTCCACTCGGTGGTTATTGATTTCTGAAGGAGGTTAGAGTTGTTGTTGTTGTTGTTGTTTATCATGGAAAGAAGGGTTTTGTGAGTGAGTTCCCAGTTGCTGGAAGAGTTCGAGGAGGGGCTCCAGGACCACTTGTGTGGGCAGCGGGGAGGGTGCTGTTGAAGGGATTCACCCTTCCAGTAGGGGGTCCGACAACCGTGGTTCCTTTGATTCTGAGGCTGAGTCTAGGGTTCTGCCTCCCAGTGTTTTTTCAGTCTAGTCCCTGGTTTATCTCAGAAGTAGGGAAGGTATTATTCTGGAAGACATTCTTTCTTAAAAATGTTTTCCTATTGCTTATCTCTGTAAATAAAATTCCTCCTTTAGAGATTCATACCTTTAGGTATTGAGTCTTAACTTCAAGAATTTCCTATTAGAATCTAATATCTCCAAAGAAGTGCTTTCTCTTGGCGGGGAGACATGAGGGGAGGTGGGGAGGCCAGAGCCAGGAGCTGAGCAGGGTTCTCAGGGAGAGGCCCCAGCGCAGGAAATACGGATCTCTCCCTGGGACTCTGATATGTCTATGATGTGTTTTCACTTCAATGATGATGTTTGATGAACAAAAACCTTCAGCAGTAATAAAGACAAAGCTTTTCTTTTGGCTTTGATGGTTTACAACCAAAAGACATTTAAATAGCATTGAACCTGAATTTCTTAAATTCATTTTCTCAAATGGGGGTTTGCTGGTGTATTCTAGGGAGTCCTTGAGAATGGCTTCCCTTTACTCAAGTTTGAGAAACTCTGGGCTCTGGATAAGCTTCTTGCAGCAGGGAAGGGTCAGTAGCAGAAGGCAGGGTGGGGAAAGAGCCTGAGTGGTGGTGGAGTTAGACAACGGGCTTTTGAATCCTGGCCTTGCTGCTTCTAAACTGTGTAAGCATCACAGGCAGGTTATTAATATCTGGGGGTTCCTCCTTTGCAAAATGGGGAAGATAATATTTACTTACAGGCTCGTTATAACAACCGAATGAGTCAAGGGGTTGAAAGCATTCTGTAGAGTGCCTGGGGCGTAACAGGTGCACCAGAGCTTCCTGTGTGTGCCATGGTGCACAGATCCCCAGGGTGACCAGATATGGATCTTGGCAGCAGAGTCTTCTAGGGCCCCAGGCCAGCTGCCTCCAGGGCCCATACAAATATTATCATTTTCTATGTGCACCTCAATGTGGAATGCATTGGGAAGTGCTGAAGCTGTCCATAAAGGGGCCAATATTGTGGCCCTGCCCAGCCTTGCCCCGTCCTGCTGACTTCCCCAGCTCTCTACGGGATTTGACCCTGTGGTTATCAGCATTCAAAGCCTGCTGCCTCTGGAAAATTTCACTCAGCAGAACGCCTAGAGAATCAGAGCCTACCTGATACCCAGATTCAAGAGACTGTCATATCTCTCCTTTCTCTTGCACAAAAACTTTAGCCAGAATTTTTTTTTTAATTTGGTTTTGTTTGTTTGTTTTAATTGAGTAAAAGATAAAAAATTTAGGCTCTTGATTTATGGAAAGCTGCAACTTACAGCTAGGACCTTAACCCATCTTAAGCTTTGTTATAACATCAGAATCCATTTTACTGCTTGTTAAGTTACTTCTTTAATGCTTGCTTGGCATGACAAAGGCTTCTGTCTAAAGTACAGGCCAGAATCCATCTTGGGCTCTTGACAATTGTCCAGAGCTTAGTTCTGCTTTACTGTTCCTGGAAAATATGTTTACAACTTGTTCCAAGGTAGCCCTTACTGAAATTTGTGGCCTCTTATAAAGTATCTATCAATCAGAAATAAGAAGTAAATTCATTGTGGTTTCTTTGCTCAAGCTACTTAACAAGTTTTAGTACACTCATAGTTTTTCTTGTAATTCCTATCAATATGTAACTCTCTAACATATATCCAATCAGAATGTGATTATTACAATATTCATTAATTTTCCTTTAATGTATGGTTTAGTTCTTTTTTGACCCTTTAAAAATGCTTGTGTAAGTGGTCACTTGAGACTGTGTTGGCATCTCCTATCTGGAGGGGGGATGGGAGGATAGAGAGAGTTGGAAGCTGGCAAAATTGTCACGAAAGGAGAGACTGGAAGGGCTGACTCATTAGGGGGAGAGCAAGTGGGAGTACAGAGTAAGGTGTATATAAACTTATATGTGACAGTCTGACTTGATTTGTAAACGTTCACTTGAAGCTCAATAAAAGTTAATTAAAAAAAATAATAATAACAGTAGCTAAAAAAAAAAAATGCTTGTGTAATGGTTCTGCCCAGACTGTTTGGTTTCGTTTTGGTGGACCATGCAACTCCCCAACTGTGATTGTTTTGATCCTTAATAAATCCCTTTGCTTTTAAAATTTCAGACAAGTGTCTGAGTCATTTTGCTTGTTCATATTTTGGTGGCAGTGGTGGGATTCAAAGGCATCTTACTTTCAGGCAAGCCCAGAGGACTTGACCTGGATCATTGGCATGCCTGCTAAAGCCCGTTGAGCTTAATTCATCCCCACAGATTCTGAGGGTTGTTTAAACAGAAACCCTGGTGGCCTAGTGGTTAAGTGCTATGGTTGCTAACCAAAAGGTCGGCAGTTTGAATCTGCTAGGTGCTCCTTGGAAACTCCATGGGACAGTTCTACTCTGTCCTGTGGGGTCGCTATGAGTTGGAATCGACTCAACGGCAGTGGGTTTGGTTTGGTTTTGGTTTTTCGAGGTAAGCACTTGCAAATTGGAACTCCATCTTCTACCTTTGTTGAGGTCTTTCGAGATTTATTAGCTCCTCCTTTTTTTAAAAAAACTCTTTTTACTTTTATTTCACTATCCACATATCCTATTGAGTTCTCAGCACTGAATTCCCGGAGCTGAGAAACCTGGAATCTCAGAACTAGATTTCAGTGCTGGGATTCCAGAAGTTGGACATCCAAAGCTGGGTTTTTTGGAACTGGACTTCTGTAAAACTTAGGTTTCCAGGGCTGAATTTTTTCAGAGCTGGTGTTATGGATTGAATTGTGTCCCCCAGAAATGTGTGCCAACATGGCTAGGCCACGATTCCTGGTATTGTGTGGTTGTCCCCCATTTTGTGATCTGATATGATTATCCTATGTGTTGTAAATCCTAACCTCTATGAAAAAAAAATTTTTTTGTGATGTTAATGAGGCAGAATTAGAGGCAGTTATGTTATTGAGGCAGGACTCAATCTACAGGATTGGGTTGTATCTTGAGTCAATCTCTTTTGAGATATAAAAGAGAGAAGTGAGCAGAGAGGAGAGGGACCTCCTACCATCAAGAAAGAACTGGAGCAGAGCAGGTCTTTGGACCTGGGGTCCCTGCACTGAGAAACTCCTAGACTCGGGAGAAGTCTGATGACAAGGACCTTCACCCAGAGCTGACACAGAGAGAAAACATTCTTCTGGAGTTGGTCTCCTGAATTCAGACTTCTAGCCTCCTAGATTGTGAAAGAATAAATTTCTGTTTATTAAAGCCATCCAGTTGTGGTATTTCTGTTACAGCAGCACTAGATAACTAAGACAGCTGGAATCCCAAAAGCCAGGGTGGAGAATTAGAATCTGATTCTATGGGTAGAACCTGAATCTCAAAGTTAAAATCTGAGTTTTCAGAAGTGTGCGGTCACTAATCATTTTCATCTTTAAAGTGCACAAAGCTTTTCCTTTTAACTTCTGCTTTTCTGGCCAAAAAAAAAAAAAAAAAAACAGCTAGAAAGTTCTACTTCTGGTCAAGAATGGCTGGGAAATTTAACTTTTATTTCTTTAAGAGTACTATGATTTCTTTTTGCGTGCTTGTTAGTCTCTAGAACAAATTTTAACATAAATCACCTGTGTGTGACTATCTTAGTTTAAAAAAAAAAAGGGAAGTGCCCACTCAAAAGACCAAGTGGAACCTCCCACAGGCACTCCAGCTCATTATATATACAAAAACTATAGTCCTGCTACCTGTTTGTTTTTTAAAAAATTGGCACATTATCACTAAAGGTAGCTTGGAAGACCAGTTTCCCATGTGGGAAACTTTTGACATGTCTAAATTAATTTTCCTGCATAGTACATGAGGGAACACAGGTCTCCGCACGAAACAGCAGCAGTGGGACTATTTTTATGATTGATGCCAGGAAGCATCCAAAAGACAGCAGGATGATAAAATTGTCTAAGAGATTCAATCTCAAGATTTAATAAGCTATATAAAGAATTATTTTCTGAGGCACCTGTCACTTCTGCTTCTGCTCACTCATCAACTTCCTCTTTTCTATACCCTGCTTTACCAGCTTATTCCTTAGAGCCTTCAAATACTCTATCTGAACTTCCCTTTTTCCCAAAAGGACCTGCTGAGGGAGAAAAATCACTCTCTGAAATGCCTTTTAAAATTCTCCCTGCACCTCCCAGTGTGAGCACCAGAGAAACTCCCAAAAAGCCTGGTATAACCCTTGTCCCCTGGACTCACACCAAATTACATAATATTATTAAAGACTTTTCTGATTTAAGAAAAGATCACTACAGATTTGCTAAAGAATTTAAAATCCTCCTTGAAGCTTATCAACCTGGCTTACCAGATTTATACCAATTAGTTCACATGTTAGCCAGTCCTGGAGATGCCCAATTATGGTTACAACATGCTGAACGATGAGATGGCGGAAATTGTCTTGCTTTAGTTACAAAGAATACAGTGAAGGAGTTAAAAAAAAAAAAAAAAAGAAGCCCATAAAAAGGGGGACGCTTTACTTAAAGCCTTTGACACAGCTTTTCCCTCATGGTTGATTGGACAAAAATTCATTCCTGTGTGCAGAGAAAGGATGAGAATGTTTATGATTACCAGACTCGATTGCTTAATAACTTTTCTGAACATTGAGGTTTAGACCCACTTAACACCAGGAGTTTCTGCAGCTTTCAACTCAGTATTTATCACTGGACTTAATCCTAGGCTTTCAGCCCTAGTTAAATGACACTGCCTGGATTGGTGAATTAGCTGAGTTGGCACATGAGTTAGCCCAAACTGGGGAAACTAAACAAGCCGCAAAGGCAAACAAGTTAATAAATTAATGGCTTTACAACTCCAATGACTTCAAACACCACCAAGAAAAGCTTCTCTCCTCGAGGCAATTCCCCTAATAACTAACCCTTTCAATCTAAAGCCTATTGTTTGTTTTCACTGTAATAAGCCAGGCCACCTTATGAAGGAATGTAGGAAACTCAAAAATGATAATAGAAATAAATTTAATCCTCTACCACCCGCCAGGGCAGCAATCATCAGCATGGCTAGCTTCTGGGGAATCTACGGAGGTTTTTCCAATGGTGGCTTAAAATCTACAAGGTGAAACCACTCTTCAAACAAACAGTGAACTGGGTAAATTTTTAATCGATACTGGGGCCACTGCCTCTTTTTTAAACCCCACGTGTTTACAAAAACCTCTGCCCCAGAGTCTAAAAAGGGCTAAAATAGTGGAGGTGGCAAACCAAACACAAACTGTAACTTAGTCTCAACCTGTTAGTATAGCCTTAGGACTTCTTGAAGATATGTATCCATTTCTACCTAGTACTGATACTCTGTAAACTTATTAGGACAAGATTTATTATGTAAATAGAACTGCCACCTGCACTTTACAGAGAATGGAGAAATTATACTAAATTTACCAGACCCTCCTCCGTCACACCCAGAAGACATCATTTGCTATTTGCAGGCTTTAAAACAACAAGAAACAAACATGCTTGTCCCTTAAATGCCCTCTATCCCTGATGAGTTATTACTTAACGCAACCACTACATTTATGGCCAACGAGCTCTTTGAAAACATTATTCCTACTTGGGTAGTGCCTACTATTCTTGGCAGTGACAGAGAAATGCATTCCACTGGACAGGTTATTTAAGAGGTTTGCAAATTTTTTTCCTATCTTTCAGAAGTTGCAATGTACCTACCACCTCCAGTGGAATGGACAAATGGTATAATTCAAACTCAATTGTCTAAACTTTGTGAATCCCTAGGTTTGACGTGGACTAATATCCTCCCTCTAGTTCTGTTGCATCTCAGAACCACACCCTTTGGAACTCATAAACTTACCCCCTATGAAATTGTTACTGGAAGACCCATGAGTCTCCCTTACTTTGCCTATAATGATCCTAATATAGCCCAATTAGACCTTTTGAAATACTGCCAATCCCTAATGGCTTAGTCTTGAGTATCATTCTCAAATCAGAGAAGCCTTTAATGACCAAGAACTTGAATTCTGTAACAAACCTGACATTTCTCTGGGTGAGTATGTGTATTGGAAGAGGCACCAACCAAAAGATTCCTTAGAGCCTCATTGGAAAGGACCTTATTTAGTCCTTCCAACAAACCCCTGTGCCACTAAACTCAAGGGCATAAACCCTTGGGTTCCTCTCTCAAAGCTCAAGAAATCCAAAAAGCCACCATTGCAGTGGACCTGTGAACCCAATGGGGACTTAAAGTTTACCCTCCACCACTCCAAGGATGAGAAGCAGACATCTCTAGAGTAGATAGTTAATTCCAAGATGTTGGGACAAGATTTCATGGAACCTACTACATTTTATGGACTTTTTAGACTTTGTGCACTGTTGCTGGTTGGAGTTGTAATCATCATCACCTTTTTGCAGACTTACAGTGTTACTCCCTGCATTGACATTTTATTCCTTTCTTATAAACCTAGATCCCTGTTTACCAATGCTACCTTTAATTTTTAGATTGTGTTTCTCCACTTATGAAATGTTTCTAAGGCTCTCTTTTACTGGTCTTCACAGCTTCTAGTGACCCATGGCAAAATAATGCATTTGTTAAGCTGGCTCAATTTGTAGTTAGTGCAGCCAGCCTAAGTGCTGGATTTGTAACCCTTTGCCATGAGTTATTCATGGAAATGCAGACCCTGTAGCAACCCCAGTGCTAGACTAAAGTTTAGTACCCAATGCAATTGTCAACCTCAAGGCTTCAATTAGACGAGCCATTGAAGTCAAACTATGGCATCCAACAGGTTCCACTATTTTAGTACCTTGTTTCAACTTTCTTATGTAGTCACAAAAACTAATGTTACCTATAGTAATGGAAAACCTATGCCTTTCATTACTAGCAACCTGTAACTATCAGGATTCAAAATCAGTTTGCAACATTATTCAACATGTATCAGCCTAGGAGTGTTGTCCATTTGTAATGACTTCCTTACTCAAGCATGGCTTACAAATACAATCTAGACTATCCCTGACCTGAAATATCAGACTAGAGCAGGAATGGTATGTGCACCACCTGGACTATATTCTTGTGTAAAAGATCAGGCTATTTTGGCACCTATCTCCAACCTTTTGCTTGGGCTTTGCCTTGCCTGAATGAATGGAGCATGTCTGGCCAATGCACTCTAGGATATCTAGAAATACCTTTAGACTCTTACTTCTATAGTAGAAGTATACATTGGACCAGTGAGTTAAAATTATATGAAAAAACAAAAAAGTCCATCAGAGATGAACAAGGCAGAAACAATGAAAACCCTTGTCACGGATTGAATTGTGTTCCCCCAAAATATATGTCAACTTGGTTAGGCCATGATTCCCAGTATTGTGTGGTTGTCCTCCATTTTGTGATTGTAATTTTATGTTAAAGAGAATTAGGGTGGGATTGTAATACCACCCTTTCCCAGGTCATGTCCCTGATTTAATGTAAAGGAAGTTTCCCAGTGGTGTGGCCTGCACCATCTTTTATCTTACAAGAGATAAGAGAAAAGGGAAGTAAGCAGAGAGTTGGGGAACTCATACCACCAAGAAAACAGTGCCAGGAGCAGGGCACGTCATTTGGGCCCAGGGTCCTTGCACGGAGTAGCTCCTAGTCTGGGGGGAACATTGATGAGAAGGCTGACAGAGACAGAAGGTCTTCCCCTGGACCCGATGCTCTGAATTTGGACTTTTAGCCTGCTTTACTGTGAGGAAATAAACTCTTTGTTAAAGCTATCCACTTGTGGTATTTCTGTTATAGCAGCACTAGATGACTAAGACAACAATTTAAGCACCCATCCTGGCATAAAAACCCAAACCAAACCCACTGCCGTCAAGTCAATTCTGACTCATAGAGACCCTACAGGACGGAGTAGAACTACCCCACAGGGTTTCCAAGGAGCATCTGGAAGATTCAAACTGTTGACCTTTTGGTTAGCAGCTGTAGCACTTAACCACTATGCTACCAGGGTTTCCCATCCTGGCATAGGATATTCTTTTCTCCGAGCATTTCTGCCTTGGTACAAGTTGCAGCCTTGGAACAAGCTGTTCGTAAGCTGTCCAGCACTGTGGAAGGAATGGCAAGCAAAACTGCACATACTATATCAAATGAAGAAAAATCTTTGAAATCCCTTGCCATGGTTGTATTGCACCACTGAATTGCCTTAGATTTTTTTCTAGCCCAAAAAGTTGTGGTTTGTGCCATCACTAATACTTCTTGTTGCATTTGAATGAACACTTCTGGCATAGTAGAACAAGACATTAAGGAAATTTGCAAAATGGCTACATGGCTTCACGTACCTGTCCCAGCTAACTTTCCCTTCCTTGATATCTATAACTGGCTACCTGCAGGAATAGGCTATTGGATTAGATCTATACTAATGACTGAATTTGCAATACTTATTGTGATTGTCATTATCATTGGAATTATCGAATGTTGTATGAAAGTTTGGGCCCTGGTAGTGCAGTGATTAAAGTGCTCAGCTGCTAACTGAAAGGTCGGTGGTTTGAACCCACCAGGCACCCTGTGGGAGAGAGATGCGGCAGTCTGCCTCCATAAAGATTTACAGCCTTGGAAGCCCTATGGGGCAGTTCTACTCTGACCTATAGGGTTGCTCTGAGGCAGAATCAACTCAACAGCAGTGGGGTTTTTTGTTTGTTTGTTTTTGGTATGAAAGTTAGTTCCAATGTGATTTCTAAGAAAACCAGCATGTTTCCCAGGAAGTGAATTATGTATATAGATAAGATATATTCTACAGATGGACTTGAGCTCCTGCTTTAAGGTTTGTAGCTTAAACCACAATCTAAGCAGTTCCTGTAATGTAGCCCAACTCTATAATCACCCTCATAGGATGATCACTGACGACTGAGTGCTGCAGCAAAGCATAGTGAAGCCAACGTTTACTGAAGCTGCCTGGCAACAAAGGTACCAGTGGTGCCTGGCTACTACAGATATAGCATCTGGGGTCTTAAATGCTTGCTAATTGAAGCAGCCACTAAGCAACAGCATAATACATTCATAATCTAAGCCCATGCAGAAGAAACTATGCCAACCTAAGTGTGATTAAAGGATTTTAAACAACAAAATCTATGATCAAAAGGAGGGAATGAGTAAAAGATTAAAATTTTAGGCACTTGGTTTGTGGAAAGCTGCAACCTACAGCTAGGATCTTAAACCATCTTAAGCTTTAATATAAAATCAGAATCCATTTTACTACTTGTTAAGTTACTTTAGTGTTTTGTTTGACATAATAAAGTCTTCTGTCTAAAGTAAGGCCAGGATCTATCTTGGCCTCTTGACAATTGTCCAGAACTTAGTTCTGCTTTACTGTTCCCAGAAAATGTTTTACAACTTGTTCCAAGGAAGCCTTTATCAAAATTTGTGGTCTCTTATAAAGTATCAACCAATGAGAAATTAGAAGCAAATTCATTGTGGTTTCTTTGCTCAAGCATGTTAACATGTTTTAGTACATTTGTAGTTTTTCTTGTAATTCCTATCAATACGTATAACTTTTACTGTAACTAACGTATATCCAATCAGAGTGTGATTATTATGATATTTGTTTAATTTTCTTGTAATTGTTTAACATATGGTTTAGTTCCTCTTTCAACTCTTTAAAAATGCTTGTGTGGCGATTCTGCCCAGGCTGTTTGACTTCTTTTCAGTGGACCATGCAGCTCCCCAACTGCAATTGTTTTAGTCCTTAATAAACCTTTGCTTTTAAAATTTCAGAAAAGTGAGCCATTTTGCTCATTCACAAAATGTACTGATTTAAGTAAAAAAAAATGTGTGTTACCTTTTTTTTTTTTAAGGGATTAAACTGTATAACTTTTAAAGGGAAAACAGTTATGTATTGCTGTAAAGGTGATGTCTGTGAAAATTCAAATAATACCGAGGAAGAATGAAAGTGACAGTTCTTCCTCCTGTCCAGTTTCTCAGAGATGATCTCAGTAGGAGTCACCCTCCTTAGCCACCAAACTGGAGTAAGGGAGTTGGCAGCAAAGAGGACCAGGAAACACTGAAGATGACCCAAGGCCAGAAAATTAAGACTTGCTTTCCTAACCAACAAAGTTGGTGAGGAAAGAGTTAAACTCCAGGCTTTTTGACACAGACTGAGAGAAAATTACACCCTTGAAAAGGGAAAAGTTTACCTTCCAATGCCTGTCTCTGAACTGGACTCCACCTAGTGACCATACTCCCTAGAAGGTCCATCTCTCCAGACACTTCTGGGGCTGATTACCAGAAAACAAACAGCCATCTCTCACATGGGAGGGTCCAAGTACCCACTGTCTTTCAAATTCCACATTTAAAATGTCACTTTGTTGGAGGGGGAGGGAGCACTCTGGGCTGGTCTCTCTCTGAACAGTAGCCCTTCTGTCCCAGCAAAGAGGGTGAGCCAGGCCCAGAGGGCCACTCAGATTTGGATAGCCTGAGGGAGATCTGGCTATTCCATAGTGGTCCTGGGCCTGGAAGAACTGTCACCTGGAAGGGAGAAGCCTATTGCAAAATTGGTTCTTCAATGTAATGCTCGGTCAAGGTGGTCCCCAGACCTAACATATTTTCTACCTGTCACACCAAAGCTGGTCTAGAAGGCAGTTCTCCTTGGTTCTGGAAATGACCCCTTGTCTGAGATCTCAGTTCCAGTTTTTACCCACCCATCTTACCTCCTGTCCCAGACTACCCTTCCTTACCTGCATAAAAGGGCGTCCTCGCTGGAGAGGGCTTCAGAGACACATGGATCATTTTCTTCCTGCCTTCCAGTGACCACTATGATTAGACCCAGTAACAGGACTGCTGTGGCCAGCCTCATTGTTGACCTCATGGGCACCTGTAACAGAAGGAGCCTTTAGAGCCTAAGGTCCGCTCTGCAGGGGGCTCCCTTCCCCTGCCCTCCCCCAGGGGCTCGCTTGGTTGGGCAGAGACCTCGGCTAAGTAGAAGGAGAAAGGCAGGCAGTTGCTTGGGGCTGCAGCAGCTAATCTGCCAACCGGACAAGAATACCCTGGAGTACCTGGGCCCACTCCAAGCCAGACTCAATTTGCAGTGCTGGCTGAGGCACCTCCCCTGTCAGGGCAGGGCTTTGCTGTCACTCTTGTCCTGGCTGCCAGTGCGGAGATTGGCCTGCAGAGTTGAAATGCTTATATAAGCCTCTTAGTGCAGCTCCTTGCCCTGCCCCCAGCTCTTGCCCCTGGGATGGTCAGTTGGCTGAAGGCCAGCCTGCTCCTTTGGCCTTTTGGCAAACTCTGGGAAGCTGGTGACCCCAGGCATAGGGCTGGGGGCAGATGCTGCAGGTGTTCACGAGAGCCCTGCTTCAGTTGTTCTCTTAGGAGTAGGGGCTTACAAGGCTATGCCGCTCAGAGTAGCTCTCCCCTTCCAGCCCTCGGTTCCTCTTCCACCTCTCTCAGCCTCTGGAAAGGCCACACTGCTGTCCGATGGGAGGCTGTGACTGGACACTGTGACTGCATGTAGGAGGGGCTGCTGTTCATGGGGTCAGGCAGCCCCAGCTTCAAGGCCAGCTCTTGAAGGGCCAGCTGAGGACAGAAGAGTGCCTCCAACTGCACCCCGCAGCAGTGCTGAACTCAGCACTCTCCCAAAATAATAATCTATGGAGAAGAAGGCCAAGCAAAGCTGCTCCGGAAGGGGGAGGTCTGCACCAACACTTCGACACTGGGAGCAAGCGGGACCTGGGCTGAGCCCACACTGAGCCTCCTCGGCCTGGACAGCTGAGCCTGCATCCCCCCTGGGAACTCTACTGCAGAAAGGAGTGTGTGGGACTCTCATTAGATCCAGAGCAGATGGGGGAAGATCAAAAGCAGCTCTCTTAATGCTTTTCCAATTGATCTGCTCTCTGTTCCCTCAGAGAGAGGGTTAGAGGTTGTAGGGGGTTGTGTACCACCAGCTGGGAGCTCAGGACTTCTGGGTTCTGCTCTGAGCTCTGCCCAGTGGTGACTGGGAAAGTTAATGCCTCCCTAGGATGCACCATTTCCCCCTTTCAGAAAGAAGGAAAATGATCCCATCACCCTGTGCCTTGCTAAGGAAGATGACATAACTTCCATGTAAAGTACACGCAGCTAGGTCTTTACAGATTTTTTTGTATCCAGCATAGCCTGCTTTCCAGTTGAATTTCTGCTTCCATGATCCCACTTTATAGACAAAAGGCCTCCCCCTTCCCAAGCAGCTTCCTCCTTACTTAGTATGTGCCAGGCACTTGCATCACTGAATTCTCGTAACAACCTAGTGAAGTAGGTACTAGTATTATCCCAGTTCACAGAGGATGAGATTGAGGCACAGAGAGATTAGATAACTTGACCTTGCTCATACAGGCAGTAAGATGCAGACCTGGGATTTGAACTTAGGCAGTCTGGGTCCAGACTCTATGCTTTTAAACACTCTGCTCTGCTTCCCCCTCTTGCTGCTCTGTTGTCCCTCTGTTTACTTCCCTCTATTCCTTTTGCTCTTGGGATAAAGCCCAGAGTCTTCCACATGGCCCACAATGCCCTGCGCGATCTGTCTCTTCCTGCCTCTCCCGTGTCTAGTCGCTCTCTGCCTCTCACATGTTTACTCCAACCAGTCCTCTGCCCAGTGAGCCAAGCTCCCTCCTGCCCCAGGGCCTTTTGTCCCAGGGCCTCCTGCCCCACTCCCTCTTCCTACCCTCTTTGGTATGTAGCTGAAATGCCATTTTTTCAGAGAATCTTGCCCTGCCCCCAGGCCCCAATAGATTCCTTTTATATATAATCAGAACATCTTATTCTTTTCCTTATTGTTCTTGTATGTTTACAATAAGTTATTTTGTAGTTATTTGCTGAATGATGGTCTATCCCACTAGATGGCAAACTTCTTGGAGACAGTCACCAAGTCTGTCTTCAGCATTTCAAGTTTCATGCCTTGTATGTATAGATGCTTAATGAATTCTTGTTTGAATGCATGGCAAACTTGCCATTTCTGTTTCTGATAGTCCATATTTCCACTTAACAGCTCATAAGTCTCTATAAACATCAGTAGGAAAATAACCACTCAGGCTGGCCCCTAGCCGTGGATCTCTTGTGCTTGTTTATCTAACCTTCTCTAGTTTGTTTATGTACAGAGAGATCTGTCAACACAGTGGTTCTCAGTATTTTCAAACCCGATCTTTCTCTTGGGGATTTTTAGGACTTCGTTGCATGCTTGGAAATCAAAAGCTGGGAGCCATGTTCAAACCCAGGGAGGGACAACTCCGCCTCCCCAGCACCACTCTGCTTTGCTCAATTTTCTCATTCCTGGAAGCTCCCAGCTCTAGATCCCTCAGTCCCTCTCCTGGAGACCCTTTCTTTTCCTTCAATCACCTGGTCTGGTACTACCCCTAACTACCATCAACCAGATCAAGCCTGCTGGCTTCCTGATATCCCTTGATCCTTCCAGTCACCAGGGTCAGCTGGACCAGTGATCTTGGAGCTCTTGACACCCCTCTCATCTTTCCAGGCCTCCTGACAGCCTACATCACTGCCCAGGAGTCCCCTGCTCTTCCCTACCTGACACAGTATCCCATTCTCCCCTCCCTCTGCCCAAGCTCTGTGATCTCTATTAAACTGTAGTGAACAATTCCCCCTTCTTTTTTTTCTTCATTCCTAATAAAAAAATTTAATTGAGGGTAAATTTTAATTTCAAGTTTATGTACTATAAGATTTATCCTTTCAACGTGAACAACTCAGTGGCTTTTAGTATATTCACAATGTTGTGCAACCACTACCACAATCTTATTTCAGGAGATTTTTATCACCACACAAAAAAAGCCCCGTACCCAATAGCAATAGCCCCCCATTTTCCCTTCCCTCCCAGGCCCTGGTAACCACTAATCTACTTTCTGTCTCTTTGGATTTGCCTACTCTGGACAAGTCATATAAATAAAACCTTACAATGTGTGGCCTTTTGTGCCTGGCTTCTGTCATTTAGCATGATGTTTTTAAAGTTCATCCATGTCGTAGCATGTACCAGTATTTCATTCTTTTTTATGGCGACATAATAATTATCCCACTATATGAACATGTCACGTTTTGGTTATCTATTCATGTTTAATCTTTTGAGGGACTGCCAGACTGTCTTCCAAAGTGACTGCACCATTTTATAGTTCCACAAACTATGTACATATATGAGAGTTCCAATTTCTCTACATCCTCACCAACACTTATTATTGTCTGTCTTTTTTTTTTTTAAGTGCACTCAAAATTTTAATGAGGGCTAATAACAAAGTGTGAAAAACAAACAAATAAACAAGAACAGATTCATAATCCATATGAGTATTTGATAAATCATAGCCTTAAGGAACGTCTTACATTTGTAGAGTGCATTGTTCTTCATAGCATAGAAAGCGCAATCATAGGCGTTCTTGCATTTGATTTACAACCTCACTGATCCACAGACAGCGGAGGTATGGTTATTATGTTATTGCAGATAGGGAAATTGGGGCTCAGAGAAGTTGCAATTTCTGACATAGTAAAGGCTTGCTATGCACCAGGCACTGTGTTAAGAAGCTTATATTTAGTTTCTTATTTCATCTTTACCACTGCCCTATGCTACAGAGATTATTATTTCTGAGATTTTGTGGTTGAGAAAATTGAAAAGAGGTTAATTAACTTATCCAAATATACATGACTGGTAAGGAACAAAGACAGTTCTCAAACCCAGACAAACTGACACAAGGACACTATGAGCTCCTGCAAGTAATGTTATACTGCCTCTTTTGACTCTCTGCCTGTGAGTTTTCTTTCTTCTTCTTTTGTGGTTCTTACAACTTTCTGTTCTATTAAAATGCCAGAAACAATGCATTACATAATGTAGTTATCCAAATACTCTCAAAAAATTCAGTGGACTAACTTAACATGTGCCTGGTTTTAATTAGCACACGTTGTAATTTCCGTGTCCAGTCAGTGACCAGTGCCCTTCACAGAATTTTTTGTTTGTTTGTTTTTAATTGGAGAATTAGCAGATATTATCTACTGAGATGAATTTTGGAACTTGTTATCAACTGGAGCCATTTAATTTATCATCCAAACTGGGATATTTTTGAGAGTAAAAAAAGAGCTAACTAGGCAGGTGTGATTGTTAAGGTTATGTGTGAACTTGGCTGGGCCATGATTCGCAGTGATTTGGCAATTATGGTATAGCTTGGTAGTCTTATGATGATGAGATTACTTCCACATTGAGATTTGATGTAATATGATCACCTCCATGATGAGATCTGCTGTGAGTAGCCAGTCAGTTGAAAGGGAGTTTCCTTGGGGGTGTGACTTGCATCCAATATATAAGTGGATTTTCTATTAAGACTCATGGGTTTTGCTAGCTCTGGGTCCTGCGGCTGTCCCCTGTTTGTCTGATCTCTGGTTCTTGGTTCTTGAGCCAGCAGCTTACCTGCTGTCTGACCTACCGATCTTGGGTTCACCAGCCCTTGTGGCTAAGTGAATCAGGGAGAAGCCTCTATCCTGACCACGGACTTGGGACCTTCCAGCCTCTATAATCGCATGAGCCATTTCCTTGATATAAATCTTTCTCTATATATACATTTATACGTTCTACTGTTTTGCTTCTCACAACAGGGCTCCAGGACAATTGATATAAACTCAGATCATCCCTGGCAAGCAGGGATGTGTGGCCACCACAACCGAAAGGGTGAGGGTAGGTAAGAGAAATTTAGCTAGTAGAAGAAGCAAGTTGCTTGACTCATCTTCACAGAATAATGATTTCTCCTCACTGAGATTGGAATGTAGTAGGCATGAAGTAAATATTTGTTAAATAAATTAAGAAATGAATACATGAAGTGTATATAGGGATTCTCACATTAAATGACTGAAGGGGACCATAATATGACTGTATCAGTCATATTTTGCTTCTGTAGTATAATTACTCTTAAGAGTACAAATTGACGTGACAGGGTTACATGATACTAGCAAAAACACCAGTTGTATATTGTGGATTAGAACACATTCATGTCAATTTTTAACATAAATGTATGTTTTTGTTTTTCATACTTATCATGAACATCTCTTGCAATGACGTCTAGAAGCTCTGCTTTTGCTAGAAGTTCTAAAGTAAGAGCTCACACTGTTTTGCTGTAAGATACACTTCAGTGAAGAATTTAAAACATTGCTTTAGGACATGGGTTGGGTAAATTTTATGCTATTTGAGATTCTGGGATTCCATAATGGCTCCTTTAAAGTCTATTCTGCCAGAAATTAATATTGTCACGCCTGCCTTTTTTTGATTGCTGTTTGCTTAGTATATTTTTTTCCATCCTTGGAGTTTTACTTTGTGTCTTTAAGTCTAAGGTATGTCTCTTGTAGGCAGCATGTAGACAGATCGTTTTTAAAATCCATTTTGCCACTCTCTGTCTCTTTATTGGTATATTTAGTCCATTTACATTCAGAGTAATTATGGATAGGGATGAGTTTAGTGCTGTCATTTTGACGTCTTTTTTTGTGTGTTGTTGACAGTTTCTTTTTCCCGCTTAATTTTTTGTGCTGAGTAGTTTATCTTTATATATTGTCTTTTCCTCTTATGTGTTGTTGTTGATTTTGTTTTGCTGAGACTTTATTTTTTTCTTATATTTTATTCTGATGAGTAGGATTGTTAGTCTCCTTTGTGGTTACCTTAATATTTACCCCTATTTTTCTAAGTTTAAACCTTTTATTTCTTTATATCGCCTTAACTTCCACTCCATATGAAAGATCTATGATTACCTTTCTTAGTCCCTCTGAATTGTTTTAACGTTGTCTTTTTTTACATAATGATATTGCTGTTTCCCTGTTTTGAGTTTTTTTTTTTTTTTAATCTTGATTTATTTTTGTGATTTACCTATCTGGGTTGACATCTGGTTGCTCTGTCCTGTGTTCTAGTCTTGGGTTGGTATCTGATATTATTGATTTTCTAACCAGAGAACTCCCTTTAGTATTTCTTGTAGTTTTGTTTTGTTTTTTATGAATTCCCTAAACTTCTATTTATCTGGAAATGTCCTCATTTCACCTTTATATTTGAGAGAAAGTTTTGCTGGATATACGATTCTTGGCTGGCAATTTTTTTCCATCAGTGCTTTATATAAGTCATCCCATTGCCTTCTTACCTGCATGGTTTCTGTCAAGTAGTCCAAGTTTATTCTTATTGACTCTCCTTTGTAGATGACTTTTTGTTAATCCTCAGTTGCTCTTACAATTCTCTCTTTATCTTTGGTTTTGGCAAGTTTGATTAAAATGCCTTGGTGACTTTCTTTTAACATCTACCTTATGTGGAGTTCAATGAGCATTTTGGATAGATATTTTCTCATCTTTCACGATATCAGGGAAGTTTTCTGCCAAAAAATCTTCAACAATTCTCTCTGTATTTTCTGTTATCCCTTCCTGTTCTGGTACTCCAATCACTCGTAGGTTATTTCTCTTGATAGAGTCCCACATGATTCTTAGGGTTTTTTCATTTTTTAAAATGCTTTTATCTGATTTTTCTTTGAATATATTGGTGCCAAGTGTTTTATCTTCAATCTCACTAATTCTGCCTTCCATTTCCTCAGTTCTGCTCCTCTGACTTTCTACTGAGTTGTCTAATTCTGTAATTTTATTGTTAATCTTCTGAATTTCTGATTGCTGTCTCTCTATGGGTGGAAACCCTGTTGGCATAGTAGTTAAGCACTACAGCTGCTAACCAAGATGTCAGCAGTTTGAATCCACCAGGCTCTCCTTGGAAACTCTATGGGGCAGTTCTACTCTGTCCTATAGGGTCACTATGAGTCAGAATCGACTCGATGGCAGTGGGTTTGGTTTTTTGGTCTCTCTGTGGATTCTTGCAGCTTAATAAGTTTTTCATTATGTTCTTGAATAACCTTTTTAATTTCTTCAGCCGCTTTATCTGTGTGTTCCTTGGCTTGTTCTGCATTTTGCCAGCTCTCTTTCCTGACGTCTTGAAGAGTTCTGTATACTACTCTTTCGTATTTTGCATCTGGTAATTCCAGGAAGACAACTTCATCCTGAAAATTCAATTCTTTGATTCTTTGTTTTGACAGCTTGTTGAAGCAATCATGGTCTGCTTCTTTATGTGATTTGATATTGACTGTTGTCTCCAAGCCATCTATAAGTTATTGTTTTAGTTTATTTTATGTTTCCTTACTGTATTCTGGCTTCTTGCTTTGTTTCATTTTGATATGCCCAGATAGGCTGCTTGAGTGAGCTATCTTGATTACTTTTGCCTTTGAAGCTCTATCATCCTGTCACCAGATGGCTAGAGCTGTTACCAGGTATATGAGCCCATGAGTCCATTCACTTTTCTTGTATGGATTCAGCTCAGGTGTCCAGTCCAGGTTGTTGGTCATCAAGTGTGTGGTACAGGCTCTGTCCTATAGTCTTAGAGGGGCAGGGGCTATTGGTGTAAGTACAGGTATCTGGTTGCAGCAGGTGGTCACGCTCTGAACAAGGCAGGGGAGTACAACCATCCTCTGAGTGTCTGTGAGGAAAGCATGTTCTTATTCCCTAAAGCTCACAGGTGGGTAGGTTCTGCAGCCAGATCATAGGCACCCAATGCTTTTGGTTGCAAGGACTGGGAGGTACCACTTATCCTTGGACTCCTGTCACAGGTGGCTAGGTTTTATGGGTGGAACCACCAGTCCTTAGGCCCCTGATGTGGGTAGGTGAGATCCCTGTTTAATAGGCAAAGTAGTGTCAAACATCAAAGACTCACCTCTCCACTGCACAGCTGAAACAGTTGCAGTCTGCCAACAAGGGCCCATTCCCCTGAAATGAGCCCACACAGGTCCATGCAGGGGAGAAAGGAATTCAAAATCCAACGACCATTTGTGCCTGGACAAGAGCCACCTCTGTCCTAAGCTCCCCAGTTTGGCAGAGCTGGCAGATTATCTTTTCTCCCGATTATGAATTTATTTTTCTCCAAGGCTGGGAGAATGGCTTAGAGTGTGCAGCAGGACCTGTCTCAGGCCCAGGGAAATCGACGGCCACTGAAGCCAGCTTGGGGGCTAGGGGCATGGTACAATAAACGAAACTACTTAGCTTTTGCTGAAAGCGCCATTCTTCTCTGGTTTCAGAGGTGTGAGCAGTCTGTGCGGCTTGCTGTCTCTCCCTGTGGAAACCACATCCAGAATGCTACTGCCAGCCCTGCCGTGGTCTCTCCAGGGAATGGTGCCTGAGAGTTCCAACAATTCAGGTCCAACAAGTCTTGTCTGCTTTTGAACAGTCTCTCCCTCCCCCTGCCTCTCAGTCCATTTTCTAACTTTGCCTTTGATGTTCAGGGCTCCTAGCTTGTCACATATATAATCGTTTCAATTGTTTTTTCGGGTCCTTGTTGTAAGAGGGATCACCAGAAGCATCTGACTACTCCGTCATCTTGGCCCCCTGTCTGTCCTTTTGATTATAGTCATGTTAGTGAGTGTGAAGTAGTATCTCATTGTGGTTTTGATTTGCATATCACCCTGGTGGCATAATGGTTAAGCCCTTGGGTGCTAACCAAAACGTTGGCAATTTGAACCCACCCAGAGGCCCTGCAGGAGATAAGACCTGGCGATCCGCTTCTGTAAAGATTTCAGCCTAGGAAACCCTATGGGACAGGTCTGCTTCATCTTATAGCATCATTAGAGGTTAGAATTGACTCAGCAGCACACAAAAACAACATAATGTTGAACATTTTTCATGTGCTTTTTGGCCATTTGTATATCTTCTTTGGAGAAATGCCTATTCAATTTCTTTACCCACTTAAAAAAATAGCTTATTTGTCTTTTTAGCGTTGAGTTGTAAGAGTTCTTTATATATTCTGTATACTGAACTCTTATCAGATATATGATTTCTAAATACTTTCTTCCATTCTGTGCGTAGTCTTTTCACTTTCTTGATAGTGTCTTCTGAAGCACAAAAGTTTTTAATTTCGATGAAGTCCAATTTGTCTATTTTTTCTTTAGTTGTTTGTTCTCTAAATGTCATATCTAAATCATTGATTAATCCGAAGTAATGAAGATTTACACCTATGTTTTCTTCTGAGAGTTTTATGTTTTACATTTAGGTCTTCGATCCATTTTGAGTTAATTTTTGTGTGTGGTGTGAGGTAGGGGTCCAACTACATTCTTTTGCATGTGGCAGTCCAGTTGTCCCAGCACCATTTGTTGAAAAGACAATTCTTTCCCTCATTAAAAAAACAAAAACCTTCATTCTTAACTTTTTAACCAAATAGCTCTCTCCATTGTCTGCCATAACTGGAATTTCCCTATGTCCTTTTAAGTAGTGACTTCTCAGTCTCCCATACCTCCTGTATCTCAGGGCTGGAAGGTGCCCAGCGTCCCATTGCTGTTGCTCCAGACCGTGACTGCTCATTCTTCTTGCCAAACTCTCACTCTTCAAGGCTCACTCCACCTGGAACCAGTCCTTATCAGGGTCATAGGCCTTCCTTTCACTTCTCCCTCACTGAAGATGCTGCTCCCTGGTACACAAACATTCTTCCTGATCCAAGTCTTGCCATCAGCTTGGATAACTTCCACATCCATGTGGACGCTCATTCCCAATTCTTTCCTCCCCTCTTCCCAGCCTCCCTTTCCATAGTCACTTCTTGGACTCTGCCATCACAGCAAACTGCTCCATCCCTAAAATCTTAAATTCAAACAGCTGTTCTGACCACAACCTCTCCTTCCTACTCTCTCATTTTATTACTCCCACTGCACCTAGTCTTTCATCTCATTCTGAACTCTGGTCCTTTGACCACTCTCCTTTCTCCTTACCTATTCTGACTTCCTTCTGTCTGGTACCTAGGTCCTGTGAACCTTTTCTTCCACCATTCACTTGCTAACATCTTCAAGTTCCGCTATGTCCCACCCCCATCCTCCTGCTGCAGCCTTTGAGCACAGGTCCAATTTTGGAACAGTCCAAGTGCCTGCCCCACCATGTACCCTTGCTGCTCCCCACACCTTCTCCTTCTTTCAGTACGCTGTGCCCTTGGCAGAGCCTCGGGCAGAGGGGGGAGGGACAGGGGAAAGATTCCGGGAGGTGCTGAGGTTGAATTTCTTGTCTACCTTACTGGATGGATATTAGAGAAGAAGTAAGATTTGCTTTGGTTTAAAGCAAGATTTATGGTACTTCTTGCATTTTGCAAGCATTTCTTACTCTTTATACCTCAAAGATGGAATCCAGAGCACTGGATCTGGAAGGGCCCTTAGGGATCATTAATTCAATAAATAGTCACAGAGGGCTGACTCAGCCCAGAATTATTCCAGCCCTGGGCAAGAGGGTAAAGAAGGCAGATTTGTCTTTTGGAGCTTACACTCCAGACCAGCATCTTCATTGCTTTCTGAGGTCAGCAGAAAAATGCTGCCAGCTGGATTCTCCTCTGGGGACTAACAGAGAAGGCCCACAGATTAGCAAAGTGTCTGACCTCAGTTCAGTCCAGTATTTCCCTGTTTTATTCACCCATGGAACCCTTTTTCTGCAATATATCTGCTAAAATCCCAGGAACTAGTTTTCTATGCAGTGAGTGAGAGTTTAGGCTTTTAATCAAAAGGTTGGAATTCTAATCCACCAGCCGCTCCTTGGAAACCCTATGGGGCAGCTCTACTCTGTTCTATAGGATCATTAGGAGTCAGAATCGACTAGATGGCAATGGGTTTTGTTTAGTGTTCTACAGAGTCCACTTTGGGAGCACTGGCCTAATCCAGATTCCTCATTGAATAGGCAACTTGATCAGTCTTGCAAACTACTCTCCATTCTCCTGATTGGTTCTGCTGTTTCCCACCTCTAGGCCTTTGCATAGCTGTTCTCTCTGCAAGGAGTGTCCTTCTTTCCTGCCCATCATCCTTCAGGTATTATTTAGGAGTCCCTGAATGGTGCCCTGGTGGTATAGTGGTTAAGCATTCAGCCACTAACCAAAAAGCTGGCAGTTCGAATCTATCAGTTGCTCCTTGGAAACCCTATGAAGAAGGTCCTATAGGGTTGCTATAATTCAGAATTGACTTGATGGCGATGGGTTTGGTTTTTTGGTTTTGGCTTATGTAAATGGTTAATGTGCTCCCATGCTAGCCAAAAGTTTGGAGGTTTGAATCCACCCAGAGGTGCCTTGGAAGAAAGGCCTGGCGATTTACTTTAGAAAAATCAGCCACTGAAAACTCTGTATAACTCAGGGGACATATACATCAATTGGCACAGCATAGTTCTTAAAGACAATATTCTACATCCGATTTGGTGAGTAGCATCTGGGGTCTTAAAAGCTTGTGAATGGCTATCTAAGATACAACTATCGGTCTCTTCCAGTCCGGAGCAAAGGAGAGTGAAAAAAATGAACGACTCAAGGGAGCAATTTGTCCAGAGGACTAATGGACAACATGAACTACAGCCCACATGACCTGACCTCAAGGCCAGAAGAACTATGATGGTACCTGGCTACCGCTACTGACCGCTCTGACTAGCATTACAGCCTAGAGCCCGAGGCAGAGCAGGAGAAAAATGTAGAACAAAAGATCAAATTCACAAAAAAGGCCAGACTTACTGGTCTGACAGAGAATGGAGGAACCCCTGAGACTATGGCCTTAAGACACCCATCCGACCTGGGATGGAAGCCATTCCTGGAGACCACCTTCCAGCCAAACAATAGACAAGCCTATAAAATAAACAATAGCACCCTGAGGAACATGCTCCTTAGAACAATAGATTATAAGAGATCCAAATGGCAATATTTGCCCAAAAAGCAAAGATCAGAAGGCAGGAAGGGGTAGAAAATCAGGATGAAAGGAAATGGGGAACCCAGGGTAGAAATGGGGAGAGTGCTGACACATTGTGGGGAATGAAGCCAAGGCCATGAAACGCTACGTACAAACTACTGAATGGGAATCTAATTTGCTCAGTAAATTACGGAGTCCAGTTTCAATGTGATATTTATGGGGTCTGCACGAGTGAGAGTCAACTGGGAGACAACAGTTTTTTGTTCGTTTTCAGGTATTATTTAAATATCACTTCCTTCAGGGAACCTTCTTGGATATCCTTTCATATGCACATACAGTATCTGCAATAATTCTGAGGAGATAGTGCATATCAGGCTATTTTTATTTGCCTATTGTGCTTATCTGCCACTAGGCTGAAAACTTTATGAGGGGAAGGGCCATATGTGTCCTGTGAATTGCTGTGTCTCTGGCACCTAGCAAGGTACCTTGGAAAGAGCAGGTGCTCAATTAACATTTGCGGAAGGAAGGAAAAAAGGGAGAGTCAGATGATGCTTCCTAAAGATCACACCTCCACCTCTCTTAGATATAATCAAGGTCTCACTTTCACTCCCAGAGCCAAGTTTGTTCCTTCCTCAGTAGCATTCATTGATATGCTTCTTCATTTCTAGTTTTCTGTGCTATGCTTCAACTTGTGAGGGCCTCAATTGTCTCTGTGTTCCCCACAGCACTTTGACATAAATGCTCAATAAATCATTAAATAAATGAACACATTTAAAAACAATATGCTGTAAACAGAATATGCTGACCTTTTGTTGTCCTTGGGCCATCTTTTAGTCATCAACCACTATTTGCTGCTGTTTATCCAGATGACCAATTTGGAAATTGTCTTGGAATGAAAAAGTGTTATTTTTTCATATTTTAATTTCTTTTGTTGTTATTTTAAGAAACTCTTGCTTTCCTTTTATGGCATCTTGAATAGTAGATCCTTAACTTATCAAGCAGAGCATACAGGAATCAGGGGAGGGAGGGCAAAGAGTGCTCCACAGCCAGAGTTCCTGAGTAATTAAATTCCCAAGCTCTGGGACCAGGAGAGTGACTGTGAGATAAGCCCAGCCCTGGCCTCTGTCCTACCCCTCCTCTTATCCAAGGATTCTGCTAAACTTCTGGCCAGAGGGGAGGCCTAGGACACTTTGCTCCAGGGACACAAATTTTCTGTTCAGGTAGCCTCAGATTATCGGTCTCTGCAACCAACTGTTAACCTAATAATCCCATTTCTCCAGTCATGTATTGTACATATTAATTAATCACTTCACTCACAGAATGAAAGACCCCAGAGGCACAATGAAATGGCAGCGCTTCTCACTTCTTTGCTGCCATTCCGTCCATGAAAGGTTGGGCATTTTGTCTGTTTTCGTGGAGGTGAACATTGAACTTAGAATCTGAGCTGTGTATCTGCCTAGCCTCTTCCTCACTTTACAGATTCAACCTGTGGTTCTCCCAACATTTCTGAAGATGTAGGGAGATAGGAATTTTCTTCCTACTTCAAGGAAAGAAACTAAGTCTGTCAGAAGTCAGGCCTGCCTGAATTTGAAATCAGTATTGCTAATCCCAGTACAGAATATTAACAGTGAGAAATGTGCCAAAACACCCTTTCTGAGGAGAGTTAGAGAAACGTTTGATGCTTAGAGACAAGCGCCTAGAAACATCGTGAAAGACACCTTAAAGAGCACCTTGAATAATGGCCTCAAACGATGCTAGAAAGAAGAAATCAGAAATTGCCCCCTTAACAATAATTCTCTTTAGCTCCTTAGACCACAGTTCCTATTTGAGACTTACCCTCTCTCTCTTCGCTCTTTCTTGAAAGTCCTTGCCTTACACTGACTAGGGGGAAGAGCCTCTGTCACTTACCCAGAGCATTGTGGGAGCCGTTGGGCGGTGGTGGGGAGGGGGTGAGATATCTTGGCAGGTTTTTGGGCTGGAGAAGGTGGGGAGAAAGTTCCCTCCAGGATGCTCCACAGTGGGCCTCTTAAGGTAATCAGGGTTTGCCAGTGTTGAAGGTGTGAGGGTGTTGGGGAAGGTTCCTGAAGAAGCAGGAAGTCAGAGCCTTGCACAGCAGTTGGCCGTTGGGGAGGCAGTTGGAGCAAGTTCCAGGAAAGTTCCAGGGAGGAGCTAATATGTAGGGTGGGAAAGAATAGGAAAAGAAGAATGGGTGGGTTTTCTGGCATTCCCCCTTCCAAGGATTGTAAGGAAAAGAGTGGAAAACACAGAGACAATTCTCTTACCATCTCTCCTATAGTTCAAGACATACAGCAAGGCAGGCAGAGAAGACACTAGAGATGCACAAAGAGAAAGATGCAGGGGGTAGAAAGAGAAGCCACTGGAGTCCAGAGTCCTGGAAACAGATGCACAGCATTTGACTATGTGGAGCAGAGGCACATAGACACAGACAGTGGAGAGATGGGCTTGAGAACTGTGAACGTTAAGGTTATGTGTCAGCTTGGCTGGGCCATGATTCTCAGTGGTTTGGCAGTTATGATGTAGTTTGGCAGTCATATGATGATGTGATCACCTCCATGGTGGGTATCTGCTGTGAGTAGCCAATCAGTTGAAAGGTTTCCTTGGGGGTGTGGCCTGTATCAAATATATAAGTGGACTTTCTGGAAAGACTCCCGGGCTTTTGCTCACTCTGGATCCTGCAGCTGGCTCCAGTTCATTTGACCTTTAGTTCTCGGGACTTGAGCTAGCAGTTTACCTGTCATCTTGCCTGTTGATCTTGGGATTCATTGATCTTTGCAGCCTGTGAGCAAGAGCCCTGCTGTCTGACCTTTGCCAGCCCCTCTGGCTATGTGAATCAGGAGAAGCTTCCATCATGACTCATGCACTTGAGACATTCCAGCGTCTACAATCACATGAGCCATTTCCTTGATATAAATCTCTCGCTCTCTCTATATTTATTTATATGCTTTACTTCTCTAGAGAACCCAGCAAGGACAAGAACCTTACTCCAGAGGGAACAAGAGCCTCTTCCTTCTGACTGTGGCCTGGAGCCCTCAGAGGAATGGAGAATAACACCTGGTTCAAGCCCAGGTCTACCAGGCCAGCCCAGACTCAGGTTGTGGCAGGTAATGTTGCAACAGTGAACAAGCCCATGGCAAGTCGCTGGTTTTCAGCACCTGGGTGTCCTGCTGTGATTTAAATAACAACAGCCTTGCTTTCCCCCTAGAAAGTTCCTCCCAAGAAATTCAAGGAGTCAATGAAAAATCCATATACTAAACCAGTGATTCTTAACCCCAGCTGCACATTAAGCTATCTGAGGAGCTTCTAAAAAATAACAGTGCCAGCATCACTCCAGATGAATTAAATTAGAATTGCTGAGGGTAAGACCTAGTAGCCCTGATGGTGTAATGATTAAGAGCTCAGCTACTAACCAAAAGGTCAGCAGTTCAAATCCATTAGCTGCTCCTTGGAAACCCTATGAGGCAGTTCTAGTTTGTCCTATAGGGTTGCTATGAGTCAGAATCTACTCTATGGCAACGGGTATGGGGTACAGGCAATTCTAATGAATAGCCAGGCCTGAGAATCACTGCATTAAAAAACCAGAAACTAGTTGCAGGCATTTGCCAGATGCCGCAGGTACAAAGATGCAGGTCTGAGGCTGGATCAGAGAACCTCAGGGACAGCATGGGATGCCCCTTGGCTTTGTCATTCAACCTTACAACATCTGCAAAAGCTGGATAGAAAGTAAGAGAATACAGGTAGGGAAACCAAGGCATGGTGGGGAGTTGACTCTTCCTTGAATAAAAGCTGACTTACGTACCTTTCTAGTCCTACTAACTAACCCATTTCTCAGTTTGGGCTTCTGTGAATATTTATGAGGTTATGGTGGAGACCCTTCAGACTGGCACCAACATTCCTGGCTCAAGGAGACGATGGGAAGAGAGATCGGACTACAGAGCCAGGTATAGTGGGCTCTTCTTTCTGACGTAGAGCATGTGCTTTGAGCCTGAATCGTGGATCTAACACTGCTAGCCATGGCACCTTTGTCAAACTTCTTAGTCTCTCTAGGACTACTTCTTCATCTTTGCTGTTGTTATTCATTGCCGTTGAGTCAGCCCGACACATGTATAACAGAATGAAACGTTGCCTGGCCCTGCACCATCTTCATGATTGTTGGTATGTACGAGTCCATTGTTGCGGCCATTGTGTAATGCCTTCCAATCTAGGGGGCCCATCTTCCATCACTACATCTGACAATGTTCTGTCGTGATCCATAAGGTTTTCACTGGCTAATTTTCAGAAGTATATTGCCAGGCCTTTCTTCCTAGTCTGTTTTAGTGTGGAAGCTCCATTAAAACCTGTCCACCATGCGAGACCCTGCTGGTATTTTGAAATGCTGGTGGTATAGCTTCCAGCATCATAGCAACACACAAGTCATTATAGTATTGCCAGATGGGTAGTAGTCCTCATCTTTAGTGGGGCATAACAGCGCATACATCATGGTGTTGTGGGCACTAAAGGAGATGAGGAAGGGGAAGGGAGGCACAGTGTCTGACACATAGTATATTTGTTTCCACTGCTTTCCCCTTAAGCCAAGAAAAATTCTTAATCTGATGAGAGCAAAAAAACACATTCCATAAAAATTGCTGGACAACAGCTCATGAGTTGTCGATGGGTTATAGTTCAGTAAGGGCCTTCCCTTCCAGACAATTCCTGTCATAAGCTGTCCTTGGGACTTTAGGTCTGGAGAAGCCATGGGTTCTGCTTGTCTGAGCCAGCCCCCACAAACTTGCTGTACTAAATTAAGGCCCTTTGGAATTTTGCTGTTCTGCTTCTCAGGCATATTTTCAGGTTCAATATGGACTGTGTTTGTGTGGAAGGAAGAGCCCTGGGAGAAAGCTGCAGGGCAAAGGGATGTTGTAACAGGCCGAAGAAGTTCAGATGCCCCTCTGCAGGAATAACAGGCTGGAGAGGGACAGCTTTTTCCACTTTGCTCTCTGCCTGCTGAGTGTCCTGCTCTGCTTGGAAGTCCTGTGACACTGTGCTGTTCTGATGGCAATGGCAGCTTCCATTTACTATTATTGTTGTTAGGTGCTGTAGAGTTGGTTCCCACTCATAGAGGCCCCATGCACAACAGAACAAAACACTGCCTGGTTCTGCGTCATCCTTACAATCATTGTTATGCTTGAAACCATTGTAGCAGCCACTGTGTCAATCCACCTCATTAAGGGTCTTCCTCTTTTCCACTGACCTTGTACTTTACCAAGCATGATGTCCTTCTCCAGGGACTGATCCCTCCTGACAACATGTCCAAAGTATGAAAGACGCAGTCTCCCCATCCTTGCTTCTAAGGACCATTCTGGTTGTACTTCTTCCAAGACAGATTTGTTCGTTCTTTTGGCAGTCCATGGTATATTCAATATTCTTCACCAACACCACAATTCAAAGGTGTCAGTTCTTCCTCAGTCTTCCTTATTCATCGTCCAGCTTTCACATGCATATGATGTGATTGAAAATACCATGGCTTGGGTCAGGCGCACCTTAGTCTTCAGGGTGATATCTTTGCTTTTCAACCCTTTAAAGAGGGTCCTTTGCAACACATTTGCCCAATGGAATGCATCTTTTGATTTCCCGACTGCTGCTTCCATGGGTATTGATTGTGGATCCAAGTAAAATGAAACCCTTGACAACTTCAATCTTTTCTCCGTTTATCATGATGTTGCTTATTGGTCCAGTTGTGAGGATTTTTGTTTTCTTTATGTTAAAGTGTAATCCATACTGAAGGCTGAAGTCTTTGATCCTCATCAGTAAGTGCTTCAAGTCCTCTTCACTTTCAGCAAGCAAGGTTGTGTCATCTGCATAATGCAGGTTGCTGATGAGTCTTCCTCTAATCCTGATATAGTCCAGCTTTCAGATTATTTGCTCAGCATACAGATTGAATAGGTATGTTGAAAGGGTACAACCCTGATGCACACCTTTCCTGAGTTTAAACCACTCAGTATTCCCTTGTTCTGTCCGAACAACTGCCTCTTGATCTATGTACTGGTTGCTCACGAGCACTAGTAAGTGTCCTGGAATTCCCGTTCTTCACAATGTTATCCATAATTTGTTACAATCCACACAGTCGAATGCCTTTGCATAGTCAGTAAAACACAGGTAAATATCCTTCTGGTGTTCTCTGCTTTCAGCCATGATCCATCTGACATCAGCAATGATATCCCTGGTTCCACGTCCTCTTCTGAATCCCACCTAATTTCTGGCAGTTCCCTGTCAATATACTGCTGCAGCGCTTTTGAATGATCTTCAGCAAAATTTTGCTTGTATGTGATATTAATGATATTTTTTCCATAATTTCTGCATTTGGTTGGATCACCTTTCTTGGGAATAGGCATAATATAGATCTCTTCCAGTCGATCGGCCAGGAAGCTATCTTCTATATTTCTTGGCATAGACGAGTAAGCACCTCCAGCGCTGCATCTGTTTGTTGAAACATCTCTACTGACATTACATCAATTCCTGAAGCCCTGTTTTTTGCCAGTGCCTTCAGTGCAGCTTGGATTTCTTCCTTCAGTACCATCAGTTCCTGATCATATGCCACCTCTTGAAATGGTTGAATGTTGACTCTTTCTTTTTGGTATAATGACTCTGTGTATTCCTTCCATCTTCTTTTGATGCTTCCTGCGTCGTTTAATATTTTCCCCATGGAATCCTTCACTATTGCAATTGGAGGCTTGAATTTTTTCTTCAGTTCTTTTAGCCTGAGAAACGCCAAGCATGTTTTTTCCTTTTGGTTTCCTATCTCCAGTTCTTTGCACATCTCATTATAATACTTTGCTTTGTCTTCCTGAGCTGCCCTTTGAAATCTTCTGTTCAGTTCTTTTACTTCAAAATTTATTACTTTTGCTTTAGCTGCTTGACGTTCGATAGCAAGTTTCAGAGTCTCCTCTGACATCCATCTTGGTCTTTTCTTTCTTTCCTGTCTTTTCAATGACCTCTTGCTTTCTTCATGTATGATGTTCTTGATGTCATTTCACAACTTGTCTGGCCTTTGGTCATTAGTGTTCAACAAGTCAAATCTATTCTTGAGATGATCTCTAAATTGAGGTGGGATATACTTAAGGTTGTATTTTGGCTCTCATGAACTTGCTCTGATTTTCTTCAGTTTCAGCTTGACCTTGCATATGAGCAATTAATGGTCTGTTCCACAGTTGGCCCCTGGCCTTGTTCTAACTGATGATATTGAGCTTTTCCATTATCTCTTTCCACAGATGTAGTCCGATTTGATTCCTGTGTGTTCCATCTGGCAAGGTCCATGTATATAGTCACTGTTTATGTTGGTGAAAAAAGGTATTTGCAATGAAGAAGTCATTGCTCTTGCAACATTCTGTCATTTGATCTCCGGCATTTTTCCTATCACCAAGGCCATATTTTCGAACTACCAATCCTTTTTCTGTCTCCAGCTTTTGCATTCCAATCACCAGTAATTATCAATGCAACCTGATTGCATGTTCAGTCAATTTCAGACTGCAGAAGCTGACAAAAATCTTCAGTTTCTTCATCTTTGGCCTTAGCGGTTGGTGCATAAACTTGAATAATAGTAGTATTAACTGAGCTTCCTTGTAAGTGTGTGAATATTATCCTATCACTGACAGGGTTGTACTTCAAGACAGATCTTGAAATGATCTTTTTGACGATGAATGCAGCACCAATCTTCTTCAAGTTTTCCTTCCCAGCATGGTAGACTATATGATTGTCTATTTCAAAACAGCCAATACCAGTCCATTTCAGCTCACTAATGCCTAGGATATCAATGTTTATGAGTTCCATTTCATTTTTGAGGATTTCTAATTTTCCTAGATTCGTACTTCATACGTTCCAGGTTCCGACTATTAATAGATGTTTGTAGCTGTTTCTTCCCATTTTGAGCCATGCCACATGAGCAAATGAAGGTCCCGAAAGCTTTACTCCACTCACATCATTAAGGTCGACTCTACTTTGAGGAGGCAGCTCTTCCCCAGTTGTCTTTTGAATGTCTTCCAACCATTTACTGAGTGCATACTATGTGCCAAGCTGCGTGTGAGCACATAACCAGCACTACCCAGTTAGTCCTCCCAAAGCCCTATGACTTGGGTAATATTATCTGTATTTTACAGCTGACACTTGTTGTGGTTGAAAATTTTACCCAAAGTCACATAGCTAGTAAATGGAAGAGCCAGAGCCCTACCCAGATCTGTCTGAACCCAAAGCCTGTGTTCTTACTACCCACATTGGGATATCCTGTTAACACAAATATCCTTTGTTGGGGGCAAGCTCTATCACTTTGATTCATAGTTCACCCAAACTGCAACTGTTTCAGGAGATTTTGGACCTTCTTGGACATGTCTCTTCCCATTCATTTGTACATTCATTCAGTTGGTAGACTGTCACAGGGGCCTTCCCCGGGCCAGGTAGTATGTACCTCTGAGGATGCGTGGGCCCTTTACACTATACCAATGTGCAATTAGAAAAAAAAAGTGGCCTAAGCTGGGTCTGGAGACAATTTTAGCTGCCTGCTTTCCCTCTAGGAAGGGTGACTAGATTCTCTGCCAATTTAATTTAAACTTCCGCAAGACCCAACCAGGTACGAAGCGGTGTTCTAAACTCCGGGGATTGCCACCGTGATAAATGAAGCACAATATTTGCCTCCACAGTTTAACAGCAAAGACACGCATTTATTGAACCAACAGTAAAACAAATCAGGCTGTGATAAGAACTATAATGAAGGAATAAACCAAATAGCATGGACCAGTTGCCGTCAAAGTCAACACCAACTCATGGTGACTACATATGTGTCAGAATGGAACAGTGCCCTATAGGGTTTTCAATGACTGATTTTTTCAAAAGTAGGTCCCTGGTCTTTTTTTGAAGGCGCCCCTGGGTGGACTTGAAATTCCAAAGCTTTTATTTGGCAGTTGAGCCCATTAACCATTTGTCCTACCCATGGACTCCATAGACACAGAAAGCAAAGGTGTAATGTGACGGGAACTGCGGAAGGCTGCACAATGGAGGAGGTATTTAAATGAGTTTTAGAGGCTATTTACTCTAGAACTCTTGGATCAAATCCTTGGGGGCCTTCAGGGCACTGAGCTTCAGTTAAGGGTGAGGGAAAAATTCGGGAACAGTGATGGTTAAACAACGTGATGACCATATTTAATGTCACTGAACTTTACATGTGAAGATTGTTGAAATGGCAAATTTTGTTTTTAATTCGTGCTTTAAGTGAAAGTTTACAAATCAAGGCAGTCTCTCTTACAAAATCTTATATACACCTTGCTAACTCCTAGTTGCTCTCCCCCTAATGAGACAGCACGCTCCTTCTCTTCTCCCTGCATTCCCATGTCCATTCAGCCAGCTCCTGTCCCCCTCTGCCTTCTCATCTCACCTTCAGACAGGTGAGGTGTCTTCTTGATCCGAGAGGTTCACTCTTCACCAGTATCATTTTCTATCCTATAGTCCAGTCCAATCCCTGTCTGAAGAGTTGGCTTTTGGAATGGCTCTTGTCTTGGGCTAACAGAAGGTCTGGGGGCCATGAGCTCTGGGGTCAGTCAGACCATTAAGTTGGGTCTTTTTACAAGAATTTGAGGTCTGCATCCCACTGCTCTCCTGCTCCCTCAGGGATTCCCTGTCGTGTTCCCTGTCAGGGCAGTCATTGGTTGTAGCCAGGCACCATCTAGTTCTTCTGGTCTTAGGCTGATGTAGTCTCTGATTTATGTGACCCTTTCTGTCTCTTGGGCTCATAATTACTTCGTGTCTTTGGTGTTCTTCAGTCTCCTTTGCTCCAAGCATCTTAGATGGTCACTTGCTAGCATTTAAGACCCCAGACACCACTCACCATTGTGGGATGCAGAATGTTTTCTTAATAGATTTTATGACAAATGTTTTTACCTATATATTTACCAAAATAAAAAATTAATTAAAAAAAAATCCCTTGGGGCCCACCTGAGCACCAAGCTCTGACAACTGAATTAGCCATCACTGCACAGCCTGTTAATGAAGTGGTTAAAGTGCTTGGCTGCTAATGGAAAGGTCACAGTTCAAATCCCCCAGTCACTCGTGGGAGAAAGATGTGGCAGTCAGCTTCTATAAAGATTACAGCCTTGGAAAGCCTATGAGGTAGTTCTACTCTGCCCTATAGGGTTGAGAAGACTCAGAATCAACTCCAGGGCACACAACAAACAACAACAGAGCCTGTTAGATCAGCCGCCCAGCCCTTCTCCCACTGGGCAGGCCCCTGACACAGTGATCATGGCTGGGCCTCTACAGTGCCTCTCCAACAAGTACTTGCACTAATCCCTTCAGAGCAGCCTTTGGTCTGAGGACTAATCGCTGTAAAACAGCCTGGTGGAGTAGAGAAGGCAGCCAAGTCATTAAGCTGGTAACTCAAGTGTGCACTGAGAGCCTTGAAGGGTCTGGTCAGGATTTTAGAGGCTTTGCAGACATCAGATAAGGAATAAAGATCAGACCTGGGACAAGGCCAGGTTCTTGCTCTTCACTTGGCTAGTAGTTTAAGACCTCAGAGGAATGATTAGAGCGGCCTTCTTGGGCCTTCTTACCTTCCTCTTGCCCATAGGTCTCACCAAGGACGCTCACCTGTGGCAGGTGCAGGTAGGCTCCTGCTTCCACCAGAAAACTCATCTGCTTTCTACATTGAGGTTCTGCTTAAGATTTAAAAAAAATAATAATAATTCTGCTGGTAAATATTTTAAAATTCACTGGATTCATTGATATTAAAAAAAATTAGTTGCCATCAAGCAGATGCTGACTCATGGTGACCTCATGTGTGTCAGAGTAGAACTGTGCTCCACAGAGTTTTCAATTGATGGATTTTTTGAAAACAGGTCATCAGGCCTTCCTTCCAAGACACCTCTGGATAGATGCTAACCCTCAGCCTTTTGGTTAGCAGCCTATCACTTAACTGTTTTCACCGCCCTTTTTTGTTGTGATAAAAAATACATACATCATACAATTTGCCATCTTAGCCATTTTTAATTGTACAGTGGCATTAATTACATTTACAGCAGAATTGGAAAAAGTTGTGTGATAGAAATACAACAGTGTCCAAAAAAAAAAAAAAGCTGCTGAGGCTGCTTATGTACATCCAAACACCTCATGGGATTTGATTCCTTGGTTTGGAGGTTTAGGGTTATGGTTTCATGGGACATCCCAGTTAATTGGCCCAATAATGTGTTAAGTGCTTCTGTTCTACCTCCCAGCTCATTTTGCACTGCCTGAGGTCTTAAAAGCTTACAAGTAGCCACCCAAGGTACAAGAACTGGTCTCTATTTGCCTGGAGCACAGAGAAGAAGGCCAGTCAGGAATAGGAGGAGGAAATGTAAAGTGTGGCTAATTGCCTCTGTGAATAATTGCCTCTTTTGCCATGAGACCGGAAGAACTGGGTGGTGCCTGGCTACCATAACTGAATGTTTTGATCAAAGAGTCTATAGAAGAATCCTGATCAAAAGGGGGAATAAGCAGAACAGAATATCAAATCCTCATGGGCTCCAGACTTTCTAAAGCCACAGAGGCTGTATGAACCCTAGAAACTATTGCCCTTTAAACCTTAAACCAAAAATATCCCCTCAAGTCTTCTTAAAACCAAACAATAGTTTAACTTAACTAGTAGAGAATGTCTGCCTTAAGCATTGTGCTCTTTTAAGATCTATCTATATGGGATCAAATTGACAACAGCAACTCGAAAGATTAGACAGGAAACTTAGGGGATAGTGATTTTATGTTAATGGCAGATGAACAACTCAGAAATGAAGGTGAGGATGGTTGCATAACTTGAAGAATGTAATCAAGGCCTTTGAATTATACAAGTAGCAATTGTTGGATTTGTGTATGTTCTGCTGTGTATATTCTCAACATCAACAATAAAAAATTATACTTAAAAAAATTACATTTGCCATGTTGTGCAGCCATCACTATTTCCGAAATTTTTCAATTAAAAACGTTGTATATTTCTTCTTTTTCTTCGAAATGTATATTTCTTTTTTTATTATTAATTATTTATTTTTAATTGTACTTTAGATGAAGGTTTACAGAACAAACTGCTTTCTCATCAAACAGTCAGTACACACATTGTTCTATGACACTGGTTAACAACCCCACGACATGTCAACACTCTGCTCTCTCAACCATGGGTTCCCCATTACCAGCTTTCCTCTTTGCTCCTGCCTTCCAGTTCCTGCCCCAGGGCTGGTGCAGCTGTTCAGTCTTGCTTTGTTCCATGGGCCTGTTCAATTTTTGGCTGAAGGGTGAACCTCAGAAGTGACCGGGGGCCATATTCTCAGGGTTTCTCCAGCCTCTGTCAGGCCAGCAAATCTGGTATTTCTTTTTGACTTAGAATTTTGTTCTACATTTTCTCTCCAGCTCTGCCCAGGAAAATGTTGTATATTTCTTGATTGCAGCCACTATGGCTTTGTATTGTCTGGGGTTCTTTGGAAAATTCTTTTTGATGGGCTTAGGCTTTCCAGGCAAATGCCACTGTCTCCTTTTGGTCACCAGGTTGTCTACTAAATTAATAACGCCTAAACAGATGATGATGCCATGCCTTCTTCCAGGGGGTCCCTTGAAAGTGGATCTTCTCCATAAGACAGCCAGTCTGCCACACCCACCGAAGCCCTAACAGACAATTACTTGGGGCACCCAGTTTCTCTCTGCCAGCAGTAATAATGTGCCCTGCCTGTGTTGATGACAGCCATAACTCTTCATTCTCCTCTTGGCATGGGCCCTCCTCCTTCTTAACCAAGTCTAAGACTGGAGACAAACACTACAATTTCCTTTTTTTTTTTTCCCAATAGATGAACTCTATTGAATCTTAAAAATATCACCCACAAGTCTTAGGAATCGTCTAGCGTCTTGTTTCTGTAGCTGCACAACTCTTGGATCTTATTCATCAGCTTGCTGAGCTGTTCCTTTTTCAGAGACATAGATACGATACAAAATTCTTCTGATATCCTTTGTTTTTTTCTTTTTAACTGCCATGGCTTGCTGAATTTCATACCAGTACAATGCCGTTTTCTTCAAGAATTTACTCATCTTTCTGGGCTTCAGAGACTGAACAAGTGACACCTGGCCTCCTCCAAACACTACAGATGTATTTTTCACCCAACGAATTTCAGATTTCAGGAAGAGATGGGCTCTCCTGAATAATGATGTTGATAGGGAAGTGAGCATACACAAACCTCATCTTGTAACAGAAGCCCAGTGTAACACCCTTGATCATGTTTTCTATGTGACTACAGATAGTGCAGACTGTAGCCAGTTCTTTTCTATTTTCCCACCGCTTGTCAACCTGAAACCTCTTTTTCTTTCCAAGGAGACTGAGGTCTACATTGGTGTGATTGAAGTCCCTCCACAGGATTCTTTTGGGGCCCTTTCCAATAACTGCGTCCCTTCAGAGTCACATAGACATTTTCTGGAATGCCAAAAGTCTGGATGCTGTGAATGATCCTCACTCTTGCAGTTGATGTGGCAAAAGTCACAACTTGTTTTTTTTTGTCATTTTTTTTTTTATGTGAAAGTTTACGAATTGAGTCAGTCTCTCACGCAAAAATTTATATACACCTTGGTGTATACTCCTAGTTGCTCTACCCATAATGAGACAGCACATTCCTTTCTCCTCTCTTTTCATGACCATTCGGCCAGCTTCTTGACACTTCTGCCCTCTCAACTCCCCTCTAGACAGGAGATGCCCACATAGTCTCATGTGTCTACTTGATCCAAGAAGCTCATTCTTCACCGGGGATCATTTTCTATCCCATAGTCCAGCCTAATCCCTGTATGAAGAGTTGGCTTTGGGAATGGTTCCTGGCTTGGGCTAACAGAAAGTCTGGGAACCATGACCTCCAGGATCCTTCCAGTCTCAGTAAGACCATTGAGTCTGGTCTTTTTACGAGAATTTGAGGTCTGCATCCCACTGCTCTCCTGCTCCCTCAGGGGTTCTCTATTGTGTTCCCTGTTAAGGCAGTCGTGGGTTGTTGCTGGGCACCATCTAGCTCTTCTGGTCTCAGGCTAATGTAGTCTCTGGTTTATGTGGCCCTTTCTGTCTCTTGGGCTCATAATTACTTCGTGTCTTTGGTGTTCTTCATTCTCCTTTGCTTCAGTTGGGTTCAGACCCATTGATGCATCTTAGATGGCCGCTTGCTAGTGTTTAAGACCCCAGATGCCACTCTCCAAAGTGGGATGCGGAATGTTTTCTTAAAAGATTTTATTATGCCAATTGACTTAGATGTCACTTGAAACCATGGTCCCCAAATCCCGACCCCTGCTACACTGGCCTTCGAAGCGTTCAGTTTATTCAGGAAACTTCTTTGCTTTTAGTTTAGTCCAGTTGTGTTGACCTCTCCTGTATTGTGTGTTGTCTTTCCCTTCACCTAAAATACTTCTTGTCTGCTATCTAATTAGTGAAAACCCCTTTCCCTCCCTCCCCACTCTCGTAACCATCAAAGAATATTTTCTTCTCTGTTTAAACTATTTCTCGAGTTCTTATAATACTGGTCTCATACAATATTTGTCCTTTTGCAACTGACTAATTTCACTCAGCATAGTGCCTTCCAGATTCTTCCATGTTATGAAATGTTTCCTGGAATCATCATTGTTGTTTATTGAGGTGTAGTATTCCACTGTGTGAATATACCATAATTTATTTATCCATTCATCCTTTGATGGGCACCTTGGTTGCTTCTATCTTTTTGCTATTGTAAACAGTGCTGCGATGAACATGGGTGTGCATATGTCTGTTCGTGTAAAGGCTCTTATTTCCCTAGGATATATTCCAAGGAGTGGGATTGCTGCATCGTATGGTAGTTCTATTTCTAGCTTTTTAAAGAAGCGCCAAATCAATTTCCAAAGTGGTTGTACCATTTTACATTCCCACCAGCGGTGTAAAAGTGTTCCAATCTCTCCACAGCCTCTCCAACATTTATTATTTTGTGTTTTTTGGATTAATGCCAGTCTTGTTGGAGTGAGATGGAATCTCATTGTAGTTTTCATTTGCATTTCTCTAATGACTAATGACTGTGAACATTTCTTCATGTATCTGTTAGGTACCTGAATGTCTTTTTTAGTGGAGTGTCTTTTCATATCCTTTGCCCATTTTTTAATTTGTCCTTTTGTTGTTGAGTTTTTTCAGTATCTTGTAGATTTTAGAGATGCTGATCAGAAATGTCATAGCTAAAACTTTTTCCCAGTCTGTAGGTAATCTTTTTACTCTTTTGGTGAAGTCTTTGGATGAGCATAGGTGTTTGATTTTTAGGAGCTCCCAGTTATCTGGTTTTTCTTCTTTTGCATTACTAATAATGTTTTGTGTACTGTTTATACCATGTATTAGGGCTCCTAGGGTTGTCCCCATTTTTTCTTCCATGATCTTTATGTTTTAAATTTTATATTTAGTCTTTGATCCATTTTGAGTTAGTTTTTGTGCATGGTGTGTGGTATGGGTCTTATTCCATTTTTTTGCAGATGGATATCCAGTTATGCCAGCACCATTTGTTAAACAAATTGTCTTTTCCCCATTTAACTGACTTTGGGCCTTTGTGAAATATCAGCTGCTCATATGTGGATGGATTAATGTCTGGATTCTCAATTCTGTTCCACTGGTCTATGTATCTGTTGTTGTACCAGCATCAGGCTGTTTTGACTACTGTGGCAGTATAATAGGTTCTAAAATCAAGTAGAGCGAGACCTCTGACTTTGTTCTTCTTTTTTCAGTAATGCTTTAATTATCTGGGGCCTTTTTCCCTTCCACATGAAGTTGGTGATTTTTTTCTCCATCTCATTTAAAAAATGTTGGAATTTGGATTGGAATTGCGTGGTATCTATAGATCGCTTTTGGTAGAACAGACATTTTTACAATGTTAAGTCTTCCTATCCAGAAGCAAGGTATTCTTTTCCACTTAAGTAGGTCTCTTTTGGTTTCTTGCAGTAGGGCCTTGTAGTTTTCTACGTACAGGTCTTTTACATCTCTGGTAAGATTTATTCCTAAGTATTTTATCTTCTTGGGGGCTACTGTGAATGGTATTGATTTGATGATTTCCTCTTTGATGTTCTTTTTGTTGGTGTAGAGGAATCCAGCTGATTTTTGTATGTTTATCTTGTATCCTGATACTCTGCTGAACTCTTCTATTAGTTTCAGTAGTTTTCTTGAGGATTCTTTAGGGTTTTCTGTGTGTAAGATCATGTCGCCTGCAAATAGAGATACTTTTACTTCTTCCTTACCTATTTGGATGCCCTTTATTTCTTTATCTAACCTAATTGATCTGGCTAGAACCTCCAGCACAGTGGTGAATAAGAGTGGTGATAAAGGGCATCCTTGTCTGGTTCCCGATCTCAAGGGTAACGCTTTCAGACTCTCTCCATTTAGGATGATGTTGGCTGTTGGCTTTGTATATATAAATGCCCTTTACTATGTTGAGGAATTTTCCTTCTATTCCTATTTTGCTGAGACAACTTGCTTTTTGACCTGCTTATATCTCATGAATCTATAACATCTGTGTAGGGCCCACATGGTTAGTTCCACCCCTGGTGATGTAGTGGTTAACAGCTCAGCTGCTAATCAAAAGGCCAGATGTTCGAACCTACCAGCTGCTTTGGAATCCTTATGGGGGCAGTTCTACCCTGTCTTACAGGGTCACTATGTGTTGAAATTGACTTGACGGCAACAGGTTTGGGTTTTTGGTTTTAAAGAGACTTCTTTATTTCCCCCAATGCATTTTGGCACTATGCACTGCACACTGTAGGCACTCAGTACATATTTGTTGAGTACATGGATGAGCAGATGGAGTGCCCGGCAAGCTGGTGCCTTTCCCTCTCTTAGGCCAGGTGCCTTCACTCTAGATGCTCGGTGTAGATTATATGATCACCACAATGTTGAAAGTGTTTCTTGTAATGTTGTCGATAGACATAAAAATGTGTATTCTGGTGTTTCGTTTTATTTTCTTACCCATTAGAGCACCGTCATAGGCACAAGCATGCCTGTTGGTGCTCAGGACTGTGTTTCTGAAAAATGGTATTAACGCTTGCAAACGGGATCCGATTGCAACTGCTCACATAGGAAGTGCTTATATAAGTGAAAGATTGCTACCAATCGATCCTTTTGGGTTTGATTAAAGCTGTATGTCATTGATAGAGAATTTTTTTTAAAAGGTAAAACTGTGACTCATATAGATATAAAATGAACACATGTTAAAATTTTTGTTTAACTCATTATTAATGAGGAACGGGTAAGATGTTACAACTGGTTCAAAAGGCCTTCCAAAAAATAGACACATTTACACATCAGGAATATTGAAATGAACATGCAAATGGTGGCAAGACTGGCTTCTTCTACAGTGAGGGGAGGAAGTCAATTGAACCTTCACCTGACAGAATCTATTTACATGTCTGTAGACAAGGATTATTTTATTATTATTTTTTAATTAGTTACCTACTATGAATGGAGTTGCAAAGTAGCTCAAAGTCAATGTTGTTGCTAGTGGCTGAAGAGTTGATTCTGACTCAGGGAGACCCCATGTGTGCCGAGTAGAACTGCTCCGTAGGATTTTCAATGCTGGGGCCTTTAGAAGGCAAATTACCAGGCCTTTCTTCCAAGGCACCTTCGAATGAGTCTGAACCACCAACCTTTCAGTTAGTGGTTGAGCACTTAACCATTTGCTTCACAAAGCCATTGCAAGGAACTCCTCAAAGTCAATGCAAGATGCAGAATCAGATGACTTGGAAGGGTGTGCTTAAGCTATGTATACTTTTCCATTGCAAACACCCAGTAATCTTTTTTGCTTATAACAAATTTCCTTACATGACAGAGGCAACATTTCAAGTCAATGTGGAAAGAAAGACTATCCAATAAATGGTGCTGGGACAATTAGATTTATATATAAAAGAGAAAACCAGATTGTTACTCATACTTTACACAAGAACAAATATCAGATGCACTAAAAATAGAAACTTTTAAACTTAGGAAAATATAGGAGAATAGCTTTATGACCTAAAGTCGTTGATCTTGTTATTAGTTGCCATTGAGTGGGTTCCGGCTCATAGTGACCCTATGTACAACAGAACAAAACACTGCCCAGTCCTGTGCCATCCAGTTGGCTCTGACTCATAGCTACCCTATGTACCACAGAATGAAACACTGCCCAATCCTGTGCCATGCTCACAATCATTGTTATGCTTGAGCCCATTGTTGCAGCTATCGTGTCAACCCATCGCATTGAGGGCCTTCTTCTTTTTCCCTGACCCTCTGCTTTACCAAGCATGATGTCCTTTTCCAAGGCCTGATCCTTCCTGATAACATGTCCAAAGTATGTGAGACCAAGTCTCGCTGTCATTGCTTCTAAGAAGCATTCTGTTTGTACTTCTTCCAAGACAGATTTGTTCATTCTTTTGGCCAAACCAAAAAACCAAACCCACTGCCGTTGAGTCAATTCATAGCGACCCTATATAGGACAGAGTAGAACTGCCCCATAGTTTCCAAGGAGTGCCTGGTGGATTTGAACTGCCGATCTCTTGGTTAGCAGCCGTAGCACTTAGCCACTACACCACCAGAGTTTCCATTCTTTTGGCAGTCCATGGTATATTCAATATTCTCCATTAACACAATTCAAAGGGATCGATTCTTCTGTCTTCCTCCTTCATCGTCCAGTTTTCACGTGTATGTGAGGCGCTTGAAAACACCATGGCTTGGGTCAGGTGCACCTTAGTCTTTAAGGTGAGATCTTTGCTTTTCAACATTTTGAAGAGGTCTTTTGCAGCAGATTTGCCCAATGCAATGTGTCATTTGATTTCTTGTCTGCTGTTTCCATGGGTATTGATTGTGCATCTAAGTAAAATGAAATCCTTGACAACTTCAAACTTTTCTCCATTTGTCATGATGTTGCTTATTAGTCCAGTTGTGAGGATTTTTGATTTCTTTTGTTGAGGTGTAATCTGTACTGAAGGGTATAGTTTTTGATCTTCATCGGTAAGTGCTTCAAGTCCTCTTCTCTTTCGGTGAGCAAGGTTGTGTCATCTGCATACCTCAGGTTGTCAATAAATCTTCCTCCAATCCTGATGCTGTGTTCTTCATATAGTCAAGCTTCTCAGATTATTTGCTCAGTATGATGAAAGGATACAACCCTGACTCACACCTTTCCAAACTTTAAACCACTCAGTAGCCCCTTGTTCTGCTTGAACGACTGACTCTTGATCCATGTACAGGTTCCTCATGAGCACAATTAAGTGTTCTGGAATTCCCATTCTTTATTATGTTATCCATAATTTCTTATGATCCACACAGTAGAATGCCTTTGCATATTTAATAAAACACAGGTAAACATCTTCCTGCTATTCTCTGCTTTCAGCCTGGATCCATCTGACATCAGCAATGATATCCCTGGTTCCACACCCTCGTCTGAATCTGGTTTGAATTTCTGGCAGTTCCCTGTCAATAGACTGCTGTAGCCATTTTGAGTAATCTTCAGCAAGGTTTTTCTTGCATGTTATATTAATGATATTGTTCGATGATTTCAGCATTTGGTTGGATCACTTTTCTTCAGAATAGGCATAAATATGGATCTCTTAGTCTTAAGTTAGGGTAGGAAATACAACAGAAAAAACAAAAAGTATAAGAAAAAATTTTGATAGATTTGGCTACATTCAAAACAAAAACTTTCAAGTTGCTGTTTGCTGTTGAGTCAATTCCAGATAAAAAAATATTTATGTGGCTATAAAGGATCAGTATGCAGAATTTATAAAGAGCTCCTACAAATCAAATAAAAGGAAGACCAACAACCCAGCGGAAAGAAGGGGAAAGGTATTGGAAGAGACTGGGAGTTCAAATGATTCCAGAGTTGTACCTATGGTTGCTCCCTCAATGTCTTTCATACGAGCACCAGCACCCTCAAACATTAAAGAGAGCTCATTGTGAAACCAACTGTATTCTCACTCTGGCTTCATGCCCTAATCTCCTAGGATCCCAGGCTGACTTTAATAACTGCAGTTACTGTAAAGGTTCTCACTGTGGAAACCAATTCTGCTTCTCTTAGAGAAACCAGGATCTTATTTATTCATTCAACAAACCTTTGAGTGCCCACTCTGTGCCAGGTACTGAGGACACAGAAGGGAGACCACACTTGACAGAGACTGGAGAAACCCTGAGAGTATAGCCCCAGTACACCCTTTCAGCTCAGTAATGAAGTCACTCCTGATGTTCACCCTTTAGCCAAAGATTGGGCAGGCCCATAAAACAAAATGAGACTTAAGGAGCACACCAGCCCCGGGGCAAGGTCTGGAAGGCAGGGGAAAACAAGAAAGCTGGTAATAGGGAACCCAAGGTTGAGAAGGGAGAGTGTTGACATGTCATGGCGTTGTTAACCAATGTCATAAAACAATATGCATACTAACTGTTTAATGAGAAACCAGTTTGTTCTGTAAACCTTCATCTAAAGTACAACAAAAAAAAAGTGAAGAAAAAAAAAGAAGGAAAGCCACCCTCATAGAGCTTCCTCCTAAATTGTTGATGCAGGAGTCAAACCCTAATCACAAATAAGGGCGCAACCCTAAATGGAGGCAAACACCAAGGAAACATTCTAGGAACATGCCTGTGCTCCCTCTTGGTTAGATCCTCAGCCCACCTCTGTTAGTTTGTGGGAACTTTTTTAGTTCGTTTGTGGGTTTTTCGAAAAGTTAATTTTAGACTTACAGAGAAGAGTTACAAAAATAGAACACAGAATTTCCTGTATACCCTTCACCCAGCTTCACCTCATATTAACTAGCATCTTACATAACCACAGAACAATGATCAAAACTAGGAAATTAGCCTTGGTCCTATACTATTAATTAAATTACAGAAGGTATTTGGATTTCACCAGATTTCCACTGATGTCCTTTCTGTGTTCCAGGATACCACATTGTATTTAGCCATCTTGTCTCCTTAGTGTGTTCCATTCTGTAACAGTTCCTCTGTCTTTCATGACCTTGATACTTTTGAAAAGTGCTGGTCAGATGTTTTGTAGAAGGCTTTCTCATGCTTGGACTGAGGTTATGCATTATTGAGAAGAATACCACAGAGGCGAGGCTCCCTTCTTGGCGCATCACCTCAGGGGGTATGTGAGGTCGATATGCATTACCAGTTATTTGACCCTGACCATTTGGTCAAGTGGAGCCAGATTTCTGCACGGCAAAGTCTCTGTTTTTCTCTTTGTAATTACTAAATATTTGGGGTGGAGGGAATGATTTGAGAATATACCAGCATCCAATTTCTGCTTAAATTTTGCTGTCAGCTCTTTTTTACGTCTCTGCTATGGGCTTCTTAAATCTGGTTACCTCTGGCAGCACCAGTCCCACTCAGCTTCTCAGCTGAGAAAGTACATATCTGCTCTTTCCTTCCCTTCACTGCCCACAGGCACAAAGAAGCCACACTGTTCTTGCCTGGAGCACTGCGTGGGTGCCCACTCCTCACCAAAGACATGAGGATGCTCCAAAAGGTTTGGAAAAAAAGGCAAATTGGATTACAAAAAGCTGGAAAGGACTTTAAATATGAAGACAGGCTAATAAGCTAGTCTTCTACAACCCGGGTTAAGAAGGCTGGGAGGTGGGAATGATAGGGTAAAGACGAACTTGTTGGTTTCCTTAAAATACTGGCAAACTGGCGCACCATGTGAAGTAAAGGAGAGCTTGAAGACTGAAGGGGCTAATTTTAAAAATCAAGGCAAGAGCGCTTGAGTTTATACTAAAGGAAATATATTCGTGGAACTTGTTACTCCCCAGGCTCCAAGTCTGAAATATATAAAAGCTGTGAGGCTATGGATACATATCTGGGTGAGACCCATGTTAGGGGAGGCCAGTATCACACAGAATGTGGCCACACTGTCCAGCAGCTGTGAGGCCACTAGATATAGGAAACTGTGTGGCTGCTGTGCCAGACTAGAGGCCTCAGGTCATTGCCATATGAAGATGAATGAGACCTGTCAGGCTTCCAGGTCCAGAAACCCACTATTTACCCTCCTTGAACTCTTTGGGGAAGGTGTCAAGACCACCAACACCTGTCTCCCTTGGTCTCCACACTGTGTGTTTCCTGCCATAGCAAAACCCTCCTTCCAGGGAGACCCTCGCCATAGTCCCTATCTAACCACATTCTGGGACCATTTTTATCTTCCCAGGTCAGGAATTAAACTAAGGACTCATCAGCAAGAAAATAATTCTATCTCTGGATCAGATTCAGTCCGGAATTCTGATTCCTGTTATTAGCTAACGTCTGGTCACGAATGCTGGCTTTTAGTTCCTTGCCTGCCATAACCACCTCGTGGTCCATCCCAGCTCAGCTTTGATCCATGGTTACCTTACACCAGAAACATGATTTTTCTAGTCCTGGCGCCCTACCTTTTGGCCTGTTCATGATCATGGAGACCACAGGCTCATTGGTCTTTGTGTTTGTCCTACCTCACAGTGTTTTGTGAGAGTTAATTAAGATGATATATAGGGCAAAAATGTTGTGAGGGGGCACATGATGAGGACTTCTAAACACCTTCTTGTAGCTTTGAAAGTTGTCTTTGAGACATCAACTTCTTCCCAACAATTCTGTAAATTATTTACCACGCTGACATAATTTTCTTTTGCTTACATCAATAAGCCAGTTGCCACTAAGTCAATTCTGATTCATGGAGACCCCATGTGTGTCAGACTAGAACTTACTCCATAGGGTTTCAGTGGCTGATTTTTTTGGAAGTAGATGACCAGGTCTTTCTTCCGAGGTGCCTCTGGGTATACTCTAACTGCCAGCCTTCAGTTAACACCCAACTGTGTTAACCATTTACACCACCCAGGGAGTCCAATAGAGGGATTCTATTCTGTGACACTGAACCCTGACAGACGCAGGTAAAAGAGAGAAACCGCTGATAAAGTGAGGAAAATGATATAACCACAGACACAAAAAATGTTTTAAAAATTATGAGTGACATGTGCAACTCTGTGCTAACCAATTTGAAAGCATTGATTAAATTGATAGTTTCTAAGAATATATAGTGAAACCTGTGAGAGCTGGAACTAGACGGGACTGTCTTGTTTTTCCAGGACTCACAAGTTTTCCGCCTTTGACAGGGTCCAGTCTTACCACTTCTCTATTGCTCTTTTAGTGGAAAATATTTGAGTTTTTCTTCTCTGACAGGTTTCTGCCTTATACAAATTCCAGCTTTTGCAGGCTTTACTGTATAAGGTCTCTATTATCAATTGAATTGTGTCCCCCCAAAATTCATCTTGTAAATCCTAACCCCTATACCTGTGGTTATAATCCCATTTGGCAATAGGTTTTCTTTGTGATTTTGTGAGATTATATCACGTAGGGTGAATTTTAAGCCAATCAGCTTTGAGTTATAAAAAGAAGAGATTAAGACAGAGGAATAAGCAGAGATGGGGGTAGATGGCTGTCACCAAGGAACAGATGCTGCAAACAGACAAGAGCCTTCTCCCGGGGCCATTGGAGAGAGGAAGGCTTCCCCTAGAGTCAGCGCTCTGAATTCAGACTTCTAGCTTCCTAAACTGTGAGAAAATAAAAATTTTAAACTATTTGCTTGTGGTATTTCTGTTAGAGCAGTGCTAGATGACTAAGACACTATCTGAACTTACCAGAAAACTAAAAGCACAAAGAGACAAATAACAATGGAAAAAATTGAAAATGTTATCAAAGATTTACGTTCTGGATGTATACCTGACCCACGTGATTTTATGGGGAGATAATTTCAAATGTAGCAGGATATCTTATTTAACATTATAGATGCATTTTCTCATTAAATGTAACTCCTAGTTTCTCTTATTACCCAGCAGCTCATCATCCTTTACTCAATGACCAAACCAAAAAAATCAAACCCGTTGCTGTCAAGTTGATTCCAACTCATAGCTATCCTATAGGACAGACTAGAACTGTCCCATAGGGTTTTCCAAGGAGCACCTGGTGGATTTGAACTGCTGACCTTTTGGTTAGCAGCTGAGCTCTTAACCACTGCACCACCAGGGTCCCAGCTACTCGAAGACAGTCACCACTTTAAGGATAGGGCAGGTCCAGTGTGAAAGAAGTCATTGTTCATCTTTGAGTTTTGTTGTAGGGAAAAAAATCACAAAGTTTAGTAAAGCAAACAGAAAGCTTTATTCCACGTATATTCAAAAAGGCAAAAGTGGGAAGTGGACAAGCATGCTACCAGAGCTAATGTCTGCCCGAATTCGAGGAAAGTTACAGAACCATCAGTATATATTAACATCACAGAAAGGGTAGAATCATTGAAAGCTTCACCTTTTCACGGATTGGCTAAAAGCTGCTAGATCAACATGATTATACATTTTCAATCATCTTTCTTAATAATCATTGGCACAGGTTTCAGTAACGACAGTCAGAGGGCCTTCATTGATCCTACTGGTACCAGGTAGAAACCCCAGGTTCTTATTTGGCATGACTCGTATTGGCCAATAAACGAGAGAGAGAGGTGAGAGAACAAAAAAGCCACCTTTATTTCACTGTACAAGGAAATGGAGTCAGTCGGTGCTTACTGCTGCCAAGACTGCTCACCAAGGGTGGCAGGCAGGTTTCCTTTAAAGGGATGTACAAGTAAAGAGTTCATACATTCTTAATCATACAAGCAGGCGCAATGGGGTTTGCATGTAACCTCCAAGCCAAAGCAGAATTCAAATGCAAAGCTGAGGGTGTCCCAGCAAAGGAAATGATTTTGCAGTACAACACTTTTCGTAAGGGAGGAAGCCAGGTAAAGAATACAGCACTGTGGGGGCTCTGTCTCACAACAATTTTCTATTCACTAAATGCTAAAGTTTTTACTCTCTTTAAATGCTAATAGAAAAAGATAAGAGTGGAACGTGTTCTGTTTGATTGGTTTATGTGAAAGGTTCCCTAAAAGATATTTTTCTTCCCTAAAAGATATTTTCCAAGATTATCCTAGCTATCGTCTTCATATCAGGGCCCAGTCGATGTGTCCTTGTGAGTCCTCCTGAGCCCTTGTAAGCCCAGCTCCAGCTGGGTCATGTTCTCTATGCTCAAGGACAGGGAATGATGATTCCCGTGTTATTTCCTAAATCTGTTTCAAAGTCGGTTTTAACTTATTGGAAGTAAAACAGCCTGCATCCAAAAACACTTGATTTGGAAAAAAGAATTATTTTTATTTTGTTTTATATTCTAAAAAACTTGATTTTACAAAGCAAGGACTATAGACAAAACCACTGAGGACATAGAGTTTATGATCACACACACAAAAAAAAACAAAACAGTTTTCTCACCCCAAAATTGATGACAGCAACTGGCTGGCGGCAAGGAGGAAGGATGTTTGAAGGGGACACTGATAGACACCAAGCAAAGAACCTGTGCTAGGAACTCTCTAAAACTAAGGCACTGGGCATAATAAAATGGCTGACATAAAGTCTGAATCAAAATTCCATTTTGTTACAAAACTTCTGCTCCTGAATTCCTGAGAATGTAACCTTGACTTCTCCTCACTCCTATGCATATGGTAATGGACCTCTGGCTGGGTGGGACCAGAAGACCCAGACCCCCCTATCAATTATCTTGTTAAACAAGCCTGACTCTTGCCCCAAGCCACTTGTAAGTAAATAAGGGTGAGGGTTAGGAATGTGGTTTAGCAGCTCTTTTTTTAGTAAATAGTGGTGGGAGTCAGGAATGTGAAAGAGTTTACTCAAAGTCTTCTAGGAAGAAGGCTGTGCTGATGACAGACCCACCTTGTGACCATCAGGCACTTCCCACTTCCCTTCCCCATCTTTACTGTAAAAGCCCATCTCTCCCCCCATGCTGGGGAGCACTTGGTAGATTCCTTTCTGCTGTGTGTTTCCCCAGTTTGCAAATCATATTGTCCTCAATAAATTTCTTTGCTCTTACTTTAACAGAGTGAGCATTCTTACTCTCAGACAAGTCTCTGAGAAGTGTTCTGCACCATGATACTCTCCTGGTTGAAACCTAGCAGTAGGGTGAGAGAAACCCCAGATATATTTTTTTCTTCTTTCGTTTTTTCGTTATAGTCTATCTTAGTCTGGAAGCTCTAATGAGACCTGTTAGCATCATAGAAACTTGCAAGCCTCTATTGAGAGACGGGTGGTGGCTGCACTTGAGGTGCATTGGTCAGGAATTGAACCTGGGTCTGCTACATGGAAAGGGAGAATTCTACCACTGAACCACCAGTGCTCCCATCCCAGATGGCTGTAAGGGAGTCCCAGAGCAGAGAGGCCCATGGTTTGGTTTTCCACAGCCAAGCAAGCCTTGGAAAACATGGAACAAGGATGGTAAAATCAAAACAGCTGAGTAGGTCACGTGGCTGAATAGATCTAAAGGCAGACTCACGTAGTCCCACACAACCTGAGCAGTTCAGGGGAAGCAGCCAAGCCCTAGGGGCCCATAGAAGCATAAGTAGACAGGTCCACAAACCTGGAGAGTCCTGTCCTCAGGACAAGGAGTATGCAGTGTTCATGGACCCGTTGCCGACTCGAGGCTTGCTGTGGATTAAATGGTGCCTCCCCCAAAATGTGTGTTGATATCCTAACCCTATACCTGTGGATGTAATGCCATTTGGAAAAAGTTTCCTTCACTTTGTTCACGAGACCATATCAGCGTAGGCTGTGTTCCAAACCTAATCACTTTCGAGTTATAAAAAGACCAGATTAGACACAGATCCAAGCACATAATGGGGAAGACAGACACCACGTGAGGATCACAAACTGCCAAAGAATGCCTGGGGCTACTGACGAGAGAGCAGTCAACACGGCAGAGACCCTGATTTGGACGTTTAGCCTCCAGAATTGGGAGAAAACAAATTTCTGTTCTTTCAAGGCCCCCAGTGGTGGTATTTCTGTTACAGCTACAGTAGGTGATGAAGAAAAGGCTACAGCAGAACTAGGCACATCAGCCGCAGGTGCCAACACATGTCAATAGGAACCAAATGACAGCAGATGTTGCTCAGAGCCGATAACCTACTCCATGCCGGAAAGATGAGTAAGCCTCCCGGAATTTAGATCACCACTGGTAAGGGGAGCGGAGGGGGAGGAGAAAAGACCAAACTGACTTTATACTTTGAATTCGTACATTTAAATACAAAAGTGACTTAAACTTATAAGGCAAACTTTTTTCTCATGAGCAGAAATGGGCTATCTTGAATTAAGTTAATATCTGTTATAGTGAAATAAAGACAGTTAGTATTCGTATCTCTGAACCTATGTAATATTCACACCTGCTGTTAAGAACTTAATAAACCAAACCAAACCCATCGCTGTTGATTCTGACTCATAGCATTGACCCTATAGGACAGAGTAGAGCTCCCCCATAGGGTTTGCAAGGAGTGGCTGGTGGATTCAAACTGTGGACCTTTTGGTTAGCAGGCAAGGTCTTAACCACTGCCCCACCAGGGCTCCAAACACTTAATAGAACCAAAAGCAAACCCATTGCTGTCAAGTCCATGCTGACTCATAGCGACCATATAGGACAGAGTAGAACTGCCCCATAGGGTTTCCAAGGAGCACCTGGTGGATTCGAACTGCCAACCTTTTCATTAGCAGCCATAGCTCTTAACCACTACAATATTTCCCACGCTACAAAAGTTTCACCTCAGCGAAAAATATAGAAGGTTCCTAATAGATTTTACAAAGCTAGCGCAAGTGTAATACCAAAACGGAATGAAGTATAAAAAAGAGGATTTACCAACCTTCCTTATGAATAGAAAAGCAAAACTCATAAATATACTAGCAAGTCAAATTTGGCAACATTACAAAAGAATAGTAGACCATGATCAGATTGGCATTATCCCAGGAATGTAAGAATGATTGGATACTGGACGGCAATGGGTGTAGTTTATTAGTGTGATTATCATTTTAAAAAATGCCAAATAGCCATTTGATAATTTTTAACATCCGTTCTTAATATTAAAAACATTTTAATAAACTTAAAATAGAAAGCTCTTTCTTAACAAGTTAAACAAGGTCTGCATTAGAAGAATTCCGATTAAAAGGCAGAAAATGTGAAACAGAATTTCAAATTCTCATTGAATCCAGACTTTCTGGCACCATGGAAGTTGGATGAACCCCGGAATCTATTGCCCTAAGATAATTTTTGAATCTTAAACCTTAAACCAAAAATATTCCCTGAGGTCTTCTTTAAACCAAACAAGAGTTTAGTTTAATTAGTAAAGAATGTCTGCCTTGAACATTGTGCTCTTTTAAAGAGTTATCTATATGGGATCAAACTGACAACAACTAGAAAGGTAGATAGGAAGATGAGGGGATAGTGACTTTATGTTAATGGGGGAAGAACAACTCAGAAAAGGAGGGTGAGAACGGCTGCACAACTGGAAGAATGTAACCCATGTCACTGAATCATACATGCAGAAATTGTCGAATTGTTGTACGTTCTGCTGTGTATATTTCCAACAACAGTAAAATGATCGATTATTTTTAAAAGATCTACATTTTTTTTTTTTACATTAAATCAATAGGACATATATGGAGAAAATGATGAAATTTAATAAAGTTTATTAAAGACATCTTAATTTTTAAAAGGTTTTGAGTTCCTGGCACTATATCCATGTATCTAGGTGGGAAGATTTAATATTTCAAAAATATCAACTACCTTTAAGTGAATGTATGAGTATAAAGACATTGCAGTCAAAATTCTGAGTTTTTAATGCATCTTCACAAAATAAGCTTCAACCTCATTTAGAAGAACCAATGTAGCAGAATAGTCAAAAAATTTTTGACAAAGAAAGTTAATAGGATATAGAGGGGAGAAGAACATGTCCTATTAGTATTAAGTTTTCCTATAAAGCTACAATAATTAAAACATTATGGTTCTGTCACAAAACAAACAGATCAATGAAACAGAAGTGAAAGTCCAGGAACAGATCCAAGTATAAGTAAATATTTAATGTACGATAAAAGTGGCATTTAAATTAGGGAAGTAAAGAAGTTAGGAAAATTGGCTCTTCAGAAAAATAGAATTTTAGACAGCTCGAAGAGTTAGACATGAAATATAAAACTATAAAAGAATGAGAAGAATAATGTAAAAATATTTATATGATAATGGAAGGGAGTAGATTTTGTAAGAATAAAAGTGAGGAAGGAAACCAAAAATGAAAAATGGATGACATTTAAAAGATACAAACCTGAAATTTATGAATGCCAATAAACAAGGATAAAAGACAAGCAGCAAATTAGGAGATAAGGCTTACAACAGATGACAAAAGATTAATATTATTAACATATAAAGAGAACAATTATAAACTAACAAGAAAAAATTAACATCCTACTAGAAAAATGGGTAAAGGTCATGAACAAGCAATTTACAAGCAAAAGAAATGAAAATACGATTGAAGTAATGTTCAATCTCACTAGCTATCAAAGAACACAAATTGAAATTAGATGCCTTTTTATACACAATGTACATCAAAAGCCTTAAAAATGCCTCTACAGTTTAATCCAGAAATTCTATTAAGAATCTACCTTAATGTCCAAGTATTTGTGGTTTTGTTTATGTAAGTAAAAATTTGGAAATTATATCAAAGCCTAACAGTAGGAAGTTAGATTTTAAAAATTGCAGTACCTTTGGACAGGGAAACACACAACTAAAACGCAGAAAACACACCGTTAAAAATGACGTAAAAAATACTTCAGTGACACGGAAAGATATACATTATGGCAGTCAGAGTTCCAAGAGGATATGGCACTCTCAAATGGGGATAAATCAAGGAAGGATTAATAAAGGGACTAGTTACAAAGGTGAGAGCAGAGAGTAAGGGGGAGAGTAAGGTATAGGGCAGGAGTCCCTGGGTAGTACAAACAGTTAACAAGCTCGGCTGCCAACCAAAGCATTGACTGTTCAAGTCACCCAGAGTCACCTCAGAAGAAGGTCCTGGTGATCTGCTTCTGAAAAATAAGTCCCTGAATACCTGCAGAGCACAGTTTTACTCTGCCACAGATGGGGTTGCCATGAGTAGGAGTTGAATCTATGGCAACTGGTAAGGGATAGTGCAATAACACAGGGCTAAAACTGGCTAAGTGTCACTAGGTCCCAAGGGATGAGGGGAGGGCAGGGCAGGGACTAGGGCGAAGGGAGTGAGGGCACTCATTCTCAGGGCGTCCAAGTCCCAGCTATTCAAGGAATTTGGAGGGAGAATCCTGCAGGGAAGGCTGCCTTGAGAGCAACAATGATGCTGAATCGAGGGGCAGAGTTGCCCAAGGTCACCTGACATGGAAGCTGCCTAAAACCAAAACCAAACCTGTTGCAGAGGAGTCGATTCTGACTCATAATGACCCTATAGGACAGAGTAGAGCTGCCCAGTAGAGTTTCCAAGGAGCACCTGGCGGATTCAAACTGCTGACCCTTTGGTTAGCCGCTGTAGCATTTAGCCGCTACACCACCGGGGTTTCTGGAAGCTGCCTGGGGATAGATAAGTACCCTGTCCTCACTCTTCTGGCATCTTCTTATCTCCTGACAAGGCTACCCCACAGGGCAGCCTCTGGTGCAACAATGGGGCAGAGAAAGATAGAGAGCAGATCCTGAGGGCAAACAGAAGGCACCCAGTAGGACAACAGAGAGTTACACAACATGAGCAGGTTACAAGACAATATCAATAATATGATTTCTAATCCTATTTATATGTACGTTATACCCAGGTATACGTGGGTTGTAATATTATGTTCTACTCTGTCAGCGGGTCGTATTGTGGGGACTTATGTGTTGCTGTGATGCTGGAAGCTATGCCGCTGGTATTTCACATACCAGCAGGGTCACCCATGGTTCCAGTGGAGCTGCTAGACTAAGACGCATTGGAAGAAAGGCCTGTACTTTTGAAAATCAGCCAATGAAAACCCTACGGAACATAGAATATTTTCTGAGGCCTTGATTCACTTACTTTGGATGTGTCATCAGGAGGGTCTGATTGCTGGAAAAAGACATCATGTTTAGTAATTCGGAAGGTCAAGGAAGGTGAGGAAAACTTTCATGAGATGGATTGACACAACGACTTCAACAATGGAGTCATACCAACGATCATGAAGATGGCGCAGGACTGGGCAATGTTTCATTCTGTTATACATAGGGTTGTCATGAGTCAGAGCTGACTTGACGGCAACTAACATTACATTGTGGCTGATTTATAAATAGTTTTTGCTTGTATGTATTTTTTGGATTTGATAGAATGAATGTTATAAAAATAAAATAAGAATTCCAAGGATTATATGCAGGTTACAGCTTTAAGAAGTAAAGAGCCTGGATGAAAAAAAAAAAAGTGCCAAAATTGTTACAGGTGTTGCTTTTGGGTGGTAGAGTTTTGAGTGGTTATTTTGGGAGGGGCAGGGGTTTATAGTTTTGTTTTTGTGTTCAATTCTATAACTCTTTCTTTTAAAATGTTCTAAAATATGCATGTTGCGCTTTCATAAATCAGAAAATATTAAGTAAGTAGACTGAGAGAGAAGAGAATAAGTAGGTGTAAGATGGAGAGAAGAGAGAGAAGAGATAATAAACACCTTCATCAGTGGCCATGCTGTCCTTCGTGTGAACTGTCATCCCCGGTCCACCTATATTTATCTACAGATTTTATCCAAATGTGTGCAATTATATTGATTTCTCAAGCTCTTTTTGCCCAAGAATTCCATTTAAAGAAGAAACACAATTCTTACTTTACAGACCTCATAATCTATGGTCTTAGTTATGAGATGAAGTGGAGAAAGGCACGATTTAAGTAAAGTACAAACATGGAAGAGGAGATGTGATGTCCTCCCGGGCGTAGTTACTCTGAGTTGCAGCTGACTTCTAAAAGTCCAGCCTCCAGGACATGTAATCCTCTGTACCTCCTCGTCAGTGCCATCTGCTGACCTCCTAGTCACATCTCTTCCTTCCCTGATGACTTTCAAATCCAGTTCATTGTCTTCTCTACTTGAGTCTTACCATTCTCTAGGTGAATTCAGCATCCACAAATGTGACCCATCAAACACCTTGGCCTCTTCCTTGACTGCTTCACCTTCTAAGAGCTTTAACTCTATTTCTTCTTAGTCACCCACTCCAAAGGGCACACCCTAAAGTTTACCGTCTCTGAGAACTAAGTACTCCACTTCTGCAATCTTAAATCTCACATCTCTTCTCAGCCCCATCCTTCCAACTCTCCCATTCGCTCCCTTCTTTCCACTACAGTTGTTTCCCAACCTCATCAAACCATTCAGTTCCATTACACTATTTTCTCCTATCATCATGTCTCTTCCTTCCAGCCTTGATTCCTCAATTCATAATTTCAACCAGTAATTTAGTAATATGTTTTACCTTTGCTCAGTTTTCTTTCCGTAGTAAGTGTCTGACAGAACTGCAGTCCTCAAGGAGTCCAACTTGTTGCCTCATCTATCCCTACACCCAGGCTGCTGAGCTCTATAGGAGAACACACACAACTCCACAAGTGGTTGCCATTAAAACGTGATAGCCTGTCACTTCAACTGGGTCCGTGAAGTTGTAGTTTAATTTATAATTTCCTAGTCTTTTCTTACTCTCCCATTCTTTGCAGTAATAATTTCAAACCTTCCCTACCTTCTACAAGCCTCTCTCCTTTCATAAACAATCAAGTCAACTCTGACTCATGGTGACCCCATGTGTGTCAGAGTGGAACTGTGCTCCCTAGGGTTTTCAATGACTGATCTTTTGCAAGTGGATTGCCAGGTCTTTCTTCTGAGGTGCCGCTTTAACCTTTCGGTTAGCAGCCAAGCTCTTAACCATTTGTGCCACCCAGGAATTCCCTCCTCTCATGTTGTTGTTAGGTGCCATCGGGTCGGTTCCAACTAATAGCAACCCTACGTATCACAGAATGAAACACTTCCCAGTCCTGCGCCTTTCTTACAATCACTGTTATGCTTAAGCCTGTTGTTGCAGCCACTGTGTCAATCCATGTCATTGAGGGTCCTTCTCTTTTCTGCTGACCCTGTACTTTACCAAGCATGATGTCCTTCTCCAGAGACTGATTCCTCCTGACAACATGTCCAAAGTACGTAAGACACAGTCTCGCCATCCTTGCTTCTAAGGAGCGTTCTGGTTGTACTTCTTCCAAGACAAGCTTATTCCTTCTTTTGACAGTCCATGGTATATTCAATATTCTTCACCAACACCACAATTCAAAGCTGTCTATTCTTCTTCGGTCTTCCTTATTCATTGACCAGCTTTCACATGCATATGATGGGATTAAAAATACCATGGCTTGGGTCAGGAACACCTTAATCTTCGAGGTGACATCTTTGCTTTTGAACACTTTAAAGAGGTCCTTTGCAGCAGATTTGCCCAATGCAATCAATGGCTGTTTCGATTTCTTGACTGCTGCTTTCATGGGTGTTGATTGTGGGTCAAGTAAAATGAAATCCTTGACAACTTCAATCTTTTCTCTGTTTATTATGATGTTGCTCATTGGTCCAGTTGTGAGGATTTTTGTTTTCTTTTTGTTGAGGTGTAATCCATAGTGAAGGCTGTAGTCTTTGATCTTCAAGTCCTCTTCACTTTCAGCAAGCAGGGTTGTGTCATCTGCATAATGCAGGTTGTTGATGAGTCTTCCTCCAATCCTGATGCCCCATTCTTCTTCATATAGTCAAGTTTCTTGGATTATTTGCTCAGCATACAGATTGAACAGGTATGGTGAAAGGATACAACCCTGATGCACACCTTTCCTGACTTGAAACCACATCGTATCTCCTTGGTCTGTCCAAAGAACCGCCTCTTGATCTATGTATAGTTTCCTCAGGAGTACTATTAAGTGCTCTGGAATTCCCATCCTTGGCAATTTTTTCTGTAATTTGTAATGATCCACACAGTCAAATGCCTTTGCATAGTTAATATAACACAGGTAAACATCTTTCTGGTATTCTCTGCTTTCAGCCAGGATCCATCTGACATCAGCAATGATATCCCTGGTTCTATGACCTCTTCTGAATCCCGCCTGAATTTCGGGCAGTTCCCCGTCGATATACTGCTGCAGTCGCTTTTGAATGATCTTCAGCAAAATTTTGGTTGCATGTGATATTAATGATATCGTTCAATAATTTCCGCATTCGGTTGGATCACCTTTCTTGGGAATAGGCATAAATATAGATCTCTTCCAGTCGGTTGGTCAGGTAGCTGTCTTCCAAATTTCTTGACATAGACAAGTGAGCACTTCTAGTGCTGCATCCATTCGTAGGAACATCTCAATTGATATTCCATCAATTCCTGGAGCCTTGTTTTTTGCCAATGCCTTCAGTGCAGCTTGGACTTCTTTCTTCAGTACCATTGGTTCCTGATCATATGCTACCTCTTGAAATGGTTGAACATTGACTAATTCTTTTTGGTATAATGACTCTGTGTATTCTTTCCATCTTCTTTTGATGCTTCCTGCGTTGTTTAATATTTTCCCCATAGAATCCTTCACTATTGCATTTGTAGGCTTGAATTTTTTCTTCAGTTTTTTCAGCTTGAGAAATGCTGAGTGTGTTCTTCCTTTTTGGTTTTTTATCTCCAGCTGTTTGCAAGTCATTATAATATTTTACTTTGTCTTCTTGAGCTGCCTTTTGAAACCTTCTGTTCAGTTCTTTTACTTCATCCTTTTTTCCTTTTGCTTTAGCTGCTTGACATTCGAGAGCAAGTTTCAGAGTCTTCTCTGATATCCTTTGTGGTCTTTTCTTTCTTTCCTGTCTTTTCAGTGACCTCTTGATTTCTTCATGTATGATGTCCTTAATGTCATTTCACAACTCGTCTGATCTTTGGTCATTAGTGTTCAATGAGTCAAATCTATTCTTGAGATGGCCTCTAAATTCAGGTGGGATGTACTCAAGGTCATATTTTGGCTCTCGTGGACTTGCTCTGATTATGTTTAGTTTCAACTTCAACTTGCATATGAGCAATTGATGATCTGTTCCACAGTTGGCCCCTGGCCTTGTTCTGACTGATGATATTGAGCTTTTCCATTGTCTCTTTCCACAGATGTAGTTGATTTGATTCCTGTGTATTCCATCTGGTGAGATCCATGTGTATAGCTGCTGTTTATTTTGGTGAAAAAAGGCATTTGCAATGAAGTTGTTGGTCTTGCAAAATTCTGTCATTTGATCTCCAGCATTTTTTCTATCACCAAGGCCATATTTTCCAACTACTGATCCTTCTTTGTTTCCAACCAGTAACTAATAGGAGTAGACTGCCAGGTCCTTCTTTCTGGTTTGTCTTAGTCTGGAAGCTCAGCTGAAACCTGTCCTTCATGGGTGACCCTGCTGGTATCTGAATACCAGTGGCATAGCTTCCAGCATCACAGCAACATGAAAGCCCCCACAGTACAGCAAACTAACAGACACATGAAGGCTCCTCTCATAGTCCTTTCTATTTTATAGGAAAAACAGCAGCTATGAGAAAATAACTACCTCAATTCCACCACCTCCCTCCCTCCGTGAGTCCAAGGCTCCTTCCTCTACTTATGCTTCAACTCCCTTGACCCTTATTCAGCCCATCAGTTGTTTCTTTCTTTTCCTGTACCTTTAATCTCTTTTAACTCACTTCTTCCTACCAGCATTGAAATATACTTGGCTATTCCATCTTTTAAAAATCTCTCTGTAGTGGATGCTTTGATGTATCACCCGGATGCACGCTTTTGGATTTAGGTGCTCATTCTCCCAGCTGCCAGAGTGTTGGCTGCCATAGCTCACAGCTGAGTCCTTCTCTAGGAATTGTCCAAGGGAGCTGCCTTGCCCAAGATTACACCCCTTGCCCATGGCAGGTCACATTCAATGACTGGTTGGTAGTGGTATAAAGGCCAAATCTCACTTGCCTTGATTCTGGGACAACTCTGAAGGTCCAGCCCCATTCCACAGCTCCCAGAGAGCTCTGCTGCAGGCTTTGTTATCACTGCATCACAGGCCAATTTCTCCCTCTGCCCAATTATGCTTCCCTCACTTCCGAGAGCAGCCCCAATAAACTTCCTGCATGTATACCTCCATTTCAGTATCTGTTTCCCAGTGAAGACAGTCTCCTCTCACCCCCACAACCCCAACAACCACCACCTTACCTCTCTCCCTTCCTTCACAGCCAAATTCTTGGAAGAGCAACTTATACGCACTGTCTTCACTTCTACAAATGAACTTCCACACCTCCACCCCATCTACAGAGCCAAGGCCAACACCACCTTATTTGTTGGTGTTATAGGCTGAATTGTGTCCCCCCAAAATATGCATTTTCAATCCTAATCTGTATGCCTGTGGTTATAATCTCATTTGGAAATGGATTGTCTTTATTATGTTAATAAGGCAGGATTAGTGCAGGGTGTATCTTGAGTCAATTTCTTGAAATATAAAAAAGATTAAGCAAGCAAGCAGAGCAGAGATGGGTGAAGATTGATGCCAAGCAACATGGAGATCTCCAAGGAATCAGGAAGCAGAAATTGAAGAGACAAAGACCTTCCTCTAAGAGCTGACAGAGTTGGACTTCTAGTCCCCTAAACTGTGAGAAAATAAATTTCTGTTTATTAAAGCCATCACTTGTGGTATGTTTGTTATAGCAGCACTAGATAACTAAGATGGTTGACAGCTAAATCCAAGGGACAATTCACCCCCATTGCCTGTAGTTTTTTGCAGCATTTGACACCGTTAATGACTTCCCTCTTGAAATGCTCACCTACTTGATTTACCCCACACTTTTCTGGTTTTTCTTCTACCTTTTTGGCTGCTCCTTATCATTTTTTGCAGGTTTTCCTTCCTCTGTTCTTCTGTAAATGTCATCGTACCTAAGGGTTCACTCTTTGGACTCTTGCCTTCTTAAATTTACCACCACAATAATCTCAGCTCTTCCCTTGGTTTCAGCTACCCCCTTTACAGTGATGACTTACAAATCTGTATCTAAGCTCCAGGCCCATTTATCCAACAGCCTCCTGGACATTTTCATTTGGATATTCCACAGACACCTCAAGTTCAAACCTGTATGAAACAAACATTATTATCTCATTCTGCAAATCTGCTACTTGGTCTGTACTCTATTTCAGTGAACCCCCACGGACCAGTTCCCCAAACTTTCTAAAATGCAAATCTGTTTATGCCCTTTCCCTGAATAAAAACCTTTGCTCAGAGGATCTCAAACTTCAGCGAGAATCAGCATCACTTGGTTGTTGTTGTTGTGTGCCGTCGAATAGATTCTGACTCAAAGTGACCCATGTGACAGAGTAGAACTGCCACATAGGGTTTTCTAGGCTGTAATCTTTACAGGAGCAGATCGCCAGATCTCTCCTTCAGAGCCTCTGAATGGGTTCAAACCACCAACCTTTCAGTTAGCAGCTGAGTGCTACTTGAACGGTTTGTTAAAATCCAGATTGCTGGACCCACTCCCAGAGTTCTGGTTCTGTAGATCTGAGGGAGGATGGTGACAACTTGCATGTCTGACACAGTCCCAGGTGACCACACTTTGAGAACCCCTGCTTATTAGTTCCCTAATTCTGTTGGAGTCAAGTCTACACTTCTTAGTAAGGTCCACGGTGATGAGATATCTGTTGCCCTACTGGCCCCACCTTCACCGTGCCTTTCTGTATCTGTCGTCCAGCCATTCTACTATAGTTGCGGTTACTCACAGGAGGTATGCTCTCCATCTTCCTCTGGGCCTTTCACATACTTTGTTTCCTTCAACAGGAACTTCCTCTAAGTCCTCCTTTCTCCCCAGTTTTGCCTTTCCTAGCATGGCTAGCTCCTTTTCATCCTTCCTGTCTCTTCTCAGAAGCCACTTCTTCAGGGAAGCCTCTCTTCCATCTCCTACTCAACCCCCAAGTTAGGTGCCACTCCTATGGGCTCCCACCCTACCTGTGCTCACCTCTCATGGCATTTACTATCTTGGACTATAACTACCTCCTTACTTTTCTTTACCTCTTTCTAAACTCTAAAATCCTTGAGAACAGGGATTATGTCTTATTCACAGCTACATCTGCAGCGCCCAGCACAGGGCCTGGTACTTTGTAGGCCACCAGTGGCCGTTGAGTGGACTCTGACTCATGGTGCCCCCATATGTGCCAAGTAGAACTGTGCTCCATAGGGTTTTCAGTGGCTGATTTTTTGGAAGTAGATTCCCAAGCCTTTTTTTCTGAGGTGCCTCTGGGTGGACTCCAACCTCCAATCTTTCAATTAGTAGCCAGTCATCTTAACAGCTCTTATTAAATGATCACTGAATGAATAAAATACTGTGGGGAGACAGCTCTCTTTCATTATAGAATTTCCCTTTGGCCTGAGGAAAAGATGAAAAAGTCGGAGGAAGAGGCTGCTATACAGTGTGCTAGGCCACATTCCCCCTTCACCCCCACCCCCATACAGAGTTTGGGCGAGGCAGCATCAGCAGGAGGGACAGCATAGCAGGTTTCATCTGTCCCTGAACAATAATAGCAGCAGCCTCCTCCAGCTGGCAATCTTGCCCAGTTCTTCTCAGCTGCTTCAGCCCACCACCTCTCTCCTCCCTTCCTCCTACCCCACCAGTCTGGTCATTGCAAACCCATCCCATTCACCAACTCTCCCAGGACAGTCACCTGACCCCTTCCAGTGCACACAGCCAAGCCCTAGCGGCAGTCATGTGATTGCTTAGGTATGCATGACAAGTTCCCTGGAGTGATGCTTTGAGACAGGTGACCTTGCCATCCTGAATGGAACCAGCTTTGAGCTTGCTGCTGTGTGGTTGGGGCTGATTTGGGGGGGGCCTGAGCATGGCACAGAAGAGAAAAGGGGTGAAGGGGCAGGGTTAGATTTGCTTTCTCTCCATCAATATTTGGCCTTGATATTCAAGCCCAGGTTATATAACACCTGCGGAGAACTACACTCCCCTGTCACCCACACCTTCTCCCTTTCTGTGGAGCATTTCACAACTGCAGCTCTTCTCAGAGGTCTTCTATTTTGGGAGCTGTTTTCATTTGACCTATATTAAGCACAGTCACAAGGCAGAGGCAAAGTGTGGGGTGCAGGGTGCCCTGCTTGCTCTTTGTGCTCCTATAGTGTCACTGGTGAGAAAGGCAGACATACTGGGCCCCACACCTTGGGAGCTGAGACGCAAGTGGCCCATGGGTCTTACCAGGGCTTTAAACAACAGAAGCTCTAGACTCGGACCGTCCGTCTGTAACTAGTTCAACAACTGTCCCAGTCACCACCTGATTTCATAATTCTAATTTGTCTCCCCCTGAGAACCTGAGAAAAGATATCTTAGTCGCAACAGAATGTAGTCAGGGAGAAATTTGGGTTCCCAGAAGGCCTAGAACCTATTGGCCAGGCCAGGAGGAGCCCCAGACCTGTGACATGCAGTTAGTTGTTAGTTGTCCTTGAGCTGGTCGGGAGACATATGGCGACCCCAGGCACAATGTAACATAATAGCTGCCTGGCCCTGCGCCATTGCTTTGATTGGTTGCAGATTGAACCGCTATGATCCATAAGGTTTTCATTGGCTGAATTTTGGAAGCAGATCACCAGAACCTTCTTCCCACTCTGTCTTAGTCTGGAACTTTGCCGAAACCTGTTTAGCAAACTTCCATGGAGATGGTGGTGGCTGCACATGAGGCACTTTGGCTCAGAATTGAACCCGGGTCTCCTGCATGGAAGGCCAGAATTGTACCACTGAACTACCAATTCCTCATAGGCAGTTAGTAGAGAGCTTTAATCAACCATTAAGCCCTTCTATGGGGGAACAGTATCCTGAGTTAATAATTAAATCCCATCACCAGCAGTGAGGAGAGAAAGGGCTGTTGGGAGCCATCTGGCCCAGGCACTGTGCAAAAACCGGTACTACTTGGAGTTACTACCACTTCTGAAGTCCTGTGGATAAAATAAGGAGCTCTGGTGGTGCAACAGTTAAAACATTAGGCTGGTAACTGAAGGTTGGCAGTTCGAACCTACCAGCTGCTCCATGGGAGAAAGATGTGGCAGTCTGCTTCCACATAAAGATTTACAACTTTGGAAACCCTGTGGGGCGGTTCTACTCTGCCCTATTGGATCATCTCTCCTATAGGGTCATTGAGTCAGAATCAACTTGATGGCAGCGGGTTTGGGTTTTTTTGGTTTTGTGGTTAAAATGACAGACATGATTCCCCCACTACATGTCCCGTTTAGCCCTCGTCAGCTGGGTTCTCTTGGATTCTCATTTTCTCCCCAGGCCTCTTCGTATTGCCTCCCTAGAGGCCTGATTCCAAGGTTTAAACATCTACCCCCCACACTACTGACTCCAAAACCTGCATCTCCAGCACCTCCTCTCTCCTGAGAGTCAAGCCCATATCTCCAAACAGTTGTCCCACTGATGCGTCATGTTCAGCAGTTTTCAAGCTGAACCACAGGCCTTCTCCATACCCAAATCTAGCCCTTCCATCTGCCCCACGTTATTTCTACCTAAGAAGGACGGAACAGGCACTGAGAGGGACTTTCATAACCTGCTGGGAAATACTGAAGTTGTATTCCCTTAGAACTGCCAGAAAAGACTCCAGGCTATCTGGGGGCAGATGCGCCTTGAAGCTTATGTCAGGGTCTCTGCTTCCAACTCTTGTAATCTAGTTGTTATCAGGTGCTGTTGAGTCAGTTCAGACTAACAGCAAGCCTGTGTACAACAGAAGGAAATACTGCCTGGACCCGTGTCATCCTCACAATAGTTGTTACGCTCAAGCCCATCATTGCAGCCTCTGTGTCAATCCATCTCATTGAGGGTCTTCCTCTCTTTCAGGGGCCCTCTACTTTACCAAGCATGATGTCTTTCTCCAGGAACTGATCCCTTTCGATAACATGTCCAAAGTACGTGAGAGAAGTCTCTCTATACTGGCTTCTAAGGAGCACTCTCGCTATACTTCTTCCAACACAGGTTTCTTTGTTCTCGTGGTAGTCCACGATATAGTCAATATTCTTCAACAACACCGTAATTTAGAGGCATCAATTCTTCTTTGCTCTTCCTTATTCATTGTTCAGTTTTTGATTTCTTGACTGCTGCTTCTATGGGTGTTGATTGTGGAACCAAGTAAAATGAAATCCTTGACAGCTTCATACTTGCTCTATTTATTGTGATGTTGTTTATTGGTCCAATTGTGAGGATTTTTGTTCTTTATGTTGAGGTGTAATCCATACTGAAGGCTGTAGTCTTTGATCTTCTTCAGTGTTTTAAGTCCTTTCTACATTCAGCAAGCAAGGTTTTGTCATCTGCGTACCTCCGGTTGTTAATGAGTTTTCCTCCAATCCTGATGCTAGGTTCTTCTTCACATATTTCACTTTCTCAGATTATTTGCTCAGCATATAGATTGAATAAGTATGGGGAAAGGATACAACCCTGATGCACACGTTTCCTGATTTTAAACCATGCCGTATTGGATTGACTGCCTCTTGGTCTATGTACAGGTTCCTCATGAGCACCATTAAGTGTTTTGGAATTCCCATTCTTCACAACGTTATCCATAATATGTCATGATCCACACAGTCGAATGCCTTTGCATAGTCAATAAAACACAGGTAAATATCTTTCTGGTATTCTCTGCTTTCAGCCAAGATCCATCTGCCATCAGCAATGATATTCCTCATTTCACATACTCTTCTGAATCTGGCTTGAATTTCTGTCAGTTTACTGCTGCAACTGCTTTTGAATTAACTTCACACACACACACAAAAAGCCCTGGTGGTGCAGTGGTCAAGAGCTCAGCTGCTAACCAAAAGGTTGGCAGTTTGAATCCACCAGCTGCTCCCTGGAAACCCAATGGGACAGTTCTGCACTTTCCTATAGGGTCGTTATGAGTTGGAATCGACTCGACAGCAACCAGGTTGTTTTTTTTTTACTTGTATGTGATATTAATGATAAAAAATAATTCACCGATAATTACTAGTGATTGGAATGCAAAAGTTGGAAACAAAGAAGGAGGATGGGTAGTAGGAAAATATGGCTTTGGTACGGAAAAAACCCCAGAGATCACATAATAGAATTTTGCAAGGCCAATGAGTTATCCATTGCAAGTACCTTTTTCAACAACGTGTGGACCTCACAGGATGGATTACACAGCAATTAAATTGACTACATGTATGAAAAGCGATATCATCAGTTAGAACAAGGCCAGGGCCAACTGCAGAACAGACCGTGAGCTGGTCATATGCAAGTTCAAGTTGAAGCTGAAGAAAATTAAAACAAGTCCATGACAGCCAAAATACAACTGTGAGTATATTCCACCTGAATTTAGAGATCATCTCAAGAATAGATTTGGTGCATTGAACATTAATGACTGAAGACCAGACAAGTTATGGGATGATATCAAGGACACCATACATGAAGAAAGCATCAGGTAATCTAGTTAGATGAGTAGATGACTAAAGATAGTGAGCTTGTCATGCAAACCAAAGTGATCATTTGACTCCTTCCAGAGCCTGGCTGTGAACACTAGAAGTGGTTAGGTGACTTTCCTGGGACAGTTGGTGAATGGGGTAAGTATCTTATGGCCCAAGTAGCGGAGGAGTCAGAATCAACTTGATGGCAATAGGTTTGAAGTGGCGGGGTGTAAGAGATGGGAAGAGAAATTGGTGGGCTGATGAGGCTGAAGAGAGCTGGACAAGGGGGTGTGAGCCAAGTGCAGAAGAAATAAAAATCACTAGAACCTGAGCTTGGCCTTTGAGGGATGGTAAGAAATGACGCTGGAGGAGAGAATGGGGAAACCATTCGAGGCAGGGAGCCCGGAGAAGGAACAGAGGTAGGATAAGGCAAAGCACATCACAGAGAATATATGGTATGCCGGAAGAATGTAACAGTCTTGTAGGAGCAAAAGGTAGGTTAGGAAAAAAAGGTGGAATCCCTTTCAGGAGGCTTGACTTCAAACCTGTCCTTCTAGCTGGATGCCTTCTTCCTCGTTCTCTGCTCTCTTTCCATCCTCTGCTGCATAACAAGCCCTGGCCACCCAATCAAGGATTGTTGTTTACCAGAGACCACAGGGACTCCTGGAGGTGAGAAAAAAGTAGGGTTCAAAGATGCAAGATGCCTTCAGCAGGCTGAGATTATGAGACAGCCTCAAGCAGAAGGCTGAGGACAACCCAGCCATCTTTCAGTCTGAGACTAGGGTGTTGCCTAAGATAGTCCATTTAGAGAAGCCCAGGGCAGTAAATACTTCTGCAAAGTCTCTTATCTCCAGGGGCAGGAATGCTTGGGAGGTGGGGAAACAGGGAAGGAAGGAGCTGCAGAAAGAATCCTGGAAGCAAAGCCAAACAAAAGCAAATTAAAGTTAAGGGAACAAAAATTCTCATTGGTCATCAAGGATAAAGAAAAGTTATGATCATTTTCTACTATAAGTCCCAAAAAAGAAAAATGAAGGATAAAGAGGAAGAAGTCCCAATAAAGGGGATGTTATCATTTGTAACTGGAGTAAATGTCAGAAGCATTGTTTCTGTTGACAGTATAAAATCAAAGCCCATTGCTTTTGAGTGAATTCCAACTCATAACAACCCTGCAGGACAGAGTAGAACAGCCCCACTGGGTTTCCAAGGAGCAGCTGGTGGATTCAAACTGCTGACCTTTTGGTTAGCAGTGAAACACTTGACCACTGTGCCACCAGGGCTCTGTGCACAGTATAGTTGTTGTTATTGTTAGGTGCTATTAAGTCATTTCTGACTCATAGTGACCCTATGCACAACAGAAGAAAACACTACCCGTCCTGCACCATCCTCACAATCGTTTCTATGTTTGAGCCCATTGCTTCAGCCACTGTGTCAACCCATCTCATTGACGGTCTTCCTCTTTTTCGATGGCCTTCTACTTTACCAAGCATGGAGTTTGTCCTTCTCCAGGGACTAGTCTTTCCTGATAACATGTCAAAAGTTTGTGAGATGAAGTCTTGCCACTCTTGCTTCCAAGGAGCTCTCTGGCTGTGCTTCTTCCAAGACTGACTTGCTAGTTCTTCTGGCAGTCTGTGGTACCCACCCACTACCCACTGCCATCGAGTCTATTCCGAATCATAACGACCCTATAGGGCAGAGTAGAACTGCCCCATAGGGTTTCCAAGGAGTGCCTGGTGGATTCGAACCGCTGACCTCTTGGTTAGCAGGTGTAGCATTTAACCACTACACCACCAGGGTTTCCGTGCCACCAGGCAGTCCGTGGTATATTCAATATTCTTCGGTAAAAATCAGTGGGGGAAAAATTTTTTTTTTAGTAATGATATACATGTCAAGACACAAGCTCCCGCTATCTGACTCACCTCTTTCTGCTAACCACTGACCATATGCTCCAAGAATGTAGAAACATATCCGCTGGCTCATGTCCAAGAGCACAGGGAAAATTCTGGGCATAATGTTCAGCACCCACCACTTTGCCGGAACATAGTGGGTGCTCAATACATATTCATTGAAACAACAAATTTGCAGACAATCCCCTTGATAACTGCAAGCAGCTTAAAGGGTCAAAGCTAGGAGAAGTGGTTAATTCCACCTTTTTTTTTTTTTTTTTTATCATTGTATACCCATTAACTGGAGCCCTGGTGGTGTTGTGGTTAACAATTACGGCTGGTAACCGAAAGGTTGGCAGTTTAAATTCACCAGGCGCTCCTTGAAAACCCTATGGGAAAGCTCTACTCTGCCCTATAGGGTTGCTATGAGTTGGAATCGAGTCGATGGCAATGGGCTTGGTTTTGGTTTGGTATCAAAATGGTTAAGTGCTTGGCTGCTAACCAAAAGGCCAGGAGTTTGAATCCACCAGCTGCTCTGCAGAAGAAAAGACCTGGCAATATGCTCCGGTAAGCCTAGAAAACCTTACGGGGCAGTTATACTCTGTCTTACAAGGTCGCTTTGAGTCAGAATCAACTTCATGGCACACAACAGTAACGACGTATCCATTAATGGCAACATAACAATATCAGGCAACTGTTAAAATGTTATGAATAATTGCGTAGAGAGCAAAGTAGATTAGTGGTAACCAGGCGCTGGAGGGGAGGGAGGAATGGAGAGTTATTGCTTGAAGGGTACTGAGTTTTGGTTTGGGTTGATGAAAAAGTTTTGGAAATTGATAGTCGTTTTTTTAATGGCTGCATACATTGTAAGTACAATTAATATTACTGAATTGTACACTCAAAAATTGTTAAAGTGGCCAATTTTTAATATATATATTTTACCATAGTGCAAATGTTTTCAAAGTTACAAATAAGGAAAAAGCTGTAAAACCCATTTGAAAAAAATTAGGGAAATATGACTATTGACTGGGTAGTAAATGATATTAGAAAATTTTTATTAGTTTTCTTAAGTGTGATAATGGCTTTGTGGTTATGGAGGTAATGTCCTTTTTTATGAAATACATGTTGAAGTATTGAAGGATAAACCGTTATGGTATCTACAACTTATATGAAGTTTTGGCCAAAAAAAAAAAAAGGGAAAAATGTTAACAGTTGTTAAATCTAGGTAATGGGGATATAGGTATTCATTGTACTAGTTTTTAAAAAATTTCTGTACGTTTGCAAATATTTACAATGAAAAGTTAAAAACAGATAATGTATATGATGCAGCATGAGGCTGGAAGACAGAAAAGAAGCACGTAGTATCTTCCAAGACTGATACACAAAAAGGTGAAAAAAATGTACAAAACTATATAGCATGGAAATAGAAGAACTGAAAATAATCGTCACTCTGATGTTGAAGTCACCCCAACCTACCTAACTTCCTGTTATGTTTTCTTATCTTTAAACTGTACCTTTAAGAGCTATATACAATAAGCAATCCACTGCCTAAGCTCCTTTATCTTATGTTGCCATGATATCTACGTATGTATATCTTTATGTTGTTGTTGTTAGGTGCCGTTGAGTCGGTTCCCACTCAGAGTGACCCCTATGCACAATGGAAGGAAACACTGCCGGGTCCTGCGCCATCCTCACAGTCGTTACGCTTGAGCTCATTGTTGCAGCCACTGTGTCAATCCACCTCTTTGAGGGTCTTCCTCTTTTCCGCTGACCCTGTACTCTGCCAAGCATGATGTCCCTCTCCAGGTACTGATCCCTCCTGACAACATGTTCAAACTATGTAAGAGCCAGTCTCGCCATCCTTGTTTCCAAGGAGCATTCTGGTTGTACTTCTTCCAAGACAGATTTGTTTGTTCTTTTGGCAGTCAATGGTATATTCATTATTCTTCGCCAACACCATAATTCAAAGGCGTCAACTCTTCTTCCGTCTTCCTTATTCACTGACCGGCTTTCACATGCATATGATGCAATTGAAAATACCAGGGCTTGGGTCAGGTGCACCTTAGTCTTCAAGGAGCCATCTTTACTTTTCAACACTTTAATGAGGTCCTTTGCAGCAGATTTGCCCAACGCAATGTGTCATTTGATTTCTTGACTGCTGCTTCCATGGGCGTTGATTGTGGATCCAAGTAAAATTAAATCCTTGACAACTTTATAAAGTCTATTAAAACAACAACAACAACAACTAGCTGCCATCAAGTCAATTCCTACTCATGGCGATCCCGTGTGTTTCAGAGTAGAATGGTACTCTAAGGAGTTTTCAGTGGCTGTGATATTTCAGAAGTAGACCACCGTGGCTTCCTTTGAGATGCCTCCAAGTGGACTCAAGCTGCCAACATTTTGGTTAATAGCGAGCGCTTACTTGTGCCACCCAGGGTTGCCACAGAGTTTGTTCAGAACAAATTATTCAATATACCAACTTGCGACTTTGTGTTTCAACTTGGTTACGTTATATTTTCTTTCATCTTTGATTTACAAGATGTAATAAAACAGAATTAAAATACTCTTTTTGTACCTTAAGAAAAAAAATCCACTCAAGTTCCTTGCTTGAATGATAGATAATTTACAACTGAAAGAAAAGGCCTGGCAAAATATTTTCCTTCATTCTTTTCTTCCTTTCAAATTAATTTGTTTATTATTTTGGTAAATAAAGAGCTTCAGTGCTTTCATCTCTCCAAATCTTAAGGTATTACATACTAATTGTAAAATTCTGGAAAACAGAAAAAATATACATGAAGACAATTTTAAGACCAATAATTTCCTTATCCAGAAATAACCACTTTAAACATTTTGAGATATTTCTTTTCATTCTTTTTCCCATGTATAAATTACTTTTTTTTAATAGTTGGAGATCACACTGGTAAACAATCATATACCCTGTTTTTATTTTTTTGAGTGTGCCACATACATTCCATCTTATGGATATACCATAGTTTATTTAAACCTTGTCCTATTGTAACACACTTGGTTTATTTTATTTTTTTCTTTATTTTCTCCCATCATTGCCAGTGTTGTGAACATCCTATATATCAACCTTTTCCTGACCTCTGATTATTTTCTTAAATTTTGTTCTTGGAACTTTCTTTGATCAAAATCTATGAATTCATTTAAGGCTTTTAATATATATCACCTGATTGTTTTCAGAAATGTTTTAACAATTTATACTCCCACCAAGCAGCAGAAGTTCAGAACTATAATTTGAAAAAGACCTTTGCTTGTTTGATAGGTTAGAATTGGTCTCATTTTCATTTTTTTATATTACTGAGGTTAAACCTATTTAAAATGTTTGTCTCCATGTTTATTATACGAATTATATCTGCATGTTTTTTGCTTATTTTACCTGTTTAAAATAATTTACTGGTAAATTAAAATCCTTTACATTTTAAATGCTCAATGAATTAGAATATTTATGAGGACCAAGAAGGAAAAAACTTGTATATTTATCTTCCCAGTATGAAAAGAAAAAAGAATTCATTTCAGTGCCAAATTCCTTGATAATTTTGAAAAACAGAAGGGTCAGTTCATTTAATCAGGAAAATTTTGATTGTTATTCCAGCTATCTTCAAAGTGAAAGTTTGAACTAATGTCCAATACCAAGTTTTTTTAAAAAACAAACTGTGGATATTTAAAATTTGACCTCTAAATTCCAAGGAATCCTATCTTCTAACAGCTTTGTGTGATGTCCCAAATACGTTAGAAATCCCAAGTTGCAACTTTGTGCTTTAACTTGATTATATTAAGGGCAATTCATCCCATAGCTATGACCCACAAACAACGTTTTAAAATTTTGCTTAAGTCTCCTGTATTTAACATTCCCTTTTTAAGCCGTAGCTAATCAAAATACAACACTAAATTGCTCTTAGCAGCTCCTTCTTTCGAGCGGGATACATTACCTGTTTGTAGAGTTTAAAGTAAAAGAAATTGTTCACAACTTTTCCAATTTTAAACCACCTACTGATTTTTCTCTGAGATTTATAAATGTATTTCTAGAATTCTGCTTCAGTATATTTAAAATGCTGGCTTGTCAGGTTATACATACATATATACATTTATAATCTAAATTCCTATTGTGGAAGCCAATTGTCAGTGCCTGGCATAGCGCCTTCCATAGCTGGTTCAATAAATGTTTGTTGACTGGGGTTGATTCAGTCATCCATCGTTAAAGGTGAAATGTATTCTTAACTCTGGTCACGTGACAGTTTTAAACTTAGGTAGAATTTTATTGCTGACTGAAACAAAGACAGCCTGAGAAAGTCTGACTTTGCTACTCTTAGTTCATTCCCAGAATGGGACCCTCCCAAGCTTCAGTGACCTCCTCATCTCTTCTTCCCTTCTCCACCCCCCGCCCCAATCACTCTTCTCTGCTTCCATGAGACACTCTCCTCACTAGGGCAGACCCCTCAAGATGGGTTGAAGAGGGCTGGTTTTGAAAGCTAAGTCTTTGCCAACCAGATTCACTCGAATAAGCCATCACATCACCGTCAGGAATTCACAGCTGCAGCTGGTACGGACCCTTTGGCCTTGCACCTTCTGTGGGAGGGGGGAGGCGAGGGGACAGAAGTGCAGTCTGCAGCTCCTTCTTCCTCTTACCTGCCCCTGAAGCAACTCAGCCTGTTCTCCAGGGGTTGCAGAGTAAGTACTAGGCCCACTCCCAGCTGGCATACTCTTGTAGGAAAGTGCCAGGTTCTCTGGAGCAGCTTAGGGCCTAAGCCTGGCCCTGAGCCCAGTCAGCTGAGCTCCATGTGCAGTAGCACCTTGCCGCTGCAGCCTGGTCAGCCCAATAACTGGACTAATTTATGCTCAGGTGCAGCTAGCCCCTCTGCATGTCCCACCCTTTGATCCCATGCTTCTCCACTGGGATCTCAAAGCCCCCAAACTATTAATGGTGATGTCCATTGCTGGGGAGGCTAAGGAACTGGATCGGCTCAGGCATTTCTGCTGCACAGCTAGAAGAGAGAAGACTTCCCTTGTTCCTGCTATCTCTGGCTCTGCCCTCCCACCATTCTACCTAACCCAAGTGCAGGAAGACTCTGAGGCTAAGGCCTTAGGGTAATCATATCTATTCCATCCTGCAGGTCAAGGGAGGCCCTGGGCAGGATAGTAATGTCCGTTCTGGAGCCTCTTCCCCAATCTGCTGGCCTTTTCCACCTGCTGGTGGGGGGATTCTGCTCCATCCATTGTTCCCTCTTGCCACTCACTCATTCCCAAGCCTTTCTTATATACCATGGTATAACTGCCTAACTAATTAAACTTTAGGGTCTGTGTAAACTCCAATCCATTGGTAGAGGCCCCGGCTTGAGGGGTTATGAAGCATCTTCCAGTCTCTCAGTTTAGAAGTAGTGAGTGCCATGGTTGGTTAGCTCTGCCAGTCATTCGTTTGAGTGTGGATATACAGAATGTGTAGACTACCTTTACACCAATCCAGTGAAATAGAGTCCGAAGAGTTTAGCTAAAAAGGGATGAAACTCTGAGGTTGATATTTCAGCCATAATAAAGCATAAGTAAAATGTAGTGCATCAAAATACTTGGTTTTGGTGATGATAAGCATAACCTATGTTTTCATTTTTACCTTAAGGAAAAAAAGTTTTTTAGTGTTGTAGAAGAAATTGTTGTTGTTATTAGTTGGCTGTTGAGTTGGCTCGGACTCATAGAGACTCAATGTACGACAGAACAAAACACTGCCCAGTCCTGCGCTATCCTCACAATCATTGCTATGCCTGAGCCCATTGTTGCAGCCAACGTGTCAATCTATCTCAATGAGGTCTTTCTCTTCTTCGTTGACCCTCTACTTTACCAAGCATGATGCCCTTCTCCGGAGACTGATCCCTCCTGATAACACATCCAAAGTTTGTGAGATGAAGTCTTGTTATCTTTGCTTCTGAGGAGCATTCTGGCTATACTTCTTTCAAAACAGATTTGTTCGTTCTTCTGGAAGTCTGTGGTATATTCAGTATTCTTCACCAACATCTTAATCCAAAAGCATCGATTCTTCTTTGATCTTCCTTATTCATTGTCCAGCTTTTACATACATGTTAGGCAACTGAAAATACCATGGCTTGGGTCAGGTGCACCTTAGTCCTCAAAGTGACTTCTTTGTTTTTTTTAACACCTCGAAGAGGTCTTTTGCAGCAGCTTTGCACAATGCAATACATCGTTTGATTTCCTGGCTGCTGCTTCCATGGGTGTTGATTGTGGATCCAAATAAAATGAAATGTTGACAACTTCGATCTTTTCTTTGTTTATCATGTTGTTGCTTTTTGGTCCAGTTGTAGCCATGACTTATTTTCATTTCCATAACTGATTTCCTGTATTTTAGATGGTTCCATTTACTTTTTTTTTCCTGGAAATTGAATGGACCCATTTGGAATTACATTGGGGACTTGAATGACCCCCTCAAGACATGCTTATTCCAGGAGGTGTGCATGGTCTCTTATTGGCCAAGGATATGACTAGAAAGTCTTTGAACTGTTGGTGGTGATGACTATGATCTGGAGTCTTCTAGCCAGTGGAGAACTCTGCTCCTGAATAATAATTTGGAATGTTGGGAGGTGCATTTAACATTTTCAGGGTAGCACGAAATACACACTACTTTTCTTCCTACTTTCTAAATTTTCTACCATGAATATGAGCTATCAGAAAAAATAAGATACAAAAGAATATAATACCATATACATAGCATTATACTGATCATGTATTTTTAGTATCTTTATGAATTTGATAGGAATCCCAGGGAGTGCAAACGATAAAGCAGTCCACTACTGGCCGAAAGGTTCGCGTTCGAACCCACCCGAGGTACCTCAGAAGACAGGCCAGGTGATCAGCTTCCAAAAGGTCACAGCCTTGAAAACCTTATGAAGCAGGTCCACTCTGCACACATGGGATTGCCAAGAGTAGGAACTGGCTCCCTGGCAACTAACAGTGAAACAACATGTATGTTGATAGTGAAAATTTTAGTGGTTTTAATTTTTTCATATTTTCTAAGTTTTTTGCATTTATTAACATTTTTAATGAGCATTTGTTACTTATATAACCAGAAAAAAATTAAAACACTTTTCTTAAAAACAAGGAAGCAAAAAAAAAAAAAAAATCCAACTTCACACAACAGAAAATCAATTTCAGATGGAGTAAAGATCTAAAAGGGAAAGGCAAGTTTGACATATTTGAGAAAAAATATAGGAAATTACATTTATCACCTTGGGATAGGGTAGGATTTTTTAAATCAAGACAAAACATACTAGCCATGAAAGAAAATTTGATCAATTCAACTACAATACAATTTGGAATTTATGTTCAAGTTGAATTGGCAAAAGTCATGTGATATATATTTTTACGAAAGGGGGGCGAACAGCTTCTGAGGTGGATTATGTACAACTAAACACCTCATGAGATTCAGTTTCTTGGTTTGGATGTTTAGAGTAATGGTTTCATGGGACACCCCAGTTAACTGGCCTAAGGATATTTTTAGTGGTTCTGTTCTACCTCCTGGTTTGTTGCATAGCGCCTGGGGTTTTAAAAGGTCTCAAGAGGCTATGTAAGTTATAACAGGTGGTCTCTATTTGCCTGGAGCAACAGAGGAAGAAGGAGAGTCAGGAATAAGAGGAAATGGAATGCCTGGCTAATTCCCTCCATGAACAATTGCCTCCCTTGCCATGGGATCAGAACTGGATGGTGCCCAGCTATCATTACTGAATGTTTTGATCAAAAAGCCTACATAAGAATCTTGACCAAAAGTGGTAAAACACGGAACAGAGTGCGTTCTCATAGAATTCAGATTTTCTGGAGCCACTGAGGCTAGACAAACCCCCGAAACTATTGCCTCAAGATAATCTTTAAGCCTTAAGCCAAATTATGCCCTGAAGTCTTCTTTAAACAAACTATAGGTTAGCTTAATTAATAAAGAATGTTTTCCTTAAGCATTGTGCTTTTTTAAAGAGCAACCTATATAGGATCAAATTGACAGCACCAACTCTAAAAGCAAGCTTAGATGGCAATGAGTTTACATTATACAGGGGAGGAACAATTCAGAAAAGGAGGGTAAGAATAGTTGCACAACTGGAAGAATGTGACCAATGTCACTGAATTGTACATGTAGAAATTGTTGAATTGGCATATATTTTTGACAACTAAAAAAAAGAGGAATTTATGTTCATCGAAAGATATCATAAAGAAAGTCATATAGCAAGCCACACTCCTGGAGAAAATATTTGTGGCACATATAACTAAAAATATTAGTTCTAGAATATATAAATAACTCCTACAAATTATTAGGAAAATGATAAAGTGTCCAAAAAATAGGCAAAGGACATGAACAAGCATTTCATAGAAGAAACAACACAAATGTACCAAAATGTATGAGAATAATTCACTAACCTCAGTAGCAATCAGAGGAACACAAAATATTCCCATTGAAATACCACTATCTACCCACAAAACCACCACCAACAAAAATCAGTTGCCATCATGGTTACCCCATGCGATGCGGAGTAGAACTGTACTCCATAGGGTTTCATGGCTCTGACCTTTCAGAAGCAGATCGCCAGGCCTTTCTTCTGAAGAGCCTTTAGGCGAGTTTGAATCACCCATCTTTCAGTTAGCAGATGAACACGTAACCATTTGCACCACCCAGGGACTCCATATACCCACAAGATAGACCAAATTTTAAATCTGACATACAAAGTGGTAGTAAGAACATGGAGCAATTGGAACTCTTATACACTGCTGGTGTTACAACTACTCTGGGGAACATTTTGCGATTAACAAAGTTGCATAAGTGTTAAGAGTTTTAAAAGCTTGCAAGCAGCCATCCAAGATACAATGATTGATATCTATTCACCTAGAGCAACAGAAGAAAGAGAGTCAGTAATAGGAGAAAATGGAATATGTGGCTAACTGCCTCCATGAACAATCACTTCCTTCTAGAATTATTATAATTCTAGATACCTAAAAGATACCTACTCAATAAGAAATGTTTGCACATGTGTGCTTGAAGACAAGCACAAAAATATTCAAAGAAGCAGTTTTCGTAATAGCCAAAAAAACAGGTCAGCAGAATAATATGCTTCAGCAATGGAATATTATACTGCAGTGAAAATGAGGGAAATACAGCAACACACACCAGTATAGATATATTGTAGTAACATAAGGCTGAGTGAAAAACAGTTCAAAATAATGATGTACATAGAGTATAATATGTTATCAAAAAGCGTAAAAACAAGCAAAGCTAAATAGTATATTATTTAGGGATACCTGCACGATATGATGCAAAATCTTTTAAATCATCAAGGAAATGACAAACAAAATTTAGAACAGGGTAACCTCTGTTGGAGAGGTAAGAAATAGCAATAGGCAGTTACATATGTGTACCTTCAACCATATGGTGTATTGGTTGTGTTCTACTTTTTGAAGTTGGATATAGGATTCACAGTTGTTGGGGTTCTTTTTATGTTTTATTACTTAGCTCTGTGCAGTATTTTTATGTATCATCTATTAACCAAACCGAATCCATTGCTGTCAAGTCAGTTTTGACTCATAGCAACCCTATAGAACAGAGTAGAGCTGTCCCATAGGGTTTCCAAGACTGTAAATCTTTACGGAAGGAGACTGTCTCATCTTTCTCCCATGGAGTGGCTGGTGCTTTCAGTTAGCAGCTGAGTGCTTAACCACTGAGCCATCAGGGCTCCTTTATCATATAGTACGTCTTTTAAAAATGTTAATTACTACAGAAGGAAACATGAATAATTGGGCTTTCTTCTCACTTACCGACTAATTAGTTATCTGACATTTTGCATTTATGACAATTGTACAAAATCTGCTATCCGGCTATTTTGTCCATTAATGACATACAGCCTACAGTAAGAAACACTGAGGTGTGAGGTGAGAGTAAGGTTATATGCCAACTTGGTTGGGCCATGATTCTCAGTGGTTTGGCAGTTAAGTAATGATGTAATTTGGCAGTTATATAATAATGTAGTCATCCTCCATTTTGTGATCTGATGCAGTCATCCTCCATTTTCATATAACACCGATTTCACATAATGACTTGGTCTTTGGATCACAATCATGTCTATAAGTGAGGAGAGGGTGTACATCCAAAGCCTATAAGTGGTGGAGCTTCAGTTTGAGCCCAGTCTGACTTACAATTCTAAACCCTTTATCCGATGTGATCATGATGTATTGTCTAATTAAAGTTGATTTTAATTTTTAAAAGTTCCCTGTTCTAGTTATTGGTATAGGTATAGAAGAAAGGACTTATTTCTTTATCCCCACCCCTTATTCCTCTGCATTTTCTCAAATGATGGCTAAGAAAACCCAAACCTGTTGCCATTGAGTCAATTCCAACTCATAGCAAACCTGTAGGACAGAATAGGACTGCCCCATAGAGTTTCCAAGGAGCTCCTGGTAGATTCAAGCTGCTGATGTTTTCGTTAGCAGCTGTAGCACTTAACTACTATGCCACCAGGGTTTCTGATGGCTAAGAGGGAGGAGGAAAGATGGAGTGCTGAATGCTTGCTTCTCTAGCTTTCCCTACCACATTCACCCCACCAGAAAGTATTGGCCAAACCTCAGGGCATACCTTTATCTTCACCTTCACTGATAGGCCAACCTCCCTTGGCCTGGCCTATAGTTCCTCTCACTGAAGTGACTCTTTGGGACTAAAAAACTGGGTTAGTGCATTGTTGGAGTGATATGTAAATACCACTAACCATGTAAAAGGGCAATATTTCTTAGCATCCACAATCAGAGAAACAAGTGAGGCTATCAAGCCTTTAAGACGCACAGTCACTATTTTATAAAGGGTAAACTGAGGTCCCAAAATTCATTCATTCACAGTGGCCAGTCTAGGTTTTAAACACAGTAACTCCACCTCCTTGCATTTCCTGGCTGGCCAGCCAGGTGTTTCTGACCACTACAAGTCTGTTGTTTTCTGTGTTCCAGTGAGCACAGCAGGAGGAAAGCCATTCCCCTTTTAACCAGCAGCCATAAAAGCAGCCATAGGCCACCTTATTTTCCCATTCTGTCTGCCCCCTCCTAAACCCCTCTAGCCTCTAGCACAGGTAGCCAAAATTAATTAGGGGGTTTGGAGCAAATGTGCTGTTCCCTGGCTGGAGGCCAGAATCTCAGGACATGCGTCAGAGAAAGCTGGTGAGTGAAATTCCAAAGCAGTCTGAGTCACTAGAGACTAAGAGGGAGAAGCCAGGACACAAATCAAAATTGGAGCCTTCAGCTGACCAAAGCAAAACCCCAGGGGCTAGGGGCTGGGCTAATGTATCAAGAATGCTCACCTGTTCAAAGGTGGGAACAGGACCTCCCATCTTGGTGAATTGTCTCTGGGCTCTGCCCAGCCCTGCAGGAGTAGGAAACTGACCAATAGCCTGGCCTCCTGGGTCACACCCCTGGATACAAACCGTGTCCCTTACCTGGCTCCCTATAGTTTGGCTTTGGATCCCAGCCCTTAAAACCCGTGTGTTACTTCCTCACACACTTCTTCCCACCGACCTGTCCCAGGGCTCCGCTTGTGGACATGGTGACAGGCCTGCTGGGCCCCGAAGGAGAAGCAGCAGGTAAGTCTATGGCTCACACCCTGCTGGACTTGAGACCCCCCCGGGGGCCCTTGCTGTCTGCCTGGGGAAAAGAGAGAAACTGCCTTCGCCTGATCACATCACTGCACACAATTTGCAGTGCTCAGAATGGGCTTCCTCCTGAAGAAAGGCGGTCAGGGAGGAGAGCAGGGGTGGGTTAAGGTACGGGGTACCTTATTCAACAAGGTGCAGCAGCCCCTTGACTGTGCAGACCCAGGGCATGAAGCGGAGGGATTCCACCTGCAATTAGAATATCAGGAGTATCTAAGTTACTGTGTGCCAACGGCAGGTCTAGATTCCACTGTCTCCCTGTGATCCTGGCCAGGATGCATGGGGAGACAGGGGGAGCTTGCAGATGACATTCTCTCTCCTTAACAATCAAAGGGACTCCTGGTCAGGACAGAGCACAGTAACAGCATGCGATGCTAGGACAACCTCAGCACTCACGCCCACTCTTCTCCCCAACCTGAAGGGCCTCTGCTCTGCCAATGCCTCTCCCTTTTCAGTTATCATGTACCTGGCCTTTTCTTGCCACTCACCCTCAGACCCTGGGAGGCCTTTTAACAGCCCCTCCCCACTCCAGAAGCTGCTGAAACTTTCAGGCAAGAGGATCTCTTGATCCAAAAAGAATCTGAGCATAACCCCTAATCCTAATTCTCTCTCACCCCAAGTCCCCCTCCCCAGAGTAGTTCCCGTTTCCATTCACATCTGGCCCAGAGCTTTCAGGCTTGCTCCCAGAATTCTTTCCAGAGCAGCAGAGACCCCAGCCTGCTGTCACTTCCCTGAAAAGGTGCAGCTGAGTGAGGAATGAATGAGGCTTACACTGAGGTTTCTTGAGAACTGAGCGCAGTAACTCAGAGAAGGAGCCAAGAGTTAGGCAGCTGTGGGAAGGGCACAGCCTCTGCAGAGCTGTCAGCCTGGCTGAGATGGGTCTGTCTGACTGACGTGACCAATTGAGGACTTAGCTGACCATATTCACTGTCAACCTTTGCCCCAGGATCTAAAGCACGTACTTTTATATCTTATCTCTCTCTCTCCTTTAGGCCATAGTCCCTGGGTGGCTTTTATATCTTATCTTCTCACTCTCCACCTTTAGGCCATGTTCCTTCATCTCTGGAGTCCTTACTCACTGAAAGGTTTGTGGTCCAAACCCACCCAGAGGCACCTGGTGCCTCTGTAGATGGGCCTGGGAATCTTCATTCCTTCCCTCCAGCTGTTAAAACCTATCAGTTCCTCTGCTATCCGTGCCTATATGTAATCCAGTCACTGGACCTAAGTTAAAGTCTTCAACTCTTGATGCATGAAAGGATTTCCATGGCCCCCACCCTGGGGTAAGGAGCTCTGGTGGCGCAGTGGTTAACCACTCAGAAGCTAACCGAAAGGTCAGTGGTTTGAACCCACCAGCCGTTCTGTGGGAGAAAAGACCTGGCGATCTGCTCCTGTAAGGATTACAGTCTAGGCAACCCTATGTTCTGTTCTGTCCTATAGGGTCACTGTGAGTCAAAATCAACTTGGTGGCACAAAGCAACACCACCACCCTGGGGCAGAGTGTGTGGCTGCATAGTGTGCCTTGGGAAGGTTGTGAGGCAAGTCTCAACTGGTCCATCCCTGCTTCTCAGCTTTCTTTCTCTCTATGGCCAGTGAGCTCTTGTTGACCTCCCTGACTGATGGCAGAAAGCAACAGCATCTGATAACATCATACAGTCTGAATTTCAAAACCGGGGCCTTAGCAATCATCCAGGAGTCCCTGGGTGGTATAAACAGTTAATGTTCTTGGCTGCTAACGGACTGGTTGGCAGTTTGAGCCCACCCAGAGGCTCCTTGGGAAAAAAAGCGCCTGGAGATCTGCTTCTGAGAAATCAGCCATTGAAAACCCTATGGAGCACATGTGGGGTCACCATGAGTTGGAGTTGACATGATGGCAACTGTTTTTTTTTTCTTTTTAAGTGGGAATTGGGGCGGGGGGGGGGCGGTGAGAGGGAGTGAAGAATCATCCAGCAAAACCAAGGAAACTGAAGCCCAGAGATAGTCTGGCTTAGCGGCCACAGCACTGGGCCTGACATGACCACAAACCAGCTGTGTGGTTTTGGGCAAGTCGGCTTGTGCTCTGGGCTTCAGTTTTCTCATCTGTAACATAAAGTCATTTTTATGTGAGTTAAAAACAACATGTTAATGCTGTAAAGTCAGGGCAATAGGCTGAAAGGGCTCAGTGGTTATTCCATCTCCCCTGAGACGCTCTGGAGCTGCTGCTACTGCCCAGTTTATGGCAGTCGTGTCAGCTTTCAAAGCTTCAATTTCCTTATCTGCTTAATAGGAATGATGATAATAGTACCTACTTTTCGTAGGATCGTTGTGAAGGTTAAAAATGAGGAGCACAAAACTGCCTTGTTAGCTGCCGTAGTCAGCCCCCAGCTCGTGGCACATCCATGTGTTACAGAGTAGAGCTGAAATCCTGGTGGCCTAGTGGCTAAGAGCTCGGCTGCTAACCAAAAGGTTGGGAGTTTGAATCTACCAGGCACCCCTTGTAAACACCGTGGGGCAGTTGTACTCTGTCCTATAGAGTTGCTGCGAGTTGGAATCAATGGCAATGGGTTTGGTTTGGATTTTTTAAATCTTTATGGAAGAGCCTTGGTGGTACAGTGGTTAACGGCTCGGCTGCTAACCAAAAGGCTGGCAGTTTGGATCCATCAGCCACTCCTTGGAAACACTATGGGGCAGTTCTACTCTGTCCTGTAGGGTCGCTATGAGTTGGAATCAACTTGAAGGCAACGGGTTTGGGCTTTTCTTTCTTTTTTTGGTTAATCTTTACAGAAACTGGTCACCAGGCCTTTGTTCTGTGGAGATGCTGAGTGGGTTCAAACCACCAACCTTTCAATTAGGGCCAATCACAAACCGCTTACACCACTCAGGTTCCTTAGCACAAAACTAGGCATATAATAAACATGCAATCAATTACTATTATTAAACTTAAGCTCCTTGGAAGCAGGGATGGCATTATAAGCATACGACACTTACAATCTCTAGCACTGCCTGGCACTAGTAGGAGCTTAACATGCATTTGATAAATGAAAGAGAAAGAATAAATGAATGAGTGGGAAGACAAGTCTCATTTTTTCAGAGAAGAAAGCTGGGACCCAGGCTAAGTGATGTGACTTGGGCTGTATGTGGGTCATGGGCCTCCAGGCCGGCACTGTGTTACCTGTGCCATCACCACGCTGCCTACACTGTCAGCAACACCTCGCATACTCCTGGTTCTGGAGAAGCAACGTAATGGGATGTCTGGAACTGGTCCTCAGTTCCGCATCTGCGCAAAGGCCGCTGGAGCTCATGCAAAGCAAGGTCACCTGAAGCAGTACTGTTCTGGGAGCCTCCTGTGGGATGCAGAGGCAGCAGTTCAGGTCCCGAATCTCCCCTTGGACCTACCTCCAGCCCTAGGATTCCACTAGGAATAGCCCAGACTCTCAGAGAGCTCTCAGCTGGGTCCTCTTAGAAGGAGGAAGTGGGTTTGTTTGGAGAAAGATAGGGTGGCCAGGGGCTGAATCTTCCAGTGCCTGTGGTAAACTCCAGACAACCAGCCAAAGTCCTGCTAAAGCATGTACTCAGTGGCCATTGAGGTGGCCTAAGCTGTCTTTTTAAGGGGCAGCACAGCAGCCACTTGCTTCCCTTACAACTCTGCCCAGGGACCTGGCACCACAGGCTGGCTAGTGAGCTGCCATGCAGGGAACATATTCTGCCTATTGTGTGGAAAGCTCCCAACTCTGCACACCGGCTCCTTTTCTCTCTCTGTGCCCATCAGCCCCATTGTGGCCTGGCCTACCTCCCTTCTCCCCAGCTCATTTCACTCCATGGGAGGCCCACTAAGCTGGAATGGCCACACCCTGCAGAACAACCCTCTGGCTTGTGTCAATCACAATAACATTCTCTGCCCAGCCCTTTTCTCCCTTTTAGCCATTTAAAAACATTGACCCTAGGAGGGGAATGGAATTTTCTTGGGTAGCTAGCTGGATGATGGGGTCCCTGGATAGCACAAATGCTTAAGTGCTCTCTACTACTAGCTAAAAGGTTGAAGGTTCAAACTCACCCAGAGGCACCTCAGAAGAAGGGTCTGGTGATCTGTTTCTGAAAGGTCCCAGCCATGAAAACCCTATGGAGCAGCCCTGCACATACAGGGTTGCCATCGAGTTGATTCTGACTCATGCCTCTTTCACCAAGCCAGAGCCACATGGTTTTATATTTATAGAAATCTCCACCTAGGAAGTGCTGTAAAAAATTAAAAAAAAAAAACTTTTTTTTGACATAGCAGCATTTATGAAAAAACCTTGCAGGAGGAGGGTGCGGTTGGCAAACAAACATAGAAGGAGCACATTATTTGTGTAAAAATACGGTAGGTCCCTGGGTGGTACAAGTGGTTTGTGGTCAACTGTTAACTTAGAAGTTGGTGGTTCGAACCTACCTAGCAGCTCTATGGAAGAAAGCCTTGGCGAACTGCTTCTGTAAAAGATTACGGCCAAGAAAATCCTATGGGGAAGTTCTCCCCGGTAATACCTTGGGTTGCCATGAGTCAGAATGGTCTCGATGGTAACAGGTTTGGTTTGTGATTTACCCAGGGAACGGGGACAGGAAAAGGAAAGAATAAGGGAGAAAAGCAAAAGGCAGAAAGAGGGAGTATTAGTTGCCTGGGGCTACTGTAATAAACTGAGTGGCTGATAAGCATGGCGATTATCATCTCACAGTTCTGAAGGCTGAAAGTCCAACTTCAGGGTGTTGGCAGGGTCGTGTTCTCTCCAAAGGCTCTCAAGGAAGATTCTTTCTTGTCTCTCAGGGCTGCTGGTAGCCCCTGGTGTTGCTTAGCTTGCAGCTGCAGCATAGCTCTGTTGTCAAGTGGCGGTCTTCCTCCTGAGTGTCTCCTCCTCTTTTATAGGACACCACTCAGATGAGCTCAGGACCCACCCTACTCAGTATGACTCATGTTAACTAATAACATCCTCAAAGACCATATTTCCAAAACAAGGTCATAGTCACTGGTATCAGGGGTTAGGATTCTGGCATATCTTTTTAGGAGATGCAGTTCAATCCATAATAGAGTGGTAGGGAGGAAAGGAGGAGAAAAGAGAGAGGAGCCCACAAAAATGGGATGGAGTAGGCCACTGATCCCAGGCTTTGTGGGGGACACCGAGCTCTGGAGCCCTGAGGGCAATTCTCTTTAGACTATGAAAAGTCAAGGCCAGGTGACCTCTCAGATATTATCCAGTTCAACCACCTCATTTTACTGAGAACCTGGGGTTGCGGGGAAGGTTCCTTACTCTGTTCTAGGACCTTTGACTCCATTCTATCTCTTTTGTTGCTGCAATACAAGTACGTACCAAGGAGGCTCTCAGGGCTAGGGTAGCAAGTGCAGGGGCTCACTCCCGGGGTCTAGCATGGAGCTCTACAAGGGACATTCAGGGCAGTAGGTGAGAACCAGATCCCTTGCTGGGTAGCCCCTGACAATCCTTTAACCTGGGTCAAAAACAACTACAACCCCTAACTGATGTCTTGTTACTGACACCTAACAATGCCCAAGGCAGGTCCAAGGTCAAGTTAAGCTGACCCTGATGAGAACATTGAGCACCCTCCACGCATTTACTAAGCAAACTTTGTCCTCCCCTTAGTGCAACCTAATTTAAACTGGCCTCATTGCAAGGTGGTAATGTTTTTCAGATGCCCTGTTCTGTGCCATGCATTCCTTTTCTGGAAGCAGAAAACAATAATACACATGCACAATGGACCACTCCTTAGAGTCAACAAAAGACTTTTCCATCCATCACATCAATTATTGTCATGTGAGCTTTAGGCAGAACCAGATACTGAGGGAGAAAATGGGTCAGAAGAGAAGAGATTGGGGCCTCCTGGACACACACCTCCCCTGCCCTCTCTCCAGCCTCCTCCTGTCTCTAGAACACCACAGCCACATGGAGGCCCGTGGGGAACATTTGGGGCTTTTTATAATCTTTGTTTGTTAACGGTTCAGGCTATTTTTTTTTCCATGCTGCAAGAGATGCCAATGCCTCATGAAAAAGTTGTTAAAAAAAAAAAAAAAACAAGTCTATTTTGGGGTGATCATCCTCCTCAAAGCTTCTCACTTCTAGCTCTGCATGGCTCAAGGAATGGGGGCCGCCCTCTCTACTGGGGCCTGCAGCTTGGTCAAAGTAAATACTTCTCAGGCCTGGAAGCACTGGTAGTGGGTTACATTTCTGCCCTTTTCTTGTAGCTTCTCTGCCTGTAAAACAGGACAAAAGTAACACCATCCAGCTTCTTGCTGCTGAGAGCCTGCCTGATGGTAGCTTAAGTACACAGGCCTGAGAAATCAACATCCCAGGAGACTTGGGTGGAGAGACAGCTATGTATTCCCCCATGGCTGTAATGGTAATATTTTCAGCTCTTTAAAAACACAAACCAACAAGAGCCCAAATTTCTCTGCTGAATGAAGAGCTGCTTCAGAGCTGCAATAAATATTTCATGGGGAGGGCCAGGTTAGGGAGGGTTACGTGAATGGACAGAGGGTCTCCCATGCTGGAACCTCTGCCAGTGGAGGGGGGCGGTGGATGTTGGCTGTAGCCAGGCCAGACCAGGCTTGAAGTGAATGCTTTAGCTCCTGCTTTGAGCAGCTGCTAGGCCTTGGCGATCCTGAGCAGAATTTTCCCTCAGCTCCCTTCACTGACTCCCTCCCTTGCTTCCTTCTTCATTTTCTTAGAGGACTCACAGGTCACCAGGGCCAAGGTGGAGATGGGATTTTCTGGCTCAGGTGGATTAGTCTGTTAGAATTCCACCCCCATAACCTCGCCCCATGTCCCCTGAACTGCCTCTTCTCCATACACTGCCCAGATGGTAGAGGCACAGATGCGAGCTGGGTGCCTCTTTACACAGGGGCATGTAGCGTAGGTCTCTAACGGGGAGCAGACAGAGGTGGCAGGTGGCAAAGAAGTGGAGGAAGAGTTAGAAGAATGATAAAAATCTCTGATCTTAGTGTTGGAAAGAGCTGTGAGAAGATTATCTAGCTACCCTGTTTTCAGGCAAGCAATAACATTATTCCCAATGGAAAGCCAGAGAGATTTAAGTTCCTCTCCAAAGTCACACAGCCAGTTCTTGGTGCAAGTAAGACTAGAGCTCAGGTTGGCATCACCTAGTGCAATGGCTGCTCTTCCACTTTGGTTTTCTCTCACTCTGGGCTGCCCCCATGTCTTAGTTATTTAGTGCTGCTATGACAAAAATACCATAAGTGGATGGCTAAAACAAAGAGAAATTTATTCTCTCACAGTCTAGTAGGCCGGAAGTCCAAATTCAGGGCACCAGCTCCAGAGGAAGACTTTCTCTCTCTGTTGGCTCTGGGTGAAGGTCCTTGTCATCAACCTTCCCTTGGTCTAGGAGCTTCTCTGCACACGGACCCCAGGTCCAAAGACATGCTTTGCTCCCGGCTCTGCTTTCGTGGTGTTATGAGGTCCCCCTGTCTCCCTGCTCACTTCTCCCTTTTATGTATCGGAAGAGATTGGTTTAAGACATAATCTAATCCTGTAGATTGAGTCCTGCCTCATCAACACAACTGCCACTAATCACATCTCATTAACATCATAGAGATAGGATTTATAACACACTGGAAAATCACATCAGATGACAAAATGGTAGATAATCACACAATACTGGGAATCATGGCCTAGCTGAATTGATACACATATTTTGGGGGGACACAATTCAGTTTATGATACCACATCCCTGTCCACGCTGGAGTTAGGCCTCCTCTAATCTTAGCTTTCTCCTGCCTTGTCTCCCTCCTGTTCCTGGGATGAAGGTAGAGGGGTTGCCACATGAGATGGCCCTCCGTCTCCACTTAACTACACAGGGCCAACTGCTTCCTGAGTTATCTATTTGCCCTCTCCAAGCCCTTCCCTGATCACTCCTTATTTCTCTTGAGATTCTAGAATTTCCTTTGGCTGAAATGATCCCAAGATTGCAACTGACCATTTAAGGAAGCTGAAGGTAGGGAAGACTGCAGAATAAGATTCTCTCTGCCTCTTACCATGTGTCTAGTCTCCACCCCCTTCCAAAAAAATACTTCTCCCTTCCATTCTCAGCCTTGGCAGCTATCAGCTGATTTTGCTGAGTCCCAATTTGGGTCAGGAGTTGCACGAATAAATAGGGTTACCGATTAAAATACAGGCCTTACATGCTAGGAATGTACTAGGAAGTCAGTACAGGAATGAACCTTAGGGGTCACCTGACCCAACCCTTGTACATGAGAAACCTGAGGCCCAGAAAGGAGGGGGAGCTTGTCCAAGGTCACACAGCTGCGTGATGACAGAACCCAAGCCTCCTGATGGACAACTGGCGACTCTTTCCAAATTATTAAACCAGTTCAGAATGTGCAAATGCCACCAGCATGGGGTGGATCATGACCCCAGTTCTTGCCTCTTGTCTAGCCCCTTGACTCCCTGAGGTGGCCTCTGTCTTGGTCTAGGGGTCTTAGTCCACCGGGCTTGGAAAGCAGGAACCACACCTGCCCTGGTAGGACCATCCATTTGGGCTGACTGACCTATGGTGCTTCTTTGGGTAACTTGCAGCATGCTCATTCCCTTCCTCTCCACTGTAATCTACTGCCCTGCCCCATTCATTTCTGCTCATCCTAACCAGGAGCCTAGACGGGACCCAGAACAATGGAAGCCAGGAGAAAAGGCGAGTACAGCCCATGGAAGACCTCTCTGGACAACATGTGAGTAACCATTTTGTGATGTCACCTCCCTACCCTTCAACTTCATTTCCCCAAAACAGTCATTCATCCCAAGTGCTTATTGAGCACCTCTTGAACACATGTTGCCAGGCACTAGATCAGCCCAAAGGATACCCTCTGGAATAACCATAGTTCTTTCCCTAAAGTACTTCACAATACGGTGAGGGATATATATACATATATATCTACACACATATATATGGAACCCAGTGGCGCAGTGGTTAACGGTTCGGCTGCTAACCAGAAGGTCGGCAGTCTGAATCCACCAGCAGCTCCTTGAGAAACTATGGGCCAGTTCTACTCTGTCCTCTAGAGTCGCTATGAGTTGGAATCAATGCAATAGCGACAAGTTTTATATATATATATATATATATATATATATATATATATATATATATATACACACACAGAGAGAGAGCTTTGTGAGTGATATTATTAGGGAAGAACAGAGGAGAGACCAGGAACCCAGACTTGGGGGGGAGGGTGTTCATGGAAGTTTTCCTGGAGGAAGTGATGTCTAGGTTGACACTGGAAGGGTGAGCAAGCATTATCCTGGTGAAGGGGTAGGGAAAGGAAGTGTTCTGGCTGAGGGAACTGCTTATGCAAAGGCGCAAAATGTATCCATTTCCTTGTGAAGACCTGGTGGTGCCCCCTGACCCCTGGACAAGGAGGCTGAGAGACTCTAGGCTTTCCACATTCAGCTCCTTCACCCTGTCGAGGCTCTGCACCTTGAAATTCCGCTGCTTTTGCATACTGCTGGTTCTGAACTTTGCCTGACTTCAGAGTTGTGATGCCATATGCCTCAGTCTCTGCACACTTCTCGGGAGGCAGGTAGAGCTCATGTCTCAGGCCTAGGGGGTAGACTCAGGACTGCCCCGGCTTTGAAGAGGCTCTAGTGTTCAAGGAGAGGAGTGGAGTGAAGCGAGGTTAATCAAAACCAAAAACCAAACCCGTTGTGGTTGGTTGAGTTGATTCCAATTCATAGTGGCCCTGTAGGACAGAGTAGAACTGACCCATAGGGTTTCTAAAGAGTGTCTGGTGGATTCGAACTGGTTATCAGCTGAACTCTTAACCACCGTGCCAGCGGGGTTTCTGAGGTAAGGTTAGTAGCTTGCAAATCGTTGAAGGGGTTATGTCTATGAAGCAGATGAAACGTACAGGTTGGCAAAAGGGTGGAGAGAGGGGTCTGCAAAGCTTGGGCTGGCACTGAACAGGTATGGAGAGGAGTCTTTGAAGTCACAGAAAGAAGAGACTTTCTTGAAACCGGCCAAGAGCCTGCTGCTGCGGCCAAGAGCCTGCTGCTGCGTGTGTGCCTTCCCGAGGTTGCTTGTAGTTCAGGAGAAACAGGATGGAGAGTTCTCTCCCCAGACTAAGCCTCCCGTTCATGGCAGACATCTGCCAGCTTCAGGGAGACAGCAGCTGTGTGATGTCCGTGAGGAGGGCGGTTACGGAGCTGGGTGGAGGGGGCACCTTTTGGGGTTGGGTTTAAAAGGTTTATGTCACTGGTGAGGGGGTGCTTTACGAGAGGGCTTTGGTAAGGGAAGAGATATGGGGCGGGGAGGCAGCGGGAAACTCTGGAATTGAACCTGCCTCCCGGCTTCTTTCCCCCGGCTGCCAGGAACTTCTCAGGCTGCAGCAGGCCTCACCCCCCAAGGAGAGTAAGCCAGATCACGTGGCAGGGCGCTTCCTAGGTCCACCAGCAGAAGGGCAGAGTGCCAAAGCCCAGTCATCCAGAGATATGGGAAATAACTTCTTGTTTTGAAGCACACCTCAGAACCACAGTAGTGGTTCTAAGCTGCAGCAAATGGGCAAGGGAGTAGGGGAGGAAGAAACGGGGAGAAAGAGTCCAGGAGCATTTCCGGAAAACTTCCCACTCAGGCCTGATGAAGAAGTAACTTAGAGCAAGGAGAAAGAATGGCCTCCCATCGGGGCTGGAGTGGGAGGGTGTGCGAGGTGGGGAGGCTGCCTAGTCTATGGGAGGTGTTGCTGCCAGGTGCTGAGAGCTGAGGACTGGGATGGACTGTGAACTGGGTAACTGACAACTCCTGGCTTGCTGATGATGGAGCTAGCCCTGGGGAATGGCCCTGTTTGCCAGGATTTTGGCATCAATGAGCTGGGCAAAGATGGAGTAAATGTAGTAACCAGATCCTCAGCCTGGGAGCCAGGGTCTTGATGCTGCCATGAGCAGCAGAAGAGGAATGAGCTGAGGGCCAGACTACAGTCCTGGCCAGGGCTGGGTGGGAACATGGCCTGCCATCAGCCACAGTTGGGGCATAGGCTGAGGGCTGGAGTTTGCAGGTGATGTGTACTTTGCCCTGCTCTGGGGAAAAAGCTGCAACCTGGAGTCTGGAGATCCCGGTTACTGAGCAGAGTGTGAGGAACCACTGGAGGTCCAGGAAGCTGGCCTGAGGGGGAAAGAGAGGGAGAGGTGTATCTAAGATATGGCACAGGCGGTGGGAGCCATTTGAAGGGGGCATGGGGGCGCCACTGAGCAGTTTCTATTAACTCAGTATGGCCTAGGGTTCTTCTTCAAGCACAGTAGACACAGAGGCATAGGGGAGGGGCACAGGTGCGCACTTTCCCTGGGCACCAAGTCCAAGGGGGTGCCAGATGAGGCGCAGAATGACATTTAGAGGGGCCACATCTTTGAAAGGTGCCTGATTGAAGCAGCGGGACAAGAGGGGAGAAGGCATTTCTGCTGCCACATCACAGCTATCAATAACTATTCATCTTGAAATGTGTGTGGGGGGTGGGCAACTTAAAGATTGCCCCTGGGTGCTCCTTGCCCTTGACCTGGCCCAGCAGGGATGCAATTTAGTGCTTCCCATAGATATGCCTCTGGGAGAGACCAGGTTTGTTGAAGACCCCAAGGCACCCTGGGAGTGGCACATGGATGGGATGGTTTGATAGTGACGAGTGCATGAGGAGGAAGGGGTGGGGCATTGGTTTCCAAGGAGGACACTGATGAGGGGACTATGGTAACAGCGGAGGACTGACCAGGGCTGTAACTGGGAATGCTCAGAGATGAGGTCATGAAGATCACTTTGGTTTGAGGAAAAGCTGAAAGATGAGACTGTGAGCAAAAAGTAGGGCTGGGAATTGAGGTGATACCCTCTGGCAAGCACCTGGCTCTGCCTGAGACAGTTTACCGAAGATGAGCAGGCTGTGTACTGGTCCAAGACCAACCCCTCTCCCCACCCAGCCCAGCCCTACACCTTCAAACCCCCACAGTCACGCCTGGTTATGCAGTGAGTTTCCCAGCTGAGCTGGCTCTTTCTCCAAAGAGGGAAAAGGTGTTGACTCCATAGCTTCAGGCCCAATAGCTACTTTCCCTCTCCAACTTGACTTTGAGGGGAAAGGTGTTGGGTTTTCCTACTGTGTGCTGCCCTGGGGCTGTGCCTGCTGGCTGCCAGGGTGATGGCAAGAGACATCTGGAACAAATATGTGGCTCTCTGTGGAAATGAGTGAAGGGGACTAGAGTGTTGGTGGGAGAGGCCCCGGCTTCCTGTGGGGAGCCATGCAGAAATCTCATTCTGTGCCTCTCCACAGTTCAGTGACTCTTTGGCATACAATGATGGGGTGAGGCTCTTCAACACCAAACATGCGGTTTAGTTTCTTTCTTAAATATGTATTCAAACCAATATGTTCTGTCTTATACAGGGGTGAGTCACAGGCAGAAGTACAAAGTAAGTAGCATCCTCAGTCATCTTTAACCTCTTCTCCAGCTCTAGGTAGATACAGAAGATGGCGAGGGAGACAGCCTCAAACAATAAAGCATTTATTTTATGTTGACCAGGCCAGAAAGCATGTTATTATCCTGAATACCTTGAGGGGCAACTTCCAGCTATATGCATTAATAGGTGGGAAGCCATAGTTCACACAATACGAGATTTTTTATATTTGGCCCTGGAGTTAGTTTGATTTCTTTTGCCAGTGGATTTCTCCTCCTCATCACATGTTGCTTAAGCTGATATCAAAGTGGATTTGCATTCTCAGAGCACAAGCCGGATGTGCGATGGAGGGGGTTAGGTGGAAGGCACACCAGTTCCAGCTTTAAAAATTGTTCAGCGGTAATCCACAAGATGGATAAACCAGACTGAGCTATTATGATTACCAGCAGTCAAGGTCATCACCATAAAACCAGCCTTGAATATGGAAACTTTCTTTTGAGGAGGACTCACATTACAGATTTAATCTCTTGTAACCTCCCTATTTTGAAGCCCTGGTGGCGCAGTGGTTAAGAGCTCAGCTGCTAACCAAAAGTTGGCAGTTCCAATCCACCAGCCACTCCTTGGGAACCCTGTGGAGCAGTTCTACTCTGTCCTATAGGGTCACTATCAGTCGAAATCGATTGGATGGCAACTGGTTTGTTTTTTTTCGCGGGGGTTAACCTCCCTATTTTAGCCTCTGGATGGCACAAATTGTTAAGCCCTTGGCTGCTAACTGAAAGTTTGGCAGTTTGAGTCTGCCCAGAGGCACCTTGGAAGAAAGTCCTGGCAATCTACATCTAAAAGATCACAGCCATTGAAAACCCCATGAAGCACAGTTCTACTCCGACACATATGGGGTTCCCTTGAGTCTGAATCGACTCCATGGCAACTAGTTTTGGTTTCTAACCTCCTTATTTTACAGAGGGATAAACTGAGACAGAGAGCCCAAAGAAGACTTAGGCGTCTCTGTGGATAATGTCTTCATGGCGTTTCCTGGGAAGATCAGAAAATACTAGTGAACTCCAGGTGACAGTAGGATGGGGGTGGGCTGGAGGTGGGGACCAATGAAGAAGGGGGAGGGAGAGAAGGCATAGATGGGAGACACAGGTGGGAAATGGTGCTGGGATCTGTCCCACCGGGAAACTCATTAAGGGCAATGGCAGCTGGAGTCACAGCCTGTGGCTACAGGGGTGATGGAGGGAGGAAGGCCCTCAAATACCAGAAAAACTCCCAAGCCGGAAGAGGGCTTGTGAGAAAACGCTGTTCTCCACCAGTGGGCAAGTGGTGGAGGCCTGGTTTTAACGGAAAGACAAGGAAAAAAACTCGAGTTCCAGGGTGGGCTAGCATGCCTCTCAGCTTTGGTGGAAAGGGGAAAATACCCTGGCAGTCCCTTGAGACTCTGCACCTTGAACCCAGCGGCGAGCAAAGACCCTTTCCCGGGCATGCTCCCGGGAGGGGGAGGGGAGGGAAGGAGCCGCTGCCGCGGGGCGGGGCCGAGGGGTGGGCCGCGGGGGCGACCAATCCCCGTCTTTCCCCGCCCTTTCCCCGCCCCCGACCCCTTTCCACCAACGGAGCGCCGCGGTGGGCGGTGCCTGTCACGGCCGTTGCCCTGGGTGCGATTTTTTTACCCCTTTTTTCTTCCTCTCATTTTTTTTTCTTTTTTTTTTGTGAATGAAAAAAGGAGGTCGCGAGCGGTCCCCGGGACTGCAGCGCTGGGCGTCTTCTCGGCACCGCATTCGGAGAGGACCTGGGCGCGTAGCAGAAGCAGCCTCGCCCCTCTCCTTGCACCTCTGCGCGCTGCCTCTGCCCTGCGCCGCCGGAACCGCGGCCACGGCGGCGGCGGCGCGGCCCAGCGCCCGAGCTCGGACAGGCCGGCCGGCTCGCAGCCCCTGGCTCCAGCGTCTGGGTCTGGCCCGCCAGCGCGGGCCCCGCGCCTCCATGACACTGGGCGCCCGGTGCCCGGGGAGATGCTGATACGGAAGAGGCAATGGCTGCAGTGCAGAGCGCCCGGCTGCTCCCGGTCCGCCGTCCGGCCTGGGCTGCTCTGTCAGAGTTTCTGATCTAACGGCGAAGCCGGGGCCGTGGGCTGTAGCAGCGGCGCGGCGTTAGCGCCAGGGCACAGGCGGCGGAGGCGGCAGCATCGTCCGAACTTGCGCGCACGGAGTGACCCCAGGCATTTCACTAAAATGAGCGTGCTTAGCAGGAAGAGATGTGTTCCTTACACTAGAAATTGCCCGGTCACAGGTAGTGGTGTAAGTAAATGATTAATTTCTATTATGGCCGGGCTGCAAGCAGTTTCCTGCCGCCTCCCCCGCCCCGTTTGCGCCCCTCCGCACTTCCACTCGCACCCAGCTGCACCCAGGACTATGGTTTCATCCATTGCTGGGTTCCGAGGGGGACTAACCTTTTCTGGAGTTTTCTAGGGAAAGGAAGATGACTTGATCGTCGTGGTGTGTCGTGCCCCTCCCCCTTCCCTATTTTTTATTTATTTTTATTTTGTGTGTGTGGGAGCAGCATGGTGGCGGGGGGGGGAGGGTCCAGAGCGATGGAAGTGTTTCCGTTAAAAATCAATGGAATGTGGGTGTTTTGTTCACGGTTCTAGAGCTGTTTCTTTCAACTCAACTTCACTGGAGTCTCTGCAACTGAGTTCTGGCAAACTACTGGGAAAATTCCGAGCGTTGTTTGTTGATGTTTCGACAATTTAGCTTTGAGACGGCTTAAGCTGTGCTAGGCTTGCATTTTTGTTATATGACCATTCATGATCCCTGTGGGCCTTGCTTTCCATTGGATCTGCTGCCGCCAGATTCGTCTCTTCGCTTCCTGGTATTACACTGTCAGCAACTCCAGTGGGAGCCTCCTTTAATTCCGAGTTCACCCTTTCTTTGCTCTTCTCTTGATTCTCTCTTCCTATCCATCCTTCTTGATTTTTTTTACCTTCATTTTCAGGATTTTCCTCCCTTTCGCATTTTATAAGATGCAGGATGTGGAATATTGGTTGCTAGGAGACAAACCAGGCTCCCAGGGAGATTCTGTAGTTTCCTTGACAACCAGACTAGGGCAGCCTCAGATGAACAAGCCTCCGATCAGCTGTGGGAGGGAAAGGGGGACTTTCCTGGGCTCGGCTAAGAGTGTGTGTAGCGAGGTGAGAGTGGAAATGGGAACCAGTGAGGGTTGTAGCTGATCTGAACACACGTTGGGTTTTGGCTTAGACTGTGTACAAAGAGCTGGGAGAGCAGTGGACACGAGGTGTTTTTGGAGGGGAGACAGGGACCGGGGGGCAATGGGAGGATATCCATCACTCTAGGGTCATTGAGGGCGGAGGAATGAATTGGGAGTGTGATACCCAGGGCAGAATGGCAAGGAAGCCATAGTTTGTGGAGGTTAGTCAGGAGGCTTGGACTGAATGGGGATGAGGCAATAGTGAGGAAAAGTCTAGAGTCATGGAAGGAGAGAGTGCCAGACGGAAAGGGGAAGCTGAGAAGCTCACTGAGTGGGTTGTCTCATCATACATCAGCAAAGATAAAGTAGCAATATTCTAGAGCAAAAATTATACTGTTGGCACGCAATCTCCAGGACAAGGTCCTCGTTTAAGACAGGCCTAATTAGACTAAAAGAGTTCTGCAGGCTTAATTGGTCCAGTCTGTGTCTTAAAAAAGATATAATTACACATATAGATGTGTAATCTAGTATTATATAATACCAACATTACATAAGAAGACAAACACCTCCTTTCAGCCCAGGCTCTCATGGCATGAATCAACCAAGAGCCAGGAGACTTTATTCTAAAGCCTCTTTCCCATTTTCTGGAGGGGGAGACTGATGTCCAGAAAAGTGATTTGCCCTTTCCTAGATAAGACAATGAAGTTTGCCAGCCAGGCATTTGGGACACAGGTGGAATGGGTGAAAATAATGAAAGTAGGGAGGAAGTTAGAAGAATAAGCAGAGTAAGGGTGAGGGCAGCTGGGGAATGGATGGGGAGGGGTATCAGCCTGGGCAGCAATCCAGCAAGGCTAGTGTTTAAACTCACGGTGCAGGATTTTCCATTCTACTTGTTGGTTGGCTGTCCCTTACTTAACCTTAGCAGTGCATCAAGTGTGCATGAGTGTTTTAATCATGAAGTGGCTGAACTTGGACCACAGACTGCTCTGCTGGTGTCCTGGCGTCATTCTTGATATCAAGGCATACCTGGATTTAAGAACCAATGCCTTCCTCTTTGTCTCATTTCCCCCTTCCGCTTACAGACCTACATGGCACTAGAATGTAAATTTGAAAAGGTGCTACTGGCTAAAAAAAATCAAACCCGTTGCCATTGAGTTGATTCCGACCCATAGCGACCCTGTAGGACAAAGTAGAACTGCCCCATAGGGTTTCCAAGTAGTGGCTGGTGGATTCAAACTGCCAACCGTTTGGTTAGCAGCCATATCACTTAACCACAGTGCCACCAGGGCTAGTGGGTCTTTAATCTTTACCCTACAGCTGTACATATTTGTATTTGGGATTCCTTTTTATTTTTCACTCAATGAAATAGAAACCACAACCCAGATGATTCTTCCCACTGGCCACAATCCCTTAGCTTCTTGACTTTAGACCATGAACTGTCAAAGTGGGTTCCCAGTCCTCAGATTAGGACAGAGACTAGAGGAGGCAAGATCGTGGTTAGAATAATGGTCAGCTGTTGGGGGAGGGTGAGGAGGGTTGGAGACGAGCAGAAATGATGCAGACAATTGCTCTGGAGACTGGGAAAGAACTGGGTGGAGACCCCTGGTTGTTTCGGGTCTGGATCCTGTGAAATTCCAAGAAGGAAGAGGAGGTTGTCTCATTGAAAAGTCCTTGCTGCACTTTTTGCTTAGATGGCTGAGATGCATCCACAAATCCCAGTTGCCTTTGTTACTTGGGTTCTGCATTTCTGCATGCTGGCATCCAGTTACAGCAACCGGCAGCCTGCGAGAGTAGAGCTTCTCTGCTGCTGCTGGTGGCCTGGCTCTGAGGCTGGATGGTTCAGCAGTGAGGGGGCCTGGGCAGCCTTCAGAAGTCCTCTGAGCTCAGTTTCCCTTGGCCTAGGAAGGATTACCACAGACTGCTCCATTACCGCAGACTACTTACCATGCAGGCAGGGAATGTGAGGCAGGGGCAGGTCGGTGACCAAGGAGGAAACCAAGCTTGGTTGAGGCCCTCACTAATAACCTCTCCCTGCAGGCCTCCCAGGAGGGTGGAGGCCAGCTGGGAGGCTGCCAGTAAAAACACCCTCCAGGCTGGTGACAGCTTTTTAAACATTGACATGACATTTTGACTAGAGAATGGCCTTCTGTTTGCTCATTTAAACCATCCCACTCTGTGGGTGGACAAGCCACTTGCTCTCTGCCTGACACAGAAGGAAACTGAGGCAAATGTTTACCCAAAAATTCAGGCCCAAGTTTCTTACCCTGTGCTTCCTCCAGCAACCCCGTTATCCATGTGGCCAATTTAGTGAGTATCCTTCCAGAAGTGCCAGGTGTCTGGGGGCTTATGGCCCAAGACACCCCCTTCCTGTGACTGTGAAGTGCAGAAGGGGTGTATCTCACTCTCCCAGGGGTGAATACAGGATGCCTGCAGGGCAGTCCTGGGTAGGGGATCATTGCAGGCATGTGGTTTACCCCTCAACCCACCTCAAAGCTGGGCCTGCAGCTGAGTGAGACGTGCAAGCAATGTGACAGACCCAGCGGGTAGGAGGGGAGGCTCATGGGCTGCTCAGGTGCAGCCAGAAGCCTTCCAACCCCAGAAATCTGGGAGAAAAACTCACATGTGCATAAATGGGCCTGGGGCCTGCAATTACAGGACAGACATAGACAGGAGCTGGGAACCCCTCCACTAGAGAGGTAGAGGGGACAGGGTAGGGGCCAGGAAAGCTGCCGCCTAGCTTTGACAAGTCCATTAAATTTCAAGTGGCCCAGCCCTCAGGCATGCTGGGAAGGGGTGGGAACCTGGCTCTGACTCTGCTTCTCTCAGCTGTTTGTTGTTCTGCCGCCACAGCCCTGCTGGGGGGAGGAGGAGGAGGAGAGCAGATGATAAGTGAGCTTCTCAGGCCAAGTCTTCTCTTTCTGAGAGAGTGGGGATAGGCTCCAGGTAGGCTCTGTCACAGGCCTCCCCTCATCCAGAAACCCACCAGAGGGGGAGCAATGGTCAAGCTGGTGGAACTGTTCCTCTTAGCCTGAATGGGCTCCTACCTCCCCAGGCCTCTGCACAGCTATTGTCCAGAAAGTTGCCAATGTCTTTCTCCTCTTCTCAGCTCAAAGGCTTAAAGAGGGAGCAGCCCTGGCTGAGGAGAGCTGCTTGGCCTGGCCCTGGGCTGCTGACATGCAAAGCTGTCCTGACCAGTTCCCTCCTTTCCCTCAGGTCCCAATTAATGGATTCTGACATGGATTATGAAAGGCCAAACGTAGAGACCATCAAGTGTGTTGTGGTCGGGGACAACGCCGTGGGCAAGACCAGGCTCATCTGTGCCCGGGCCTGCAATGCCACCCTTACCCAATA